>NC_136061.1:1853187900-1853865400 GCF_964261635.1 Lissotriton helveticus | reverse complement strand
TTGATATTTGAGATTAATGTTATAAACCACTTAAGTGATGTTAACCGCTAGTGGTAAGTATACTTGTTATGTAACTTGTTAACTTGATAACCAGCTAGACGAGTGTCCCTTAATGCAGTGTAATTGAATGCAAGTATAGTTTGTAAATTGAAGAACAGAGTATGGAGCATAGAGCATTACATCAAGCATTTGTGTCCACATTTGTGCACCCTGTGCCTACATTTGTGCTTACCTAACAGAGCATGGAGCATAGAGAATTACATCAAATATTTGTCCCTACTTAACTGTTTGCTACAGCGAGGGTAAGATTGTGTAACTGCGATTATACGGTTACAATGGCATGAGAAAAGAGAACCATTTCAACAGCACAAAGGATATCAAGGTTTCCGTTAGTTGGAGCTCCCTGTGGAGAGGTCCATCTCTTGTAATGGAGCTGCTTCCAAGTGTTGGGCTAGTTCTTTGGGGTTTGTAAAGAAGTCTGGTTTGCCATTGTCGAACATTCTAAACTTGGATGGGCCTGCAAATGAGAATTGGATATTCTTTTCTCTCAGTTTGTCTCGTAGTTGAAGGAATTTCTTCCTTGTGTCAACCGTCTCCTTTGAATAGTCTTGTGTGAAGATTATTCGGTGGCCTTCCCATAATACTTGGTGGTTATTCCTGGCAAAGTTTAGAATGGCTTCCGTATGTTGGTAACGTAATGGTTTGCATAACATGGGGCGAGTTCCTTTTCTGTTTGAAGAGTTGAAAGTCGGAATCCTATGTGCTCTGTCGAGTTCCAAGCCATGATGAAATTTTATCCCAGTGAGCATGGGTAGCCAAGATTCTAGCAAAGCCACGCAGGAACCCGCAGTGTCTTCGGAGCCCTCCGGAATTCCAAAAATGCGCATGTTGCCTCTTCTATTCTGGTCTTCCAACTCAGCAATGTGTCTTTTAAGCTCAATTGTGCTGTCCCGGAGGGGTTTAATTTCTTTGCCGGCCTGGGTGGTCATATCTTCGATGTCGCTTATTCTTTGTTCTGCGTCGTTGATTTTTGAGCTTATTGTGTTCATGTCTGCCCGGTTGGCAGTGAGTTCCAGCTGCATGGAATCGGTATTTTGTTTCGTGGATTTTGCCAGGTCATGTACCTCAGCCAATTTTTTAAATCTCATGTCCATTGTGCTGTTCAGATCCAATTTGGCTTTGATTGGCGAGTCCAAGATAGCTGGTTCAGCTTTTGACTTTTTGTAAGAGGCTCTGGGTTCTTGGTCAGCCATCTTGTGTTGATTGAAGGGGGTCGCTGGACAGACTTAGATGATGTGGTTTATCTGTGCTGAGATATAGTGGTTGATCCGTTTTGAGGTAAAGTTCTACTTTTATGTAGATCTATGTATATTCGGAACCTGTAGACACCAGTAGTTAGCGGGTAGAATGGCTGTACAGGTTAAGATAATAGTGAATACGCTTGGATGTATGACCTTAACTTGGCGCTATTAGCTGAGATTTAGGAGTTGTTGCAGTGTTGTACTGTGATGTGTTAGATAAACGGCAATACAGGCGATGGAGGCAATACTGGCAATAGTGGCAATAGTGGCAATACTAGCAATGCTGGCAATACTAGCAATGCTGGCCGCACTGGCAATACTGTCATACGTTGCAATACTTGGAGGTGGTATGGCACCGCAATTCCGCTGTTCAAAAAGCGTCTCTTGCTAGTGTTGCAGTTGCAGTATGCTACGTGCAGAGCGTGTAGCGCATCACTTACAGCGTTTTCCCCAATACGCCTCTTGCATTTACTTGCGGTGTGGGGCTTGTAGCATGTAGACCAGAGCTTGTAGGCCAGCGCTTGTAGCGTGTAGTATGTAGCGCCTCTTACCGTTTGGCGAAAGGCAGCCTGTATACTGACAATGTGGAGACCCAGCACTCAGCTAACACCACAATCCTGGCTGAACACAGCAATCCTGGCACAGTCCCCTAAGTAACCATATTTATTCCACTTTGTAACTCCACATTGAACCCTGTCTTGAGAGGGCTTCATAGGACTTCCACGCGTCTCTGTAGGCCAGCCTGAGAGCCTGTTGTGCCTGCTGTGTCCGCTGTAAGCTTAGCGTAAGCTTAGCGCATACTTCTCCCTCCTACTCCGCCATTTCGGGAGTGGATTGGTGCTGTTACTCGTGCTGTTGCGTGGTCCTCATAAAGAGGTCGTAGGATAATTAGGGTCATCAGCGTAAGCTCGTGTATGCGCTGCTCTATGGGCCCGCTTAGGGGTCGCTCATGTGTGTTGCGATGTGAGTGCATCTAAATGCGCATTGTGATCGTCTGGCAACCCCGATTATATTTTTATAACCAAGAGTGTGTCGCTTATAATGGGCACCCACCTTCCAAATCAGGGAGTGCTCCAAGTCGATGGTGCTAGTCAGTTCAGCCTTGATCTGCTGCTCATGAATCATACTGTGTCCCGGTCATCACGATCTCCCCACTGCCGCCATTTTATGAGGTCTGAGTCAGCCAGGGGTCCCGCCCACTTCTCACTTCGGTTCGGACAGATTAAGTGAACCGTGCGGGCTCTTCTTGTCCCAATTTGCTCCACTTCTCTTTAGGATGGTAGAGCTGTTCTCCGCTTAGGTTTTCGCCACTTAAGCCTTCAGATTTCCACTTTAGTCGCTCCTCCGTCTGCCGAGCGACTGAATTAGGCAGCCATTACTGCTGCCGTCCAAGCTACCTATGTAAATGAATTTTTAAATACAACAACATTTGAAAGCCAGAATTTATTTAATGCATCTTTAATCTACATATACTTCCTTAATGCATATATACACACCTTCCATGTACTTGGATATATAGATTTATTACTTTTCTACAAATTCAGCATATCCAATACACTACCCTATTTCTCACCATATACCTCTCAATACATCCTCTACATCAACTATCCGACTCCTCTCAAGCCTCTTTCTACTACTCTTCACAATGCACTACCCTATTTCTCACCCTACACCTCTATCAACATATCCTCTACCTCCACTCTTTCATCCCAAACCCCATACCACTACTATGATCCAAAAATAACCCTTTCTAGAAACTTCCCCACTCTACCCCTCCTTGTATCATCTCATACCTCTTTTACTATATGATCCCCCAAAAAAGCCTTTCTAAACCCTTCCCCTCCACTTCCCTTCCCTTTTACTCATCTCATGCCTTCTCCTACTGCTAGGACCTCCAAAACAAAAAAAACAAACAAAAACAAAAATTCTAAATTCTTCCCTCTTCCATCCCTCCACTATCCTTTTCAACCCAAATAACAGACTAACATGGACACTCATATTTCACTTTACTAATCCTTTAGAGGTTCCGGAGTAGCAAGTTATTCACAGAAAAAGCACTTCAACACCTCATCAGGGGGAGCAAGCGCTATATAAATGCAAACCTTTCCCTCTGCTGTCCCTCCGCTACCCTTCTGAATCCAAATAACTGACTAATATATCCACCACTCAAATAACTTTCATATTTCACTACACTAACTCACCACTAATCTTTTATGGGTTCCAGAGTAGCGTGCTACTTGCCCAAAAACGCTTTAAAACCCCATCAGAAGTACCAAACACTATATAAATGCAAACATTTTTTCCCTCTTCTGTCCCTCTGCTAACCCCAATCTAAATAACTGACTAACATATCCACCACTCAAATTACTTTCATATTTCAATATACTAATTCAACACTAATCCTTTATGGGTTCCGAAGTAATGTGGCACTCACAGAAAAAGCGCTTCAACGCCTTGTCATGGGTTGTAAGCGCTATATAAATGCAATTACAATACAATACAATATGGAACCCTGGAATGGCCGGGTGATCTTCGGCTTCCTTCCGGATTTGGTCACAGAGTCCGATGCCAGGGGCACGAGCTAGAGGGCCAGATGTGGGGACTTCTTCACAGGAGAAAGATGATCTTCTCAAGAACAATCAATGCACATCAATGGTTTTGAATTCCGTGCAGGATCGTTCGTGGTCCAGTGCTGGACCAAGGACTGTGCACAATGTTGGGTCCTCCTAAAGATGGACAATGTATGGGCATTCCGCTACATAAACCATTTTAGGAGGTACTCGATTCAAAACCTATTGGATCTGGCCTGCAATTTCTGTGTCAGCGGAACATCTCCCATGGACAGTCAATTAAGTAGCTGACTGGCACTCAAGACACCTCCACGACGCGAATCTCTGGTGTCTACTGTTCCGAGCCCTAAACGACAGAAGCAGCCCATTCTCAGTGCACCTCTACGTCTCACCTGGATCTCTAGCTCCCGAAGTACATCAACTGGCATCCAGATCCAGAGGCGGCAGCCACGGAAGCCTTTCTACAGGCTGGCAACCTGAACGGGGATATGCCTTCCCTCCATTCCAGATAATCATGCACCCCTCCATTCCACATAATCATGCACCTCTTGGCCCAGGTACAACGATAAGGGACAGACACAGTCCTAGTGAACCAAACATGGAAATCTCAAGTCTGCTATCCAGTTCTTCTGTAACTTTCTTGGGATATTCCAACCCTTCTACTGTGATTTCCAGATCTCCTCAAAGACCCGGAGGAGAATCCCCACCATCTAGTGCTAGAGGGGTCTCATTCGCTTATAGCAAGGAGGATTACAGGCAATGGTGGAAAGTACTGGGTCTTTAGAGACCGGCTGTGTCCCTCATCACCAAGGCATGGGCGGATAGCACCGTCAAGCATTCTAGATCGGCATGGGCTAGAAGGTTGGGCTGGCGTCAGACGTTTGGATCCTGTGGGGACAGAGGGTGTCAATATCCTGATCTTACTTGCCTCTTTGGCAGCGGACGGGTTTGCATATAGATCCATCAACACCGTGATTTCGGCCGGGCACCCGCAGATCTATGGTCAGCCAGGGTGCGTTTATGGCTTACTCGACAAGAGGAGCTATGGCTTCAAAGGTTATCACCCTTGGGCATGCCTGGAATATATTCTCAATGCAGCGGACTGGTCATCTGATTTAACCTATGCGAGATTCTACTTTAAACCAGTGCCTAGTATTGCTTCACTCGTTGTGGATAAGCTTTGAGCCTGCATAATCCTCGCCTCCGGTCCAGACATAAAATGAAACATTTCCTAGCTTTCATAACAGAAAGTTTTAATTTTATTAAAGACAGAAGGGCGAGGATTAACCAACTCGTCATCAGTTGTTCCCTACAACAACACAGGTTCACATTAAGTTGGGTATTCTTGTTCTTCGCTGATATTTACAATGTATGACTTCTTGTGCATTATTGTCTTCAGGTGTCTGTCTGCCGAGTTGGTTATGTAGTCAAATTTAGTTTTCAGCCTCTTACATCTCTATTCATATTTGGGTCAAAACAGGATTAAAGATGTCCATATCCATCTGCAGTCGCAGGAAGAAAGTAGAAGGAGGCAACATCTACAGGAGATTGTCAAGGGATCCTGGCCTCAAATGATAGGATAATACATATGTAGTAATGTGATCCAGTAGGCAAAATGAAGTTTCATGTAGATTTATTAAGTTCAGATACAGGTGGTTATGTTCCTGTGAAGCAGCCCCACCAGGAGCAGCCGGTCTGCTGCTCGGCCTATTCTCCGACTATCACACTTCACCTCACAGCCATCCGAACATTCCAATACGCATCATCACTCCAACATTCCATGCGGCACACAGTACATTCACACACCTGAGCAGGTAGGGAGATAATGGCAGGAAATCAACATGAAGATACTACATATCTTCCTTTCTATAAAACAGATGCATAAATCTGGTTACCTAAAAGAAGATAGAATAAGAACCATAAAAAGGAATACATGTGAGGAACACAAATGCAGCTTAGAAAATGCAATAAGAATAAACAAATAGGAATGAACGAATAGATAAGAAGGAGTAAATGAAGAGGGAGCAAAAGATAAGCTATAAACAATGGCTAAATCCCAGCCTCTATACCCAACAAAAAGAGAACAAAGGTAATACTCCTAGTCCCCTTGAGGTATGAATAGCTATGTTGTGCTTCCTGGTACACAACTGGTTACACAACTGTTCGGGCCTCAGTCACGCCCATTTTCTACGTCCGCACGCGATCATGTGACCACGTGATTTACTAGGAAGCACAACGTAGCTATTCCGGGTTAAATACAGAAGCGATGCTTACCCGGAGATCTTCGGGTCTCCGTGAAGGGCGATTTACTTAGGGTGAAGAGCAGGCGGCATGGCTTGACGAAGTGAGTATATATTGTTTATGATCAATGCCAGCCTCCGCTACAATAAATAAATAAGCATAAGAACCAACATATAGCAGAATGCCAAACGCGCCTATGGTTACCCTCACACACACACCGGCTGGCCGGACAGGCATGGAAGAAGGCATGGCAGGGTGCGACAAGAACTAAGCGGTTGTCTTACACCCCTACACACAAAGTAACATAGAACAGTCTCTTCCCTTTCATAGAAGAAAAAAGGATTACACTACTATGAGGGAAAGACTATGGACAAAGTATGTCAGACAATCAAATATAGTCCAGATTCCAAGGATGAAAAAAAGAGATATCATAAGGAGAACTGAACAAAAAAAGAAAATGAATACATATACAAGAAGTATCACTCATCCTCCCCAATTTTCATAATAAAACTGTTATACAATATTGGGGGTGGTGTGGAGTGCAAAAAAACGATGGATTTAGGCCCAGATCTCTGTACTGGGGTGAATGTATGACATTGTTCTGCATTCTGTCCATCAACTGTTGTTTTGCATACAATATTTGTAGACACAAAAAAACTACACCCCCAACCAGGGATACCTAATGTAAAGGATAGTGATGTGAACCAAGTAAATGGGAATAACACACATAGAGACAACCATCGTTTGAGGGTAAACACTAGCAGTAAATGGGACTGACACTCAATAAGACACACCCTGTGTAAGGATATAAATGTACAGCTGTTCCGTGTAAATGTGACGTGATCCATCTAAATGGGAAGAACACCCATGAAGACAAACCTCGTGTGAGAAGAAACACTAGCAGAAATGGGGACTGGAACCCATGACCTACCCCTGACATACCCATTTAGGCAAAAGTACTGTTGGGGGGTAGAACTCATTCCTGTCCCTAATATAAGGGATAGTAAAATGTAATGTACATACATGGTAAATGAACCCATACAGCAATCCCATGCAGGATATGAGCAGCTACGTATCACAATATTAAATTGAATGTACAACATCTCCCAAAATGTTGAAGGGAGCGTACTCCAGACTGCAGTAAAAAAGTCAAAGTCCATGCTGACTGTCAAAGTTTAAGGTGAGCTAGTCACCGCAATCCTGTGTCAAAACGCCAGAGTTCGAAAGCAGAAAAGCTTGCCTCTTTCGGATTGAGCTGTGCGTGTCACCAAAAACAGAGAGACACACGAGTCAAAGTCGAGAGATTCTTCGCCCAAAATGGCCCAGCCCCTACACAATGATACAACACCACTGGATAGCATAAAAGGCCACTTTTATTCTTTAGATCAGGCAATTTATAATATCCATAAACCATTAAAACAGTTGTAAATTTGCATATTTCTTCAAACCGTTGAATTTGCATATTATGCCAAAACCATAACATTTCATTTTGCACTTGTTTGTATATAACTGTAAATTTCCAAAACCAATATAACTTCCTTTTCCTTGAATTCACCAACATGTTTCAAACTCTTTCCACTTTCCATCTTTCTTTCCTTTTCCCCCATCTTGTACCTCCCACCACCCTCTCTCCTGAAGGACGGTCAAGTCCGCTCGAGATCTTGACCTCCCCCTATTCCGCCACCCAGGAAAAACCCTGGATTTTTCCTGACCCCACCAAAACAACCCAAACCCATTCTGATCATATACTGAATAGTACTCATATCAACCTGTTTTTCCCTTGTTTTTTTTTTTTTTTTTTATTCCTCCCTTCTCGACGACACCCACAAATCCACTTTCAAAATTTTTGATAACATGTCTCTGATCTCCAGTATGTAATACGCCATCCCCAATTGAGTGAGGTGGACGCCGTCATCCCTAAACAGGTGGCCTTCCTTTCCAGTGATGCTGTCATGTGCAATTGTCTGGATCCCCAAACCCACACAGAAAATCTTCATAGCCCTGTTTACCTTTTTCCTGGCTTTTTCCATGGCAGCTTGACTCCTGGCGTTCTTCCACTGCTGTCTGAAAACAAATTCAGTCCATACTAGACTGGTCCCTAACCAGTTGTTAGAAACCACTGCTAAATCCAATTGCATGGCTTTTATTATACTGAGACCTGATAATGCCACCAAGTCATTTTCCCCTAGATGGAGAATGAGCATATCCGGACCACCCCTGTCATACCTGATCTTAGCCAATAGAGGAAACAAATTCTCCCAGCGCATGCCCCCTTTACCGCACCAGTAAAGTTCATGTCCAGCGCCGGGGATCCCCAAATTCCTTCCGTATATTTGATGATCCGCAAAGATCGCAGCCCACTTCACAAATGAGTGTCCCACAATCCAGATTTGTTTTTTGGCTGGATTCAATCCCCGAATGTCACCTAGATAAGAGAAAAAAACTCATAAGAAAACCCAAACATATAACTTGATGCTTAACAACTCATGACTTGGACTACTGTCCATGTGTCTTCTACAACTCATTTAATTCATTTTTTATTTTATTTATTTATTTATTTATTTTTTAATTTATTTTTTTCTCTAATTTTTATTTTTTGACATATCTTGCACAGCAGTTAGATTTCCATCTTCCTATCCTTTTGATCGCACTCCAACCCAAACCCAAACAGGCTGCTTCTGATGCTGCTCCTATACGAAAGGAATGTGTTGCATAATTCATTGGGTTTAAACCTAGCAATAAAAGTGTGCGTCTCATGACCACCAGCAGCTGGTGACTCGAAAGCTTAACACCGGACTCATGCACAAAAATGGGCCCACTCTGAACACCAGCAAAGAGCTGAAAAACCTTCCACTCTTGTACTGGGCAACAACTGTGTATGTGTGTCCTATTTAGGTGTATCCACACCCCTTGCCCCAACTGATCTGTTTTTGATTTGCATAACCATATTTTCAAAGTGTCCCCCGCTAAGTAAACATTCTTGCCACACAAACCGCAATCGTTCTTCAAACCTAACAGTTCGGAAACTCTAAATGCTCCAAAAAAGAGCCATATCATTGCTAATCTAAAAAGTCTAATCTCATGCACATTGTAACAAGATTTGTGTAAAGACTAACAATTGCCGGAGCAGATCAAAAGTTATTGGTGCTCTTGTGTGCGGACTTGTTGCCTTCGCCCTCTGCAATCCCTTCAACACCCTCCTCACCAATACATGGTTATTTGGGTCCCGGCCCCAATACAAATGGCCATAGAATGAGATCCCCGCTAGCTTGCCCGCTATAGTGTTATGGGACAAACCCTTATCAATCAGCGTTAAAACAAAGTCAAGTATAAGAGGAATATACATCTCTTCTCTTTTTACAATGTCATAAGTGTCAACATAACTTAGAAATTCCTGCCATGCCAGCATATAACTTCGTTGTGTGGATGGTGCTATTGAATTCTCCACCAGCTGTAGAAGCCTCAGTCCCCTAGCGCCCAGACGCTGAGCGGCACTGGTGTTTTCTGAACCGCTGCTCCCGGGGCCAGCTCGCGAAATCTGTCCCACTGGGAACGAGAGAGCGCATCAGCAATTGTGTTATTAATACCTGGAATGTGTGCTGCCCGAAAAACAATGTTCAGACGCAGGCTTAACAACATGAACGCTCTCAAAAGGCCTAACACTCTCCTGTCCTTAGCTTTCTGCCTGTTGATTAAGTGAACTACTGACATGTTATCTACATGGAACAGGATCGTTCTGTTACTGAGCTCTGGATCCCATATCTGCAGAGCGACTAAAAGGGGGAACAGCTCCAAAAACGCTATGCTGCGACCTTGAGAAAACCACTCTTCTGGCCACCTCTCGGCACACCAGCGCCCGTCCCAAAAAATGCCAAATCCGTTGGAACCTGACGCGTCCGAATACATTTGCACCTGCCATTTCATGCTTTCCTCGATGAACAATAGTGGCACTCCATTGAACTCCGCTAAAAATAACAACCAAATCCTCAAATCCTCCTTTATGTTTCTGGTGAGCCTGACTCTATGGTGCGGCAGGCTCGCTCCCGACATGGACATGCCCAACAACCTGCAGAAAATCCTTCCACCCCTGACTACTCTGCACGCAAAGTTCAGATATCCTAATAGTTTCTGTACTTGCCTAAGTTGTAACTTTTCTACCTGAAGGGCCTCTTGAATGCATGACCTAATCTCCTCTAGCTTCTTCTGAGGAAGGCGGGCCACCATTTCCACCGTATTAATTTCTATGCCAAGAAAAGTAATCTGTGTGCTGGGGCCCTCCGTTTTGTCTCATGCCAAAGGCACCCCATATGCTTCTGCCATAAGTCGAAAAACTTTTAAAGCTTTCTCACAATGTCTGGACTTCGCCGATCCCATGAATAAAAAGTCATCAAGATAGTGACACACCTTGCCTTCCCTGCACCCTTGCTGAAAAACCCACTGTAAAAATGAGCTGAACAATTCAAAAAGGGCACAGGAGACTGCACACCCCATCGGTAAGACTTTGTCAAAATAAAAATAGCCATTCAACTGCATCCCCAGAAGCTCAAAGTCCATGGGGTGTATCGGTATCAATCGAAACGCAGATTGAATGTCGCACTTGGCGAGTTCGGCATGATTACCTAGGCTTCGTATAATTTTTAACGCCTCATCCACTGTAGTGTATGAGACGGCTGTGTCCTTGACAGCGATAAAATCATTAATAGAGCTGCCCTCCGGCCACGAAAGGTGCTGAATCATGCGGAATTCGCCTGCGGCCTTCTTGGGGATAACCCCCAGCGGTGACACCATGAAATGAACAAACGGCATCTCCTCAAAAGGCCCAGCTATTCTGCCTAGACAAACTTCCTCTTCCAGTTTCCTGCCCACTACCTCCGGGAATTCCTTGGCGGACCTCAAATTATCTGCCCACCGCCTGTATCTGGGGCCCTGGAAGCCAATTCGAAATCCCTCCCTAAACCCCCAATAAAGTTTGGCGGCCGCCTCGCTGTCAGGGTACCTGTCTAACCAAGGGGTGAGCAGTTCCCATTTAATTGGGGTAAAAGCCTTTTGGTATAGTAGGGAGTGAGGTTCCCCTGCCCCTGGCGGCCTGGCTTTGTGTTTGCTGGGTGTGCTCGGGCGTGTCTGATGCCGGTGTAAGGCACTGGAATAGCATGTGTCTGCCCCCACATTGGGAGCATTCATGTTTGAATCTACAATATGGCCGGTTGCAATACCCCCTGTTATAGTTCCAACAGGAGCCCAAGCCGCTTGGGTGTCCCCTTGTAACGAACCCCGCCCCTCCCTGGGCGGCGCGCCCTGGAAAGGGCCGGTATGCCACCGGCAAGCCACTAGCTGTGTGAGTGGTTTCCGTAAGCTGGGCTGATGACATCCATTGTAACCATAATTCGGTATCTATGTCACCCCAAGGTTTTGAAGGGTTCATGCTCATCCTGGCCCTGAGCTCTTCATCGTAGTTCAGCCAGGAGAAACCACCAAAATGCATATGCGCTTTGCGTACAACATCCATATACTTAAAGAGTGACACTGCCCTCTCTGGATATTTTTCACAGTAAATGCTGGAGAAAATCAAAAAGGCAGACGACCAATTGTCTATATTTCTTGGCACCCTGGGTCTTCTTGCCAGTTCTAACTCCTCCTCCTTGGACCCCTCTCTGGATTGTACATCTCTGTGCAGTAAACGGAAAACATCTACATACTCATGCTGCCATATCTTTTGTTTTGTCTTGTGAGACAAATGAGTACCTAACGGCATTGACATGCCCATATATGGCAACCTACCTGGTGCAGGAGAAATCTCTTCCCCGCCTGTTTGTCTAATGGGGTGGGCTGACTTGCCGCCCTGCACACCTGCCATGCCCTGTGCCTGTGGCACTTGGTCTTGGATCTTCTCACCCGTAGGCTTCAAAGAGACATCCCATGCCCCCCACCATGGTTGCTTACCCTTTGGAAGCTGTTCCGCACGTCGTCTCAGTTCTTCTTGAGAGATCCGCTCGAGATTCTCCTTCTGAAGTCCGGAGTCCACATCTTCGTCTTGAACCTGTAACGATTGAACAGAGTTTGTTGTCCCAGCTCCCCTCCCTGCGCCCACTGCTGGAGCTGATTTTCTTTTTGGCAAGCTCCTCAGTTGTGCGCCAGCATTCCGCTCCTCTGTATGTTGTGGAAAAGTCGCTCTCCCCGCCCCTATGACTTGTGGGGCGACTATTTGCCGGCTTCCTCCTGGACGCTCACCATCACCCACACCCCCATCATACGTGTCCCAATTAAAAACAGGTTCTCGCTCCAAAAACCTGTCCGCCTGCTGTGGATCCGCCATAAATTCCACATTAAAACCACCCTGTTCAGTGGCCGCTGTGTCCGTCTCAACTTCCCTAACTTGCAGACTCCTACTGCTCGACAAATTCCCGATCTGGCCTTGCTCCGCTCGAGAGCCACTTGACACCCTATCGGACTCTTCTATTAGACGCGCCTTGCTGGGTGCTTTTTGTACCTCGCCTTGCTTACGCTGTGTATCAGCGGTGGAGGCATGCTCTACCCACACCCACTGCCCCGTTAAACTGTGTTCCAGCCCAGTCTCATCTGACGCATAACCTAGTGGTGCCTGGCGCGCAGCTGGAAAAATATAGTCTCTGTTAAATCTGGTGTGCTCCGGCCCGTTGTCGTACATATATTGAATAAAGTCATCTTTGGCTGGTGCTGCCAATCCAGCCTCCCCTGTCTGAAAAACCTCCCCTGCCTCCTGTGTCTGTGTACAATCTACCTCAGGAGGAAAGTAATCATAAGGGTCCTCAGAGGTGTTTTCTATAATCGTGAAACCAACCCTTGCCTCCTCAGGCACTTGGGCCCCGGGCGGGGACCTGGGGCGTGGCAAGTTCACCTGTATGCCCGGGGCCCCGAGGTGACATGACCCGGGCGCAGTCTCATCATCACTGCCGCTCGAATAATCCACCAAAGGCTGGGGCTGGGGCTGCTGCGCAATTATAACCTTATGAAGGGGCAGGCAGGTAGGGCGCGCTGGAATTGAGTGGGCTTCCAAACTATTGGGCACTGTAAATAAAGGAGCTGGCCTGGCGCGTATCTGCCTGGCCGGGGCTGCACTGACAGGCTTGCCCATGCCCACTGCCAAGCGCTAAGAAACTGAGCCAGTCCCACCCACAGCCAACCCCTCCCTCCTAATAGGGGGCGTAGCCAACTCACCCTGCAGCCTGGCCACGAAGCGAGACCCACGGAGCATCGCCGGGGATAGCGAGCGTGAAGGCTGCCCTCTCCACAGAGCTACCTGCCTGGCATACCCCACTGCTTGACGAGCCCCTCTGGCCGAACGCGCTCTCCTCGCTCCCTTCCTCACTGACGCTGGCTGCCTGCATGCGTCTATGGCTCTTCTGACACCGTTTGCCGCCTGTCTCCTCGGTGGTCTTTGCGAGGGTGGGGGGGGCTCAGCAGCGTCCCCGCCGGCCGCCGCCAAAAGGTCACTCCTACCGGCCGCCGCTATGACACGGAGCGCCTCTTGCAGTGCCTCCTGTGTCACCATGGCCACGCCCGATAGGTTCGGTAAATACCGCTTGTAATTCGGGAAATAAAAATGCCCACTCCTCGACAAAACTCCTGCCTCAGAGCCGGGTCCCTAAAATGACTGCTTTCCCTGACTAAACGCCTACGCATTATGCCTCGCGCTCGCTGCGCTGCCCTGCCTAATGCGTCATCGCTCCGGGTCCGACCATCCGGGCGAAAATCCACGGGGGGAGACCGCTTCGCTCTGCTCCCCCCGAGGATCTCATACAGTGCAATGCTCAAAATAAACTTAGTTGAAAAACAAATACAGCGCCAATATCGACCCAAGTGCTGCAGCGGGCAAGTAAAGAATGGAAACCAACCTCTCTACAAGAAAATACCACTCGCGACCCATCTCAGCGGCATCCACTGTCCTCTACGTTTATCTTATCTCGCTCTTTTTTTTTTTTTTTTTAAACACAGCATGCAGCAAAAAAGTGAGTATACCTCACATCAGCACAGATTGTTAGAGCTCCGTAGCTCTACAGCCAAAAAAACATGGTGGCACGTACAATGCGCAGTGCAGGATGGCTCCCAGAGCGTCCATGCTTAAAAGCGTCATAGAGCAGTGCGAGAAGCTGCCGAACAACGAAGACGTCGATTTGAAAGCTTCGCGTGACAACAAATGAAGGTAGGAATGTGCGCACTGTAACGGTCTTGTGTCTTCATTTTTGAACCGCAAAGGGGGTGGTTTATCGGCCCAACAACAGACAGGTCCCAGATGAGGAAACTAATCACGGACCAAAACGGTCTCACCAGTAATGTCCCGCTCCAGTCGCTGTACCACAACAATAGTATGCATTCCCCAGTAGTTGAAACAGACGTAAAATAGCCATATAATGAAGCACCACAACTTCCTTGCGATGCCAGGCAGAAAGTCAGTCATAACATTTCCTTTGGTGACTGACACAATTTAGGAAAACACATTGGCAAAATTTCGTGCAAGTTCTTTTCTTGAGAAAACGTATATAGATGATTGAGAAGTGAAAAACGCCTCACTTGTGAAACGATTATTGTTGAAATTATTCATTCTCAGTTGGAGGCTATAACTGCGAGAGAGAATGTTCTTTAACTCAGATGTGTAGAAGTACTTGAGCTTCTATAAGTTGACACAGAAGCAAAGCTCAGTGACCTCCAAAAGCACCAAAACATCACCTCAACGCATCGTTCACGCAGAGATTTTCCTTTGGACCCTGTTGAGCCCAATGACAGGTCAAATTCTATCTTGTTTAGCCAAAGAGCTTTGAATTTCTGTTGTAGTAAGAGCACACCAGACTGGTGTAACTTTCCTTGATAACCAAACGTCCAAATAATGCTCATAAGCACAACACCCCTATGCTGGGACTGACCGATGGAAGGACACTGGTGGGGCTGGAAGGCGTTGCGCTTCATATTCACTGCTTTCTTTTTGTCATCTTTGGTTTTCAGTTTACGACTTCGTGGTTTCTTGTGGTCGCTTGCGCTTTTCTGTAAATACCTCCTCCTGGTAATGTACATTACGTTGCCAGCATCTGTAGGCTCTGTAGATTCCTTCATCTTTAAATCCTCTTTTGATACTCCGGTTCAGAAGTCTAGTCGAACACCTGGGTTAGTCACCACCTCTTCGCCAAAATATGTAGTAATGTGATCCAGTAGGCAAGATAAAGTTTCATGTAGATGTATTAAGTTAAGTTACAGGTTGTTATGTTCCTGTGAAGCAGTCCCACTGGGAGCAGCCTGCCTGCTACTCTGCCCATTCTCCAACTGTCACACTTCACCTTCCAGGCACCCTAACATTACAATACGCATCATCACTCTAACATTTCACGCAGCACACAGCACATTCGCACTGGCGGAGCCGGTAGGGAGATAATGGCAGGATATTAACAGATACTACAGCAAATTGTTAAACTGTTGACTTCTTACCCTAAGGATTGTGGGAAATAAAATGAAGTCTTTCTGTGTATTCTTTAAATGGCTGCCGTTTAATAAAGTGAAGAAAGTACAGTGTAATCCTCTGCTCATTGTCCTTAACAGAATGTAAACTTTCTTTTACGAAAGCTAGGAAACAGCTATCCCGATAGCCATAAGATCTCTTTAATGAGATTTTAACTTGCTGTATAAAACTAACCCCTTGCATCCTGGTTAATCCATTTTTGCTAAAACAAATACACACGAACAAACTCCACGTAATAAACAAAATGCTACACTCCGCACATACTATTAGTGCCATGGGAGCGACAATGAATGTGACTCAAAAATAGGTTATTTAGAGCCATTGTATTAATAAACTTAGTCACATTTATTACTATAGGGTAAGGGTCACAATGTTATTACCAGAGTACAGCATTTCTGATATAAACTCGGTTCACTGCTTCACAAATTGCATGCTGTAATGGCTTTTACACAGGGACACCAGTCACAATGCCTCTTCAATGGGATTTTATCTTACTTCATAAATGGAACCCATTGCATCATGGTTTTAGTTAAATTAAATTTTGGGGATAAACAAAAAATGGCAAGCCATACAAACATAGTATAAGGACTGTGTTATGTATTACCATTCTTGAGGGAGAGGATAGATTATGCATCATAAACCGCTCAAAGTTTCACATTCATGAATCACTGACAAACGCTCCTCCTCATTGGTAATAAATTACGGATTACACTGTGCACATTAGCAAACATACTAACAAAGGTACGATATGTACCCATGTCAGAAACCAGCAGTCAGATAATCCCATCTGCAGGTGGTAGGTAGATTCCTGGTTCACACACTAAAATAAGTATGCACACACATAGTATTTGGTATTCAAAACTAGGTGTATGGTTATTCACTACACACCATTTGTCTGCAGATCATTAGCATTAGAATTAGAGTAAAGATTATGAAGTTCTTATGCAATAGTTATTTTCACTGCTTAGCATTTAACATGTTTTAAATATGCAGATACATATGGTGAAATATGAGAATACCGCTGCTTGGTGTGGAGAGAGGAAAGGACTCAAGAGATGAAACAAAAAAAATTAAAGAAAAAGATATAGAAAAATAAACCGCTTCTCCCAGGCCATAGATTAGTTCAACCTTACTCTCACAACACTCTTAAGCTTTTTTTTTTTTTTTTTTAGTATTACTTGTTTAGCACACAAACTAACGCAAGTGACCTGGCTTTCAGAATATTCTAACCTGCTGCTTGTGTAGGCACTTAATTAGGTCACAAGGATAGCTACAGTATAGAATATACCAGAGAACAAATTAGAACAAGCATTTGCAATGCAATAGGTCTCGCATTAATTAAGTTTGAGCTATTGGTATTGCTAAATATTGCAACATCAATTGCAACAAAAGTCTATAAACTGTAGGCCCAAAAAATGTGTATGTATTTTTGTAGCAATGGTGGCATGCTGCGCAAATAAAGAATGGCATAGCATTAACGTGCCAAGGCCAGACCTAAAGGCTTTACCAATGCTTCTTACATCAATTCATTTATATGGCTCTTAAAGCAGTCTTTTAGTACGAAACGTTGAACAGGTCTGTCCTGTCGACTTTTGCGTCTTAACAAAAGAAAACAACCAAAATATATGTTGGCTTAATAACGGCAACTAACGTACAAGACAGCTTGTTGTTTTAAAAAAACAGGATACTGAACTGCTTTACAACTATATTTCCCCAAACTGCCCATTTAAAATGGATTCAGGTTAAAGGGATTTGCATCAGTGTAACTAAACCCCTGCCCAGACAAGGCTTCTCTCAGTCTTACAGACAGACATCAACCACATTCCTGCACTCACTCTGTCCAGCAGAGGGTTCAAAAGTGTGACATTTCAACGCATGACAGGCAGGGCTAATCCCAAAACAAAAAGACAAGCAGGTGAGCAGTGACAAAAAAGGTATTAGACAAAATCATACACATCCAGGAATGCTGAACGAACACGCAAACATTTGCACCGACGTATAATAAGCAATTATCCTTTTAAGACATTTAAGAAAAAGCCAAACCCTACCTCAAGGTCAGCTAAACAATGTCTTTAACCATAAGCAGGAAGCACGCCTGCTGCAGTGCCCCAAATCTCACATTGCTTGTGGGGGAACCACAGCTAGCTGTATAATTGCAATAAAAAAAAAGCATTGGCATAGCCAATAGGTCTCGCCTTTGGGACCTTACAAGTGTTTAGCCATACAACACTTGTTGCACCAAGGATATTGTGCTGGATAACTAAACACTTATAAGGTCCCAAAGGCGAGCCTATTGGCTATGCCAATGCTGGTTGACATTGGCTTCTGTATAAAAACGTACAGTCAACTAACAATTTGGAGCTCTCTAAAATGCTTCCAGAATATATGCCAATAAACAAAAACAAGATTGGCTTGGAGATATACATTTATATAGTACAATTATAGACAACTTGAAAAGAGATAGATATAAATTGGTCCGATTCTTAAATAGTGTTACAAAAGCTGCAGGTATATTATTTTTGCAAAAGTGTAGATTTTGGACTTCTGTGAAAAACTTACTCCTAGTAAACTTTTGGGAATTCCATTTTCACATAAGCAACTGTATATTTATACTTGCTCATGTGAAACGTGTTCAACAATAGCAAATTAATTTTTCTTGCACATCATTTTCCCCAACCCTGGAACAGTTTTACTCCTGACTTTTTCACTTTTCAGGAGTCAATTTTCAACCTTTTGGAATGTTAAGAGCTTGAGAGGAGTACTAAAACCCATTAAAAATATGCTAGTTTGTGTGCGCACAGAGAATCCTAGGGCATTCCAACCATGGATATCTACCACGTCCTTTCCACTTTTAGACCCTGCATGCAGATATGTGCCAAAATCAGAGCCTTGCTGAAATCCAAACTTCAATATAAAATGAACTCTGAAATAATCATAGAGGCTATTATTAGGCCTCTGATATAGTAAGCTGGTCACCTCACTGCATGTCAATAAAATATCGAAGAGGATTCTCTACAGGACAAACACATTTCTGAAGCATTTGTCCCTTAGACAAGGAAAGATTTTATAAAATTGCACACACCTGCAGGGCGTCCCGATTTTGGTTAATTGACTAGACAAAAAGGCGGGAAATTAATTAAGGGGCTGGGGAGATCATAAACAAGCTAAAGGGGGCGGGGTACCACAAGAGCAGGAGAAAAGCTATCAACAACAAAGCAAGCAAATTAGATTGACAAGAAAGTCAGCAATGCTAAGCAATGGGCTGACCTAAGCCTACTTTAAGGACTGGTATGGTTGTCAAACTCTAACAACAAACAGCTAACAGCTGATCTAAATAAAGGTAAGCTCTAAAAAAACAACCTTTGACAAGCAATTGCCAACTGAAGTCAACACTTTATTCAGCTCTGGCCACAGCAGGGGGAGGAAGCTCATGTATGGTTGCTACTAGGACAGATTCAAATAAGGTACCACCTTGGTACCATCACCACTACCATGTTCTGGTCGTCACTGCGGTCGGGATTCGCTAGGCAGTTGAAGCATTGAGGGAATGGGAGACCAATCCAACATATACTAAAACAGAAATCCGGTTCCCCAGTGCACCTTCTAAAAACATTTCCACAACCCTGGCTGCAAGAATCACTTAAGACAGCATCTATTTACCATCTGTAACTTCACTGATGGCTTCAAGATTCTTTCAATATACTGTATTCCACCAACATAAAAAGGAGAAGCATCATCTTGACTAACACAGAAAGACTGTACTCAGTGGTCCACAAATTATCATCATTAGAGCACTCACTGAAGTTATGCAGAGGAGGAAGCATAACCTGGGCAAACATACAGAGTTGAGGGAAAATATACGTTTACAGATAAAGAAACACAACTTTAAACTATATAACTAGCCATGAATTCAGGGAGCATTTTGCATTAAGATCCTTAGCCGTTGCTCAGCCCTGACTCTTCACCCAAACAAGTCATCAATGCAGGTGCAAAGGTTAAAGAATTACAGAAACGGCATATATAATCTCTTCCGAGGTGAAGATCATTTGGTGAAGCCTCGTTTGGCTCTTTCAAACTAATATTCACAGAAAGTCTAACGTGCATCACAATAAAGAATGGAAGCAGCACTTTGTGAAACATGTAGCTCTACGATCTGAATCGGGTCATCCTCTTTTAAAGATGCCGTCGATTTCATATTTGCATATCCATAGTAGAGGCGGAAAAGGAACAAGCTAGCAACAAAACAAGCAAACAAATCCCCCCGGCCCTCACTTACCTACCTCCGGCCACAGAAACGCTGGAACACGCTGTGACGCACACCGCAAGTCGGCCTGGAGCGCGCCTCGGCAGGAGTGTGACGCGCGTGAACGTGCACGTTGACGATCCCGCGCGTTCACGGACCTGAGACGGCTCGTGCACAGGTCTGGAGCTGCTCGCTCACTGCTCTGACTCCCTTGGCAGGGAGCAAGGCGGCTATAAGTCTCGTTGGCAGCAGGGCTTCGCCCTGCAACGCCAGCGAGACCTAAAAACAGACTACAACTTGCACCAGATGGCACTCTTTCCCATCAAGATTACTTGCACCATTGGAATCTCTTAATTGCTCCATCTATGGTCTGCAGTAATGTTATCGTACTAGAAGGACTGTAGAGATGCAACATCCATTTCCATGATTTCCGGTCAAAAAAGAGGACATGGTTTCTTAAAGTGTCACTTTTTATACTATGCATTAAAATCATTGCTAGGGTTTCAACCAAAAGAAGTCATTGTCAAGAAGAGTCTTTGAAATTAATAATTACAATTCTAAATCTCTCTACTCCCAAATCAATTCCCAGCACTGATACCTTACAACTGCCAACCAATCACAAACTGAAGCATTCCTCTAGACCCTTACTTGCCCCACTGCAGGCTCATTTTAAAATACAAGATCTCACGCGAATAGGAGGGCCCCAGCTGCCTTGCCAATCCACATTGAGCACTTTATGCTCACCCACACAAAGGGGCGTTGCTAAGCCAACCCTAGACCTCCTAGCTTTATTCCACGTGCTACCTGCTTTTTGGCAATATGAAACTTCCCTTGCTATTTGGGAAGTACCATGAGAGGAGTAGAAAAAGTAAAGCATGTACGAAGGGCTTCATTAGAAAAGTAACACGTGTTGTGTTACCAGATGTTTCCATGCAACTGATAAATCACATTTCCGATGTGGGGCGGTTTAGAAAGATAACTTTCCTTAACAAACAAAGAGTTGTTTTCAGGGATCTGAAGTCTTAGGGCCATATGTATCAAAAAGTGATTTAGCGATTTTTTGCGAATCGCTATTTGAGAATCGCAAAATGCTATGTATGTGGGATTTGCAATAAATTTTGCGAATCCTACATATTCCTTAATTGTGAATAGCAAATTGCGATTCGCAATTAAAGAATACCTTCACATTCATTCCTATGGGCCTAGAGGCCCATAGGAATGAAAGGGAAGACATTCCCAATTTGCGATTAGCAATTAGCGAATCGCCAATTGAGAATGCAATTTCAAGGGTGCACGGGTGTCAAAAGGGAACCCTGTTGCACCCCTGAAATAAGCATGGGTGCACATGTGGCGCACATACATACCCTAAGGCCATGTATGTGCTTCACATTGCACTTTGAAAAATGCTAAAAAGTGTATTTTTCAAATAAATCACAAATTACCACAACTTGAAGTTGGTGGTAATTTGCGATTCCTTAAGGCCAAATTGCACTTTTGTGGTGCTTCTTGCATTACATTTAAGGAATAGCAAATTTGTGGATGACTTAAATGCAATTGCAAAATAAGGAATCGCAAATTTTGCACGCAGATTTGCCTTAATACATACATACATACCATTTGGAAAAATTGCGAATTTCGGTGTTTGCGAATGCAATTTTGCTTGATACATATGGCCCTTAGTCAGCTTCAGTAGAAACAATCAGACCAACTACTGTGAAAACAAGGACTTGTAAAAACATTGACCCAGACTACAAACTTGGTGCGTTTGTGCCCAGGACATATACAGTCCCAAAAATGAAGGGCTTGGTTAAAGTAGCCTACTAGGTAATCTAGGTCAGCTGTTCTTAACCTTTTGGCTTCTGTGCACCACCATTTAATCATTACTGGAACTCGGGGACCCCGCACTGAATCACGACTGGAATACGGGGACACCCACAGAGTAATTATTGGAAGCAGAGGGCCACGGGCTAAGCATTTTCGAAGATTTAAATCGCAAAATAATACACACAAAAATACAAAAACAAGCCTTTACTAAACAAATATACAAATTAAGAAATATTTTATCGAATTCACAAATGACTACTTAAAAATTCTACGTTTTAATAGGAAGTTTGGAACTTTTCCAAATTCAATTGAGGCCATACTGAATTCTGTTTAATATATCTGCACTGCTCCCAGGAATCAGTCTGAGGACACAAACTAAAGTTTTAGCCTCCATTTTCAAATTCTGCCAAATTTACAGAACCTTTTTTAATTTTCAGTTGTTCATTTTGCTTCTTTATTTATATACACTTTATTAATCTGTTAATATTATTTACTTTCCGAAGCAGTCACAGACCCCTTAAGTAAGTTTTGCAGACCCCCACGGGGCACCAGACCACAGGAACCATTGACATGGGTTACAATTCTGCACTCTGGGAGCCGAGCCTATCGCATTGAGGCAAGTAAGTGCCAATGCATGGTCTCCAGCACTTTTCAAAATAAGACAACTGCCCTCACAGAAGTGCTTAGGAAAATGACGAAGTAAAACTATCTGCACTAGCTCAATATACGGCCAACACTTACATCTGCTTGTGGACCCAAAAGGATTTATTCTCGAGTCAGCTGCCTGTGGTCAGAGTCCAGCCACTACGAGAGGGGGGGGTGGAGGGGTGCCAGACTCCTAAACCACAGGATTTTCCCTGGCCTAGTATCCCTCCGATTGAATATCTGACATTTTTAATCCTAACAGGCCCAGCTATCTCCAGATGGACAACTGTTCGTGCCCCTAATGCCATCTATGCTTTACGCTTCTGCTCCCCTCATGCCTTGCATTATTTTACTCGCTACAACCTTCCGGTTTAGTCAACCAGACATATGGATGTGGAATCTCTTTATGCAATACCTCTCAGACAGCCAGTGTGGAATGAGCATTTTGAGGCTTTTTTTTGTTTCCTTTTTACCTCCCATCAAAAAGCTTCTTCCTCATTCCATCTTCCCCACTCAGTGCTTTGAAGTTGCCTCTGACCTGCATTAAGTGTTTTACCAGCAACCAACATATCAGACTAGTGTGACTTTCTTGGCTTAGGATACGGATTTGTTCAAGGCCTGAAATGCATTTCCCATTCACAAGAACAACATTTTGCAGTAAAGAGTTCTAATTTATAATACACACACACTTTGTGTTTATAATACTGGGCTCAAAACTGGCCAGCAGTGAAATGCCCCTTGCATATACAGCCAGGTTCAACACTATGTCACACACAGTCAAGGACATACTTAGGACTGTACGTGTCTCATCTGTGCTGATTAACACATCTCGCCACAAGCACACCATTGACTTTAGTTGTCACCTCACACTCTTATCATTCTCTTAATCTACTAAATCAATAAAACTGAAAGTGATAAATGGCCAAAAATACAGAACCGTAAAAATCACAGTGCGAAATGGTGCTCTTGTGTAAAATGTGAAAAGCTCCAAGAAGTACCGGAAAGGTGGTAACTATAGAACATTAAAAATGCATACCCTTCTGTGTATTCCGCCTGCAACAGTCCGAGATATGCCTCCCATTTATTGCCAACAATCTTTCCACAGGTGAAACACCTCACTGGGATAATCATGATGATTCTCAGCACTTGGCTAGCAGGAAGAGAGCTGAAGAGCTTGTGTCTGTAGAGAAAGCAAAAAAAAAAAAAAATGCATTACTGAACATAGCCCAGGGTTTTACAAAGAGAAAGAATTGTTGATGCACTGCAGGTTTTTGCCTGGAAGTCATAGTTTGTAGGGATTGCAGTTTTCTACCTCCAAGACGGCAGCTTTAAGGTCACACTATTTTCGCAAGAAGAATGTTTGTATTTTCTCCATGCTTGGTAATGGAGCACAATATTTAATGTTCAGAAACATCTCACTTAACTGCCTCTCTGCGCATCTGTATAACCAAACTATCATCCCCCTGGACACTCATTAGAAAAAACAAAGAAGGTTTTGAGAGCTGCCGAAGTTGTTCTGGTACAAGAGCTTTACACCCAAATCCCAGAGTGTTTAGCCCATGCTTGGCAGGTGTGAAGCCGGATTCTCCTCGGTTATCTAATCTAAGAAGACCTGACCCAGTACCCTGAGATAAAACTTTTGCTGGAGGTTTCTCAGCAATTTGATGAAAGGGGCCTCAGAATTTGGCCTCAGGAAGGAGGAGGGAAGGAGATGGTTCAGCCGAGCGGTGGTGGTTAACGGAAGGTTGAGGAGTGGTAAGGTGGGAATGGAAGGCTAGGTCCAGCTATACTGTAAGTTTAGTCTTTGTTGCTCTAGAATTGATCTCCCCATGGGTTGCATGAGACATTCGAGCATTGTCTGGTA
The DNA here is from genome assembly GCF_964261635.1 of Lissotriton helveticus. Taxonomy (NCBI): domain Eukaryota; kingdom Metazoa; phylum Chordata; class Amphibia; order Caudata; family Salamandridae; genus Lissotriton; species Lissotriton helveticus. Next base: position 1,853,841,228 of record NC_136061.1, on the reverse strand, counting down.
TCGGACTATCATTAATACTCAAACCTTCAATGTCCCTGCATATGTTCAGGCATATTTCTTCATAAAATACATATAAAGAAATGCCCAACCAAAGACATTTTGTGCGCATTATTGGCAATACATCTCCTACATTCCCAGCCTGTAAAGTAACCTGCAAGTACCAGGACAACAACTGCTTTTTGAGTTAATTCACAACTTTGTGTAGCCTCTACCGCACAATTAATTTTGTATACACAGCAACATTACTATTCTGGGCCACGCGCTCTCCTTTTCTCACCACTTTGTGTGGACTGAAACTTAGTTCTTTTCTGTAAAATAATTATGTATATTGGGGATGCTAACCCACATTTTCGGACCAAATGCTTTCTCTTCTAGTGTTCACCTCAGGCAGCCTTTGCCACAGATCTTGTTTCAAGTCACAAGCAGTTGGCAGCAGCTCGTCCCCATACCAATTACATGCCTGGTCTTGGGCAAACACCATCTAGTGTCTGCCTGCACTCTCTATTTGCAACTATCAGATGAGAGATCTTGAACAATCTGGCTTTTATGAAGAGTAAATCTGGACTCGCACAATAGAAGCCAATAGGGTTGTTATGCCCAAAGAAGTCTGAGGTAGTGCAGTTGCACGGAAACTGGATGAAATACGGAGAACCTTTTCTGTCAAGTTAGAGAACAAACCAGCCTATCCACGAATCCTTGATCTCCCTTGTGGAGATCCCCTTGCTTTGGCCAAATGCCACATACATAGTCACCAGTGAGAACAACGATGTCTACATAGTAACCACTGACTTGTTTAACTGGATTCAGGTGCTATGCTCCGGGGATTGGGCCACCTGACATTCACTAGCTGGAGGCCCCTTACATTGTACCTCAGAGACCGTCAGTCAGGCCTAGGACATCACCCCATCCAGATGCACTATCCCTAGTCAGCAATTGAGCCATGGGGGTGCATGTCTCTTGTCCTGCATACAGGGCTGGGACGTTACACCAGCATGCATTCCTTATCTGGGTGTGTTTTGTGACATCAAGTCTCCAACCTTTCGGACTACAGGAGGATGGTATTGGCCCTGTGAGTTTCCACTACTGGAGTCCCTCCCTGATGAAGGATCAAGCCGAGCCAGGCAGCTGCTTTGCCAATTTGCTACGACCGGACATCACTGAAACTTGCCTTGGTGCATGTGCTTCTTCGGCTGGTCCAGAATGTAGACTCGGCACCTGCTGTGGATACCCAGTAGATGCTCTGAGCCTTCAGCAAAATCATCTGCTGTGCTATCCCCTGCATGAATCTTAGACTGACTAATTTGTACACCAATAATCCCAGTCCTTAGCTTTGACTATTGAGGTACTGGCCCAGTGCTGGAAAAGAGGGCATATATTTCTTAGTGGCGGTTTTAGCCCCCATCAAAACGCTTGCTTCAGATGGAGCAATAGATCAGTCAAAAGACAGTGAATAAGCCTCACTATGAGCCTGCAGTTTCCAGACTGATGGGCAACAAATGTATCACTTGTCACCCCTTCAAAGTTAGTCTAATTGTGTTTTTTTTTTTAAATTCTATTATTGAGGATATCCCACCTGAATGATAAGACTAACTCACATGACCATAAAGACCAGATTTTTCCTGACTGAAAAAATTAGGAGTTCATTGTTCGGTTTCTAAAGAAAGCAAATGTTATTCCATCCCGACAGCTGTGGTCTCCGGCTAGGGCTTGACTGGTGCACTGCAAGGGATACAGGCCATCAATAGAGAAGGAATCAAGGGGAGATAGAACATTTATCAAGCATTTGCTCCATTTTAAATACTTTAAGAAGATCATCAAATTGGGAGAGGAAACCCACTCCCATTAATATCAGTGCATTTCAGGTGTGCATTGTAAATGGATAATAGTTGTACTGTTGGGGTGCACAAAATGGTGGGACAGTCACAAATTCCATGTTTTGTGATACTTCATGTTATTACCATTTGTATAGCGCCTTCTACCACTGATAGGACACAGTTGTCACTGGAGATTTACTCAGCCAGATGTGTGCAGCTGTGACTTTCATATACTGTAAATCACTGAAACAAGATCTGTTGTGCGTGATTCGGGCTGCTTGCTGCCAGCTTCTTGTTACTGGGGGCATTTGGGACACAAAGGGGGGAATCGTGCCCCCAGGTACACATGAATTTTTCCCTTATTTGCCATTATTGCACCTCAACAAATTACCCACAACCTCACCTGTCATACCCAGGGCCACTGGAATTATGCGACAGGGGAGGGCCAAATGGGTTGAGCAAATTATGTGGCGCAATGCAGAACACATTGTGATAGTATTACTTCATTCATTTGTTATTTTTACACTGGTTAACACTACCTGGGCATCAGTTGCACCTCCTTAGTACCAGCTTACTACCAAAATATGGCAATAATAAACAGAAAAGGTGACCAGTCACAATTTACAAATGGCCTTCCACTGCACAGTAACACGTGTTGCTGCGTTTAGTAACTTTTGAACCGGTTGAGCTAGAAACAATTTTTTTTTGTTGAAATCTTCTAATTATTTAGCAGATGCATTATGTGGCAAATGCGGCATATCTATAATTATTAGAAAACACTACATCCGCACATTCACATAATTCCATAGTCCCTGGTCATATCTATGCAACCTAACAATACCTAATCGCCTGTAGGTCATCTGTTAATATCACCAACCAATGCATGAATTCCCATATCCCCTTTTCCACTAAAGATCACACTTAACTCATATTAATTTAATATAGAAACTGGTGTGAATGCTTGGCATGGTTTCCTTAAGAGTGCAAGACTACTCCCAATAACCAAAAATAAGCACCACCCGCGCCCCCCCAAAAAAAACCAAAATGCCTGCTGTAGTGTTATATAAAATGAAATTACAGTAAAATACACTTTATAAAACACACTAATAAGATGAGTCAGTTAGGGCAATCAATTCTAATTTATACAGACTGCATATGGTTTGCCTTATGCTGCTCACAGTCACATAAGAAAACTGCTATGGTTCATGTCTATTAGCCAGTCCTGTACCAATCCACAGCAATAAACCTCCCTCGCAAACTGAACAGTAATGGAATAAAACGGAGATCTGTCAAATGCTGCTGGCCAGCAGAAGATGTTCATTTAGTTCACCACTGCAGGTCCCAACTAGTTACATGCTAGAACTGCATTCTGAATCTCAAATTGGCAATCAGATATAGAATGACAGAAACAAAGTGCATCCCGGCAGATCTCAGATTTTCCTCAAACCTACGCCTGCTCAGGAAAATAAACTTTACACAAAAAAAGAAAAATAAATCTCTTAATGGACAACCCAGTACAGTAACCAGCTAAGCAGAGTGGCTCAAAGCTGCTAGCTTACTGAAAACCATAAACTGCAGGCCGGTCTCACACTTCCTTATCCATCACAATGCTAAGCACAGCGTCCTATAACACATTAACCACACCTTCAGGTCCTTACTCACAACATGGAAACACTTCCCACACAGGATTAAAACAAATACAACACCCTTCCAATCACACACCTTTTACGGTGTATGGTGCTACCCATGTAAGAAAGTGTTTCAGTGCCCCACATGGGTTTAAGTAAGTGCTATATAAATGCGGTTTCAATACAACAGAAGGAGACTATACTGGTGACACTTTAACATGTTTCGTCAGATACTGAATTGAATATTTGAAGCCAATCTTGACTATAGGATACACTATGCAATGACTGTCTTCTTAAAGTATTTTAGTTAAGAAAAGTACAACAGTGCTTTACTTAAGGTGTTAACAATAAAAACTCACGGTCTTTTTTAGTAAAATCCTGCTGGTTACAAGTAAATTAGTTTAAAATAAATGCCCTCATACAACATTAATTATTGGGTGGGGGTCGTAGGACATTAGAATGGGGTGATTGAGTGTTGATAAAAGTGGGGACGAGGGAAAACAGATGTTCAAGATTGAGCCCAGATAGTTATCACTAATTACTAGGTCACTCAACAAAGCAGAACCGATATCAAACCTGTGAATTACTGCATAGGATGCTTACTAAAGGCCAACTTTCATGGAATAAAATCCTTCATAAATATCTTACAAGAGAGCTCTCCAAGCAATTTCTAAGACTGCCGTTGCTCATGACGTGACCTCAAAGTATCTAGCACAAGAAGGTTAATATATTTTCCCCAACAGATGAATGTAAATTGGAAAGTGCATCCCTAACTGATTTAACAATACCTTCTTTTACTGACTTAATCCTCTCTAGGGCATTACGGGGAGTAACATTTTTATGTTAATTCCAAAACATGTGGAATGATGCCAATGCTATTTTTACAATTCCAGCAAGTACTAGATTTAGTTGGTGGAAGCATACACATAATTTTTTTTTTAATTGCCTGACAAAGGTATCAATCTGGTCTTGAAAGCTAGCAATATAAAATATCAGTAAGCCTTGTAAAATGTTTGATCACAGCAAGATCTCACAATATTTTTCCACAGACTATTAACTAAATGTTTTGTTTGGTCAACATTTTATGTGCTACTTTTTTCAATTAAATGCAGGGTTTGAGAGTTTCCAATTCACCCCTCTAGGTTACTCATACATAACACACTAGATAAGAGCCATACTTTTTGTTTAACTCACTATCATCAGAAATGGGATTATTAATTTGGGAGGGAGTACTTCTACCAAGTCAATAAATCCACACTGATTAGGCGAGAACCCAGTTCTGAGAGAATTGCTGTGAAACTCCTTATAGTGATAACCCAAACAGGAAACCCAAACAGGAAACCCCCAGAGACATGCACGATAGCTTGTAGCAGTACCAAAAATTTCAGAAAGAAAACACCACAAATTTATCGTCCTACAAGTATGTCTTACATCATACTTCTATCCATAAATACTTCATACTCCCCATCGCTTAAAATATCTATATTTCATCAATACTCTTTACATTTAAGGAGCTCTTTAACTTTATTTAGATATTTACCAGTGGCACAGACTATATCTAAATTCATCATTCCCACTAGGAGGCTTACAGTTTGCATCCTATTTTTAAAATCATATTTTTTTTTTTAAATCAGGCCTAAAATCTCTCTTCATATATCTAACGTCCTCTGGCAATTTAACAATATATGTAGAATATCACACGTAGTACCTAAAGTGCAAGTGCATTTTCCATTGCTATTTATCATAACTTTTTTTTACCCCTTTGTTCATGTAACAAGGGTTTATCCCAATTCTCAATCGTAGCACTTCATGCCTTAGCTGACAGCTAGGTAACCTATCGATATAGGGATAATGTAGATAATTTTTCCATGCTGAGGCCATACGGGAGACTGAGCTTTTCCGTGATAGGTACTCTTGATCAAGAGTTCGAGACACTTCTAATCCTAGAATCCTAAGATCTTTCTTATCCAACTTAGGTTCAAGGGAATGAGGGCCCCACTTTAAATTTAACACACCATACGCTTCATTAATTGGGCTCTCGTCTCTTTTGCCCAGGTCAGCTCACTGTTGGCAATTTCATTTTTGCACCACTGTGAGATGTTTTGGTCCTCACCCAAACCTAGCCGCTGCCAAAAACGTAACAAAGACATACAGGCTATGATACTCCATGCAGTGGTTTCCAATTCTAATCTTGCTGCCTGTACCACAGACAAACTTGGCAGTGAGAACAAACATTTAAGGATATTTCCCTCCTCTTTATCCCATCTATTTTTGCGACTTAAATAGAGTACCTCTGCGCCATACAAAAATTGTGGAGGTACCATTGCTTGATAGGCCTTTAACATCGGTCTATCAGACAATTCTCCGTATACACTATTAAATCTTTTCAATCCCTTCACTGAACCAGAAGCCCTCATTTTTAATGCATCAAGATGGGTATACCAATTAAGGCTACTCACAAACCACATCCCCAGATATTTGTATTCTGTTACTTTTTCCAGTATCTCTGTGCCCAGATACCAGGAGAACTTTGTTTTACTTCTTCCAAAACACAGGATTTTGGTCTTTTCCATGTTCACAACCAGTTTTTTTAATTTGGCAATATTCTTTTAACAGGTTTAATTTTCATTGCAGACCAACCTCCGTCTGATCCATAATGACCAAATCATCTGCTTATAATAAACCGGGGATATGGTTTCCTCCTAATTTCGGGCTGGCCCCTCTAACCTTTCTTAATTCTAAGGGCAGGTCAGCTATAAACAGGGAAAAAAGCAAGGGGGCAAGCCGCACCCCTGTCTTAGCCCATTACCAATCTGGATCCTCCTGGACAATCCTCCGTTCTCATCCAGGATTATCTGGGTCCAATGTTTAGTGTGAAGGGCTTGGATCAGGGCCAATACATTGTTTTGAATTTTGTACCCTCACATGGTTGACAGCAACTGCCCTCTGTTCACCAGATCGAAAGCTGCACGGAAGTCCACAAAGCAGCAGAACAAATTGCCCTTCTGCTCAATCGACTTCCACGCAATGGACCAGAGAGCAAAACAGTGATCAACCATCAAATGACCCTCTTTAAACCCTCCCTGTTCTAGGGGCACTCTGTTTTTCCTTTGTCCAGTCCTTGAGCAGACCCAGGATTACTTTAGCAAACACTTTCGCCTATGTCCAGGAGATTTATTAAACGGTAGTTTTTAGGGGAGTTTACATCACCTTTTTTATGTATAGGTCTTACAATTGCCCCTTTCCAACTATCTGGCACGTCCCGTGTATTAAGAAACCCCTGGAACATATTCGAAAAGAACTCGAACCACCACTCTGGGTTCGTTTTTATAATCACAGCCGGCAAATTATCTGGACCAGCGGCTCGCGTTAGGTTTAACCTGGATATTATACTTCTAATATGGCTGGGGGAGAAGTGCTCTTTTACTTCTTCTCTTACACCAGGCCATACGATGGAATTTATTTCACCCATCCTTGGCCATTACCCGTAGATTTCCTCCAGATAATCCTTATCCTCTGGCACCGAGCACTGTAAAGACCCTAGTACTTTGCCAGTGCTTTCTTGTACTAGTTTCCAGAAGCCTTTCACATTTTTTCTTCGATTACCTCAAGTAACTTCACCCAGCATCTGTCCTTAGAAGTTCTTTTTTTTCTCTAATAATTGCTTTATATTTTGTCCTTAAATTCCGAAGGCTAAGTAACAGATCGTCATTCAGTCTCCCCCTTAGGCTTCTTTCCTTTTGCCTAATGCTGGTTTTTACTTTGCGACAATCCTCGTCAAACCAAGGCTTATTATTAGTATGTAGTTTTTCCTTACTTACCCCCCCCCCCCCCCAATATGCATTTTCTTCCAATGGGAAGGAAGCAATTGTGGTGATTACATTTTACACAGTACATAAGTCATATGTTCTATATGAGAGTTCCTGTGAGTACAATACACAATTCGAGTATAATTAGTTGCCATCGTATCAGTTGTTTAAAGGGTGCGACAGGAGGCATGCTGTCAAGGGTCCACATATATTCTTCTTGGTAACTCTTCTGCATAGAGTTCTAGCTGTGATTGACAATACACAATTTCCTGAATCCAGTTTATGATCGTGGGTTTAACTCTGCACTCCCCGTGCAGGGCTATGAGTCTTTTTGCTAATAATATGGCCACAGCTGTGTACTTCCTCGAAGCAGGTGACACATCTTTGTCCTAGCAAGCAGATTGCTGGGTCGCATAGTATAGATTCTGATATCATTCAATTTTGACTAATAGCTTGACATGTCCATGCCAAATGAATGAAGTTAGCTCTCCACTCCCACATCTGATACACCGATCAGCTCATATCCCACATTTATATAAATTGGAAGGTGTGTTATACATTTGATGCAGGAACTTAGGTGTGTTATACATTTGATGCAGGAACTTTAAATTAATGATTCAGGAGTTGCAATTAGAGGGGAGACGATCTGCCTTGTGCAACAGAATCTCCAGTCTTCCTCACCCAGAGGGTTTGTCAACAGTGTTGCAGCATTCCCTTGCCTTCTCAGTGGTCTGTGGCCTATCCGCCTGTACTAAAATATATAAGTGGGCAATGAGATGCCTTTGCGTGTCAGTGGTGAGGAGTACCTGCAATGCTTTGAGCACTGGGGGCACATCTGGAAAGCTGGGATAAAGCTCCCACAATGCCGCTTTAAGCCTGTACTATATTAAGGTTGTAAGTGGAGATTACCTACTCGCATTGGTAAATGCATCAAGCGTTATTAATGTACCCCCAGGATAAACATCTACCATCCTTAGTAAACCAGACTGTGCTAGAATTTTCAGTGCAACATCTTCTTGAGTCACTGAAATCTTAGGGTGTAGCCTTAAAGGCATCACCGGTGCATACAGTGGCAGTCTCCTAACCTCTTCACCCAGCCTCCGTCATGCCAACAAAGTAAAGTGTTGATTTCTGTGTGCATTATGTTCTCTTTTTTGGGAAATAAGAGTAGATAGTGGAGTAGGATGGGCATCGTCAAATTTCGACACGATATGTGGTGCACATTCATGCGTGGGGCCAATAATGCACGAAGTGTGCTTGTGTACAGAGGTAGTATAAATAGAAAATCGGGCGCATTAAATCCACCCCTGCCGTACGGCTATGTGAATACATACCAGTCGATTCTCGGCGGTTTGCTGGTACATAATAGTGTATTGAAAAGGGGCTTGAGCCTCTTGAAGTGCATAGGAAGTGTAATAGATATTTTGACAAAGAGGTACAGGAGCTTGGTCAAAATTGCCATTTTTAGCATCACAACACTGCCCGCCAATGATGGCATTCTTGCCCAACGTGAAACTTTATCTTCTAGCTTAGACAAGGTGTGTCCATAATTGTCTAATATCACCAATTCAGGATTTCTATGTAACCATATCCCCATATATTTGACTGGCTCAGTATCCCATACCTGCGGGAACTCCAAAATGCACTTTGGAGTCACCAATGTAAGCAGAAGACAACCAATTTGGAGCAATTAATACGGAGCCCTGAGAAATATTAAAATCTTACATATTCCTGCATCACCGGTGCCCAGTTGACAGTCAGTCCATGAAGATCAGGAGCCTTGCCATTTAGGAGCTTTCGAATTGCCTCCTTAATATCCTCAAATGGGATAGGCTGCATGAGGCACTCCCACCACCTAGCTCGAGCTATCGATTTATTTCATCCAGGGCAGCAGTGAGTCTGGCACTGTACAGATCCGCATAGAATCTCATAAAGGCGGCTAATATTTTTGGTGTATCGAAATGTGCCTTCCTGGCTGCCTCAATTATTTTCCCTATATGCCCAGGGTCCTATAGTGTCCTCAGCTTATGTGCCAACATTTTCCCACCCTCTTCTCACCATACGACTGTGCAACGAGCGCTTAGATAGGGAGTTTAATTCCTGTAGTTCGAAATTGTGACAATTGATGTCATATCTCAGCCAGAGTGGCTGGATTTGGCCTGTTCTCAGTCGCATTCAAAAGCCTGTAAGTGCCTTCTGTTTTATGTATCTGGGTGTGAATAGCCCTTAAGACCCCTTTCTGGGTGGACATACAGATCTCTTGGATTGTTACTTTGAAGGCTTCCCATAAGGTGCCCTTACCTTCTAAAGTTCCAATAAGTTTATAAAATAGTCAACTATCACTGTACGGACCTCTTCCCTAAAAACTGCATCTAGCAGGGCAGTAGCATGAACCCTCAATGCAAAAGGGGGAAGAGCCATATTCAGCATGGCTTGTCTTAATTTCACTGGTGCATGATCTGATAGTGTTTTTGGTAAATGCGCCACCTCCTCCATCCACGGACACACCTCCCTGGACACCAGTCAATAATCCAATCTGGACCCCATACCATGGACTGAGAAAATAATTTCCCCCCTACGTTTATGTAGATTGTGCAGGTGCCATGCGTCCACCATACTGCATTCTTCCATTCCTTCACAATGATTCTGTGTGCATGATTACTTAATATATCACTCCCACCAGTGCAGTTTTACTTTGCCATGTCACACATGCTGCTAGCAGACCCCAGGCTTCTCGAAAGCGCTGTCAGCCTCATGTATTTACACAGGATTCCTCAGTGTATTCACCCCGCTGTCCCCGCTACTTCTGCATCCACAGAGTCAACTTTTTATGCACTCATCAATTGTCCATTCACAAAATAAAAGGACTACCCTAGCACAAGCCCTGTTTCACTCATATGCCTTGCACCTGCTTATGGCACCTTAGCAGTCACTTATGATTATCATTGGTGTCAGGGTGTGTGCGGCCAGCGCCACACAACACAGTGGGTACAATTCAAATGGTGCCCTACTCTGCAGTCATACAGGTGCTTAGAGCAACAAGTGTCTATCACCTGCCCCAGGTAGCGCAGGCTCCTGCACACTGCACCAATGCAGTCCTCGCTGTCCCTTCGTTGGCCGAACCATCCTAAATAGTTCTTCGCTGTCCTTACCGAGGCACAGTAACACCCGCTGCGACTTATGGGCCGTGGCTCATCACACTTGGGTCTGCCAGCCCCCGCTCTCCCCACACGTTGTACCGGGAGCAGCGCATGTAGATTCTTCCATCATCACTTTCAAGCGCTCGGTGTGGGCAAGGCTGCAGCTCTCACTCAGCGCCATCCTTCTTAATCAGCGGTGCAGCAGTATGCCCCAGCCACTTCGCCATCTCCACATGGCCCAGCAGCTCCATTGTGATGCGCCAGTTGGCAACTAACTCCAGCAGCCAAGGAGGCCTTCAATAGCACACCATTGTCCAAAGCTACGTACCACGTATGACAGGCATTCGCAATTGTAATCTGCGAGATCTTTGTCGCTGGTCTCTTCGCTCAACCTGGGTCCCCTAGGACCCACTGGGCCAGAGCAGACAGTCAGCTGGTTTGTGGCTCCCTGCATCAGCCACTCCGCAGATCAGTGCGCTGCTCCCACCTCTATCCTACAGTGTCTGGGGCTGCAGCTGTGTATCTTGGCAGACCGCGACAGGCCAAGGCGCGCCGAATGTCACCCATGGCTCGGCTGCACTTCAATAATTCTCCGTCCTGTACTTCGGATCTTAAAAATTCAAGACTCTGCAGTGGCACGAGGTGTTCCTGATCAATTCCTGTGCTGTCATCACATCTGCAGCTGGCAAGATTATGGAGCTCGGTCCGCAGAGCTGCACTACAGTGCTCCCTCGAAAAATACAACATAATTAAATATTCAAACCAATTTAGAAAAAGAGGGAAAATGTAATAAGTAATAAAACACAAAGATTATAATAGGCTTAGGAGAATAGAAGACATCAACGTTTCGAGCTAAGGCAGAAAGCGCTTTAAAACTCAAGCACTATGAAAAAACAGCAGCTCGACTGGGGTCTATGCGCCATTTCATGCAGACTGCGATGGAGCAGAGCTCTGATGCACCAAGCAGGCTGCCATGGTCAAAGGTTTTACTTTTAGACTAGGCTCCAACTGCTGGGAAAGCTTTTTCCAATCAGTACTGAAGACTCCAAGTCCTCAGGGAAGGCTTTTGGTCGCCAGGTCTCTCTATAGCCAGGTCTCCTGCACGGCTAGTCACCTTTAGTCAACTGGATCCTCGGAGTTGGGAGTCCTTCTTTTTATGTCCTTAAATCAAGTGAACAAGAGGACCATCATTTGACTATTGTAGAGCAGTTCTAGTCCCAAGATGTCAACAGCATTCAGGAGTCCTCAGGTCCTTTTCCAAGTCGTTTTCTTCCAACAGAGCCTTCTTCAGATGGAGTTTTCCCAGGTCCAGGAATGTTATGAAGAGGTGGTGGTTGAGGTACCAGAAATCATGTGTACTAGCCAGAGATTGGTGAAAGTCTACCATGCAATTCTAACTATTTTCTCGGATCCCCCACCTCCTTTTGTAGCACGTCCCATTGATCTTACTGTAAAATTACTGAGGATCCTGAGTTTTAACATGGCAAAACCCAGTTGCCACCTAGCTGGCCTATCTTAAGCTTCTTGGCCACTCCCGTACTTGACAGGGTCAAAACTGGTTTTCCCTCCTAGGGTGACTCAAGACTGCTTATTTGAGGGTCTTGGGAATAAATAGGAAAAGCCATGGTATCTCCAAGTCAAAATGGGGAATGCTAAAGCTGCCCTAAGTTCTGTCACCTACTATGGTCTATACCCAGAAAGAAAGTTAAACAAGCATTTACAATGCAACGGTTTCGCCTTTGAAAAAGTTAGAGCTATTGGCATTGTAAATGACAACATTTTTATTTATGTGTTGGTTTTGAAAACAGATAAATAAATACATTGTCATTTACATTTCCAATAGCTTAATCTCTCCCAAATGTGAGACCTATTGTACCCTACTGGACGAGCTCAGCAATTGCAATATATATATATATATATATCTCTCACACACACACACACACACACACACACACACACACACACCCCCCCCCCCCACCCCCAACCCCCCACCCCACCCCACCCCTTTTTCTGCCGCCCTCAGCTCCCAGGCAGACCTGGACAACTTCACAGAAGGCAGATGGAGACAAATGAATGGCCGCCCTGCGCCAGACGTGGGCAGTGCCCAGGCTCGCGCTGGAATGCAGCCAATGACAAAGGGGGGTGTTACTTCACAGTATTCAAGTAGACGGCCGCCAAGTGCCCGTTGCCTCTTCCCTGGGGGCCGACAGGAGTTTGGAGATGGGCTTCAGTCGGCTGAGCCCTGGCATTTTCATTTAACTTTTGATCACAGACAGTGAAGAATGTGACATATATATCAACAGACTTATCACAAGACCAAATAACATTTCTGTAGCACCACAGGTTGTAAATAGGCACTTTTCTTCTTAGTTGCAGTTCAAAAATAGTTCGTTTACTTTACTTCAGTAAATAGTTCTTTGCGTGTTATTTCCTACACAGTTCCCTCAGTTCCAGTTACTTTAAAAAGACAGGATAATGCCCCAGTTCTTTGTCGGCAAGGTTGGAAGTCCACTAAAAATACTTCTGGGGCGGTTTCTAGGACTTCAGGCCAGTCTTAGGTCTTCTGGGTGCTTCATAGCGCTTCTGTGCGCTCTAAACGGGAGAAATCGCGGCACCCTACCAAATCTCACGCATCTCGCACCTACGACCCTACCAACTCTCACGCATGAGTACGGGTACGCGACGTACTGAAGGAACGAAGCGTACTGTTCAGAGGGGTACGCGGCATATCTTGCAAGGCGCACAGTCCACCCAATGTGAAGCGTACAGTTCAGGTGAGTACGCAGCGGACCTTACAATTAATCTGCAGGTGGGAGGAAACAGAACGCCCAGTACGTGGAGTACAATTCTAAAAGCGCTCAGTTGATTTAACGCTTTATGGGCAATGCGAGGCGTACTCTGGTCACCAGCACTACGGAGGGCCCTCGGCTACTCAAGCAACGCGCAGCTCAATCACTCATCTGAGTTTGAGCCACTCTATTACCAGAGCCTCGAGGCAAGGAATGCACATCCATCATCCTAACTCAGAAACTCGGGATAATTATAAACATGGAGAGTTTTGCTAACCCACCCAGGTGATGAGCCGATTAAACAAGCACTCACCCGAGGCGGCGGTCGAAGAGCTGGGGGGCGTGTTTTTCGTGCTCTCCCCTTCCCATTGGCTGGAAGGTAAAATTCCAGCCAATGGGAAGAGGAGAGGGCGGAACTTAAAAAAAAAGAGTCAGAAACGCCCACGATTCGCGTTCTGACCGGGAAAGAGTGATGGACAACCGTGTCTTCCAATGGCTAGCCTACATTTATGGAGCTAGCTAATGGAAGAAGGGGCGGTTCCAAGTCCCTACTATTGAGATAACATTAGATTTCGTCCTGATGTTGCAAATCAGGACGAAACCTAAAAAGGGGTCAGCAATTAACACCCACTGGGCTTTCAAAGACTTAGAGGTAGACAACTGTTCTGTAAGCCACAGCTGTTAACTCTCCTAGCTAAGGATGTGTATTCAAGATTGGGGGTGGTAGGGCGTGGGGGGGGGGGGGGAGGAGGGGTGGTGGGAAGAAGTGGGAGGAAAGAGGTGTAACTGCTTTTAAGCCAGTTCTGGCTCAGGCTGCCTGAAGAACATTTTTGCAAAGTTACATTTCTGCTTAAACGATCAACTATCTGATATCACCATCAAGTCAGATATGAAAAACTAAAACAGAAAACAACTTTTAAGCATTTATCCATTCCATTACAGCGAGGAGGTGAAAAATAAAGATTTCAATCCCAGCTAGGCCCATCATGGAAAAGTCTAGTCAGGCCCACAAAGAACAGCAGTATTTGGGTGTCACAGGGCACACTAACTGCAATCTGTAGTTTGCTCTAATTTTATACAATAGCACCCCACCATTGGAGGTTTACTAGGCACACTTTAAGGGTGAATTTATGAAAACATAAAAATATACTTTTTCCTACATGGCAAGGGCATTTTCCCAGCCAAATATTACTGCAGTGTATTTAAACTGCAGCCTAGCCAGTGTTCCTGATACAAATAGATTTGCCACATATGTGAGTGGTGTAAATATCCACTGTAGCTCACATGACATTTACCTTTCCATGCCAAACATACACTTTAAGCACAATTTACATTGCACTTCTAGATGAGATAAACAGGCTAGTTACAATGTACAACACATTTTAAGAAGTACAGGCATTTTAACAGTGTGGAGCAGGTATAAAGTGCACATAATCCTAACACCACCAAAAATAGAGCCCAGAAAAGTGAAAACCCTGCACGGACCAGGCAGAGAAAGCAGATTTGCTACACACATATTCAACAGAAAAAAACTAGGAAGTAACACAAATAACATACACAATATTGCAGCCATTCTTCTACCAGCTCCGCTCTAGCAGTATGTATAAACCAGTAACCTCGGCATATATGCATCACTAAATGGTGCTCTACTGTTCTAGTTGCCTTACTAGAACAGGGCTTTCAGATGGAAAAAAAATACGGTATAAAAATCATGCATTAGGACAAAAACTGAACAGTCTTAGACACTTAATAATACTATCAGCAATCCGAATTACTTTTTCTAGTTGAAGTCTTTTCTTCCGGAACTAAGGAATTCAACACGCCTACTTCTAAATCTTTAGACCTGTGTGTATAAAAGTGAGACTTCAAACCCTAAAAAAGCTCAATGAATATTCAATCATCTCAAAAGAGAAACAGCTAACAAGGTGTATGGGTGCACATATATAACTAGGAAACAGAGGTTGGCAACAAAAGGAAACTGTGTGACATGGAGGAAGTGGAAATGATAATAAAAAGGTAAAACAGAAGATGTCAATTAAATAAATAACCAATGTACAGAAAACAATAAAACAAGCATTTGCAATGCAATAGGTTTCCCAGTAATTAAGTTTGAGCTTTTGGCATTGCCGAAATATTGCAACACTAATTGCAAAATAAAAGTCAATAAATTGTAGGCCATAAAAAAGTGCATTTATTTTTGTAGCAATGGCGGCATGCTGCACTTTAGATGAATATGTATAAAAGTAAAGTGTGCCATACTGCGATTGCTGCAACAGACTGAAAGAAAAACCGACAGACACGCATAGATGGGCGGATGAAGAGATGTATGGAAGGACAACGGACTGACAAAGACAAATAAATAACATTAAACTTATAGACAGAAGGGAGAGATAACTGGATTGACATATCAATGTACCAAAACATGGACAAAGGACAGCCACTAGACTGATAAATGAGAGAAAGGAATGGGTGGATACAGGAATTGTATAGAGAAGTACACAGAGAGGCATATCTACAGTAAAACATAACTAGGCCCTGCCCAGCCCCTGGCTGCCTGCTGGACTGGGAGGCTGGAGGACTTTTCCTTGCTCTCACAGCTGTTATTATTCACACAGCTCTACACAGCTCTGATGATGCACCTCACACACGGAGCTGACACAGGTATTATTTACACAGCTCTGATGATGCACCTCAGGCACGGGCTCACAGCTGTTATTATTCACACAGCTCTGATGATGCACCTTAGGCACAGGCTCACGGCTGTTATTATTCACACAGCTCTGATGATGCACCTCATGCACGGCCTCACAGCGGTTATTATTCACACACAGCGATGACCCAGGGAGCAGCCTGCACCTTCCTACGCTACTGTCTCTCCATATTACAATAAGTCTGGTAATGGGCAAACTGTCTTGGTTGGCATGACATGAGGACATGACACAGCTCTGATGATGCACCTCACACACGGGGCTGACAGGTATTATTTACACAGCTCTGATGATGCACCTCAGGCACGGGCTCACAGCTGTTATTATTCACACAGCTCTGATGATGCACCTCATGCACGGCCTCACAGCGGTTATTATTCACACACAGCGATGACCCAGGGAGCAGCCTGCACCTTCCTACGCTACTGTCTCTCCATATTACAATAAGTCTGGTAATGGGCAAACTGTCCTGATTGGCATGACATGAGTAGGGAAATTTGAAGGAAAAAAAGGCAAAATTCATTTTCACAACCTCTTCCTTGAACTTTGCCAAGCAAACTATTAAAAAAAAAAACCATGAAGACGCCCGCCTGATTTTTCCACTATGTGTTATCAACATATGGGGGAAAGGCTTAAACGAAGGGCCACAGCTAATGTGCACTCATTGGATTCAAAACAGAGTTGGTAGGATCCTGGCATCTGACACATTTACACTTCTTAAAACTGCACCAGGGACACAAACATCCAACAATATCCAGTTTGCTGTGAGAATAAGCCATCGTTTTCCCTTCGAATATTAAGCAATTTAAATGTTACTGCATGCAAAATGATGGGGGAAAATACATGTACTGTATGCAGCCTATGCAGTAAAATCAGAAACATTGACCGTAGTAATTCCCACTAATTCCCCCACAGTGAGTTATCAGATGCTTTCATTACAAATCCAGATTGCACTTTAACTTCATTTTAAAACACATCAGCACTACAATATGGTGGCTCGTGAACAGGTAGGTGTACAGTAGGCTTCCAGGAGTTGTGCTTTAAGGGGTAATGTTGGCGCCTCCTGGATCCAGGGGTCACTGGACGGTGATGCGGGCCCTACAGTCATGTCAGAGGCACTGCAGGAGCAGATGGTTATTACATGAGGACCGGGTAGCTGAGGTGACAAGCATGCCGCCTCTTTCACCACCGCGGCATGCCTCGTCCTCTCAGAGGTCACCAGGGAAGCGGCCGAGCAGTCAAGAAAGACATCAGGTAAAGCTTTTGTTTCGGTTTGTTGTCACAGCAGAAGAAAATAAAACGGTACACAAAAATATGGCAAATGGAGTCTGAACCTCGGCTACATTCAGTACCCCCTAGTGTTGCAGTCATTATGATATTTTCTCTACTCTAGGTGAGCAAGTGGCAGGCACACTGCGCAGGTTTTCTAACTGACCCTACTACAATAACTGACTTTGCTGACATTTGCAGAAACGTTCTTTTGTTTGCAGTGGTGCAGCGTGGACTTTCAATGAGAGGGGTGCACATCGGAGTCCTCGTTTCTTATTAACAGTACGATCAGTTTAGGAGGGCAGGGGGGCTTCAGGTTGCAGATATGTATGACTTCCCAGACTTTATTGCTTGATTTTGCTTCCGAAAAAGTATCACTCATACCCGCTGAAATGTCACTCATAATTACACAAAAATTATGAAAACGTCACACATAGTAATCTGAAACTTTGGCAGCTATGAAGGTCTACATGCTCTTTCGAGACAGTTAACCACTTTCAACAACACCCCCATCTCTCCCAGCCTCACCCCAAGCCGGGCCCCCTGTGCATGTTAACGGTGCGGCCTTACCTTGCTGTAGAGCTCAGAGGCGGACATCGCGGCACCTCGTGCCCCCTCCTCGCAGGGTGCACCGGATGGACGGGACTGGAAGCGTCTAGGCCCGACTCCTCGCAGGTGGGCCTGTCCTGAATCCTAGTAAGGCCTCCCCCGAGCCTGGCTCCCCGCACTTAAGCCCACCCTCCCCCAGCACCCCGCCTAGCCTCGCTTTGGCGCTGCACGTTGCCCGGGCCTGGCCTGGATGCGCCAGACACCTGCGGGCAATCCGTGATTAACAGGGGCCGCTCGAGGAAACAAGCAGGCGAAATTCATTAACAGGAAAAAACACATGCCCGCCCCAAATAGTGAAGAGCAACGAGGCACAAACGTCCACCGGACACGTCACGAGCGGGACCTCCTGCTCAGCGCGCGAAACTGAAAGCGTGGGGAGAGCAAGACGACGTGAGCCTGCTCAATAGAGTGCGCGTTCATGTGCGCGTGGCCTGCTCCATTCCCCAGCGCGCGGCCAGCTCCTGTCCCCTCTCCTGGGAGCGCAAGAGTCGCTCACTGTAGGTCTCTGGCGAGACCGCGCTTTCGCACGGTTCAACGCAAGGAGACCTAAAAAGGTAAAATAACAATCATGTACTGGGATACTAGATCATTTTGTGTAAAAGGGCAGAACTACCATTAGGTACAGACATGGTTAAATATATAATCAACAGAAACTAGTTCTAGAAAATGTCTCTCAGCAAATATGCTAGTATCATCCATGGCCATTATCAGATGGGGCTCCATTTGTACGGAGGCATGCCCTTTGCCAATGCAAGTCTACCCCCTTCTAATACCCAATAATTATTTCATTGTACGGAGCCAGTGGTGTAAGGGCTCACACTGCCCGGAACTAGACCTACACTTTGCTGGTGTAATCAACGGCAGTCAGCTCATGGTGCCCCTCTGGGGTGCGGGAACCCACCGCCAAGACAGTGTATTGGTCTGGCGGGTCAACTGTAAAAGGCTGGCAGACAGGATGGGGTGCGGAAGTACAGTACATCTTCACAAGTAGTTACATAAGAGTTCCAGTGAGTGCTGAATGGCATGCCAGGTGGTTTCACACCCAACAAAGCAGCAAGCTGCTTAATAACGAAACAAGTATTTAACATGCAAACACATCTCACTTGCATACCTGCACCAGTGGACACATGATGGTAGCAGAATGAGATATATATGATGGTAGCAGAATGAGATATATGTGATGTTTATGAAGTTAAATACTACGTATATATCAATGCTAGCATATCATCAAATGAATGGTGTCCCTTTGTGCAATATGGGGCACTGTTCTGTACGGAACTCGGTAGCCTACAGCAACAGCCTGCTAAGGCGGGCTGTAACCAGATGCCAAAAAGGTCCTATACAAATCTGTTCAAGAATGCAAAAAGGTGAACCCTTGTTAATGGGCCTACGAGCAGATGTATTATTTTGTTGTCTCCAGCTGGATGTTGTACACACTAAAGCCTATGTTTAAACATAAGCGTGTTTGGAACTGTTTCACAGCGGACCCCACCCACCTCAAAAACTACAGACCCATCTCCCTGCTCCCGTTCCCAGCGAAAGTCATCGAGAAAGCCATCAACAGCCAACTCGCCACATTCATTGAAGAACACAACATCCTCGACTCCTCCCAATCCGGCTTCAGAAAAAACCACAGTACGGAAACCGCCCTCCTCGCCGCAACAGACGACATCCGCACCTTACTGGACAAAGGAGAAACAGTAGCCCTCATCCTCCTCGACCTATCAGCGGCGTTCGACACAGTCTCCCACCGCACCCTAATACGCAGACTCTATGATGCAGGAATCCAGGACAAGGCCCTCGACTGGATCTGCTCCTTCCTCTCCAGCAGGACGCAGCGTGTCAGACTCCCCCCCTTTCCTCTCGGACCCCACACCTATCACCTGCGGAGTCCCCCAGGGCTCCTCCCTCAGCCCGACGCTCTTCAACGTCTACATGGCTCCACTTGCCCCCATCGTCAGAACCTACGGACTCAACATCGTGTCATATGCAGACGACACCCAGCTCATCATCTCCCTATCCAACGAGCCCAACACCGCCAGACGCAACTTTCGAGAAGGCATGGAAGCCGTCGCCAAATGGATGAAAAACAGCTGCCTACAACTAAACACCAAAAAAACAGAAGTACTCATCATGGGCCCAAACCCCGACGCCTGGAGTGACACCTGGTGGCCCACCGCCCTCGGAAACCCGCCAACCCCCACAGACCACGCACGCAACCTGGGAATCATCCTGGACTCCGAGCTCAAAATGGACCGCCAGATCAACTCTGTCTCATCTTCCTGCTTCCACACCCTCCGCCTCCTTCGTAAGACCTTCAAATGGACCCCCCTCGAACACCGAAAGAAAGTCACTCACGCCCTGGTCACCAGCAGACTCGACTACGGCAACGCACTCTACGCCGGAATAAACAAAAACCTCATCCGCAAGCTACAGAACATCCAGAACGCCGCCGCAAGACTGGTCCTCAACCTGCCAAAACACTGCCACATCTCCCAGCACCTGCGCACACTCCACTGGCTCCCCGTCGAGGCGAGAATCACCTTTAAGATGCTCACCCACGCACACAAGGCCCTCCACGGCACCGGACCAGCATACCTGAACAGTCGACTCAAATTCCACGCACCCCAAAGGACCCTACGATCAGCCCAGCTTTCCTACGCTGTGGTCCCCCGCACCAGATCGGGAGGCCGCTCCTTCTCCTTCCTCACGGCCAAAGCATGGAACGCCCTTCCGCTCCACCTCAGACAGACAACATCGCTCCCCATCTTCGCAAGAAACCTCAAAACCTGGCTCTTCGACAGACCCCCTCCTTGATGGAATGGAACCTGCACCCCCCCCCCCAACCCCCCCCACCCCTAGCGCCTTGAGACCCTTACGGGTGAGTAGTCGCGCTTTAACAAACTCCTGATTGATTGATTCACAGCTATAGCCATAGCTAGCACATGGTAGAGAAAAAAGCAAATCAAGACTCAGCACAATGAAAAAGGGTCTCTATTATTCAGATTTCTCCCTTTTGGCTTTACAGGACTCAATTAAACCTGTTCGCTTGTTTCTTGCTTCGTAGGGGCACTTGTCCCCATCTCCCTCTCCTCTCGGATGGGCTATGTTGTCCATTTAGCCAGACTGAATCTGGCAGCATGGATGCAAATATGATAGGGATAGTGCGTTTGTGGGTCTCTGTTAAAGTGTTGGGCACTTGACAACAAAGTTGATGCCCGTCTGCTGTTAAACTTACTCTGCACATTGAAAGCAATTTTTACCTCATTCCTTTTCCGTTTGACATGTAACCCCATCTGTGTTTCAATTTTTCAAGGACAGTGAGTTAGGTTTGGCTATTTCTTCTTTATTAGCTCAGCTGACAGCTTGGGTTTTTAGAGAACCCAGAGGTAGACAGTAGTGAATAGGCATGCCATTTACACGTTTTGGGCTCTCCTAGTCTAGGGCTCGATCTGACCTACCTTTTTGGGATCTTCCACAGTTGCTTTAGGTTGTGCAACGTGCACCTTTTGTACTGCTTGAATCAGTTTTTCCATATGCTTATTTCCGTAATGCTGTAAATTCAACCAGATGTCTATGGAAGAGGGGTGCTTTTGCACTTGGCCTCATCATCGATCTACTCATGTTCGGTTTTATGCTGTAAACGGATGCGTGACGCACAGCAACATGTGCAGTGTACCTAGGGAATGTGACAGGATACTATAGAGTCATGGAAAACTTGTGAGTCTCGTAACAGCAACATGCAGATGGTCTGGCCCTTCCTATTACCAAGGCTGCCACCTGTAACGCCCACCCTTTCCCCAACAAGTCACATCGTGGGATGGGGTCAGCGATGCAAGCTGACCTCACCCCACCTGTAACGACTTGAGAAAGGGTCGGTGAGGAGGACGGTTCACACTCAAAGCCTGCAGTGATTGCCAAGTAGACTCGGGAAGTAAAGGGCTGATGTCCTATAAGGCAGGGATCGCTTTAAAATGTGTTGCTGCTGTGAATCATTAGTGGGTAGTTCCTGAGGAACCCCAAGTATTGTAGTCTAGGGCGGTCTCAAAGCCAGACCTTGGGCTGCTTTGGTTTATAAATTAAAAAACATGAATACTGGCACATGAGCACTGGATGTCTGACGTGTTAGCGTTGTGAACGTCAAGCAACCAGGGCATGGTTTTAAAAGAAATGCGGATGGTAACTGTTATGGACCATTAGCATCTACAGGACTAAAAAAATTGGAAGGACGGAGCCCCTACGCTGCAGCAACAGCTGCCCCGGTTACTGGTAATCTTTGTTGCTCTTAATCCTCTTATCTTTTTTCTCGTCACAGTCCTACAAACGGAAGAGGGAGGCATATGAAGAGATAGGAGAGGATACTTTACACAATTTATGAAGATTATTGGTGGCTAGAGTAGTGGCATGGGGAGGAGAGCTTTACCTCACTTGAAATGACTGCGAAAAGAAGCGCACTGATTAGTAATGCTGGCATTCCCAACTCAATCCTATTTTATCAAGGACAGATAGATGGAACACTGAATATATCCAGCTGCTGCTACAAAGTAACACCCACAGATATTACAGATCTTAGGTAACTGCTCAAACCAATTGGCTCTCACCGCTTCATGTAGTCTGGCACACAGATAGGGACAAAAATACACTAGACAAGCCCTAGACTGCTTCAGTGGTAGTGTATGCAGCACAACGTGCTTGAAGCTAGAAACAACAATATCACTGGCCCCAAAAACTTACATGGACAAGACATGTAAGTTACAAGACATGTAAGTTACAATGCTTGTATTCATAGTAACAGGGCCTCTGTCACCTGCTAAAATATGGGAGGAGGGTAACCCCATTTATTTCAATTACGGTATTTGGAATTCAAATTGCAAATTAAATTGACCTGCATGTTTATTAGCAACACTATAATACAGAACTTAAGTTTGTTTTATTTTATTAGTGCTTAATAGTGAATAAGAAAAGATCGCCGTAAAAAAAGCTACTATGAAAAACATGACACTGTGAGAATGAGAAATGGGGTAACGACTGTTGGAGCTTAGATGCTAAAAAAGTACAGCCTATATTGTGGATTTTATAACAAGAAATACATTTAAAAGAAAAAGGAGGGGAAAATGACAAGGAAGAAAGTGGAAGATGGGCAGGGATGGGTAAGGAAGCTAAGAAGGTGCCGAAGGGAGAGAGTGCATGGAGGGACGTATGGGAATTTGGTTTAGAGATAGTTAGATACATGGCACTAGAAAGATGGATACATAGCATTAATAAAAAACATTTTGCTCCCCCCCCCCCCCCCCAAAGTCAAAAGTATGTTATGGTGAGAGGGCCTAAATAAGTATCCTGGGATGCAAACGTCTCTGGATAATTAGCCTGGGAACCATAAATATAATGCTGGGGAAAAATGGAGGTTTTGCCTCTCATGAGCCATAGGAACATTGGCGATATATAAAATTTGACTCTGCTTATAAGAACTTACATTTGTATGGTTGGTATTTTGACCTTTACAACCTCCTTAATTGACGTGCCTACCAAAAATGCTTCTTTTGATGCTGCCAAAATATTTGTGCACAATTATTTTTCCCATAAATTATTTCCTCACAGCGCAGATCTATGAAATTATTCTCCTGGGAGATGTTATGCAGGATTGTGTAGCCTTAGCAAGCCAAACCGCCAATAAAGGTGTAGCTACGAGCTTCGAATGCCACAAATAGGCAAGAGTCTGATTTCCAGCATCTGTTTTACAGCAGTGCCATTTTATCAGAATTAGTATTGCAGATAGTCAGTTCCTATGCTTCCAACTTCATGAACGTTCCGTGTCTAAAGTGGAGTAAAAGCTTTGCAAGAGGTTTATAGAGGAATCATTGTAATTGCTACATACAATCACAAACACTCAAACCACCAAGGCAAGAACAGTTTTCTTTATGTGTATTACAAAACAAGGGGAACCCCCAAAAATGTTGAGAATCTAGGGTGATCAACCATACTGTAAAGAACAATGGTTCACTATGAATCATCAAACAAATAAGCTTGAAACCAAAAGGTCTACATAAAGTCTAAGAACAGACAATTATTAATATACCACAACAAAAATAGAAGCAGGCAGAGAAAACGATGCTTAGAAGACAATTAATTTATTCATTGAATATTATATGAATCATATCAATTCTTTTGATAGTGTGGAAAAAGATTCAGTGCAGGGCGTAAAGTGATGAGTGGTAAAAAAAATTTTTTTTTAATGCAGCAACTAAAAACAAGACAGGGGTCCTTTAGTTATTTTTATGTAGTAAAAGAGGAGTCTGTGTCTACAGTCAACAATGTTTCAAACTCTATTGATGCGAGGTCATTATAAGGACATTGTGTGTGAGCGAGTAGCTAAGAAAAGAAAAAACATTGAGATCAGAAATGAAGAGTACGATATCTGCATTTCACTGAAATAAAGACTTGCTTGGTAGGAGAGTTAAAGATGCTATTGCAAAACCTGGGGTCATCCCAATCAGAAGAAAGCAAAAGCAAGGGCCATCAATTAGCCCTAAAAGAGAGAAAATCAATTACCAATCTCATATGGTACATAGAATGGAGAAGGGCTCTGCAGGGGGGGTAAAGGGACGGGGGAATTGGTTAGATGTGGATTAGGGCCTCTAGTGTACCATCATATGAATCAGATTAATGTAATCACATGTGTGATTCAAACTGAATACAGCAAGGATGGCAGCCTTCAGAAAGGTTTTCATACGGTCAGCAAAGGATCGCAATCATCGGAGGGGTGTGTATGCGGACATTTTTGAATTTGAACTTAGTAAGCGGCTGAAAAAACACATAGTCAGGTGAAGAGGTACACAGTATGCCCCAACATTAAATAGCAGGGGGCAATATGTATGATGTATATTAAGTAAGTACAGTGTATTTACTGCTGAACGGTGGCGGGCTGGTAATTTTCAATGAATGGTACAAATGCAGATGGAGGTGCCTATCGCGATGCACTGTCTATTTCTATTATTTTCTATTTTAAATTATTTATTAAGCGCACGTTCGCCAGCGGCTTCATGGCGCTACAACCAACAGATAACAGGGCAGGAAGGCAGCCTACTCTAAAGGATAAGAAAAGCTGGGGAGCTAATCAAAGGCCTTAGTGAATAGGTGGGCTTTAAGTTGTTTCCTGAATTGCAGGTAGAGGGTCGAGGCTCTAAGCTCTGGGGGCAGGGAGTTCCAAAAGAGTGGGGCAAGGGTCGCAAATTTCGATCCTCCCCATTTCTTCCTCCGAAACCGCGGGACTGAGAGAAGGGATTTGGTAGATGAGCGTAGCTCTCTGGTAGGGACATAGGGAGTGATCTCAGAAGAGATGAAGGCCGGAGCCGTGCCCAGTCGAGCTTGAAAGGTGATGGAGGCGAGCTTGAACTGGACACGCTCACGGACTGGAAGCCAGTGCAAAGATTTCAGGAGAGGGGTGACATGGTGAAATTTTGGCAGTTTGAACACAAGGCGCGCCGCCTGGTTTTGAATCTGCTGCAACCGCCTTAAACTATATGCAGGTATACTTGCATATAGGGCGTTGCCGTAATCCAGGCGGGAGATGACCATTGCCAAGGTGATCAATTTCAGAGCCTCAAAAGAAAAAAAACGGGACACCTTGCGTATAGTGCGCAGTGAAAGGAAAGAAGAGGACACCACAGAACTAACCTGGGAGTGAAGGGTGAGTTGGGAATTAAGTTTAATGCCTAAAGTTTTGACTGAGGTACAGGGGACAGGAGGGAGACCTAAGGAAGGGGGCCAGAACAGGGAAGACCAGGGACTGGATGAACCACCTGTCAACACCAGCTCAGTCTTGTCTGGGTTGAGTTTAAGATGATTGTGGTTCATCCAGTCACAGATATAAATCATAATAGATTGAAAATTAGAAACAGATGAAGGAGAAGAAGATAGATTGAAAACAAGTTGGAGGTCGTCCGCATAGTTATATACGGAGACCTCCATTTGTTGCAGAGAAAAAATAAGAGGGGCAATGTAAAGGTTGAACAAAAGAGGTGAGAGGGAAGAACCCTGGGGGACCCCGCACTGAACTTTCCGGAAGTCCGCAGAAAAATCACCCAGGCGAACCGCCTGGGTGCGGCCCCTCAGGAAGGAGGACAACCATACCAGGGCGGTGCCCCCGATCCCCGCCGCCCCGACACGGGAAAGTAAGATGGTGTGGTCAACTGCCCTAAAGGCTAGAGAAATGGAAGGCTGTCTGTGGAAAGGAGGGATGGGAAGTGAAGACAGTTACTGTACACACACTGGTTGCGTATAAATTCACACAAAAAACAGCACATATGGGGAACGAGATTCTATGCACTTATTCTTACCCAGTGGCAAGCTGCCTACTGGGAGACACCTGTGAATGGTGAGGATCATGTTCTGCGGGCTCTGATGGCTGTAGTAAGGACGCAGCAGGTGCCGTGGACAGCACAGATTATAGTCTGCATTAAATTGTGCATGCGCTCACCACGGCATTGTCACTACAGCGCGAACCCGCTTAGTTACTGTGGCTGCGCTTGGAATGGGACACTGTTCAGTGGCTGCCTTGGTGAATCAACAATTTGTGCTGGTATATGGCAGTCCAAATGGTGTATATTATGCCTGAAGTATGTAAGCAAGTAAAAAATTATGATTAGCACCTAGTTCACTTGTTTAAGAAGGGAAATTTGCATCATACAACTTCTGACAGAGGATTGTATATATTAACAAATGAAACTCGTGTCTGGTAATTAAAGAGATTACGGACCATAGGTTTAAACAAGCAGTGTAGGAAGAAAGAATTCAAACAAGAAATAGATCAAGTAAGGACATGACAGACATCATATACATACGCATTTTAAAAGGTCTCCTTTTCCATTAAGGAATATCCAGGAGGGATTTACTAACCATCAGCTTAAGCAAGGAATGTAGGAAGACAGAATCCAGATGGGGAAAACAAGGTAGATCAGGTAAGGACATGACAGACAACATTTACTTAAGCATTATAAAAAATAATTTATTTTGCAACTAGGAATGGTCAAATGGTACGTCAGTCCATATTGTAGATACTGGCAGCTGTACTATTGTCCTATAAGACAGCATTCCATTTTTCTTGCGTATTCAGCCCATTAGCAATAGACTTGACACTTGAAAAACCATTTGCATTCCAGTCTATCGAGTAATATTTGCTTGTTACCACCTCTTGATTGGGGTTTCAGGAAGTCAATTACTTGCCTTGAGACGATTTCAGTATGTCCAGTGCTGAGGAAATGCTCAACCAATGGTGCCGTTGTGACCTTACATCAGATCCTGCTTTTATGTTGCCATATCCTGACCTCTATCTTCTGTTTAGTCTAACCTATGTAGGCCAGATCATATGGGCATTGAATTATAGTTAAAAAAAAATGTTGCTGAACATTTCCATATTCATATACTTTTGTGTTGCTGGTTAAACTGCAAGCCATGGAGTTGCCGCATTTGTGATGCTCTAATACAGGAGTGAAGACCTACAAGTGGGTGAAATAGGTTGTCAACACGCTTTGGTTTGTGCGTTCTCACTAAAGGATCTCGGATGATATGTTCTCTTCTGAAAGAGAACAGCGGTGTTTCGAGTGATCTGTTTGTAGTGGAGAGGAAGTTTCAATGTTTCATGATGCTTTTTGTCAGTTTGTTTTGCGGATAGGGCAAAACATGGTTACACATGTAACCTTTGTCAAGGGAGTTCTGTCCTTGTGTAGTAGGAGTGTATCCCTGGGTGAATACCATGCACGTTTGAGTTAATGTTTTTACAAGACATCTGGGGTATCCTCTGTCTTGGAGTTTCTTTGAGAGTTTTTCAGCTTCTCTGAAGAAATCTTTCTCAAATCTGCAGGTGCGTCGAATGCACAAGAACTGGCCGTAGGGGAGGCCACCTTTAAGAGTTTGGGGTGGGAGCTATAGTAGTGAAGCAGCATTTTCTTCTCAGTGGGTTTGAGAAACAACATGGTGTATAGATGACTGTCCAACATTTTGACTGTGACGTCTAACTAATCTATTTGGGTGTTGCTATGGTGGTGAGTGAATCAGAGGACGTTTTAAAATGTCTTTACTTGTTGTCAATTTCAGTAGGGCAAGCTTTGAAAAAAACATGCACACGTTAACCGTACAATAACTTTCAAGGACACTAATCGCGATACAACATACACGGGGCTTAGAACCCCCCCACCCCCTTCCAGGACTCTGGCCCTTTACATCATTACCCCTTTTCTCAAAGCCCCCAACTCATAAATGTATAGATTAGGGTAATTTGTTTACCTCCATTGCCGCCACTCTATAATTTATACAAATCTAATAGATAATCTAGTTTTACACCTATGCATGAGCATTCCAAGACCTATATTTCAATATTAATGCCATATGAGAATGAATAGCGAAGCGCATGCTAGTGACACCTGCTTCCACGTTAATGCCTGGGAGAGGCATGGTTTGGGCTGTATACATTGAATAGTGATATGTAACAAATACAGGAGGACAACCTAAAAACAAGAAACATAAATAGATGAGGACTGTCCGTATATCGGATTGAGAAACCTGGACAGCGTTCGAAACATGAAATCTAAATCAAACAAACGCAGGGCAATAACTCTAAAAATATGAGAGTATATACTTACAAGCACCGTCCGTAAGCTCTCCTGGAAAATGTCGATACTCTATTTCATAGATATACTTTAAAGGCGCATGTAATGTGACCGTTCTTTTAGTTCTTCCGGGTTGCAGAAAAACCAATCCTCTTGCTGAACATATTCTTGGAGTCCTCTGTGATTGGGAGGAATGCTAACTTGCAAGGGGGCCTGTGATTTGTTCAATATCGGCCAATCCTAATGTGCCACACAGAATTCCGAAGTTCTGATTGGCTGCGGGGTCTCGACATGCCTCTGTCCGAGCCGTCCTCCCATAGCGGGCCCTTTGCCGCCTAGCTTAAAGTGACCTGGGCAGGCGGCGGGACGGACTGAGTTGGCTGTGCCCGTTATTTTGTTGTATATCGTGAGGAGTGTTAATTATACGAATGCTAGGCTTGGTAGCTGCCTCCTGTTCTTCTTTATGGGTGCAGAGGAAAGGAGAGAGGGAAGGGGAACGCTGAGTAGGGCTTCCCATGGTCACAATGAGAGTTGACTTATTTATTTATTTATTTATGCATTTTTATATAGCGCGGACTTTACCCGAAGGTGTCAGAGCGCTTCACAAAAGGAACAGAAATGAAACATAATGAGAAACATTACAAAAGAACAGATTACAAAAGCATACATTACGTTACATAAGGTAATAGTGACATTTGTGAGCAAACAAAATACATGAGGTAGTCAAAATTGTGAGCAACCAAAAATACATGAGGTAGTAAAAATTGTGAGCAGCCAAAAATACATGAGGTAGTAAAAAGTGACAAGTGTGCAGTTATAAGACAACACAAAGTATCATTTGAGGTATAATACTGCAAAAGGTGCTAGACACTCAGGCACAAGAACAAGCGTTATGTAGGCAAAGGAGGCACTTGTGCCAGTATCAAAGGTAACAAGCATTTGCAATGCAATAGGTCTCGCATTTACGCGAGCTTGAGCTATTGACATTGCAAATGACAATGCCTTTTATTTTACTTTTCGTTTTTAAAATGTAAATAAAAGGCATTGTCCTTTGCAATGTCAATAGCTCAGACTCGCATTAATGCGAGACCTATTGCATTGCATCAAATGCAGTGGCCATCTGTGCGTCTCCGTAGGCTGTTCTTCACTGGTCTAGGGAGCCTGTGTCTGACTTGCGTTTAATCAAGTTTATACTTTACATTTCCCAAAGCACATGAGCACAAGCCCAGAGATACATAGATATCACTTATACCGGGCTACATTTTCACTGTGCATATGGAAGGTGTGGGTAATGTATGCTTGTAGGGATTATAGGCCACATTTTAGAAATAAAAATATTCAAAGTAAAAATAACAGAATGGTGGAATAACCAAGTTCAGGTTTATTGCAAAATAGCGGACTTCAGTATCAGAATTCTGTAAGCCGAGTGGGTACCCGCAGACCAGTATCCACAATGGAGTGTCTGACACACTGTGGCAATATATGAATGGGCAAAGCTCGTCACCTGGAGACCGTCTTCCGCCTTTAAATAGAGGGTCAGGCAGCTTGAGGCGGCGCGATCAGGCAGCACCACGTGGCACTATTATTTTGTCATTTTAACAAACATTTTGAAACGTACAAACTGTTCAGCAAACCCTGGACCATAGGGAAAGTGCTCTAAATCCATCATTTTGTAAAAGCGCGGCCGGGAAAAGGGCAGATGATTTTAGCGCCCCTGCACATACGTCAGGAGAAAGGCATAGCTACTAACACATACAGCTATTGAACTATAGCCTATGGCTATAAGGACTTTTGTAGCTCTTTTTCTGTCAGAAAGAAAGCAACCTGCCGCAGTACTTCCCTGTCAGAATTATGCATGTTTTGTGTCATTTCAACAGTACCTTGAAGTCACAGTTACTGCAGAGAGCTGTTTGAGAAGTCTTGAACACTCTCTTGGAAAGGCACTGTCTCACCTTTATTAATATAAAGCTCATTGGTGGAACTCATTGGAGGCTAAAGCTAAAATGAATACAATGCTTATTTTTAATGTTGGTCAGAAAGTTAAAGTGAGTAATTCTGAGGAACTAGTGTTGAACGTTTAGCATTCTCAACACGAAGCATCTAATTACTTCTATGTGAAATGTTTAACTGTGACTTTATAGGCAGGCTACACTTTGACTCTGATGATCTTTGGGAAGAGCTGGCATCATAAAATGGATGAACAATCTGTATAAATCTTGGAGAATGTTGATTACACTCAGGGCCTCATTTACAATAAATAAATACCGCCTTCGGGTAAAGTCCGCGCTATATAAAAATGCATAAACACATAAATAAATAAATACCGCCTTCGGGTAAAGTCTGCGCTATATAAAAATGCATAAATAACTAAATAAATAAATACCGCAAATCACCGCCGTCACTCTGCCGGCCTGCGACCAGGAAGTCAGGCAGGCCGGCGCGACAACCGGAAACAGGCAGTAGGAGGGTGGGAGCCTACCCCGCCTCCCACGGAAGAGCCGCGATTGGTTGCAGCACCGGAGCAGGCAGGAGCCTACCCTGCGCCCCGGTGCCGAAGAATGGAGGAAGAGTCCTGCTGCCGGTGAGTGGGGCTTCGCTTTGTGGCTGGCCTGCGAGGGCGGGGGGGGCATGTGTGGGCGCGCGCGTGGCAGCGGGCTGTGTATGTGTGTGAGCGTGCGTGTGTCTTGGAGTCTGTGTGTATGCGTGTGTGACTGTGGGGGAGGAGGAGGGGGTTGCCTGTCTGGGTGCCTGCGTGTCTGTGTAAGTGTAAGTGTGTGTGCGCGTGTGTGTGTGTATGCAGTGTGTGTATGTGCGCATGCGTGAGTGAGTGTTTGCGCAAGGGAATGAGGCAGGAGAGGGGCACGGCGCCGTGCGCGCTCACGAGGTCAAAACTGAGCAGCTCTGCGCTCGTGCACCCTCTCCTGTCCACATTCCCGAAAACGGGCGACATAAGGCCTTCGCTGCGCGAGACCTAAAAACATGTGAGAGGTAGCAAACCGTGTGTTACAAGGGCAAAGTGGGGTGTGCATGTTATACAAGGGCACCGAACACAAGTACATCTGTCACAACAGACATTTGGGTAGTCCTATCGGCGGCTGCTGCTCACGGTCTTGGGGCTCTAGTCCGGTCGTTGTCGGGCACAGGGCGCGGTTGGTGTCTGGCTGGATGTGGAGTGGCAATCCATTCTAATATGTTGCTTTTCTTGTCCTTCTCACTATGAGGTACTCACGATTAGAGTTGAGAAGACGAAAGTTTAAAGATGAATTTCGAAAGTGTAGTAAGTAGGTCCACACCATTATAATATTTTTAGGTGCATTTATTAGTAAGTAGAGTAGATATCGCAGCTGTCCCTCTGGCCAGTCAACAGCAACTGCCAGTAGACGCCGGAATGAATCAGCTACGCTACTCTCTCCAGATGACTCGGCCAGATCGTCGCCATAAAATGTGGTAAGTAGGTCCACACCATTATAATATTTTTAGGTGCATTTATTAGTAAGAGTAGAGTAGATATCGCAGCTGTCCCTCTGGCCAGTCAACAGCAACTGCCAGTAGATAGAACGAACAGAACATACATAGAAAGGTAGAATGTAAGGTGTTGAGCGCTCTACATTCCTAAGCTGACATTGAAGATTACTACAGAAAGCAAAGGAAAATCGTGGTGGTACTGGAAGTTGAACGTTGTGCCCATCTCGTTGCCAAATCTGTAGTGACCTCTTCATCAATAAGACGACATCCAGGAAGTGGTGTAAAGTATTTATTTGACTCGTAGTTCAGGAGATAAAAGTGCATACAGCATAACAAGCAGGTAACAGTACAATGAAGTCACGACATACCTACTAAGTTCAAAACACTACACGAGATTCCATTGCATAGTACAGTTCTAATAAACATTAAAGAAACATACCATCACCACACAATCCATTCTAATATGTTGCTTTTCTTGTAATTACTGAAAATCGATAGTCATTTGGTTCGTGACACTGGTTAGATATCCACCCTCCTACATGGACTGCTACTTGGTGTGCCTCACGTCCTGTCAGCGCAAATATCTCTTTACCGTGGGCGCATTGATCTTAATGGACCAGTAGCTAGTCCATGTGTGGACTTTGGTGCTTCTGTTGGACAATTTAATTTGAGAGCTTATAAAGCTCACAAATCACCCCAAAAGAGGGTATCTCCGCGCTGAGGCAGGACGATAACAGGGCAGCAGACAGTTAAACCGTGAAAAGTTCAGGAGTTTCCTGAAGCGCAGATGATCACATCTTCGAAGTGTGTAGTGTAATCGATTCCATTACCTCGGGGCCACATAAGAAATGACTTTGCCTTCTGTATGAGATTTCTGAACACAAGGAATAGTAAGGAGACATCTCATACCATAGAGTAAGGCCCTGCCCGGCTGGTAGGGAATACATTTCTCAGCTAACTGTGTTATTTGCCATTTAAGGCTTTGTGAACAATGTAGCAAACCTTGAATATAATTCTCTGGCGGATGGGCAGCCAATGAAGTTGATGCAGGAAGGGGAGGGAGGCCTTTCTAGGAGGCATATTAGTAACAAGCCGCGCCACCATATTCTGTACTACCTGTAGTCTATTCAACAGTGATTCATTGGCGCGACTAGAAGAGTGTTACAATAGTCCAGGCGACTGATAGGCAGTGCCTGAACCAAGGTTTTACGTACAGCTAGCGGAAGGAGGGAGAAAACTGCAATAGACGCAACATATAAAAACAGGTACCAGAGGTAGCCCCAGCTTTGTCCTGCATAGACAGGGTCTGATCTAAGTAAACACCTAAGTTTTTAACCGCCGTCTTAGGGATGAGGGCATTGGCCCGGTCCGTGGACCAAAGTGTATTAGCATTACCGAATAACATAATCTCAGTCTTTTCAGCATTTAGCTGGAGATAGTTATCCGTCATCCATGAGGAAATAGCTTTCATGCCCTCAGAGAAACAAGATTTTGTGGTAGAGGATCTTTTATTAAAAGATAAAAGAAGTTGGGTATCATCCGCATAAGAAATGGGGATGAAGCCAAATTCCCTCACAATCTTTGCAAGAGGGACACATATATATTTAATAGCGTGGGGCTTAAACAGGAGCTCTGGGGTCATAACGCAGGACCGGAAGGAGCCTAAATTGATGACTTGCGTGCGGTAAGTAAGAAAGCTTGTAAACCATTGAAGGGCACATCCACAAATTCCAATCTCTTCCAGTCTTTGCAATTGAATTTGATGGGACACTGTCAAAAGCTGCAGACAAATCCAGCAGCACTAGCAACACAGCTTGATTATTGTCCAGAGAGCATCTGATGTAATCGGATACCGCAATCAGTGCCAAATCAGTGCTGTGTATAGGTCTAAAACCCGACTGAGAAGGGTCAAGACAACCAGTAGACTCTGTGTGTTCAGTAAGTACTTTATTAATATAACTTTCCAATGGTTTGCTCATCAGAGGAAGAATGGAGATGGGGCGATAGTTACACAGAACCAATGAGGATAGGTTAGCCTTTTTGCAAATTGGCATTTCCTGCGCCGCCTTCCACTCCCGGGAAAGTTGGCCTTCGCTCATAGAGAGATTTAATAGCGCGCACATAGAAGGGGCAAGCAGAGCAGATAGCAATTCAGCAATCTTTGCTGGTATGATATCTGTGGGCGACCCAGGCTTGGCAGATTTTAGCATTTTCTCTACTGCATGTACTTGTAAAGGGGTAAAACTGTCTAAAAGGAGCACAGTTTTAATATTTATAGGGGGGAGAGGAGGAGATTCTATAGGGCTATCATTGGTTCCAGGAAGTATGACATAAATAGAATTTATTTCGTCTTCCAAAAGGTTAGCAATATCATCACATATTCCTTGACAGGGAGTAGTGGCATCCTTAGCAACAATGGGATTGGTGAAGAATTTGAGAATGTTAAACCATTCTTTAGAACCATCTCTTATGTAAGGGAAATTCAGTAGTGCCTTTTCACTTAATCACATTTGGAAAATTTAAGACCTAAAGTCTTCAGTTTTTAAAGAATTACTTTGAAAATATTCAAACTTTAAACCACAAATTACAGTAAATTATTAGTTCCGGCAATGTGCTAAACCCAGATACAGAAAGTCATGGGCTCAGGAGAGTTCAGAAACAAAACTGACATAGGTAACTAGCAATAGGAGAAAGGACTTATCCTCGCATTGCAAAATAGTACACTTATATAGGATTTTAAACCAAAGGTTCATACATTTGTACTTTTCTTTTTTTCTTTCCCTGCTTTTTCTTATTCTTTTGTTTCCCTCCTGTTTCACTGTTTGCATGTTGTAACTTATTCTGATCTTGTTCCTTCCACGTTTCCCCTCCCCCTGTTTTTGCTTTAATACCCACCACTCCCCTCCCACGTCACTGCTTGCCCGTTGTTGCTCAGACTCATAACCAATAGAATACAATACAATCAAGGAATTTCTTACTGTTATACACATTGGATTTTGTGCTCCCAGCATCATGGCGACACAACTGTTTCATGGTATGTTATTTAGTATGGGACAGCTGAACTCAGCCTTCAGAAAAATACATTTAGTTCAGAAAGTCTGCATCTTGCTCCATGGAGCCTATTTTTTTTTGTTTCTAGCAGGGAACGAAATGTCAAATGTTGTCACGTGGTGTAGTACAACGTCATGTTAATGATGAATGATGGGGTAAGTTATCCTGTTTCACTTAAAGCATGAGTTCTGAGGTTACAGACATTTAAACGTCTACAAATAGCATTTTCACCTCCCCCTCCCATTCCCCACCCCCACAGTGAATCCCAAAATCATCATAATTCTTGTCTAGGTTATCATAGGACAGTCATCATTAGCTTTGGGCTCTTTAGCATTGATCCTTCCAATTCCTTTGTTTCATCCTAATAGTCCCTCTGCATCTCCTCTAGTCTAATATAAGCTTCCTTTCTCTTCCGCTCGTTGCTGACAACTTCATTCCATAGTTCAATCCTCTATCCAAAGACATTTTTTCACAGCATTTTAAATAAAGAAGTGCACATTCTGCATCAATTAGTATAACTAACAGAGGGGTCAAAAGCAGTTTTAGTCTTCCACCTACGCTTCCTAATCATTTGCCTATCATGGCAAGTCCCTTCCCTTTGAAACCAAATACAGACGCTATTACTTCCCACGGACCTGTTTTTTCTAGTTCAGTTAGTTCCTGCGTGATGTTACTGATGTTGGTGATATAGTGAATAATCCCTAAAGTAAATAGTAGGTTATCCACTATGGGGATGTAAGCACAGCATTCTCTAGCTCATGTTACTTTGCAGATTCTAACTTATTTTATGAGAAGCATATCAAAATCCAGTCTGTTTTGAATTAGCTCCCATTTCAAGCAGCTCCTTGATAATAACCGTTAGTGAACCTGCTGTATTTGTTGATAATCTGTCTACAAATGTTCATAGCTTTCTATTTTTCACATAATATAGAGCCTCTCCCACTGAAGAAATTAAAGCTCAAGATATATCTAAAACTCTGCTTCTTCTTAGGTACATGTCAGTCTTTACTTCTACATTATTAGCATGGTATATTTTCCGAAAAGCTAAAGCTGCGTAAAAGTTTCTACCCAAATGTGCGGCAACTTAAAGTATGCTGATTTGCCACGCTCATAATTTATAACTCTGATACAGAGTTTGGCAAGTGCTCTATTTTTGCTAAACAACTATAATCACATTCACACCAACCTACGTCTTCAACAGGTCACGTTCCCTTCAATGCAAAAAGTTCCCTTCTTGGCCAGGTCTGAACTGAACTTCGGATGAAGTTTCTTTCCTTTCCCCTTTTTCTCTTCCCTTACTTGCAGTTACATTTCCTTAGCCACCTTTTCTTCTTCCTCCCTGATTCTGTCATTTAGTTCATTTACAAAGATTCTCACATTTTGACTAAGCTTACATGTTAGTTCATGCTGATCAGCATTAGTGAAGTTTGAAATAGTAAGTTGGGGGGAAATTCCATTATATGCTTACGTCTGTTCATTCGATTATACGTTTTGAAAACTCAATAAGCTTGTTTAGTTGCCATTATATGCAGTCTGAATTAAACAACTTATTTGAGCATTGATGAAAAAATAGATTTAGAAACATGATACAGGAAAAGGCATACAAAAGATGAAAATAGGAAGAACCTTCTGCGGTTGAAGCTGGAAGAAATGTACAGACAAAACAATTCTCAACATTCATTAACCTTGCATATTCAGCAAGCATTTGAAAATAGACTTTATAATCATAAACATTCCCTAAACCAGAGAGCCTGGGAAATTCTACCTATATGAGTTTTGAAAACTCAATAAACTTGTTTAGTTGCCATTATATGCAGGCTGAATTAAACAACTTATTTGAGCATTGATGAAAAAATAGATTTAGAAACATGATACAGGAAAAGGCATACAAAAGATGAAAATAGGAAGAACCTTCTGCAGTTGAAGCTGGAAGATATGAACAGACAAAACAATTCTCAACATTCATTAACCTTGCATATTCAGCAAGCATTTGAAAATAGACTTTATAATCATAAACATTCCCTAAACCAGAGAGCATGGGAAATTCTACCTATATGAGTTTGTTTGTTAACAAAAAGTTTTCTAATTGCATTATTCAGATTTTGTGAAGCCTTTCCTGCCAGGAGATGGAAATCTAACTTCCACCCAACTACAGAGACTGCTGTGACAACCACATTAAAACTGCTAGGACAATTTTGCAGCTTTTAAGCTCCATGTTAATCTTGCTTCAGGTCAAGTGAAACTATTTTTTTGTTACTTACAATGTGTTAGTCCTCTATTCTTACCCTATTGTCTCTACCCTATCTCAAAATTTAAAGTGGCTATTAGCTTTGTCAACTGGGTGCCTAAGGCCCTCACACCGTTGACTCTTTGGTTCTTTTGTTCCTTGTCCTTTCAAAGTCGTCACTGATCTCCCTTAGACTTTTTTTTTTTAAAACATATTTTTATTGCAGATTCATAAACAAACATTGAATTAGTTCGACCTATCCGTCCCTGTTCACCATAGTACCCAGATCAGCGATAAAACTGCACACAGCCATTTAGCCCACATCCCGGAGGCCGGGCGGCGTTAACCACTGATCTGTCAGAGATATCAAAGAAACCAGCTCACAGAGGCATCCGGTCAGCAACACAATTCAGTATCCGCTTTTCCATAACTCCCAACCCCCCTCCCCAATTCAATCAGCCGAATACAGTAGTCCGCAAACAGTGAATAATGTCAATGCAAATGTGACACACTACAACCAGTCATCCTCCGTAACATCCCTGTTCGATATCTCTGAACCTTCCACAGTTAGGCAATCTCGACGTTCATTGAAATCTGTTCCATGGGCATTCCTTCCACTCGCCCATGTATGAGTCTAGTTTCCACTGAAATCCTTCCTCTATCTGTATCGGGTCCCTACTAACCCTCCCCTTATCCCTCCCCACTCAACTGCTGCTAACGTGGGCCATGTCCAAAGATTCTCAGTCAAAGCACTCGCGACCTAAGGGGTCCATGCATACATATCTTCGTTTCCTATGGGAACCTCCCGCACTGAATATTCCCTAGTCTTCATCCTCAGTTAAATAGTCCTTCAGGGCCTGCACTATTGCCTCCCAGGCCCTCGCCATTTCTAAGCCCTTCTCATTAGCTGTACGAGTGGCTTGTCGTAGCCTAATTACACTTTCACTCCGAGCCCATTTCTGCAATTCGCTCATCCACCTCCTGGCTGACGGACTCCCTTAGTCTTTGGTCTTCTTGATCTTCAGGGTCAATGGTCTCTGGTCTAATCAATTTCGACAGGACCCATTTTCTTCTGCTTTTAGTATTTAGCCATTTTAATTGGTGATGCACTCTCCCTTTGGTGGTACTGGTTATCTCTGGCCCATGAGCCACTAGTTAATCATCCAATGCTGGGGCTTCTCTTGAGGTCTCTCCAATTCCGTTCTCCTCTTCAGAAGAGATTTCTTCAGCCGGTTCCAGTTCAGCTCCCCAGGTGTTTCCAGACTCTCAACATATTCAAAGTCTCAATCTGTGGTCTCGACCGTCACTTGTTGCTGAGGACTATGCTTCCTCACACTATCCTTGATCCGACTGTGATTCTGACGAATGGGGTTGAGGACTTTCGGGTTGGCTCTCTTCTAAGGAGGCTTCAGAAATTTCAAATCAAGGTGGACTCAAGGAATTTGTGAATATTGTCTCCCCTTCTTCCTCTTCTCGCTCTCTTTGTATGTGAAGCGTGTATCCTCATGGGCAATCCTGCACATTACATTCTAGTGTTGGTAACTAAGATGACTTGGTATGGGCCTCTCCAACGTTCTTCCAGGCACGACTCTCAAATGTGTTTTCTTATGTGGACCAAGTCTCCAGGATTGAGGTTGTGGCAATGGGCAGTCTTCATAGCTGATGATGGAATGTCATTCTGGTGGGAGATACCATGCCC
Source organism: Lissotriton helveticus (assembly GCF_964261635.1). Taxonomy (NCBI): domain Eukaryota; kingdom Metazoa; phylum Chordata; class Amphibia; order Caudata; family Salamandridae; genus Lissotriton; species Lissotriton helveticus. Next base: position 1,853,802,416 of record NC_136061.1, on the reverse strand, counting down.
CACAACAGCTAATTCCCAGGGGTGTGGAAAAATAAAAATAATATACTTGTTTATGGGACAAAAATGCAACAGAAATCTACATGTCTTGTAAAACAATCAACTTGTCCCACCTATTCCCAAATCAGTTATGTGGGCAGACACAGAAACATTAATGGATTTTTGTTTTAATAAAACTGACCAGTGATATCAAAGATTTGCAAACATTTTAAAGTAGTACTTGATTCTATTGCTGAGAAAAGTTATATTCTCTCTAAGTACTGAAGCACAACAATAAATGGTGGCCAAGACCTGGAACGAACTCACCCAGCACCTCAGAGCCTCACCATTGCTCCAGCAATTCAGGAAGAACTTCAAGACATGGATGTTCAACAAACAGGAGAACAAGCAGCACTATCCGACAGCACCTATAAATCCTGATTGACTGAACTTAAATAAATCTAAAAAGCAAGCTGCAGCTCATCTGCGCATCAATCTATGTTGGTTGTATGTTGAAATATCTATTAGAGAAGTATCATGCTGCCAAAATACAGAGGACCAAAATATAGAGTCTTAAGTTAAGAATATTAAATCTTTACTTACCAATTACCTTCTATATATTTTGGTCCTCAATATTACAATATTCTGGTAGTAGGATATTCTGAAGTGAATATTAAGCTGGATTGCCTCAGTGTTACAGTAAAAAAAGAAATGGATCAGAAATTCTGTGCAGTTGGGGAGGTGCTGTCTGTCACAAGACGCCTGGCCTTCTTCCATCCCAATTGTTCTTTGCCTTTCGCCTTGCCTTACACAGTATACTCACTGCATATACATACAACCCAACTGCAATGAGCCACACACCCGAGACAGACAGACACACCCACTGCGCACTCAGACAGCCCCATTGCACACACAGACACATAACTATACAACAGATGCACACACTCCTGCGTAGACTGATACATCACATACTGTAGAGACCCACAACCTCATGCAGGCACACACCCCTAGAGACGTACTCCCCCCCCTGTGCAGGCATAAGCACACCTACTCTAGATAGAGCCACGCTCTCCCTATTGGCAGACACAACCTCCCCCCTACCCCCAGGGTAGACTAAGACAAACTCTTGTGCAGCCACAAAACCTCTGTGCAGACACACCCACTGCAGACCTACATAACCTGCACAGACACACACAAGTCTTGCAGAGACACACCTACACATGCACAGATGCAGAACTCCTGTAGACAGGCAACACATCCCCTGTAGGTTGACACAGTCACCCTAAGCACAGAGGTACTTCCTCCACATAAGCATGCTTGTACACACTGCAGAGACACACATGCCCTGCAGAGACACACTATGCACACTTTGAGCAGCAATTACCTGCACCAGGTCTACCCTCAAGTAAACTAACTTCCCAAACAGCAGAGATTGCTAACTTGATCAGGGGGTGAAATGTCACAGTTGCACAAAGTGCTCTCACAAGGGTGGGCTAGCCAGCCGAAATGTGGATCAAGATATAAGAAAGAGAGGAAAGTTCAGTCATAGGCCCTCTCTGCTAGTCATGGACTGACCAATAACTCAATCCAGCTGGTACGGAATAGGCCAGTCTGCACCTAAGGTTTTGGGGCCAGTACTCTGCTGGCTGATGGTTAGCCCCTTGATAGTGGGGGGATGGGGGTTGCTTTACTCTGTGTTCACATACCTCCCTTTCATCATCTCTAAAAATAATACAAATGTGCTTCTAAAGCTGTGCTGAGCAATACATTGTCTGTGATTCAGCTCCTGTCCCATATAAACATACGCAACCCTGTCACAGATGCCTGTGCACAGCACTTGTAGAAAGTGTTGCAGGGAACATCTCACCTGCTTATTCCCAGTATGTAACAGTCTGCCCTGGTCAGTTCCTGATGCTGTTTTATTCCAAAGTAGTCAGAAGACTGTACAAATAGAAATGCTACAAAGCTCACTGGCAGGCTGTGCCCTTGATCTGCTTGTCAAGTGGTATAGCAAACAAATGATGGATGGAATGGTGACAATACAAACATTCTCCCCCAGTCAAAAGATCTGGGTTAAATCAATCGTTCTTTTGCCCACTACGCCACCCCAGTTTGGACCCAGCCAATGCAAATCAGTCTTGACCCTGTGCCCCATTGGAACAGTCCAGACCGAACTGTCAGGCCCTCCCTGGACCGGAAAGAAGCATCCTGGGACCGGTTTCAGGGTATGTCGCCCTTCTTCAGCCAGGCTAGCTTGAATCCAGTGGCACAGTGAGCAAGGTGGTGTAGTGGGCAAAAGAACAATGGATTTAACCCAGATCTTTTGACATTTCATCCATAATGTGGTCACTTGCTCACTGTGCCACTGGATTCAAGCTAGCCTGGCTGAAGAAGGGTAACATACCCTAAAACCGATCCCACAATGCTTGTTTCAGGTCCAGGGAGGACCAGGCCTGGCAGTTCGGTCTGGACTGTTCCCATGGGGCACAGGGTCAAGACTGATTTGCATATGGCTGTGCCCAAACTGGGGTGGCCTAGTGGGCAAAAGAACGATGGATTTAACCCAGATCTGTTGACTGGGGGAGAATGTTTGCATTGTCAGCATTCCGTCCATCATTTGTTTGCTGTAACACTTTTCGCCCTAAGTGGGATGGGTATGCCCAGACGTGAGTCCCTTGCTCACTTTTTGCCACTGGATTCAAGCTAGCCCGGCTGAAGAAGGGTGACATACCCTGAAACCGGCCCCAGGATGCTTGCTTCCGGTCCAAGGAGGAGCTGGCCTGGCAGTTCGGTCTGGACTGTTCCCATGGGGCACAGAGTCAAGACTGATTTGCATATGGCTGGGTCCAAACTCAGGTGGCGTAGTGGGAAAAAGAACGATGGATTGAACCCTGATCTTTTGACTGGGGAGAATGTTAGCATTGTCAGCATTCCGTCCATCATTTGTTTGCTGTAACACTTGTTCTGCTCGGCTGCATGAGCAAAATTATATATGCATTAGGCAGAGCTTAACAGGAAAGGTTTGCATAACCTCTGCCTGACTGGAGTAGAATTAGTACCTGCAAAGAAATACTCGGATTTCCAAAAAGGCTGGAAGAAGCCGCTCATTTTCTATTTAAAGGAGGGACATTCTTTCGCTCTTGGCTGAGTTAATGATACACTAAATAGTGAAGATGATTTGATTGTGCTTTGTATAGAGGCAGAGGAACTGAAATATGCTAAGGATAAACCCTCTGGTGCAAGGGATATCAACCCTCAGTTACAGGGAGACTAAGGCTTGTCATTAGATCACTAATAATAGGATCCCTGATAAAGTCCTGTTTGTTGGACGAAACATGTTGGCTGGACTAAGAATGTTTTCTGAAAAGTAAAAATGTTGTGCATAACATATATTGGCTCAAGCGATCTGATTGGAGATTGAATTTGAATAGGGAAATACATTAAACTTTTTTTGATTATTTGTTTCTGTTGACGTTTTGGGCATTGTAATATTTTCTGAGTGCTCCCCTTACAGTATGTTAACTTTGGATTAATAAAGGGGGTCTTTGTTTGCAGTGGGACCCTAAGGGTGTCAGCACATATTATTGTTACCTATAGGTGGTTTCCACTAGTGCAGTAACTTAGTGTAATCACTTCTTTTATGGTGTCTGGAATTCTCCAAATGTATAAGAAAAACAAATGTTTGTTGCAGAAGGATAAGGGTTCCAAGGAAGGTTTGGATCAAGCAATATAGATAAGTGTTTGTAGATTTGGAGCATTAGATTGTGAAGTTGGAAAAAAAAGTGCAGGGAACAAGCAGATGATGAGGATTTTACTGAGAGGTGGTCAAAAGAAATCCAGGAGCGGAAACTTAGCCTTAATACCATTCTGGAGGAAAGGGTTCGAGCATGCTGGGATGGTAGTAAACTAGCATACATTGAATATAGTGAGAATGCGGGAAAACTCCCAGTTTGGAAGACTAAGACAGAATTGGTAAGACATGAGATAAGAGCAATAAAGTGTAGAAAAACATGTAATAGACTAATAAAAGCCCAGGAAGTGTTACATTTTTTGTAACTTTTTATACAGAGGAGTTGAATGTGTCAGAGGATCAAGTCACCGATTGGTTGGGGGAATCAGATTTTTAAGAAACTCTTAGTGGAAGAGAAGGAGGCCCTCGAGGAGTAGATAACTCAGAGCGAGGTACTATTCCTGATTAATAAATATAAGAGAAGAAAAGCAGCTGGGCCGATGGGCTTCCTAATGAATTCTACTTAAAATTAAGTGATATGTGTCTGGTAATGACTCGACTCTTAACAGAGATTTGGGAGGAAGGAGCTTCAGTCCCGAAATCTTGGGTGGAAGCAGTGGTTACTTTGATTTTAAAACCTGAGAAAGATCCTATGTCCTGGAATCTTATAAACCAATCTAATTTTTGAATTGTGACTTTTTTGCAAGTAGTTTAGCAAGTTGGCCAACCCCCATAAAGGCAGCCAACCCCACACTGCACATGACCTTTGGTCATGCACGGCGGGGGATAGGCCTCAGGGTCCTGCCTGCAGCCAGGCCCTGACGCTAACCACCAGCATGCAGCCAAGTGCATGCGGTGGGCAGCCCCTCCCCCACCCCCCCAGAGGTAGCCAACTGCACACAGGCTTCAGCCATGCAAGTCAGGGGTTTGGCCATAGGTTCTGGCCCTGGGGACCACTTTGCCCAGGGCCTTCTGTTTTGTAAAGGGAAAGGGGGCCATGTGGTGAAATAAACATATCATTTTATCACACCTAAGTATAATTTTATTTTAACCTTTGATTTGTTTCAGTGAATTTTTAGGAGGGGGGCACTCTCCCCAGGCAAGTATCTGCCCGGGGAGCTCATCCTCCTGGACTTGTCATGCTTTTCAGAGGGAGGGGGACACGTGGCCCCCTCCCTGGGCCGATTTTGGCACTGGGGACCTTGACCCCATTTCCCGGGGCCCTCACTGTTAAAGGTGGGTGACCTAGTGCCCATCCAGGGCACCCACCATACTCTTGTTGGAGACTGCGGGGGGGAGCCCCAAGGTCCCCATGACCCCTGCAGGCTCCCTGCATTCAGCAGGAGTCAGATTTGATCAGTAGCAATACTTTGATCTGTTTCCCTGCCCACTCCATTTCTGGCAGGGAAACAGATAAAAAAATCACTCCCAGCGGGCGGGAGCATTTTCAAACCTCCCGCCTGCTGGAAGCAGACTTGGTGCTTGCTCCTGTTTGGTGCTTTCTCCAGTCAAGTGAGAGCAAATACAGGTTTCCCTGCCTAGGTCGCTGTGGGCAGAGAAAGCGCTATGTCCTAGGGGTGGGCTCCACGGGACATAGCATCTGAGCTGGCCCCTGGGGATGGCTCAGGGGGGTGTGGGGGCGGCACATGGCTCCCTTCCTTCAAGTAATTGGCCCGCGGGGTGGGCTCCCTGGGGCTTTTCATGGCTTGGGAAGGGCCATTTGGAATTCTGGAAGTGAGGTGATGGTCCAGAGGTGCTTGGGGAGGCTGCTCCAGGTCTTTGCTGCAATGTATATATATACACACACATATATTTATAGATAGGTAGATAGATATTATGTCTAGTGGTGGTCACCACTAGGTAGTTATAGTTAGGTCTGATTTTCCATAGAAAGAACGTTTCTTGGTTTGCTAATAACCTTGGCCCCGTTTGATGAATCTTAAAACTTTCCTAGAAAATTGTTCATCCACCTCAACTCCTTCCTGGAAAGTTTCAGGGTGATCCCCAAGCAGGGCCGAAAAAGAAGGGAGGGCCCCAAAATGCAAAATCCCCATGCATTTTCCATACAATTTTCTAGCAAGCAATATCACAAAAACTACTGAACTGATTAACACCAGATTTGACAGCAAGCAAAATCCTGGCCCAGAAAACACCTTTTGTGATTTAGTGTAAATCTGTTCTGTAGTTTTGGAGATAATAGCTCCAACTATATTTTTATATCTGGGCAGATGGGTTTTAGGGACTCCCCAGAGAGTCCCTCAAACAAATAATAACAAAATATAGCCTTCTGATTAGCTAAGGGGGCTTTTTTACCCTTGAGCCATTTTACTCTTGTGTGAGCAAGACTGATTGCCTGTTTGCAACATAGGGAAAAATGTTGCGGACAGCCATTACAGGACTCAGGGACGTAGTCCCCTGTACTGAGTGTAGTTTGTCAAAATTAGATAAGAGGATGGCATAGGGATACCCTGCCCCTTTAGGCCCTGTGGGAGGGGCGGGGGGTTGGGGAGAGGAGTTCCCAGAGCAACCCCCTCTGGGGCCAAAATATATACATTTTAGTGTGATATTGTGCGAGTCCCGCTGTACTTGTGGAATCCCGACTTTGTTCTAAAAATATTTGACATTTTCAATGTTAGATTATTTTGAGGAAGGGCATGCAGCCCCCCCTCCCTGAGCCACAGATGGGCCCGGGGAAACCCATCCCTAGGGCCAAGTTTATCAAAAAAGGGAGGGGGTGCTTTGCCACCCTCCTCTACGAATTTTAAGAGGTTTCAGAGACCCCATCCCCCGGGTCCGAAAATTTATTAATAGGGGAGGGGGCCACGCAGTACCCTTCTGTGAGTTCAAATGGGTCCCAGGTACCCCATTCCCCAGTGTTCAAACAATAACTAGGGGGGTGGGGGCACACGGTTCCTCTCTTCGCACCTTACAAGGCCCTGGGACCCCATCCTTCAGGGCTGGCTCATTAACTTTGTGGGCACAGTGATTTTCTCTGCCTGCAGGAGTGTAGGAAGGAAACATCTGGCGGAAGCATTGAAAATGCTCCTACCGGATGGGAGCACACTTCTGTTTGCCCCCCCTGTGCTCTTGTGGGCAGGAAAATTCCAATTGCTCCCTCCCTGCGGGAGCAAGCACAGATAGCTGCTTCAGCTGGGTGGGAGCAATGTTGGCTCCACTGCTGGAGCTTGCTGGGGCCGTGAGGGCCCTAACACTCTCCTGCGGTCCCCAACCTTATGTTTTGCCCTGGGGGTGGGGGCACAATGCCCATTTGATCTCGGGGACAGGGGGACACATACCCCCCTTCCCTAATGTTAATGTATTTGGCCCCCTTGATGGGGTCCTTTGGCCCTCTTAAGGTTTGGGGAGGGGGGCCATATGCCCCTTCGCTATAGTTAAAGTATGAAATGGGGGATATGGTCCCCCGGGCCGATTTGGGCAAGAGTTTCATGGAATGTTTCTGTTGGAATTTCTTTGTTTGACCTCACTGTTGGGCATTTGTTGCCTGTTTACAGAATGATGGATTGCTTCCTGCTTTACTTGAAATACAATTCCATGTTTGGCTGCTCTGGTTCACGACTCCTGCTAAGACACAACGTTAGGTCGTCCCAAACCGCTCACATTAGGATGTGAACTACCTTTGTTTATGAATCACAAATTCCTAGTCATACTAGCATCTGCCATCACTGTTTTGTCTTATGCAGCCTCTCAATTTGTGGCTAATACGAATACACCGTTAGCTGTTCTAAGAAATATGAAGCTTCCTTTGTAAAAAAGGATGACTTCGATCCCCATCCACATGCAACGGCCCATCAGTTGTTATAGCACTATACACCAACTCGAACATGGAGAAATGCTCAAGCCACAGCAGCTTGTGATACAACTGCCTACATATATGTGCAGAAAGGTTACCAGTGCTCAAATCCAGCATTGGCAAGTCAGTCATTACTTTTTCCAGTAGCTATATCTGAAATCCAACACTATTGCCAGCTCCCTCCTAAAGGGCACTGGCAAGTTGACATCATTCTTGATGCATTTTGTCTGCTCTTTCTTGTCCGCTTTCCCATCCTTTCCCTCCTGTTTTTCCCCTGCTACTCATAGCTTTTTATCAACATCCGTTCACTAACCTACCATCGAATTTTGTTTTCTGGAATCTCGCCAGAATACAGCTTATGACTTCGAATCTCTAGATACTTTCAAAGGGGTATGCAGCATGTGCATTCAAGTCAACGATTGGTTGGGGGAATCAGACTTTTGAGAAACTCTTAGTGGAAGAGAAGGAGGCCCTCGAGGAGTAGATAACTCAGAGCGAGGTACTATTCCTGATTAATACATTTAAGAGAAGAAAAGCAGCTGGGCCGATGGGCTTCCTAATGAATTGTACTTAAAATTAAGTGATATGTGTCTGGTAATGACTCGACTCTTAACAGAGATTTGGGAGGAAGGAGCTCCACTCCCGCAATCTTGGGTGGAAGCAGTGGTTATTTTAATTTTAAAACCTGAGAAAGATCCTATGTCCTGGAATCTTATAAACCAATCTAGATATTGTATACCCTGCCTCAGGAAAATCCTTTTATTTTATTTTTATTTGAAAAGTGTTATATAGCGCTGGCTAGCCCCAGAGGTATCAGAGCGCTAAAAAACTTTACATGAGAAACATTAAGTTACAAGTTACAAATTACATCTGTCACAGGATGAATCAGCATGACTCATCCTCAACCAATTCCCTTCCTAAAAACAATGCTTCATGGAGTTTATTTAATCCAATTTCTGATACCACTATCATCAACATCATCTCTCACATTCCAATGATCCTCTCCCCGCCCATTTAGTTCAAGAACTCAAATACATCATTGCCCCAATTTGGACCGATATCATCAACTCCTCACTTTCTTCTGGCTGCGTTCCGGCCTCCCTTCAGCTAGGTCAAATCTCCCCCATTCTTAACAAGCACTGGCGTTGCCAATAGGTTTCGCCTTTGGAAAGTTGGAGCTATTTGTTTTGTAAATGACATTTTATATTTATATATGGTTATTGACAATGCCAATAACGATATATAAATATAAAATGTCATTTACAAAACCAATAGCTCCAACTTTCCAAATGCGAAACATATTGGCAACGCCAGTGCTTGTTTTTATTTTTTATAATAAAATTTGATGTTTTTAAGTAATTTTTGCCTTGATGTTATATAGTGCAGTAATCTACTGACGTACTTTGAATTGCGTTTTGGCTTAGATGAATATTATGCTTTGAATTAATAACCACGTAGGTGGTAATAGTGGTATTGTATATTTGTAGTAGGGACTATTATTGCTTTGTAAAAAGTTTAGTTTCACACATACATCCTCGGGGCAGGTTATCTTCATGACAGTCCAAAACAATACTACACTTTCCCCATCCTAAAATGTTCTCCCCACTCACATCTGTCAACCATCCTCTGGTGCCACCTTCACCTGTGCTTCCACTGCGTGCTACTCTTGAGTGGCACCCATCTAGCCTTCTCACTCCTTACCACCGCTGTATACATTTTAAACCTATTTACAAGTTTCAATATAGCATTCCCCTCCTAAAAAATAAATGTGTCATCAGGAAGCATTTTTTTTTATGTGTTTTTTTTTATAAAAGCACACACTTTACTCTTAGCTGGCAGCTTCCTTGCAATAACTCTCTAAAAGAATATATCTATGTCATTAGGAAGCTTCAAATGATTACATTAATTAAAGCCAGATGTCCTTACATCTGCAGATTGACCAGTTGTGCACATGGACACTTCTTTCAGGCAGCACTGGCAGAAGGCTTGTTCGGCTCTCTGTCCCCCCCCCCCCCGCCCCGCTCGGTTTCACAGTACAGGAGGCTTCACTTCAGCTGAAGCATTTCAGCTGTCAGGATTCTTTGTCCCGGGCGGTTGTCTGTTGACAAAAAGTATGGGAACTGTTTTTCTCAAATTAAAAAAATATGGATGGGCACGTCGTGCCCCTCAAATCCCCTCCACTTCGACCACTGAGCGGGTAGGACAGACAGGAGGCCGAGAGAGGGCAGGGGCGGCCCGAACTCGAGAGAGGAACAGTTCATGTAAGAATGGACTGACTATCCCACAGCGATGAGAGGCCACAGTGACAGCCCTGGCAGAGGGAAGAGCGGCCAGGACAGGGTAACAATGCAGCAACTTTCAGGGGTGTCGGGGCAGACTCATACTGGAAAATAAAGGAGTGTACGTGAAGGGGCTCGGGGGGCAGAAAAGGGCAGCTTCGAGGTGTCACTAGCATTAATAAGTACTCTGAGGGACACCGCATGAATGGAGAAATCCGAGTGCCCGGGAAGAGGGAAGTAGGTGTGTCGAGGAGGGGAGGAAGAGGGCGAAGGTGTGGGGGCGGAATAAAAGAGGGAGGGAAGGAAGGAAAGAGGAGGAGAAAAACTGAGAGACGGATGAGCAGAGGAGGGGGCAGCTCGCACTTCAGAGGGGAGGCGAGGAACGAGAGGCGAGTTTGGGATCTGGGGGACCGGAACAGTCCTTGCACTTTGTTCTTAGCCATAGACACCCCGGGGGGTTTCGGAAAAACAGCAGCTGCAGGTAATATTTTGGTATTTGTATAGCGCTTGCTTACCCCTTGCGAGCCCCAAAGCGCTTCAGGTGCACGCATCCAGACTCATCTGCCGGGAGGTGGGGGGTGGGAGGGGGGTGTTGAATTGGAAGAGATGGTGGGGTCTCTGCGTGTCGAGCCGGGGGTCCCCTGCGTCGTGGAGGTGCAGGGGGCGGTCTGTAAGATAAGAGGGGACGTACACTTGGAAAGCAGAGAAGGGGAGTGCGGAATTACTACATTGTTTTGAGAACTTTTCATGTAAGTGGTTTATTTACTTTGGCGAAAACACGCCGGACCCGTCTAGCCAGTATCAGGGTAGGGGGGTGGGTGGGAGTGAAAGAATGGGGAGGGGCGGGTGGGAGGACTGCGACGACTACAGAGAGTGGAAGTGAGGGGCGAGATGTGAGAGGAGTGAGACTGTGAGGGAAGGGCACAGAAGAGAAGAGTGTGGAAAAAACAACAGAGGCGGGGGGAGAGCTAGACTGAGGGAGTGAGAGAGAGAACAGAGGCGGGAGTTTGAAGAAGGCGAGTGGCGGGAGCAGGGAGAGAGAAGGCGCAGAGGGGAAAGAGATGCGCAGGAGAGGGGAACCTGAGACACGCGACGGGGAGGGGCACGTGAGAGACGAGGAGCAGAGGGGTGTCGCAGAAAACGGCCAAGAAGGGTGGAGAAGAGACATACGAGAAGTGGTGCAAGACAGCAGAAGAGACAGACAACCGTGCTCCGGTCAGGATTTGCTCAAGACGAGCGCAGGTTGTGCAAATGAGAGATTTTGGTGGGGTGCAGAGGGGCGGGAGGTGCACGGATAAGAGGCTCATAAGATCCGCAAGAGAGGCACCGGCCAGTAACACAAGTCAATGAGGGGTGCCGAAGCAGGGTTACATGCACTCTCAATGTGCAGGAAAGCATTGTTGGAAATTAACATTGTCCACTCACCGTCTAAAAGAAGCAGTCGCCCGAGATGCAGCTACCATTAAAAACAAGTCAGGTCCCGGGCCGGCAGCCAATCACAGCGCGGCCCGGGAATGACGTCAGGGGGGTGTCCCGGGCCGGCCAGCCAATCACAGCGCGGCCCGGGGATGACGTCAGGGGGGTGTCCCGGGCCGGCAGCTAATGACAGCGCGGCCCGGGACAAAGGGGCGGGGCTTAAAAAAAGCACCAGAAATGCCCCCGAATCGCGTTTTCAAGAGAAAGCGCGATTGACAGCCTCTGTCTCCCAATGGCTAGCCTCCATTTATGGAGCTAGCCAATGAGAGGCAGAGGCGGTGCCGACATCCATACTGAAGACAAAAGTTTTCGATCTGGGAGGGGCACTTCGTACCCTCACCAGGTCGAAACCTAAAAAGCCCACTGCTGACCCTAATGATCTGAACAATCTACGCCCTATCTCCAACCTTCCCTTCCTCTCTAAACCCCTTGAAAAATGTGTTCTTTCTCAGCTAGATAACCATATCTTCTCCTTCAATCTACTTGACGTTTTCCAATCGGGTTTTAGTAAGGGATGCAGCACCGAAACAGCGATGCTCAATATTACCGATGACATTCATCGCTCTCTTGACAAAGGCGAATCCTTACTGCTAATCCTCCTTGATCTCTCGGCTGCCTATGATACTGTACACCATCCCACCCTGCTTAACACCCTCAAAGATCGCTTTGGCTTTGAAGGCACTGTACTTAATTGGTTCTCCTCCTTCCTCCAGAATAGATCACAACAAATCAAGCTCAGTCATTGCCTATCCAAACCTCAACCTGTCGCTCTCGGGGTCCCCCAAGGGTCCATCCTCTCTCCAACCCTTTTCAACCTCTTTATGGAACCCCTCACTCTCATTCTCAAACAAGCCAAAATCAGTTTCCACCTCTATGCCGACGATACCCAACTATACTACAAGATTAAATCCCACAATGACATCCTTCACCTCAATGACACTGTGTTGAGAGTCCAAGCCTAGTTCCATCGGAATCATCTCAAACTTAATCCTAAAAAAACGAAATCATTCTTTTCACCCCCAAACACAATTCCCTCCCCATTCAACTCTGGATTAAAGACATCAATGCACTTAATTGCTCCCTCTCCGCCTCCAATTCTGTCAAATCCCTCGGTATCAGCATCGATCAGAATCTGACTCTCATCCCCCACATTAAAAATACACCCAAAAGTGCCCTCTTCACCCTGCACCACCTCAAAAAAGTTAAACCCTTCATTCCAGCTGATGATTTCAAAATTGTTGTCCAATCTCTTGTCCTTTCCAGGATTGACTATGGTAACGCCACTCTTGCCGGCACCCCCAAAGTCCACCTGGCACCGATTAAATTGGTCCTCAACTTAGCCGCCAGACTTATTTCGGACTGTAAAAAATGTGACCACATCTCTCCTGTCCTCAAAAATCTAAACTGGCTCCCAATTGAAGGTCGATCCACCTACAAGATTGCTTGCATTACACACAAAGCTCTTCACCAAGACACCCCTTCTTACCTTTCAAGCAAACTACAAAAAGCAGGGAGCACTAGATCCCTGAGAAGTACAAACTCTCTTGTCCTTATCCCTCCTAAACTGAAATGTAAAAAGACACAATCTCGCGCTTTCTCTGGTAATGCCCCTACGATCTGGAATTCACTACCCAAAGACCTTCGCTGCAGCCCCTCCTACCCTCTCTTCAAAAAAAGACTCAAAGTACTCCTCCTCAATAAATATTGGGGCTCTTAATGTTTATCGATCTTGAACCTGCTCAACACCCTTCTACTCTGGGTCGCTCTGTCACCCCTCTCCTCCTTCCACCTCACTCTCCCCCACCTCACCCTCTTCTTTAGCGCTAGTCTCAACTCTCCCTGTCCCTCTACTATTCTGCTCTCTTTACCCCTATCACTTACTTAACACATTGTTTTTTCTTTTTCTTTTAATTTTCCTGTTCACTTTCAAATGTATATTGTACTTAATATGTTTTTGTGTTATCACTATGTAAAGCACTCTGATACTCTCGGGTCCAGCAGCGCTATATAAAACCTTTTAAATAAATAAATAAGAGCATAGCAAAACACAGGCAAAAAACAATGTTGGCTGCTGAAGGAAGGAAACATAACTGGGAGACAAGGAAAAGCTATGTCCAATGTCCGGCTGGGTATGTGATGGCCGAGGGGGTGACCCAGAGCCAGACTCCTCAATAGCTGCCTAAACAGCTCCACCGGGCAATGGCCATGTTGTTCATTCTCCACAGGAAGTACAGTGTTCAAGGTTTCAGCCCGGGGGCTTATCGTCATAGATCGATTGGTAGCACCCATCATAGTGTTGCTGGGAAGTGCTGTCCGTTTCACTCTTCGGCTCGCCCTCACGTAATTTAGGCCTTATGCTGAGGCATCAACCTCTGTCCTCGCGACCATGACCTTTGATTAGGTGGGGTATTGCAGCAGGGCACTCCTGATTGTGTGATATAGGAATTAGATAGGGGAGCTCCGGTCTAAAACAGTGTAGCCCGCCCGGCAGCTGCACACCAATGCCGACCTAGCCAGGCTCGAAGTAGTAGTAGTAGAAGTTGGAGATTATGTGGATACCTTATAGGTGGGATAGGGGCTGCGGTGGGGAATGAACCAGTTAATAGCACAATTGTCCTTCTGACCTCAGAGGCCCTGCATGCCACAAGAAAAAAACAGGCAAAGACTTGCTGTTAGGTTGCTAAGCACTCGGCAGCAAAGCTTCCAGGGATCCGGCCAGGACAGGCATCTTAAGGTGAGGCTGACAGAATATGTGGGGCCAGGATTGTAGGACACTCCACTGTTGCCCCAAGCAATTCTTTCGGACAGGGTGCGGCTGTAGCAGGATTAAGTGGGAAAACAGACCCATTGCTAGACTTTTGAGCTGTGGAGATCCTGATGTAAGCGCCGAAACCTCGCTCTGGGCGCCATTTTAGGGTCAGGCTTAGCCCTTGCCTGGCTCACCTTCAAGCAACTCTGCCCAATTCTCCTCCTAGGGCGAGACACCGCTTGTGTGGAACCCCAGGATCACCCCAGTTGGCCAATAGGTGTTGTGAAAGCAGTGCCTTGTAAATTGCTCTTATTGGAATAGGTTGCTGCTCCACTGTAAAATAGATTCAAAACATGATTGACATTAAAATGGGGAATACATTTTACCATTCAAACGTCTGTCAAACCCACAGCATAGAGAGAGCATCTATCTGAACTGAGGGAGAAAACCAATATTACAACAGACATCTCCGCTATTAGTAATAATTGCTGTTGGGATAGAAAAGCCCCTCGCATGGTACATGTGTGCACCAGGACATAGGCCTGTCTCACAGATTGCTGTCTTGTTGGAGTGGGAGGGGAGCTCAAAGCACTACGCTCATAGTGGTGAAAGGCTACTGCCTTTGCCAGGAGTTAAGCAGCATGAGCTCAGCAGCATACTTGTAGTGATCAGTAGAAGTGAACAGGCCTTTTTGAGTTTCGCCTGCCGAAGGCTGCGCTCTGCGCAGCTTTTCGGCGCAGGTGAAATCCTTTGCTAACAATAAGGACTTCAGGAACGTCCCCCGGCTCCCATTGGCTAGCTCCATAAATGGAGGCTAGCCATTGGGTGCCCAATCTGTCCGTCAAGGCCGGACCAGATTCGGGGGCGTTCCCGAGATTTTTTCCATGGGCGGAGTTTCGTTTTTTCCCGTTCTCTCCCCTTTCACTGAAAGTGATTTCAGATGCGCTGTCCATTCCCGCCCCCCCTCCGTGTGCCTCCCCGCCCCCGCCCGTGTGCCTCCCCGCCCCCTCCCGCTGTCCGTGTGCTTTCCCGCCCCCCCCCGCTTTCCCTTAATTGACGTGATTCAAGTTCAGCAAACTTTCTTCCTTAAAGTAAGTCTGTTATTTCAATCTGTTCTGAGGGATGTTTAAAATACATTTTAAGAAGGGTGTGGGAATAAGTCTTGTCGAAAAATATCCTTTCCCGTGTTTCCTTTTCAGGTCCAGACTATTGCTGCTGTTGGTTCGTTACCTCTCGCGAGACGTTGTACGAGAGTACGACCGGTAAAGATGGCGGAGGCGGAAGGGGAGAGTCTGGAGTCCTGGCTGAGTGAGTGAATTTGGATGAAGGGATAAATGTCACCGGGAGGGTAGGATGCTGGAGACATCGAGGCCATCCCTCTATGTTTTAGACCCGTGGAACAGGGTTGGGGTTACTGTAGGGTGCGAGTGTACTGTGATGTTGCAAAATAGTGCCTTGGTATAACGAAGAAGTAGTGTTGTTCCCCCGATGCACGCGGGTGCATTTCTGACAGGCAACAGACTGCCCTTTTTGTGTGTATTCAAGAATATTTAGAGATGTTTGCACCATCTGAGTGCACCGCCCAGGAGCAGCCTTTCCGTTCACCTGTGGTTCAAGCGTGTATAATACAGGATGAATGATCAGCCGCCCCCTATGGCTGTGTTGTGAGTGGAAGCTATGAGGTGCGTTGTGCCCCCCCTCCCCGTGCGCCTGGTTGCAGCTGGGGAATGGAATGGGGTGGCGGATGCATTAAAGTGTCTGTGCGGGCATAGGCGGAAGGAACAACAGGCGCAGGATGGCAGCGCGGGTGTCGGGCTCTGTGCCGCCGCCGCGTGCAGAGCCCGCTGGGGCCGGGTGGGGGGGGTGTCGCCGGTGCCTCAGTCTGTGTTGAGCTACAGTGCGCAGGCGGTGCCCGCGAGCTCCCTAAGTGTCCCCCTCTCGCTTGCTGTGTGCAGGGTCCTCGCGGAGTGGTTGACATGAACTCCCAGCAGCAGCGGATGGCCGCCATCGGGACGGACAAGGAGTTGAGTGACCTGCTGGACTTCAGTGCAGTACGCTATCCTTCTTCGAGGTCTTCTGCTTATGGCTTCTCCTGCACGGTAAAGCGAGCACCCCGGCGGGGCCTGCCCCGGCCTCCCCTCTCATGTCTAGACTGCAACACTTTAATGCCTTTAGCACTGCCGGGGTCAATCGGTTTAGAAGGGAGGGCTGGGGGAGGACCGTCTGACCCCAAGATAAAATAATCTCATTGGCTAGCTTGTGTTAAATCGCCCTTTTTATTGTATTGAAAATTATATAGCGCCTTCTCACTTCTTAAGGTGCTTGAAGCGATGTATCGTTATTTTTTCTTTCTGTTTTCATGCAAGTGCTTAAAACCGACCAAATCTAGCAGGCGCGAAGGCAGTCTGCAGCTGAGGCGCCTCTGTTTAGAAGGCTGAGCACAATAAATGTATTTTACTGGTGTAAATGTCTCAAATAACGCAGCGGCATATAAGGGCTGCCTGTCATACCTGTGTTTACGTTTATAACATGACCCCGTTTTGCAGCAACACATGAACATATTTAATTTTATGTCATTAAGTGTGGCAGCGTATGCGTATTTTCCTGCATAATCGTCATACTAAATATAGACACCTGTAAAGAAAACATTGGTGTTCCTGTTGGGTTATGCTCACTGTATGCACACTTTGTTTCTGATGGCGCAGCATCGTCATGGCAAGAGATGTCGAGGGCATTCCTCAGTCTGTTGATAATCTCATGAGGATTGGGGGAATCGCACATTTTTTTTTAAACTTAAAAAAAAAAAATGTCCCCCCACAATTAATTCACGAATCTACATTTTAAGTGAACGCTTAACTCTGCCTTTAACTGAGGTTTGCATAACTTTTAAAAACGTGTTATTTGGGGTTTTACAGATGTTTTACCTGCCGAAGTACCCGTCATACAAACTGTAAATCAGGAGCTTTGTCCCTCCCCAGCCTCCTCTGCTCCCTATGTTTTCCCTTGTCTGGTTCCCACTCACTGTTTCTTTCTATGTTCTTCCTCCACTCGCCATAACTTGTTTCCTGTTCAGAGCTTCTCTTGCTCATCTCTTGACTTGGCCACTACTATGCTACCAGACACCCTATCCCATGCTCCTGACATCCCTCCCCCTCCCACAAGATTGGGAGGCACACAGAACTAGGATCTGCTGATCAGTGAGGACACACACCCCCTACTTCCGCCTACCCTGACTGGACCACATACCATGCATATCTCAAATAGCACCACCACCACACCTTCAGGTTAAGAAGGCGGAGCAGGGCGCATGACATTGTGTGTATGTGTGTAAGTGTGCATGTATGAGTTGTCATGTATGTGCGTGTGAAGCATGGGTTTGTGTGTGCGAGTATGAGTTTCTGTGTGAAAGGAGCTGGAAAACATGTAGGGAATCCCAGGCATAATATTGGCCTTGACTTGCTTTGATCGTGATTTAGGATGTTATGCACTTGTAATTAGGTCAGGGCCGGCTTTAGGGAGGTGCTACCAGTGGGGTTGCACTTGGTGCTGACCTTGAAGGGTGGGGGGGGGCACTTACCACAGGGAGGCGCTGTGTTTAGCAATTACATAGGATTTAAAAGCACCTGCTGCAGAGTTCCTTGTGCATCCAGCTTTCGGGCAGCAATGAAAATTTAATTATAACTCTTGTGATTAATGTTTCTGCTAGAGAGAAAGATCATAATTTTAGCTTGAGGCACTTTTGGCTGCCATAAAGTAGCACAGAGGGTTAATGTTCCTGCTGCAAAGAACAGATCTGTATTTTATGTGGATACCTAAGAGGAACAGTAAATCTAGCCTTTACCAGGCTTTAAAGCAAATGAAATGTATGTGAGAGAGGCCTATGGAGAGAGGAGGGGCACTTTTGCCCAGGTGATAGTGAGGGGATCCAAGGAGGAGGACATATGGGGGGGGGGGGCACCAAAAAGATTGACGCAGTGAGTCCCTCAAGACTTGTCCTCAGTCTCCCTCTGTGTGCAGTGAGTCCCTCAAGACTTGTCCTCAGTCTCCCTCTGTGTGCAGTGAGTCCCCCCCATGCTTGCCCTCAGTCTCCCTCTGTGTGCAGTCTCCCTCTGTGTGCAGTGAGTCCCTTCAGGCCTGTCCCCAGTCTCCCTCCCTGTGCAGGGAGTCCCTCCAGGCCTGAAATGAGACTCCGCCTTTGTGCAGCTAGCTCATGCAAGTGGGTTCTAGCCTGCACCAAAATAACAGATACAACTTTGTTTTGTTTTTTCTTGCCTTCTGCCTTTTGATTGTGCCTGTGCCTGTTCCCGGCCCCCCCCTCCCGCTGTCCGTGTGCCCGTTCCTGCCCCACCCTCCCGCTGTCCGTGTCTCTGGCCCCACTTGTAAATGCTTGTTTTATTTTTGCAGTATATTTCCTTGGGAAAGCACATGTCTGTAGTTGCATTTGGGGAATGAATCTCTGAAACTGAGATCTGTTTTGAATTTGGGAAGTGCTTCTCTTAGAGACAGCAGCATAGTGTGGGCTGTGAGAGCTGTGTGGGCTGTGAGAGCTGTGTGGGCTGTGAGAGCTGTGTGGGCTGTGAGAGCTGTGTGGGCTGTGTGGGCTGTGAGAGCTGTGTGGGCTGTGAGAGCTGTGTGGGCTGTGAGAGCTGTGTGGGCTGTGTGGGCTGTGAGAGCTGTGTGGGCTGTGAGAGCTGTGTGGGCTGTGTGGGCTGTGAGAGCTGTGTGGGCTGTGAGAGCTGTGTGGGCTGTGAGAGCTGTGTGGGTTGTGAGAGCTGTGTGGGCTGTGAGAGCTGTGTGGGCTGTGAGAGCTGTGTGGGCTGTGAGAGCTGTGTGGGCTGTGAGAGCTGTGTGGGCTGTGAGAGCTGTGTGGGCTGTGAGAGCTGTGTGGGCTGTGAGAGCTGTGAGAGCTGTGAGAGCTGTGTGGGCTGTGTGGGCTGTGAGCTGTGTGGGCTGTGAGAGCTGTGTGGGCTGTGAGAGCTGTGAGAGCTGTGTGGGCTGTGAGAGCTGTGAGAGCTGTGTGGGCTGTGAGAGCTGTGTGGGCTGTGAGAGCTGTGTGGGCTGTGTGGGCTGTGTGGGCTGTGAGGGCTGTGAGAGCTGTGAGAGCTGTGTGGGCTGTGAGAGCTGTGTGGGCTGTGAGAGCTGTGTGGGCTGTGAGAGCTGTGTGGGCTGTGTGGGCTGTGAGAGCTGTGAGAGCTGTGAGAGCTGTGTGGGCTGTGTGGGCTGTGAGGGCTGTGAGGGCTGTGTGGGCTGTTGGCAAAGTAAATAACAATGCCATTTATTTATAAGTAAAAAAAAAAAAAATGTCATGAGCAATGCAATAGCTCTAACTTTTCCAAAGGCGAAACCATTGCATTGTAAATGCTTGTTTACCTTTGTCACCGGAGTGATGCCTACAGGCTCACTCATGTAAAGTTCATCTGCTGTGTGTGCTTAACTCACCATTGGCCTACCTTAAAGTAGTACAATGTGTAGCACATGTGCGTTGCATGCATGTGCTGGGTTTATGTGTGCCTGTAAATGGTACAATACATGGAAGATTCTGGGTTTCATTTTGGGAGATCCAGGGCTGACTGGGGGAGCAAAGGAGTTAGAGGAATCTCCTCAGACAGATTTGTGGATCGCTGCATTCCTGTGAACTGAGTGGGACACACACACGCGATGAACAAGAGCCATGCTCTTCAGTGTAAGAAAACAAGGATTTTTGCGGATGTCCCCTCCTTTTTGCCCCCATTTGGATTGCTAGAGGCTGGTTTTCTAATCTGACAGTGCACTAAAGCCTGCTAACCAGGCCTCAGTGTCAATGCTCGCTCCTTAAAATGTATATGTGTGAATTGGCATCCCCAATGGAGAAGGGCTTTACCCCCCTTACATGCCCCTTGTATATTGTACCATTGGTACCCAGGGCATGGGTGCTAAAGGGGTCCCCAGGTCTTGTAGCACTGTTTGTGCCACGCTGAGTGATCAAAGTAAACTATTAACAGCAGGCCTGCCGTTACTGATTGCAGGAACAGTGTCAACTGCTCCATTTGGACTTTGCCCTCACCATGTGTGACAAAGTCAATGCACTGCTTTTACTATATGTCAGTCACCCCTAAGGAAGGCCTGCTGAGCCAAGAAGGCAGGGTGCAGTATATTAAAGGTGTGGACATGTAAGTAAAGTTTGTATGTCTCTATAGTGGCCTTTACTATTAAAATACACTGTAAGTGATAGGCGGTCCATAGGATAACATAGGAGAGCTAGCTCCATTAAGGTACCTCCTAAATATGTTGGGTTTGGTGTCAAGCAGCGTGCCTCATCACTCCTGACATAAATCTCATGTTGACGGTGAGATGGCATGCACCCAGGTGGCTACTTTAGAGGTTGCCCACCTGGTTGTCCCAACGTCTCTGTGCCATGGCTGACAGCCCACACTGGCTGCTGCCAAGACATGATTCTGACCTACTGCCAGGCAGTGTGATCACTCCCAGGAGACAGCAACAAATGCCAGGACAGGAAGGAGGTTACACCTCTCTCCCAAGGAGGCTTGTGAAGAGGCACATCAAGGCCGTGAGTTTCAAAGGCTGCACTGCTTCTGATATGCATCGGGGCTGACTCCCAGAGGAGGAAACAGCCCTCCCCCGGCCCCACGGACATTTCAACCTGGGCACACAGGAAATTTGATAGTCAAGGAGGTGTACACTCCCAGAATGCTAGCCACACCTCCTGGGTGGTCAACCCTGTCTGTACACAGGAAGAAGGGGTGTGACAATTTTGAAGCGGCAGAATAGAGGGTTCTGGGTAGAAAAGGTGACCCATTTTCCTGGATGTAGTCATCTCAGGGGCAGACTAGCTATAGGGACAGACAACCCATTGGTTACTTGCCCCACAACCCTAACTCTAGGATTTAAGGATACCCCTTACACCAGAACCTCAGTTATGAACAAACTGCATCAAAGAGGACAGTAGAAAAGACGCCTGTCTGCCACAGCAGGACTTGCACAAAGCAAAAGAGGGATACTCTGCACCAGTGGCAATGCTCTTGGAACTGCCTGATTGAAAATAGTCCTAGGCTATTTCTCTGCCCCCTCCCCCCCGGAAAGAGGGACCCCTGGGGAAGCCTGAAGCACCACCAGAGTCCCCTGGACTAGTGGCACTAGTCCTCTGCAAACTGCAGGTAAATCAATGCTCCGCATCCAAAGAATCGCTGGCCATCAGGCCCTCTGAGGGATAGCCCAAATCTATTGGTCTCGTGCTTTGTGGGAACTGTAGTCCAGCATTCGGCGAAGGAACCGGCTGCTACTATGTTCCCTGGGACCACTGGACGTCGAAGTCTCTTTCTGCTCCACTTACCGCTGCCAAGGCTTGTTGGTCAGCAGTCCAGCAACACCCCTTCACTTGACGCTGCACCTAGAGGGAACTCCATCCGACCTTTGACTGACATCAGCAACCACCCAGTTGTTGTGTTTTTGTATCTTTTTCCCCAGCAGCACCGTTTCAGCGGTAAAAGCAGCTCTTCCGTGGCTCCTGTTCAGTGCCAGGAAAAGCCAGAACTCCTCTGGACCCATGCTCCACAGGCTAGGTAAAATTGAGCTGAATGTCATGGCTTGGTCCTGGGATCCGCATTAACTTTACTCTGCAAAAGTACCACGCAACTCTACCTGCAAGTGACTGATGCACTAGTGGTTTTTCCTATTAACAGCAATGATGAGGTTTCACTTTATTATTCTGCTCTGATTTTATATTGCTTCAAAAATCTATAACTTCAGTTATATGTATGCTATTCTGTTTGTTTTGGTGTCTAAATTTATATAAACATACACTTAGTAGCGGCCCGTTACGGGAGTTCCGTGGGGCGGAAAGGCGGGCGGGGGGTAGTAAACACCGAAATATGGATGATTGGAGGTAAGTAAACAATTAAATAAATAAAACAAATTTCGTAGCGCGCACTGCATCACATTTTGCGTTGCAGTGCGTGCTATGAAATTTGTTTCATTTATTTAATTGTTTACTTACCTCCTATCATCCATATTCCGGTGATTGCTACCTCCCACCCTGTCCCTCCCCGCCCCGCCTTTCCGCCCCACGGAACTCCCGTAACGGGCCACTACTGCATACACTCTATTTTTATAACTTGGTGCTGGATTTCTTTCGATACCTGTCAATTACTTATCGTCCATATTGGTACTCTGAAATGCTTAACACATGTTCCTCTAATAAAGGCTGACTGCTGCTTGCCACACTACCAGGACTGAGTTAGGGATTTATTAGTGTGAATCCAAGGACCATCTTTGGGGTTTGTGATAGTATTGCATGGTGAAGACTAACCAGCATCACCACGTAATAGTTCTTCCTACATTCAGCACAGTTCAAAAGGTGCTCTTTGATTCAGAGAGTTTACCAGAAAACGGCCTGGGCACATCTGAGGAATGAGATGGGGCTGATAAGAGAATGATAACAAATAGGGCGGATCCCCTGGGGGAACCTTTTGATGTTCATATCACTGTGGAAGACAAGGGTGATCCTGTAGTCACTCCCACGGTTTGTGATGTGGGGTTATCAGGTTTGGAGCCCCTCCTGCTGTGACAGACTGCTTTCTGGAGGAAGGGTAGTGCAGAGGGCCCTTCAAAAGAAATCAGACCCCCAAAACAAACTTCAGTGGCTCAGATCTTAAAGCATGTTGTGTTTGTATATAAATACTACTTTTGCCATAAAAGAAAGTAGATGACTAGACAATTATTTATTGCTGCTTTTGACCGTACCTGGAGTTTCAATTTGGTGTTTACCCCCAGTACAAACCTCCCTTCTACAAGAAGCCTTGGACTGCTAGACCCGCACTGTCAATGAGAGTCAACTGCTGAAGAGGTACTTGGCCTGATTGCTCTGGACCCCTAGTAGATCAGGCACTGGGACATCAGGGGTAAAAGGCCTCGGATGGGCCCACTACCTCCTGCTTGTCCCATGGCCCTCTAAACAGGTTTCTGATAATTGGTAAAATCTTGTGTGTGTCATTCATGGTTATTCTAGGAGCTGCTCCATGTACGAGCGCCAGTGATTTTTCTTCTGGAATTTCTTCAGCATAATACCTGAGATTTGAATTCTCTAGACCCTCTGGCACTGCAGACTTAGTCAACATACCATTATGAAACAGAAAATCTGGAGGATTTTAACCCACACAGCCCAGTTAAATGAGGTAGAGACAGACTAGACAATTGTGAAGACTGTGAGCTTCACAGGAGTATTTGTTATTAGTGAGTGGACTTCAAACATCTTCTCACCATAAATAGGCACAATCAAGAACTCACACTAGGAGTATAATTTATGACTTTATTACAATCAAAAACCTAACTTAGTCCGCACAACATGTACACTGTACAAAGAAACAAGATAGTGGCAATGATATTGACTAACAAACAGAAAAATAGAAAATATTGCATATTTTTAACAGTAACTGTAAGAAATTGGGTTACTGGTTGAGGGGGGTGAAACCCTGCTCAAGCAGCAACCACAATCTCTGTCAGGGTGAGGCCCAAGTAAAGCTCAAATTAACCGGTGCTCAACACTCTGGTAGCTTGGTATAGAGCAGTAAGGCTTACCTTAGAGACAATGTGTAAAGTATTTATTCAATACTTCAAACAGTAACACAGAGAAACAAACCACAAAAGGATCCCACACCAAGTAAATAAAAATAGAGCAATACATAAAAAAAGACCAAAACGACACACATTCAATTAGTAGAACCAGAGATATGCAGATTTAAAGATTTCAGTGATTGTAGCCCCGGAAAGCACAAATTTCCAACTGTGGATATCTGTTTGTGCTGGGTCGGCACAAAGTCACAATTTCAGGCAGACCATGATGGAACGCGAGCCGACTACAGGCACCCAGTTAGGACCGCTGAACAATAGTTCTTTAAGACTTGGTTGCGAAGCGTTGTGAGGTCCTGTGCCAAGGATGCAGTCAAGGCGATGTTTCGGTTCCAAAGAGCTGCAGAGCTACGATGCGCGTTTCTGCCTGGTTATCAAGGCTGCAGTTGACGCAGGCTTATGATGCAACATTTGGCACTGGGGATGCTTTGCGCAGTCGAGGCGATGTGTCAGTTTGGAAGAGCTGCAAGCCTACAATGCGAGAACCGAAGTCATTGTCAAGGCTGCAGTTGACAAGAGATTTGTGATCCGAGGGCTTGTGTAAGGAAAGCTTTGCACAGGCGGCAGTTTCGATGCGGGCTACGAGGTCGAAGCGGAGTCCTTGTGTTGGTAGAACCCTCTCAGCAGAGGCGATGTGTTGGTTGTGCGCATGGTTGCTTTGCACATCGGAGTAGTGTCATTTCTGCTCAGAATTGAGGCGCACAGCAATGAGGATTCGTCAGTTCTGCTGGGTCCACAGATGGGCTGGTGATGTGCCTTCAGGTCCACTTCCAGTTGTCCACGACTGGGGTGGCACCACTTGGCAGGGTAGACTGGGAGCAAAGTTGTTGTAACCTTTTGTCCCTGTGCCTCTAGTCAGGAAGCCAGCCAACTAGCCTTTGGAGCAGCTTAGGGATCCTGGGTTCAACAGATGCATGTCCAACCATGTTCCCAATGCAAGAGGGCAACCGGTAGCAGGGCAGCAGTCCATCAGAGCAGTAGTCCAGCAGAGTGGCAATCCTTTCAGAAGCACAGCAGTCCTACCTCTTGGCGGAGTGTCCACAGATCCATATGTGTACTGAAGAGTTGGCGTCTGGGGTCCAATATTTATACCTGGGCCTTTCCCTTGAAGTGGGAGAAACTTCTAGAGGTTTCTCTTTGAAGTGCCCAGGTATCCTGCCTTCCCTGCCCTGGCACTAGACTAACTACAGGTGGTGAGCAGCCTTTGTGTGGAAGCAGGACATAGCCTATTCAAGTGTAAGTAGGGCTGTGCCCAGCTCTGCAAGTGATGGCCCTTCCAGGCCTACCTTAGCGCTCTATTGTAACTGTCTGTCTAGGAGGAATACAGAAAGCTCAACTGCCAGTTTGCCCCGGTCATGTCACCCAGAGACAGGCCAGACGCAGTACATTGCTAAGGCAGGAAAATGTAAACTTTCTAAAATGTATATATACAAAGTTGCAATTTAAAATCCGACCTCACCATGACAGAGGATTTCTCATTACAATTTCAAAGACACCAAACATGAACTGGTTATCTGCTCCCATTTGGAAATTATCACTTATTAGGTGTATTAAGGTAACTCTAATGTTATCCTATGGGAGACACAGACCTTGCAGTAATGAAAAACAAATTTAGGCTACCATGAAATGTAAAACTAAAAACTAAGTTCATGTCCCACTTTTTAAATACACAGCACCCTGCCCTCTGGGCTGTCCAGGGACTACCCTAGGTGTGACTTACATGCATTAAAAAGGATGGTTTGGGCCTGGCAAAAAGTTTATTTTGCCAGGTTGACATGGCAGTTTAATACTGCACACACAGGCTGCAATGGCAAGTTGAATACATTTAAAGTGTTGCTTAAGTGGGTGACATAATCAGTGCTGCGGGCTCACTAATAGAATTCAATTTACAGGCCCTGGGCACAGGCAGTGCCGCCACTTTATTAGGGACTTACTAGTAAATTAAATATGCCAAGGGGTTTGAGCCTATTCTACCATGTTTTAAGTAGGGGGCCAAGAACTATAGAACTGGTTAGCAGTGGTAAAGTGCCCAGAGTCCGAAACCCAGACTAAAACTAAATCAGCAAAACAGGAGGGTTGATGGCAAAATGTTAAGGGAAAACCACACCATGGATTCCAGGCCCAACAGTATCTTAGTATTTTTCTGCATCTGATCTTTAACTTCTCACTTCCCCTCTATAAGTAAACTATCCTTAGCACCTACATGGAGCCTGTGAAAGTTTCTTAGATAGCCTTGCCTCCACCAGCATATTTTAGACTAATAGAAGTCGTTTTCTATAATAAGACAGATTTTGCTTCCGTTTTTGTCCTCAACAGCTGTTGTGCCTCCAGACAGGCTGAAAGCCTGTCTGAATTCTCAATGTGGCTTTCTTTAGCCTTCAGAAAAGGAAAGGTATTTACAGGTTTCCTTTGCAGGACCCTCAGCCTGTATCACTGTGGAACTGAAGATTCCAATTGCCCTTAAAAACTTTCTATTGTAGCGTGCAGCCTGTATACTCTACTTACACTTTGTTGAATGTAATTGAAATAAACAATACAGAACCTCTTAAGCCCTTTAACCTACTTATGTTCCTGTGAAACTTTGTTTAATAAATAGAAAATCAAGATATTTGATTATATTGAAACAGACATTAAACAATATATTTGAGCATGCTGAAGTATTATACTGCAACGAAACAACCATTAGAGACGATACTGACTAATTGTGTACTTATAATGAAGATAACATGCATTTGAATAAATTAATATGCAAGATGCAGTAGGGAGTACCTTAATAGGAAAAATATGAAGATTACATCATGCCCAAAATAATAACGTATCATTTGATATGAATATATACATTTATTCCTCCATTTACCTCCGGGATGACGGTATCCCTGATTGTAGGTACTAGGCGGGGAGTCGCATGTGCACAAGTAAGTGGCTACTCTGCTGCAATACGAGTGAGCGGTCTCCATTTTTGAACAATCGTGGAACGGATACCGCTTGGAGGGTAAACTGTATTTTTGTTTCTGCGCAGATTTGACACCGCGTGAAGATATCCCGCGCCGTCTCAACCCAGGGAGAGA
This sequence comes from Lissotriton helveticus, assembly GCF_964261635.1. Lineage (NCBI taxonomy): Eukaryota > Metazoa > Chordata > Amphibia > Caudata > Salamandridae > Lissotriton > Lissotriton helveticus. The sequence goes on along the minus strand of NC_136061.1, from coordinate 1,853,775,703 downwards.
GCACTTTTCTCTCGATATGTGAGTGCTTCTCTTCTTTGGGTTTAACGATAATGAGCCCACCAGAAATAGACGTCATGGTGTCTAGTCCTCATGACGCTGGCTCTTAATTTCTGTTGACTGAGTGCTATTACTACACTGATTTTTATGAATACTTTAAGCACCATAATGAAGTGATTGGTAGGGAATGCCCCCACGATACCTTGCTTAAGTCAACCTATAGCTGTCTGAATACAGCGCTATCGGTTTCTCAATCTCATTGTAATTAATTACAATTAACAAAGGGGGGGACCTCATTTTCTGATTATTTAATTGGAGGTTTTTCTATCATGTCACTAAGACAAAACAATGGTTTACATATGCTATATGACAATGAGTATGTCATGTCGCTATAGACTAACTGGCAATTATTAGAAATTGAACTATATGTCAGTATGTGTCATTATGTGTTATTATGTTTTGTTTGTTTTGTTTGTTTTTCCTCGCATTTCTACAGGTATTTTTTGCTCCTGTGAATTTCAGTGAGCTGCCACGGGTAATAACCGTGAGTAACACTGTCATGAAAATTTCCTTTTCACACTAATAGCCTCACGGGAGGGTACGCCTTAGCGCGCGCACACCACCGGAGTGCCATCTGTAAAGGTCCTGATGAATGCTGAGCGATTTTGTGTAACTAACAGCAGAAACATGTTGACCGACTATTTTATTTAAGGACACAGGTTTCCTAATATAGAACCTAGTTTTGTCCGCTTACACTGTTTTTAATCTCAGTACGGGTTAGCCTTTATTAAAAATTTTGTATAGGCCTCAACCTTGTATTTTTTAAGCATGGGCGGATTTTGCGAATTGGCAATCCGCGAAATTGCGTATTTACGGATTCGCAATCCGCAAAATCCGCGAACTCTCGCGAATTTTGCGGATTCTTTTTTTTTGTGTTTGCAAGTGTTTCTGCCATTTCGCAAGGGTTTTTTACCAGTTCGCAAACGCGAACTTACTTGTCGGGTAGCAACGGTCGCGACCATGTTGTTTCTACGTCTGGTTCATCACAGCACCCTCTGTTTCACCACTGTGACCCTCTGTTTCACCACTGCCACCCTCTGGCTCACCCATGCCACCCTCTGGCTCACCCATGCCAACCACCCTCTAGTTCATCACTGTAGATTATGGGGAGAAAAGCACACCTGCCCTGCCTCAACTGACATGAATGAATTAGGGGCTGATTAATGTGTCACTGAATTTGAACTTCCAGGCTGGCACCTGCTTCCTTATCTGTAATTGCTTTCTGTTGCAGTGTAATTTTCTTAACAGGACCTTTGTTGTATACTTGTAGCTATTCTCTGAGCCTGCTGTGAGGGTCTGAGCAGGGTCATAGAATAGTTGCAAGTAGGCAACTGAACTCTGAAGGGGCCCCTCAGGAAGCACTACAGGGAATGGTTACTAATGATAAGATTGAACTTTTGCACCTGCTGAGTGCTTTCAGTTTTGCAAAAATCCAAATATCCAGCAGCATCCACAAAAAGTAATCCTTCCGGGCACTACAGGGAATGGTTACTAATGATAAGATTGAACTTTTGCACCTGCTGAGTGCTTTCAGTTTTGCAAAAATCCAAATATCCAGCAGCATCCACAAAAAGTAATCCTTCCAGTTCAAGATCCAAATCAAAGTGACCAGCACATGAAGAAAGCACTGGGAGGAGCCTGCTGGACAGGAACAGGAAGTTGGAGACTGTGGGGCACTTCCTTCCTCCCACCCCCCCCAAAATGGACTCCTTGCAAAAAAAAAGTGCAGGCAAATGTCAACCTGAGGAGTTATTCTGATAAAAATCATAATTTTCAAGGTTTATGCTGCCTGCTGGTGGATTTCTTGTGCGAAATTGTAAAATTTGCTATCTCGCAATTGCGAGATTGTCGCTGCCCGCCGCATCTACGTGTTCGCAAGTGTTTACTCCCGCGAAATTGTGTATGATTCTAGTTGACAAGTGCGACCAAGCAAAAAATCCGCTTCGCATGGATTTACGAATTTTCGGCAAGTTCGCGAGAGTTCGCGGATTGCGAATTTGCCGAAAATCCGCGAGCGGAACGGATTTTACGCCCATGCTTAGTATTTTTTAACTTTGCACTCACAGTTATACTCACATTTCAGTTAGAGCACTGTTACACACATCACCATCCCGCTCCGCTGTAATTCAGACGTTGTAGCACTCGGCCACCCCGGCGGGGACCCAATGATGAAGCATGTCACCAACTAGTGGTGAGTGAGGGTCCTTTTACAAAGAGAAAGACTTGTCTTTCTCTTTTCCTTTAAACACACAAGGGCAAAGGTTGCCCATTGTGGGTGTTTCCTTAAGCTGGTTCACCTTTTTTATGGTGGGGGTAAAATAGATTAACACATATTTAAATATATTTTCTTTCTCACTGAGTCACTCCTAAGTTGTTTATGATATACTGACAGGGGTATAGGAGTGTCCACTCATGCCCTCTCTCTCTTGTTGATATTTTTTGTATATTGAGCAGCGCGCAGCTGTGAGAGAATTAGTTCTCTAAAGTAGCATAGTCACTTTGTCTAATAGAAATCTAACCATGGAAGACCAGGGCCTCTCCTTTTCGAAAGAAGAGGTGGATGCGTTTCTAGGTGATAATACCCTATTTTCTGACCCCTTATTAGCACATGACATCTCGCAAACCGGTGATTGGGAGAAACTAGGAGACCTCAAACGTAGCCGGATTAGGGCCATCTTGCACGGCACGATGATAAAAGAGTACTTGAATAACAATGCAGCACCTAAAGGGTTACTGGTCACAAATGCTCCAAGAATATTCCTCGACGATTCAGTGTTCCGCAAGGAGTGGGCGAAGATTGCATGGCACTGCACGCGGGATTGGGGAAAATTGATTATAAAAACTGCATTACGTCTTTCTGTGGCTCTCCTAATAGAGATTCAAACGACAGAAACCCATTTTTAAGCAACCATCACTGGTTATAAGAAAAGGCTTGATGAGCTTAACAAAGAACAGAATGAGTTCAAGGAAAACCTTGCTCAATCAAAGTCACAAAAACTACAGAAAGACCTCAAGCGCTGGTCCTATGCTAAAGTCTACCTCTACTCCTGTCCTGACTATACACCCATGCCAGGATTAGGATACAACTCTGACACTTCCGTGGACTCCAACACGAGTGGCTCGAGCACCGATAGTACGGGCAAAAGAGGAAGAGGTAGGGGTCGCGGTAGAGGACGAGGACAGCCACAACAACAACAGTACCCTTGTCAGGGTTGGCAACCCCCGTTCCCGCAACAAGGGATGGGGTCATACCATCAAAATGCCTTTCAATCACTTTTTCCCCCCATGATGGGTTGGAACCCACATTTTGTTCCACACCCACAGTTTAACACACATACATACCCGCATCCTTTTTTAGACAGAGGCAGACGGGGCAGGGGGAGACAGAAGGGCAACACCCAGGTTCACTGGGAACAACCAGAGGCAGTCGGGGACAATACCCGGAGCAAGTCAGCGGACCAGAGAGCGGGTCCAAGCAGTGCAAAACCCTAATAACCAATCTCTCTTCCCATAATCTCAGTGCGGCCGAAAAAGATGTCCTGAAAAAAGGATTGGGTTTTATACCCACCCCTAATTTAGATCGGTTCAAACTGCAGTGTGAATTGAGCGAATTTTTCAGAAAATTACGACTAAGGAGTTTTTTTGAAAACAGGGAGAATGACTCAACTGAGCTAACCAAAAGTGATACTGATTTCAGATTGAAGTCTTCGTTTACACCTCCGCCAAACACAGTTCCACCAGAAATTCTTGCGTTTGAGCAAGCAGTATTTCAGGAAGTGGAACTATTAAATGAACCAGCCCCTTTTAAGAACTTGACTGCAGCAGAATTTAAGGCTATCCAAACTTTGAAACAAAACAAAGGAATAATTATCAAGAGTGCTGATAAGGGTGGCGGGGTGGTTATTCAGGATAAAGCAGATTATGATAATGAGTGCAAGCGCCTACTGAATAACAACACCAATTACATTCCTCTGACAGAGGACCCCACTACTGACTTGCAGGACGAAATCTGCGAACTAGTTTCTACAGCTGAGAGAGATGGTCTGATTTCTAAGAAAGAGGCGGATTTCCTTACAACATCTGATGGGAGGGTGCCGTATTTTTATATACTACCCAAAACACACAAAAACGTGTTACCACCTCCCGGGCGACCTATCGTCTCGGGGATAGGCTCCCTTCTGGAACCCCTCTCTAAGTATTGCGACTTTTTTCTTAGACCCATTATACAGTCCACAAGCACTTATTTAAAGGATACAAAGAGTCTTCTCTCAATGCTCAGAGTGATCACAATGCCTGATGAACCTTGCTTTCTTGTCACCATGGACATTGAAAGCCTCTACACCTGCATCCCGCAGGATGAAACTATAAAAGTTTTAAAAGAGGCTTTGGACAAAGCACCCTGGGATTTTATGGCGACTCGTTCATTTGTGGTGGACTGTGCCACTTTGGCGTTAAAGAGAAACTATTTTGAATATGAGGGTAAGATCTTCCTCCAGGCAACGGGCACCTCGATGGGCAGTACATTTGCCCCTTCGGTGGCAGGCCTGTACGTGTTCAACTTTGAGTGTAACTATATACTGAGTCCGACAAACCCATACTCAGCAAACATCATCTTATGGCAGCGCTATATAGATGACGTGCTCATGATTTGGAAGGGCGAAGAGCACTTACTATTCAATTTCTTCTCCTGGGTCAACACATGTGACCAACATCTAAAATTCACACATGAGCATGCTGTAGATACCATCACTTTTTTGGACATCACTATCAGCAAACAGGGTGACCATTTGGAGACTAAAACTTACTGCAAGCCAACTGCAAAGAATAACCTATTGCACTTTACGAGTTACCATCCTCGGGCCTTGCGGGAGAACCTCCCGTACGGACAGTATCTTCGGATACGCCGAAATTGCAGTGACCTGTCTGACTATAAACAACAGGCAGGAGACCTAACAACTAAGTTGGAACATAGAGGGTACCCCAAAAGAATTATTGACAGGAGTCAGAAACGAGCCAGAAATCAACAGAGGGACACGCTCTTGGATGACCATCCCAAGACTAACAACAATGAAATCCCCTTGACATGTGTGACCACATATAATCCCTTATCGAATGCAGTCAGTAAATGCATTTCTATACACTGGAAAATAATCACCAGTCACAAGCATAAATGGGAGAAGCCTCTTTTTTCATATAACAGAGCAACGAGCCTAAAAGACTCATTGGTCCACACACGCCCCAGGGACATGACAACTGGAAAACAGGAAGCGACTGTCTTGAATGCTTGGGGTCTACCTGCAGTTATTGGGCATTTCCCCTGTGGGAATTGTAACATCTGCCATCTTACAACCCACACAAAACCATTGGACTTGACTAATGGCAAACAATAGGAACAGCGCAGCCATACAAACTGCAACACCGCCAATGTTATTTATTTAATAACATGTCCTTGCAGCCTACAGTACATAGGCATGACAACTAGACGCATCAAGCTAAGGATAGGCGAACATCGCAGCAATATTCGCTGCCGAAAAGCAACAACTAAGCTAACTGCACACTTTCTAGAGAAAAAACACACTCCAAACGATATGCAATGGACGATTCTAGAGCATTTGGAAGCAGGATCAGAGACTAAGTTGTTTGAGAAAGAACAACGTTGGATTTATCGTTTGGCCACCAATAAAAATGGGCTGAACGATGATATCCCTTGGGGAATAGTTATGAGACGGTAATACGACCACATTATAAAATCTGTGTGTCACGTGACTATTCATAATATCTTGAGATTTACCGCCTGATTTTCCAGTCCCCAACACATGGTCTGGTCTCATTTAATTTGCATATACTATGCTTCCTATATGTCTTTCACATTAAGAGAAATGCACCTTATCAGGCAGAGTATGTGAGACATTATCTGGCCACTGCAAGCAGGCCACCGCCGTTGAATATACTAAATATGACTATTGAGCACTCAGGTCTGAGAAAGAGGCGGCGCCGCCTTAATATGTGTTTTTATAAATATAGTGTGTAGATGCACACTTGTTTGATCTGTGGATCTATTGTACGCAGCAAAGACCATTAGTTTAGACCATAATGATAAAGATAACTGGGTCTACCTTGCATTTGCTTTACGCATGAATTCAAATAACACTAATATGTTTCGGTACCATTGCCTCAGATCGCCATATTACTTTGACGCGGATGAGCATTGGCCCTGTTTCTTTATTTTATTTTGTTAAAGAATTTTTGACATTTTATTAGACTCTTTCTCGGTAAGCTCTGCTTTTCTGACGAGAAGGGGGATTTGAACCCTGGTCCGTAGTGGGAATTGTGATACTTCCCCTTTAATATACGGAGTTCCAACCTACTGACGCACGAGCACGTTATACACGTGATCGGGACTACTGCAGATTCAAATAGACGATCCCCGTAAGGCTCCATTTACCTCCGGGCTGACGGCATCCTTGATTGTAGGTACTAGGCGGGGAGTCGCGTGTGCACAAGTGAGTGGCTACTCTGCTGCAATACGAGTGAGCGGTCTCCATTTTTGAACGATCGTGGAACGGATACCGCTTGGAGGGTAAACTGTATTTTTGTTTCTGCGCAGATTTGACACCGCGTGAAGATATCCCACGCCATCTCAACCCAGGAAGAGAGCACTTTTGTCTCGATATGTGAGTGCTTCTCTTCTTCGTGTTTAATGATAATGAGCCCACCAGAAGGAGACGTCATGGTGTCTTGTCCTCATGACGCTGGCTCTTAATTTCTGTTGACTGAGTACTATTGCTACACTGATTTTTATGAATACTTTAAGCACCAAAATGAAGTGATCGGTAGGGAATGCCCCCGCGATACCTTGCTTAAGTCAACCTATAGGTATCTGAATACAGCGCTATCGTTTCTCAATCTCATTGTAATTAATTACAATTAACAAAGGAGGGGGACCTCATTTTCTGATTATGTAATTGGAGATTTTTCTATCATGTCACTAAGACAAAACAATGGTTCACATATGCTATATGACAATGAGTATGTCATGTCGCTATAGACTAACTGGCAATTATTAGAAATTGAACTATATGTCAGTATGTGTCATTATGTGTTATGTTTTGTTTGTTTTTCCTCCCATTTCTACAGGTATTTTTTGCTCCTGTGAATTTCAGTGAGCTGCCACGGGTAATAACCGTGAGTAACACTGTCATGAAAATTTCCTTTTCACACTAAGAGCCTCACGGGAGGGTACGCCTTAGCGCGCGCACACCACTGGAGTGCCATCTGTAAAGGTCCTGGCGAATGCTGAGCGATTTTGCGTAACTAACAGCAGAAACATGTTGACCGACTATTTTATTTAAGGACACAGGTTTCCTAATATAGAACCTAGTTTTGTCCGCTTACACTTTTTTTAATCTCAATACGGGTTGGCCTTTATTAAAAAAATTGTATAGGCCTCAACCTTGTATTTTTTAACTTTGCACTCACAGTTATACTCACATTTCAGTTAGAGCACTGTTACACACATCACCATCCTGCTCCGCTGTAATTCAGGCGTTGTAGCACACTGGGGGGCCACTCGGCCACCCCGGCGGGGACCCAATGATGAAACATGTCACCAACTAGTGGTGAGTGAGGGTCCTTTAACAAAGAGAAAGACTTGTCTTTCTCTTTTCCTTTAAACACACAAGGGCAAAGGTTGCCCATTGTGGGTGTTTCCTTAAGCTGGTTCAGCTTTTTATGGTGGGGGTTAAATAGATTAACACATATTTAAATATATTTTCTTTCTCTCTGAGTCACTCCTAAGTTGTTTATGATATATACATTTATATGCAATGATAAATAGGAAAGATAGGCTCAGAATGCCTTTTGTCTAATTTGACTATTGTGGCTTGGTACAATATCCAAAAATGTAATCTAAAAATGATTAAAAGCAAAAAACAAAATGTACACAATTATGAAATAAGCAGCATCACCTCCTGATTAACTTTTTTGTATGTAGCATTTTTCTTTTACAGAAAGAGAAAACAGCCTGCATAAATATTGTTACATACATACAATATTCATAATTCATCATAAATCTGACAAAACAGCATAAAAACATTTCATACATACACTATTCATAAATCTTAATAGAACATTTTTAAAAATAAAAATAAAACAAATTGTGTTTGGTTGCTGTAAGTATGACATACAAAGAAGGGGCTTGCAATATGCAACAGCTCAAACCCCGGTATGCGAAGAAGTTCCTGAATTATACATATAAAATTCATGATTTATGGTGAAGTATAGCATGGTTATATGTTAGTTACAAAGGTGGTTCAGTGCCAAAGCCGCCAAATTCTATTAAGTTTGGCAGAAGAGCCTACCCTTTTAGCATACATGGTTCTCGTTTAAGAACTCTCTTTATTTTTATGAACCACTGAGAGATTGTTGGGACCACTTTAGATATCCAATTGTTAAAACAAGCGATTTTGCAATTAATGTTGCAATAAACGTGAATTGGCGTTGACCTAGAGTCAGGTCTATGCCTATCTCCACTCTACCAAAAAGGGCAGTTAAGGGGCTGGGAGTAAGATTAATTTCCAGTTTTTTACTGATTTCAGAAAAAACATCTTGCCAAAAATGTCTTAAATGATAGCATGTAAACCCCACATGAAGCCAATCCCCAATTGCAAGTCCACATCTAAAACATCTAGGCTTGACAGTATGAAACAGTTTGTGGAGCCGATCAGGAGTGTTGTAGATCATCCATTTACTGAACCATGCCATCCTTCTCAGGTTTGCGGCTTGTAACTCATAAAATTATAATTCTGCCATTGTTGCAGATTGAAGCTACAACCATTAATCGAGCTAACCTTCTCCAGATGATCTAAAATCACCTGTTTATTCTCCCACTGATTTAATTTTAGATATGAAATGTGCCTTCCCAAGGAGTGCGCCTACATAATCTTCTTTGCTAGTTAGGGCCACACAAAACTGCTTAACCTGTGCATAGCTGAACACCAGGAGACTACTTACATTACTATTGCAATTTAACACTTCCTGCCCAGAGAGAAACCTCTTGTCTTGTAGAAGTCTTGAAGAGTATGGAACCCCAGTTTTACCCACTGGTCGCAGTTCTGACAAGACAACTGAAGTCCCAAAAGAATACATTCAACTAATGTCATCTGGGAATGAAGCCACTGACCTTCTGATAAACTTGATTGAGTTCTTCAGATTAAATCAAAAATATTAAACTCAAATGGATGAATATGGATTTTCTCTCGCTGATGATGATGATGAGGAAGCCATACGTCTCAAAAAATGAGGATGCTGGCATTGCAGACGAACCTGGTGTCAACGGTGGTGTTGAAGATGTAGGAGAGGTTTTTGCAGCAAGTCACCAATTGAAATTGAAAATAAAGAAACTCTTGATTACCCAATGCTTACTGGAGTCGCCATAGGCTATGACATTGACACATTGTCATGTAGAGTCTCCTTGATGATGGGCAACTCCATTGCAGAAGAGTATGCCTAAATTTCTTCCCAAATGTTGATAAACATTACTGGTGGTTTCTCTAAAGCAATGTCCAGGAAAACTATTTGATAGCCATTCATGCACTGAAACACCGGTCTCAGTCGAGGTGCTTCAAATTTGTGAAAAGACAGAGTCCAGTTTTCACTTAACCTGGCCAGGTCTCCACCAAAATAGAATGCCATTGCGTCACAAAATTGTGATTCTTTATTTGGGTATGATCTGTCTCCATTCATGTTGACATTGCTGATTTTATTTCCAGACTAGGTAAAAATAAGTGTGTCACAAACAACTATAAGAATTGTCGTTGATAATCCACTTAACAGATTTAAAAACAAAGAACTACATTTTACTGTCTTTTGAATAATTAGCACATACACAAAACCCGGGGCAAAACCCTACAAGATTCATTTGTTCTAAATAAGTACAAACTTTCTTAGAAGTGTGCAATAAGAGGGGATCAAAGGTGCTGGTGCTGCAAGGAATTTATAAGCAAAGCCGGGCTTCAGAGCTCCATAAATAGTGAAAGGATCACAAGGGAGGGCATGTCCTAGTGGGTTGGTGCATGTAGATGTGCTAAGGAATGAGTGCTAATGAATGAGGGATTGTTTTTGTCCAGCAGTGAATTCAAAAGAGAATTTCCAAACATGTTGCAAGACAGTATTGTGTGTGCTTTCATACCACCCAAAAGGATGTCTTTCTGACGATCGTAGAAGTGAAAAGCAGTGATTGACATACAAATTACTTCATACAAGAGCATATAAGATGTGGATCTTCATCTACAAACTTTCTATCTGCTCTATTTAGGTAAGATTGTATGATTCCTCCTCCATGGAGATCATTATCTGTCTTAATGTAAGACTGTAAGGGAGAAAGATGGAAGATTCATTAATGAACTGCCATGGCATATTATACATTTTAAGAGTTTTTAATGCCCAAGGTAATTGTATTAATGCTCACATTTGAGTCTGCCCTTGCTGCAGGAATTAGGGCTGGGCGTAGTTTGCGAAGTAGCACTTCGCGAAGCTACGCAAAGTGCACTTCGCACTACGCGAGCTACGCGTAGCACTACGCGAACTGCGTAGTAGCATGTTCGCACTGTGCAAGATGCCGTTTTCAATGATTGCACAGTGCGGACAAGCATCCGGCACTGTGCAATCATTGAAAGCAGCATCTTGCACAGTGCGAGCTGTAGTTTTCTGCCGCTCGAGTAGATTTTTACTCGAGCTGCAGCTTTCTCAACGCAGACTGGTGGTTTCTCATCGCGAGCGGTCGCGAGCATACGCGACCACTCGCAATGAGAAACCTGACCTCCCCGCGTTGAGAATCTCGCCGGGAGGTTTATTTTCCACGCTTGTGATCAGCAACTTGATGTTGCTGATCGCGAATGAGGAAAAAGTCCCGCCGGGATGTAATTTTGCTTGCTCGCGGTCGCCAACTTGACATTGAGGATCATGAGCAAGCAAAAAATTACTGCTGCGCTACGCGTGTTTGCACTGTGCTACGTGCAGTTCACGTAGTGCGAAGTAGCGCAAACTTTGCAAACTACGCGAGTGTAGCGTAGTGCTTTGCCGAGGCCTAATAGGAACCCTCTTTCAAAAGACTGAAAGCAGAAGAACCATTGGTTGACATTGAGTATATACTTTTGGAAAGTGTTGAAAATCCATTGCAAATAACTTTAAATGTGCTTTGCATTATTCTTTATCAGTTTCTCTAACCCTTTTTGCAGCTCCTCTTTTAGATTAAGACTGCTCTACGTTTATAAAAGCATATAATAATGAATCTACAAATCTATTTTTTTCTTACTGAACGTGGTTCCAAAAGGAAATCACTTGAGTCCATATGTTCATGGAGCTTTGATGTATTTTCTTTCACAAAACTCAAGAAGATTGGGAAGCCACCTGTGACATAATTTCCACACTGTGAATGTAGATACAGTCAAGGGGGGATATATACTATACCTAGGATGTGGTTTGCTTGCCAACGGGCCAGCACCTTTAGATAGAAATCTATACATGAATATGTCAGTATCTGTTGGCCATACGTCTATACCATCTAAATAAAAAATTGTAAAATTAAATGTTACAATTGCACCATTTAATTTAGGTCAGTATCAGTAATGTCCTTCTGTTTTCAAATTGTGAAGTGTGTAAAATTTATTTTTACAATTATTTGTGTGTTTTATTATCTTTCAAAGGTGCATAGCTCATGCACGTTGTCTGTGGCACAGTAGTTTTATAAGTATAATTTCTCTTGGAAACACACATGCTCTGAACAAGGTTTCAGTTCCCTTAATTTGCCAAAATGTAGCCCCCTACACACGTTTTTATTAATATTTTCTTTCCAATATGCATAACCTTGTTTTAAAAATGAATCAAAAAGCTGTGTGGAATAAATAAACCAACCCAGATGTATGACCATGGTGAGAAAAGGCTTCTTTCACAAAAGTACGAACAAGCGAGAAGCCAATTATTGTTCTTTGATTAACTGGAGGGATGTTTATTTCACTCATTTAAAAACCTTAATCAGCCATTTTTATATAGCACAATTTCGTGCACTCGCAGAATTTCAATTGATATAGATTCTGTTGGTGGTTTACAATAAATCACAGCTGCAGAGGTGGCAATTGTTGATACAGCAGATTTTGGTTCACTTTTTGAAGATGGAGCTTGCATCACACCACTTAATTCATTACTTGATGTAGTTAGTACAGGCTTATCAGTCCCCGGAATGAGGTTCATGATTTCTGCGTGGCCATACTCATTCTGGGTAAATTCTTCCAGAGTAGGGAGAGGACACAGCGGTGTAATATGTTATAATTGGGGTTGATGGGGTACTTCTCAACAGAATCGGCCACATGGTGCTTATTAATGTGATCAAATGATACCTTTCTGTTTTCTTTGTACCAGGGAATGGTAGCAACATTTCTGTGCAAGTACCCTCTCCTCCAAGAACTAGAACAGGTGACCTGTACGATCATCCAAACTCTTGGATGTGAAGGATCCTTCCTGACCTAGCTCTTCCACTTTGGGGCGCCACATGTCAGCAGCTTTATCAACTTTATCTTCAGTGGTGTCAGAGTCAGAATACTTTACGTTGGGCAGTTGTGTGCAAATTTCCTGATTATTCAAGTTAAGTCAAGTCAATTTAGTCTTTATTTCGAATATCATAATCATTAAAGACTCAATACATCTACTTGAAAGGATGGCTATAAAAGTCATATTATCAAAAGTTATCTCATGATTCCATGGCCAGTAAAACATTTGACAAAATAGATTAAAATTAATATAGCCTTATAGCCCTCCGTAGAGGGCTATACCGGGTATTAAAGGCCCTCTCCAGCGTTAAAGGCCCCGAGCCGAAGGCGAGGGCCTTTAACAAGGGAGAGGGACTTTAATAGCGCTATAGCCCATCTACGAATTTCTTAAATGATAGCATGTAAACCCCACATGAAGCCAATCCCCAATTGCAAGTCCACATCTAAAACATCTAGGATTGACAGTATGAAACAGTTTGTGGAGCCGATCAGGAGTGTTGTAGATCATCCATTTACTGAACCATGCCACCCTTCTCAGGTTTGCGGCTTGTAACTCATAAAATTATAATTCTGCCATTGTTGCAGATTGAAGCTACAACCATTAATCGAGCTAACCTTCTACAGATGATCTAAAATCACCTGTTTATTCTCCCACTGATTTAATTTTAGATATGAAATGTGCCTTCCCAAGGAGTGTGCCTACATAATCTTCTTTGCTAGTTAGGGCCACACAAAACTGCTTAACCTGTGCATAGCTGAACACCAGGAGACTACTTACATTACTATTGCAATTTAACACTTCCTGCCCAGAGAGAAACCTCTTGTCTTGTAGAAGTCTTGAAGAGTATGGAACCCCAGTTTTACCCACTGGTCGCAGTTCTGACAAGACAACTGAAGTCCCAAAAGAATACATTCAACTAATGTCATCTGGGAATGAAGCCACTGACCTTCTGATTAACTTGATTGAGTTCTTCAGATTAAATCAAAAATATTAAACTCAAATGGATGAATATGGATTTTCTCTCGCTGATGATGATGATGAGGAAGCCATAAGTCTCAAAAAATGAGGATGCTGGCATTGCAGACGAACCTGGTGTCAACGGTGGTGTTGAAGATGTAGGAGAGGTTTTTGCAGCAAGTCACCAATTGAAATTGAAAATAAAGAAACTCTTGATTACCCAATGCTTACTGGAGTCGCCATAGGCTATGACATTGACACATTGTCATGTAGAGTCTCCTTGATGATGGGCAACTCCATTGCAGAAGAGTATGCCTAAATTTCTTCCCAAATGTTGATAAACATTACTGGTGGTTTTTCTAAAGCAATGTCCAGGAAAACTATTTGATAGCCATTCATGCACTGAAACACCGGTCTCAGTCGAGGTGCTTCGAATTTGTGAAAAGACAGAGTCCAGTTTTCACTTAACCTGGCCAGGTCTCCACCAAAATAGAATGCCATTGCGTCACAAAATTGTGATTCTTTATTTGGGTATGATCTGTCTCCATTCATGTTGACATTGCTGATTTTATTTCCAGACTAGGTAAAAATAAGTGTGTCACAAACAACTATAAGAATTGTCGTTGATAATCCACTTAACAGATTTAAAAACAAAGAACTACATTTTACTGTCTTTTGAATAATTAGCACATACACAAAACCCGGGGCAAAACCCTACAAGATTCATTTGTTCTAAATAAGTACAAACTTTCTTAGAAGTGTGCAATAAGAGGGGATCAAAGGTGCTGGTGCTGCAAGGAATTTATAAGCAAAGCCGGGCTTCAGAGCTCCATAAATAGTGAAAGGATCACAAGGGAGGGCATGTCCTAGTGGGTTGGTGCATGTAGATGTGCTAATGAATGAGTGCTAATGAATGAGGGATTGTTTTTTGTCCAGCAGTGAATTCAAAAGAGAATTTCCAAACATGTTGCAAGAAAGTATTGTGTGTGCTTTCATACCACCCAAAAGGATGTCTTTCTGACGATCGTAGAAGTGAAAAGCAGTGATTGACATACAAATTACTTCATACAAGAGCATATAAGATGTGGATCTTCATCTACAAACTTTCTATCTGCTCTATTTAGGTAAGATTGTATGATTCCTCCTCCATGGAGATCATTATCTGTCTTAATGTAAGACTGTAAGGGAGAAAGATGGAAGATTCATTAATGAACTGCCATGGCACATTATACATTTTAAGAGTTTTTAATGCCCAAGGTAATTGTATTAATGCTCACATTTGAGTCTGCCCTTGCTGCAGGAAATAGGGCTGGGCGTAGTTTTCAAAGTAGCACTTCGCGAAGCTACGCAAAGTGCACTTCGCACTACGCGAGCTACGCGTAGCACTACGCGAACTGCGTAGTAGCATGTTCGCACTGTGCAAGATGCCGTTTTCAATGATTGCACAGTGCGGACAAGCATCCGGCACTGTGCAATCATTGAAAGCAGCATCTTGCACAGTGCGAGCTGTAGTTTTCTGCCGCTCGAGTAGATTTTTACTCGAGCTGCAGCTTTCTCAACGCAGACTGGTGGTTTCTCATCGCGAGCGGTCGCGAGCATACGCGACCACTCGCAATGAGAAATCTGACCTCCCCGCGTTGAGAATCTCGCCGGGAGGTTTATTTTCCACGCTTGTGATCAGCAACTTGATGTTGCTGATCGCGAATGAGGAAAAAGTCCCGCCGGGATGTAATTTTGCTTGCTCGCGGTCGCCAACTTGACATTGAGGATCATGAGCAAGCAAAAAATTACTGCTGCACTACGCTATGCTACGCGTGTTTGCACTGTGCTACGTGCAGTTCGCGTAGTGCGAAGTAGCGCAAACTTTGCAAACTACGCGAGTGTAGCGTAGTGCTTTGCCGAGGCCTAATAGGAACCCTCTTTCAAAAGACTGAAAGCAGAAGAACCATTGGTTGACATTGAGTATATACTTTTGGAAAGTGTTGAAAATCCATTGCAAATAACTTTAAATGTGCTTTGCATTATTCTTTATCAGTTTCTCTAACCCTTTTTGCTGCTCCTCTTTTAGATTAAGACTGCTCTACGTTTATAGAAGCATATAATAACGAATCTACAAATCTATTTTTTTCTTACTGAACGTGGTTCCAAAAGGAAATCACTTGAGTCCATATGTTCATGGAGCTTTGATGTATTTTCTTTCACAAAACTCAAGAAGATTGGGAAGCCACCTGTGACATAATTTCCACACTGTGAATGTAGATACAGTCAAGGGGGGATATATACTATACCTAGGATGTGGTCTGCTTGCCAACGGGCCAGCACCTTTAGATAGAAATCTATACATGAATATGTCAGTATCTGTTGGCCATACGTCTATACCATCTAAATAAAAAAATGTAAAATTAAATGTTACAATTGCACCATTTAATTTAGATCAGTATCAGTAATGTCGTTCTGTTTTCAAATTGTGAAGTGTGTAAAATTTATTTTTACAATTATTTGTGTGTTTTATTATCTTTCAAAGGTGCATAGCTCATGCACGTTGTCTGTGGCACAGTAGTTTTATAAGTATAATTTCTCTTGGAAACACACATGCTCTGAACAAGGTTTCAGTTCCCTTAATTTGCCAAAATGTAGCCCCCTACACACGTTTTTATTAATATTTTCTTTCAAATATGCATAACCTTGTTTTAAAAATGAATCAAAAAGCTGTGTGGAATAAATCAACCAACCCAGATGTATGACCATGGTGAGAAAAGGCTTCTTTCACAAAAGTACGAACAAGCGAGAAGCCAATTATTGTTCTTTGATTAACTGGAGGGATGTTTATTTCACTCATTTAAAAACCTTAATCAGCCATTTTTATATAGCACAATTTCGTGCACTCGCAGAATTTCAATTGATATAGATTCTGTTGGTGGTTTACAATAAATCACAGCTGCAGAGGTGGCAATTGTTGATACAGCAGATTTTGGTTCACTTTTTGAAGATGGAGCTTGCATCACACCACTTAATTCAATACTTGATGTAGTTAGTACAGGCTTATCAGTCCCCGGAATGAGGTTCATGATTTCTGCGTGGCCATACTCATTCTGGGTAAATTCTTCCAGAGTAGGGAGAGGACACAGCGGTGTAATATGTTATAATTGGGGTTGATGGGGTACTTCTCAACAGAATCGGCCACATGGTGCTTATTAATGTGATCAAATGATACCTTTCTGTTTTCTTTGTACCAGGGAATGGTAGCAACATTTCTGTGCAAGTACCCTCTCCTCCAAGAACTAGAACAGGTGACCTGTACGATCATCCAAACTCTTGGATGTGAAGGATCCTTCCTGACCTAGCTCTTCCACTTTGTGGCGCCACATGTCAGCAGCTTTATCAACTTTATCTTCAGTGGTGTCAGAGTCAGAATACTTTACGTTGGGCAGTTGTGTGCAAATTTCCTGATTATTCAAGTTAAGTCAAGTCAATTTAGTCTTTATTTCGAATATCATAATCATTAAAGACTCAATACATCTACTTGAAAGGATGGCTATAAAAGTCATATTATCAAAAGTTATCTCATGATTCCATGGCCAGTAAAACATTTGACAAAATAGATTAAAATTAATATAGCCTTATAGCCCGCCGTAGAGGGCTATACCGGGTATTAATGGCCCTCTCCAGCGTTAAAGGCCCCGAGCCGAAGGCGAGGGCCTTTAACAAGGGAGAGGGACTTTAATAGCGGTATAGCCCATCTACGAAGGGTTATAAGGCTATTAGAACATTCTGCCACTAGAGGACAGAATGTTCTAAAATAAAAAAAAAACAAAGCCTTTTGGGAGCATGAGTGGATTGGAATCCCCTGAGGTTCCCTGAATCCTTTGTTCACAGCGAGAGCTGTGAACAAAGAAACATTGGAATGTTGGAGCGCCAGGCTTATACCAGCCATTATAAGCCCAGAGCACTCCATTGTTTTCAATGGAGCTCCCAACATTCCAATGTTCTAATATAAAAAACACATTCAGTTAAAAACTGTTAAAAAGTTGATTTTTCTGTAATGAACATAACCATGAAAGAGGATCAGATTTACCGTTTGGTGACTCTGCCACTCTTCCAGCGAAATTAAGATTAGGCATATACACTGCTCCCAAGAGTAACTCATAAGCGTTGTATCCACCTAATGCTCCACTAGGAAAGTTATTTAATGTTGTCTTCACAGTACACACATTACAATTCTACAATAATCCTGTATCCAATACCCTAGCAGTAAAGGTTTGTTTTAGAATACTATTGGCTCACTCTATGACACTTTTGATTCCGGATGGAACAAGTGTAAATATTTCAGTTGTTCCCAAAGTAGACATAGCGTCTGTAAAAGCCTTAGTTGTGAATGCAGGACCATTGAGAGGTAAACACGGACCCCCATTGCTATTATGCACAGCAAGTCTTTTATGACTGCTCGATCAGTGGCAGTTTTTTTGTGGCCAAGAAACTACTCAAGACCTGGCTGTTCGAGCAGTAGCAACTCCCCCTCCCCCCAGCGCCTTGAGACCCTAGCGGGTGAGTAGCGCGCTATACAAATTCGCTGATTGATTGATTCATTGGCCAAACCAAAAGGAATCTAGAGCAGGAATCGACCACACTCAATATATATTTATATTGATTGAATATGAGATCGTCTGGCTGCTAGTGAACACTGGGGGAAACTACTAGTGCACTAAAATGTTTGTTGGTGCAAAAATACTTGGAGGCTTATTTACAAGCCCCTTACACCGCCGATGCCCCACTTTTTATAATATAAAAAGTGACTCACCGGCGGCGTATGAAGCTTCTAAATAAGCTCCTTAATGATAGCTGCATCAAACCATTAGTCAAGAAACGTGGCTTTGTGTCTTGTAAAAAGCTGACATACAGTGCTCACTGACTGTTATGTGCATTTACTACTGTCTCGAACAGATTCAATCTATATGTATGCGATGTAAAGTGGAGCAGTGAGCTGAAGTTGATATCAAATGGCATGCGTTATCGGGCCTTGTATTGTTTTCCTGTTAACTGTCGACTGAGAAGCTACCGTCGAGAGGCCCCATGGAGAGAGAAGAGAGGAGAGAGAATACATGCACTTTAGCTGAGTCCATTTCCTTTTATCCTGTCAGTTTATTATTCTTTGAATAGCTTTGTAAATAGCATCGAACAACAACCCTGTGGCATCCCTAGATCTGACATTTTGCTCTTAGTAAGTCTGGGAAAATGTTCAGCAAGGTTTGGCCAAGCCTGAACAAGCCACTTTTGTACTTCACTTAGGTGTGATGAAGATGGTTCTGCGAATATGATAACGAAGCAGATGATGAGCCGCCACTGTAACAATCTTCGAAGTTTTTCTTTGTAGGATACCCTTCAGGTCGAACACAGAAAACAAAGAGACAAGAGAAATTATAAATTAAATCCGTGCTCTACTAGCACCACAATTATACTCCAATGAATTCAGTTTTATAGGTTGGCGAGAAACGAACATCCCCTACGAGCTGGTTAAAGATTTAATTAGCCAATGACTTGTGTAGAGGTTGGCGGTGAGTCTATTACAAAGACATCAAAGAGCCTCTTTAAGATAGTGTAGAAAGCAGTGAAGGTTCTATGACACTCATACGTGCTACGCCCATCGCCCCTCCATCTGGATTATTTTGAGTGTTTCTGATTACTTTGCTCACTCACAGAAAGGTAACCAATGTTATGGTTTTCATCAGGTCTCTCTTTGTAAAGGCTCCACCTTTCCCTGCATCGGACCATGCATTAATTCCTGACACGCAGTGCTTCCCATTTTTCTGTTATTAAGGCAGATTTACAGTAACATGGATCAATGGAATTAAATTGCCTTTGGTTGGCAGACAGTTCCAAGATTAGCAGTGGTTCAGTGGATAACGTAAAAGACCTACCTGCTGAGGGTGGTGTCTGTGTAATGCTAAGGCGGACCAAGCTCTTGAGAAGAGCCAGGCATGTCTTATGTTGCCCGTCTAATTTTAAGGGACACAATTTTTGTATGAATTTCGAGGGGCCTTGAACAGTAAAGATGGGTTGCACACTTTATATGTTAGGAGATTAAAGTTCCCTTTTACAAAAGAAAATCACTCTTTCGTTGACCCTGTAAGGTACAGTTCTTCAAACTGTGGGACGGTCCCCCCTGGGGGGGTGTGAATGGGTTCCCAGGGGGGCCAAATGCCTCTGCAAGCACATGTAAATGAAGACACCTAGAAGTGCAGTGCAGCGTATGTTTATTTGCTGTATTTCCAGGCTGTCTTCATTTACTCTGAAGCCCTCAGAGTTGCCATGGGGCCAGAGGTCAGTGGGGGATCGGCTGGGCTGTGTCTGGAGTCTTATTAAGACTCCAGCACAACCGAGTATTTCACAGGTCTTTAAAGACCATTTAAATACCTTCAGGAACTGGTTGAAGCTTAGTTTTTTTTTCTTTTTCTGGGCCCCGACTCTGCCTATTCCTTACAATTGTATTATAAATTTACTGCTGTAGTGAGAAAATGCATTTCATGAAAAGGAGTACAAAAAAGGGTTGCCAATAGAAAAAATGCCAGCCTTGTATGTTTAAAGAGCCTACAAAGACCTTGCTTTGACACTAAATAGGGTCTTTAAATAAAAAAGTATGTATTCATTTGTAAAGTGACTTTCTGTCTGTTCCTTTTATTTTCAGTCATGAATCATTCAGGCAGCCCTAGAACACATTTTAAAGTGCTTTATATTTGCTTTTAAAAGTACGCACAGATAAGTGCTGAAAATAGGGCTTTAGGTTTCAGGCAGCCCTAGAACACATTTAAAAGTGCTTTATATTTGCTTTTAAAAGTATGCACAGAAAAGTGCTGAAAATAGGGCTTTAGGTGAATGTTTATTTTTGTAATGTCTGCAACATCAAAATAATGAGCTGGCAACCCAAATCAGAAGACTGGAAGTTTGTTGCGGGATCAGCACATTATTTATTTCACCCTCGATTCCCTGATTAATTCCATAATAGCAATAGTTTAATTTATATCTGAAACCCTACACCAAATCAATAGCATGCTGATTAACTTCAAGTGTCTGGGAATTCACCCTGCATTCAGACAACTCACTGCTCATTCTCACCCTTCACTTTCATACTCACCCTGCACTCTCAGCACATAGTTAGGGTTTTCCCGCATTTGCCACATAATCCATCATCTGCAGCATAATTTGCAGATTAAAAAATGCAACAACAAATGTTAACTCGCAGTGGAAGGCCCTTTCTAAAGGTAGACTGGTCACCTTTCTGTTGCTTTTTGCTATATGTGGGTGTTAATGTGGTACCTATGAGGGGCAATAAAGGCCAGGACAATGTTAACAAGTGTAAAAATAGCAAAATAGTGCAGTAATGCTATCACAAAATATGCAGCATAATTCGCCTTTGCTTGCTGCCGAATTGTCAATCATGCTGCATAATTTGGCCTTCTCTTCCCGCATAATTCCAATGGCCCCGTTTATAGTGCTATGAGGTCCCAGACTGTAGCAGAAAGCACTGTGAATTTGTAAGTCATTATTTTAAAACAGTATTTACATACTCTAAGCTAGGCTGCTGCAAAATGATGCAGTGATTGAGATAAAACAAGTTCTTACAAAATATACTTTTTAGTAATAAGTAATCAAACTGTATCTAATGCAGACATTTTTGCAAGTGTCTCCACTATTCCAGATCCCAGCTGACAACTCCTTTACATTACATTTTAAAAAGAATAGATTTTTGCCACCATAAAGCTTTAAGCAGATCCACTGGAATTATTCAGCAGAAGAGGACAACATTATGTGGGAGGTTTGACTAAATTATGTGGCAAGAAAAGGTAAATAATGTGGCACAATGTGCCACATTGTGTGGTTAGCATTACTTCATTATTTTGTCATT
The DNA here is from genome assembly GCF_964261635.1 of Lissotriton helveticus. Lineage (NCBI taxonomy): Eukaryota > Metazoa > Chordata > Amphibia > Caudata > Salamandridae > Lissotriton > Lissotriton helveticus. The sequence continues at coordinate 1,853,754,243 of NC_136061.1, read as the reverse complement.
TTAACTCACGGTAACGCAGTCAGGGTAGTACCAGTTTAACACCGAAATACAGCAGAAAGCAACTACAAAATTACAAGTCAATCTTTGCAAAGGGCCTTCCACTGCTCCGGAACATGTAGCAAATGCACTAAACTGATAATTATCTGGAAAAAGCTGCTGCTGCAGAAACTCATAATTCCAGTGACCCTGGCTTTAAGTGACTCAATCACTTAATGGGTGGTAAGAAGGCCGGTTTCTTTTTTAACTTTCTGCACTACCACCACACACTTCGTTTCAGGAACAGACATCTCAAAGTCAGTATTAACCATTCAAGGGAAGTTTTTTTGTGAAAGCCGAGTCCATGGGGTGGCAGGTAGAAGACCAGCAGGGTTGCATTCAGATGCAGAGCCCTAATCCTCTCGATCCTTGGGGCCTTACAGAAATGATCTAGGAAAGGAGCGAGGTTCAAAGATATTGTCAAAGAGAAGGCCCAGAATAAGGAGCACTGTATGCAGACTCATTTTTATTTTTACAAATGGCCAGAGACCGCTTCTTCAGAGAGATACCCAAAGAAGGTGACAATATAAGTGTTTTTGTTTTTTTAAGAGGGTCATTCATTAGTGGTACTGCTGCCAAGTGTGTAAGTGGCCACTGCTGGTTATCATAAAGGAGCAGTTGCAGCAGGACTGGGGGCCAGGAATTTGGGGGGCCCACTGCATCACAAGTATGAGTGTCTACCTTTAAAAAAAAGGGGCATCAGAGCCTATTGTTCTTTCAAGCATTAGGACAGAGGTGATGATCGATCATGGTGGGGACGAGGTAAAAGAGGCAGAGGAGATAGCCTGCTACTCAGGACTGCAGTTATCATTAGTGCAGCAGGTATTGTTGCATTGGGGTCAAAGAGTATGAGGGGCTCACAACACCCCAATTATGGGGAGTAGTTTATTTGGGATATCTGTTTTTGTTTGATGCATTTGCTGTTTTATAAGTCTCATATTTGGTGCGGTTCATAAGCTATAGAAAAAGTATTCCTGAAATCATCTAATAATCCCCGCTCCCTGCACGCAGCCATGTCCCTCCCGCTCCCCCAATCCTTCCCATAAAGTTTTGGAGGGGGGCCCGACCTCAAAAGATTATGCTTGGGGGGCTCAGAGTAAAAAAGTTTGAAGACCTCTGCTATAAGGTATCGAGGTCCATGAGCCTGGGCAGGTGTTAAATGCAAAATAAGCGACAACATTCTTAACTCCAATCCAGGGTCAGCTCCATTCTGTTAATGCTTTCACCTCTGGAGGCTTTGTGGATTACTGTGTTGGGGCTTTAAAAAGAAAATTGTGCTGTGTTCTGTTATTTAAACATATCTACCACATTGATCCCTAAGTGCACCCATACAAACTATATATTTTGTTCAGCACGGACAGGCCTATATGGTGCTCTAACCCCACATCAATATATCATTGTAACTTGAACATATAATGGAAAATGTGACAATCCTTTAATTTTAGGTCTCGTCTGGCGTTAGCAGCGCGCATGCGTTGCGCTCGCCATGCGAGGGCCTTTTGGAATCAATATGGATTCCAAAGCGTGCACGCTGACGGAAGAAGATGTGCACGCAAAGACTGGATGCTTCACTGGTAACGTGACACACTAGGGACTTTTTTTTTGGGCTCGGCTGACTTTTTTTTGGGGCTCAGCAAACTGTATTTTTCAATATTTGATGCTTTTAATAAGCAGTGCGGCATGCTGCGCTGCTTATTAAAAGCATCAAATATTGAAAGAAAAGAGTCAGCAATCTATGATTGAGCATTTTCATGGCGTCCACTTCACCCCAAACACTTTAGAAATGTTAAAATTGTGCACTGTGAGTAATAACTAAACACAAACTTTATTGTGAGAAAAATAAAAAATGAAGGCTCAATATTATTTTTGCACCTTTATTGATGCATATATCCCTCATGTTTTTTTTTAACATATATTTTATTCCACTCACAATAGTTAAAAATTTCTCATAATCAAGATGGAAAATATTATCAGTCCCATCCATCGGTTTCAGACACATTTAAAGAGTGACTCGGCACGAAACATTTCGAAACCACTGGTCTAGTGCAACATAGTATTTACCTCTTAGTGGACCTGCATAATGGTACATAATAAGAGTCTGTGTTGTGGATTACCAGTGCTTTCGACGCGATACTGCTTGTGCATTCCATGGTGTTGGCAAGTTACCGGTGACGAGCATGCGTCTGTCTGGCCAGGGTGAGCAATAACCTGTGTGAGCATGTGACCTCTGAGCTCCTCGGGGCAGAGGAAGGGAGGAGAGGTAGAGATGGCGCCAGAGGGCAGGTTTGCTGTTTCCCAGGGATGCCGCTCAGCTCCCTGGTACAGCGGAGAAACAACAAAAGAAATGGGATTATTTTGTAATGTAAGGTGTGATCTCTGCTGTCCAGAGGTTCTAGGTTGTGTGTTAGAAGTGGGTCTTGGCAAACGCTTCGAGACTTTTAGATGGTGGTTAAATAAAATAAGCTGTTTTTGCTAAAAAACATACAGGTGAGCCTGCATATGGTCTGGGACTACCGACCACTCCCTCCCTGTCCTGTGCACCACCACATCAACCCTTACAGTAATTAGCCATGCGAGGAGTTTCTTTGGAATGCAGGGGGTCTCATGACCCCCCGGCCGTATATGTTAAAATACGAAAACAAATTAAAATTGTTGAAATAAAACATTATTTACACAATCATTGATATGCAAAATTCTGACATTAGATTTACAGTAATGTAGACAGGTATGATAGGGCTAACCTTAACAAATGTCTAATGCAGCGTGTTTCCTAACCGAATATTACATTCTACGTATGAATTTTGCATCCTAGCATTTTTGGGCCTACGGCAAGGTCACTTACCGGTGTCAGATCCTTATTATCCAGCTACGCCCTCACGTATGAGTGCGCATGCGCGACAGGGCCCGGTTACCGGGAGAGTACGTCCCTCTCCTGGTTACCCCATACGATCCGTGAACTCCATTAAACCAAAAGGAGGGCCCTTTCACTCTGCGCCGTTTGATGACGTCATAGTGTACGTGCGGGGTGGCTAACAGCCCAAGGAAAGCGTGACTCCCTCCCCCGCACCCTTCCAACTAAGCGGATATCCTGCCCCTGAAGTTCTAGGAGAGACCATTGGCCCCTCCCCTTGGGCGACCCATTAGAGAATGGTGACGCCACCTAAGGACCTTAAATTGCTGCTCACCGATCATCACCTTACCGCCACAGGCCAGCATAGTTGACCGACTATCTGGCCCCCCCAAAACTCCTACTCCTATTCCTTGTTAGTAACTCATTGCCTGAGTCAGGTGGACCCCATCCTGCAAGTAGAAATGGTCCCCCCAGATGCACCCATGTGGAATACTCTGCAATTGAGGTGTTCGGAACAATTTCTCTATCTTGTTGTTGATCCTCTTTACCGAGTGATTCAACACCCTAACAGAGTCCCCCCCCTCCACTGCAGCCTAGGTATCAACTGAGACCACACTATGGTGCATCCCGGGTGCGACTTCGCCAGCCAACCTGCTACCGAGATAATCTCCTCCAACAGGACCTTCCTGCCCAGTTTTACCAAATCGTTTCCCTCCAGGTGTAGGATAACAACTGAGGGCGGCGGGGTGTGTTTGTCGAGTAATTCTGAAAAGAACCCCCTAAGCTGGTTAAGGCAGAGCCCCCATACCATGAAAGGAAACCTTGAAACCCCCCTGCTCCGCCCTCCGTCTACATTCGCGTGAAAGGAAAACGGGTTTAGCACGTTTGACATACGAGTGACCAACAACCCATACTACATGTGTCCTCCTTCTGTCCTATTGCGTTCGCCGTGATGATGATGGATGCTGTTGATGACCCGGTACCAGTTTCCGCCCTGCGTCACAGGCTCGAGAAACTGAAACATAAACAGAACAACAAGGCAGGTGTCAGGATGATTTAGTTGTACCTTACATGTGCAGCCGCACATAACGTTTATAGCTGTTGGAAGACCATCTCCCAATCCTCTTCACACTGTTGGCATCCAACCCTCTCGCTGTTGCTTCAGTGGCCGCACCTATTCTGAATGAATGTGTCCCAAATTCATTGGGATTGAAACCCGCCTTGCTGATTGCCATTGCCAAAACTCTTTTGAACTGAAACCTGGTCAATGGGGTACCATCTGCATGTATTAACAATGTTCCCATTGCCGCGCCTACTCGTTGCCTGATGAATGCCTCTACATGTGACATCGGGCAGCACGGATTAGTCGGTGCCCTGTGGAGTACCAGGCTATCCCCCGGGCCTCCTGATCAGTTTTTGATTTCCGTATGGTTACCCACATTGTCTCGCCCCTTATATTTGTATTGTCGAGCCAGAGACCACCTAGCGTGTCCAATTTGTAGTTAGCCACCAGATCACTTACTCGTAATGCCCCATAAAAGGCCAACGAAAACGCGGCTTTAAATAGAAGTACCTCTCCTGGGGAGCTACACGTGTCAGACAAGGCATCCAATACTGCTGCCAACCGCTATAAACCTATTGGTTGTCTGGAATCAGCGGTGCTCGCTTGTAGGCGCCGCCACCCCCTTAATGCCTTCCGCACTATGAAACTGTTTGTGGGATCCCTGGCACCTTTTAGCTGTGCAAAGAAAGAGACGGTCGCCTTGTGTCTGCTAGCTGTCACCGCTGAGCGCCCCTCTCTGTGCAATGTGTCCATGTATGAGGTAAAATTCCCTTCTTGATCCCACTTAACCTCCCAGTCCTGCCCCAACAACAGCAATAAAACATAAACGCCCCTTCGTAAGCTGTCCTGGTCCTGGGGGCTAGGCTGGCTGCCACGAGGTTCTGTAGTTGGGGGCACCAATTTGTCAAAGTGTTGTTGGGAAGTGTGCCGGTGTAGCCTCTGCAGATGGTAGATGTTCCCTGAATACCTGCATCTTAAAGCGAGAGAGTGCGCTATTAAAGACCCCCGGGACATGTTTGGCCCTAAACTGTACATTCAACTTCAAGCATCTCAGCACAATCTCCTTCATGAGGCGGAGTATAAACTTACACCGCGCTGCCTGTTGATTGATACATTCAACTACGATCATGTTGTCTGACCAGAAGATCACAGATTGATTGCACAAATGTTCAGGCCAGACCGTTAGTGCAACCCATATTGGAAAGAGCTATAAAAAACCGATGTTCGCTGTGAAGCCGCCTTCCTCCCACCACTCCGGCCACCGTTATGCCACCCACTTGTTGCCAAGTATGGTACCAAACCCCACACTGCCAGCAGCATCAGTCCATAGACCTAACTCCGCCGACGTAGTGGGGGGGCCGCACCACACCACTTTGCCGTTGAAATCCTCCAGGAATGCCATCCAAATCCGCATGTCCTGGCAAACCTCAACTGACAATCTAGTGTGATGGTGTTTGTCCCGCAGGCCATTCATGGCCTGCGCGATTGAGCGGGAGAAGGGGCGTGCCATAGGTTTAACTCTTAGTGCGAAATTCAGCTGTCCCACAGTCTGATGCAGCTGCTGTAACGTCACTTTCTCTTTAACCAAACATTGCTGTAGGGCTGCTTTGAATTTCGTGATCTTTTCTTTGGGTAACCTGAAACAACCCTCAACTGAGTCCAATTCAATGCCTAAGAATTCCAAGCATGTTGCTAGCCCAACCGTTTTTCCTGGTGCCAGCGGGACCCCAAAAGCCCGCATGAGCACGCAAAATTCCTGGAATGCCCACGCACACTCCTGTGAGCCCACTGCGCCCAGCAAAAGAAAGTCATCCAGGTAGTGCATGACATGATGATGACCCGTTGTCTCCCTCATAACCCATTCCAGGAAATAACTGAATGTCTCAAAGTAGGCACATGAAACAGAGCAACCCATGGACATACACATATCCAGATAGTATTTGCCTTCAAAGGAAAAACCTAGCAGGTGTTGATCTAAGGGATGTACTGGCAGCAGACGGAAAGCAGATTCAATGTCTGATTTAACCATCAATGCCCCAGGCCCAAGAATCCTCAACATATCCAACGCCTGGTCAAAAGACGCATACTTAACGCTGCAAACGCCCTCGTCGATCGCGTCATTCAATGATGCACCCTTAGGTGCTGAGAGGTTGTGGATGAGTCTGAACTCGCCCTTTTCTTTCTTTGGGACAACTCCAAGGGGTGAGCAAACAAAATTAGGTACATGGATGTCATTGAAGGGACCCGCTATCCTACCCAGGCGCAGCTCCTTCTCAATTTTTGAAGCCACCACAACTAGGTTGTGCCTAGCTGACAGTTGATTTCCTACATTCTGGCATCCCGGTATACCCCCCCCGCTGGAATCCGGAAGCCATGTGAGAAACCTTCCTGCAGCATCTTTGCAGAGGCATGGTCTTGGTTCCTGTTCAGCCAAGGAATCATAGCCAGCACGTCAATGGGTGAGTGAGCGACCCGCAAGCATCCCCCTATTCCTGTTTCCTTCTACCCCTGTTTCCTGAGGTGTTACATTTTGAACGGCATGCTGTTTCTGGGTGGGAAGAGTGGCCACATATGTAACATGCATGCTTGAATTTGAAAGTGCCCGCTGCCCTGGCGCATGCACGTCTGTTAAAATCCCAACACACGCCCTTTCGATCCCCACTGCCTCTGGCGTTACCGGCCGCATCACCCCCTTGCGCTGGCCGAAAGGGCTGCTGGGGTTTGGAAGGATAGCCTTTGTTCCAGCTTGTGCCCACCCCCGCTGCCGACCGCCTTTAAACTGGCCATACCATGAAATAGAATCCACCTTATCCCAGAATAATGAGTGGTCAAATTCTTTAGCTTTCCTGAAGGCTATGTCATACTCCTTCCACCCATCTCCCCATTGTTTGTCACTGAACATTGTAATTTTACTCTGGTAACAAGCCATTTCTGCCTGAAAATTGGGGGAACGTTCCGCGGTGATTGCCATGAATACAGAAAAGGCCCAAATCCAATTAATTAGTGTCTCCTCCACCCTGAATTTAGCCAATTGAGTCCGCCATTCGCTAGGAAACATCCAGTCCTTCTGTGACTTGGCATACTCCATTTCCCTGTTATCAATTAACAATGAAAATATATTCACATATTTGGACGCCCAAATCAGCTCCTTCACCCCTGTGAAACATGTTGGACCAGGATTTCCCTCTTGGAGGGTATTGTACCTTCGCCTAATACCGGCAAAGCCACCTCCTTACCACTTTCAGCGACTCGCGTTGGTTCCAAACTCTTGTCTTTCCCCGCATCGCTGGCCGAACCTGTTGTTTGAGGAGAAATCGATGCGCTTGGCACCCCAGCACCACCCCTGGCCACCATGATTTTTGCTACCATTCTTTGCGCCTCCGTGGAGGGATCCTCCGAGGAGGGTAACATCCCCCCAATCCACAGCCAGGGGAGTACTGCCGCTATCTGTGCCGCCAGTTCAGGGGGCACCTGACCAACCCCATAGGGTGCACTGACTGGGGAGGGCGATGCTGTGTCGTGCACCGTGGTAGGTGCCGGGTTTACCACTGGTACCCCTGTAATTACCGCTGGGACCACCGGTGGCACTAAGTTTGGGGGTGCCGGCGGCGTGGCTGGAGCCGTTGCCACCGGTACACTTATTGGGGTTGACGGAGTAGGTAAGGGCGCTTCTGGTGGTGTGTGCACTCCGTCGGGGACCATCCCAGGTGACCCCCCTACTACTCATGACTTGGGGGCCCGACCATAACTCTTCTTGGCTCTGCCCCGCCTAGGCAACGCATCTAGTTCCCCCCTGGATTGAGGGGGCACTATCACCCGCTTGGGTCTCCCCGATGGCCCTGCTTGACCCTCTAACCTCTGACTCATCTCTGCCACGTTGCTCCCCAACTGATCCACTTTCCCCAATTTCCTGTCCATAGCTGACATTCTGCGCATCATGCTCTGCAACATGAGCTCCAAGCGGGAACTTTTAGCGCCACGCCTACTAGACATTCCCCTTCCTTTGTGATTGGAAAACCTACACTGAAACACAATGACACACCTATGGGCACGATGTGCCTTGTACCTGTACCAAAGTTGGAGGCTCACAGGCTGGCCATACGCACCACGCAACTGTGACCACAAAACGCCAGCTAGCCTGGGTGCTTGGGCGAGCGCACTCTAGCCCGGCAGCCCGACAGAAGCAGTGAAATGCAGGCTTGCCCGTGTCTTCGGATTGCGACCTCCACAGTGCACTCTCCGGCAGCTCCGGCCGCAGCGCCCCCCGAATGCAGGCCTACGATGAAAGGAAAGTTACAACAGAGTACTGGCTCTCCGAGACAATGGACCTCGTAGTTGCAAAACCCCAATCCTTTGTTCCGCACACTGTTCCAAGGCTAGTGCAATTTTAAATCACCACTATCTTGCCCTATCCTATTCCACTAGGGCCCTGGGAATGAAAGTTTTGCAATAAAACTCCTTGCTGAGCGTAGAATGGTGTCCCCTAGCGCCGTGTAGATCAAACCAACAGGGAGCGTTAAAACTGGTCTCCTATCCGTGTACTAAAGCAGGGCCGACCCTCCTCGTCCCAACCACTACAAACAGTCTTTAACTACTTGCTGGAATTCAAATTGTTGTTGTATAACCCTAGCTGAGCGTGGAAATAACCCCCTGTAATTCAATAAATGGAACAAACTGAGAGGCGTTCAGATTTGGTCTCCCATCCAAGTACTAACCAGGGCCGACCCTGCTTCGCTTGTAGATCCTAACTTGGAGAACAGTGGCTCGGCGATGCTAATCACCTATTACGGCGATGTTAATCCGCCTTACAGTGTACCACGTGCACGTGTACCACCCCAAATGTTTCCACCTCAATAGCCCCTCCGCTTTTGCAAGAAAGTGGGGGGGTAACCTTATTTCAATGCCCAATGCCAATGCAAATAACAAAACGGGGCCCACGCCACACACTTATTTCAATGCCCTTTGCCAATGCCAATAACAAAACTGGGCCCACGCCACAGCACTGCGCTCAGCCCCTTACCGTGTGTAAATGGGCCTCGGCCCGGTACGTCCCCGCCTACAAGCAATCTGGAGCGCCTCGCCGCTCTCGCAGATTACCGCCACCAATTTTTTCCCCGTCCGGCGCACTCGCCGATCTCTGCCGCTCCGCTCCAATGCACATGACGCTGCCTCAGCTGGAGTCACCGCAACCTCTTGTCCCGCGCACACAGCGTCTCCAACCCTGCTGCCAAGAAAAAGGAACAAACAAATTATTCAGCCCCTCGCTGAGGGGCGCGGAGCGGGCCTGGAGAGAGTGGGGGCAAGAGGGCACCTCCCGCGCTCTCCAGGCTTTTTATCCCCTTTGTACAACAGGTGGGCTGACCAGCTCACGCTGGCCCGCCTCCCCCTGGCCCCTCCCCTTGACCCAGAAGCACTTCTACTGCTTCTGGGTCAACGGTGAGCCTGAACCAATCGGTGGTGGGGCGCCCCCGGCCGCGTCATCAGGACGTGGCAAAAAGGGTCGGGCACGCCCCACCATCGAGGATACGGGGGAGAGGGGAAGCCGGGCCCAGCCATACGTGCGAGGGGGCTGAGCGGCCCCCCCTTTCCTTGTGTGCTGGCTGGCTGCCTGAGTCAGGGGAGTCACAGGAAGGGCTGATGACTGAGGGATACCATTAGTCAGATGCACTTCCTAACTGTCAACATCATCGTGAGGATAAACGCTTCTTTGGATCCTCATTCTGCGGGTTCAATGGAATAAATTAATTAACGAATCGGTAAGTACAGTAAAATAAAACTTTTAAGTGCAACTCAGCATTTAAAAACCATTCACATTTTTTTTTTCTTTATTCGCGTAATGGCGACATCTTGGTTTTTATACTGAAAGGAGTAGGAGCATTGTGTGGCGGGCCCAGGGGTTGCAGCCGAGTTTCAGTGTGGGAAAAGGGGGTGGTGATGAACAGAGTGCCTGAATTAAGCAGACCACTCTTACCCAGTCCAAAGATCAGGGCTTGATCCATCACCGTTTTTTAGCTCACTGCACCATCCCAGCTCAGAACTTGGCTATATGCAAATTAGTCTGTTCCTGTCCCAGTGCATGATGGGAACAGGGCAAACCAAACTACCAAGCCAATTCTTGTACTGGGAAGGAAACAAGCTTCCGGGGACCGGTTTCTGCCATTTCAGGCGTCGTCGGCCCGGCTTGCTTGAATCCTGATGGTGCAATGAGCAAGGGACTCACATCTGAGTATACCCTTCCACGCTTATGGTGGACAAAATGATTCAGAAAAGGGGGTGGTGATGAACAGAGTGCTCATTGCACCATCAGGATTCAAGCAAGCCGGGCCGACGACGCCTGAAATGGCAGAAACCGGTCCCCGGAAGCTTGTTTCCTTCCCAGTACAAGAATTGGCTTGGTAGTTTGGTTTGCCCTGTTCCCATGATGCACTGGGCCAGGGACAGACTAATTTGCATATAGCCAGGTTCTGAGCTGGGATGGGGCAGTGAGCTAAATAACGGTGATGGATCAAGCCCTGATCTTTGGACTGGGTAAGAGTGGTCTGCTTAATTCAGACACTCTGTTCATCACCACCCCCTTTTCTGAATCGTTTTTGGCCACTATAGGTGTGGCAGGGTATACTCAGACATGAGTCCCTTGCTCACTGCTCCATCAGGATTCAAGCAAGCCGGGCCGACGAGGCTGAAATGCCAGAAACCGGTCCCCGGTAGCTTGTCTCCTTTCTGGTGAAGAATTGGCTTGGTAGTTTGGTCTGCCCTGTTCCCATGATGCACTGGGCCAGGGACAGACTAATTTGCATATAGCCAGGTTCTGAGCTGGGATGGGGCAGTGAGCTAAATAACGGTGATGGATCAAGCCCTGATCTTTGGACTGGGTAAGAGTGGTCTGCTTAATTCAGACACTCTGTTCATCACCACCCCCTTTTCTGAATCGTTTTTGGCCACTATAGGTGTGGCAGGGTATACTCAGACATGAGTCCCTTGCTCACTGCTCCATCAGGATTCAAGCAAGCCGGGCCGACGAGGCTGAAATGCCAGAAACCGGTCCCCGGTAGCTTGTCTCCTTTCTGGTGAAGAATTGGCTTGGTAGTTTGGTCTGCCCTGTTCCCATGATGCACTGGGCCAGGGACAGACTAATTTGCATATAGCCAGGTTCTGAGCTGGGATGGGGCAGTGAGCTAAATAACGGTGATGGATCAAGCCCTGATCTTTGGACTGGGTAAGAGTGGTCTGCTTAATTCAGACACTCTGTTCATCACCACCCCCTTTTCTGAATCGTTTTTGGCCACTATAGGTGTGGCAGGGTATACTCAGACATGAGTCCCTTGCTCACTGCTCCATCAGGATTCAAGCAAGCCGGGCCGACGAGGCTGAAATGCCAGAAACCGGTCCCCGGTAGCTTGTCTCCTTTCTGGTGAAGAATTGGCTTGGTAGTTTGGTCTGCCCTGTTCCCATGATGCACTGGGCCAGGGACAGACTAATTTGCATATAGCCAGGTTCTGAGCTGGGATGGGGCAGTGAGCTAAATAACGGTGATGGATCAAGCCCTGATCTTTGGACTGGGTAAGAGTGGTCTGCTTAATTCAGACACTCTGTTCATCACCACCCCCTTTTCTGAATCGTTTTTGGCCACTATAGGTGTGGCAGGGTATACTCAGACATGAGTCCCTTGTTCACTGCTCCATCAGGATTCAAGCAAGCCGGGCCGACGAGGCTGAAATGCCAGAAACCGGTCCCCGGTAGCTTGTCTCCTTTCTGGTGAAGAATTGGCTTGGTAGTTTGGTCTGCCCTGTTCCCATGATGCACTGGGCCAGGGACAGACTAATTTGCATATAGCCAGGTTCTGAGCTGGGATGGGGCAGTGAGCTAAATAACGGTGATGGATCAAGCCCTGATCTTTGGACTGGGTAAGAGTGGTCTGCTTAATTCAGACACTCTGTTCATCACCACCCCCTTTTCTGAAGAGTTTCAGTGTGGGGGCTGCGCCCTTTGAAGCTCCATTGCCTAATTATTATCACAAATGTCGATGTTGATGGTACATAAAGCCTTTGTGTAATTATGTATAATCCGGATCCACATATGGGATGTTAATAAATAATTGCAAAGACGGGAGGGTCAGGCAGTAACCAGGCACTTTAAAGAGACGTGCGCCTGTGTCACCCATCGTGGAAGCCGAAGGACTTACTTTACACCAGCCCTGGCCTTTCGGGATCAGGGGTCTTCGGGGTCCACCCCATATGATGCACAGAAGACTTGCTTTTTAAGCCAGCCCGAGCGTTTTCATCAACAGCCCAGTAACGCCTCTGGCTGCTAATCACACATTGCTGCCTCCCACCCTTTCCTAAGTCATTCCAGGGTGTGTGGAGGTCTTAAGAGCACACTTCACTGATCTCACTCTGACGAGTTACTAAAGGGTGGGATTGCATGGAGTGCCCAGAGCCAGGCTTTCTATTTAGAAGCGGCAGGCAAGTGTGAGAAAGTGATCTGATGGAGGTGAAGCTGAAACAAAAGCCTGTTAGTCTCTAAATAAGAAAGCTTCAGCCTTGAAGCTAGGAAATCCCTTCCGAGAGACTCTTAAAAGAAAACAGGCCATCCAGGTCGAAAGAGGAAGAGGATGCGGTGTAATCGTCAGAGCTGCATGTTTTGGGGCAGGGGGATTTAGTTTTGAATCTCGGCGCCGGCTCAACATCCTGGGATTCTGGGCAAATCACTTAATCTCGTTTGCCTAAATATAAAAAATGTTGATAGTCTTGCTTAATGTAACTGGTGCTCACGTAAAGCGGTTAAAGTGCTACAATACCGTTCGGTCGATTTCACACTATGTAAAACTACAATTTCTTTTTTTTATTCAGCATTTGCAAAATCAAATAACTGCATGGAAAATGCATTCATGTTACAGGTGCTAACGCAGCCTCAGCATCCAGGCGAGATTTCTTCGGATTGTTGCCAGAATTAACACGCATTTCAATAAGTTAAAGCTATTTGCTTTACAATACAATACCATTAGCAAAGCAAATGGCTTTAACTTAATCAAAGGAAAGACCTATTGCATTTTCAATGCTTGTTTAACAAATGTGTGCAATATTCTGTTGCATTTTACAGGAGAAAGACAGATTCTGGAGCACAGCAAATGGCAGTGATGGTATCTGTGCATCCATTTAGCGAGGGTTTTCTTCAGACTGCATCACAAGATAATACTTCCAATTTTTATTTATTTATTGATTTATTTATTTGTAGAGCCTCATTGTCAATGATTAATTCCTTTTAAACCACTTTGACACGTTTCATTCATCCTTGTCCTCATCTTTTTGAATTTAACTCGCTTAATTTGTTGTCCCCACCTGACATCGTGCGCCTGCCATGACCGATCACCGGTTGTTGAACTAGGAGAGGGAGGTGGAGCTATTATTGGAGTGAAAAGCATTAATTGAAAACGGGGAGAGGCAGAGAGTATAATTATGGAGGGTGTTGCGCAGGCAAAGATAAAATTGCTTCACAAAGAGATGTTATTGTGGGTTAAAGTTAATATGAGATTGAGTGAGACAACTTGATGATGCAGTATGATGTATTCTGATGGGTTGTTATGTTTATTGTTCATTCACAGTGACCTCCGAAGAAGGGCACTTCATGCCAGAAATGCATTGGGTTTTATTTAATAAAACACTGCCTTTTATGACACTTCGCATCAGTCATTTTCTTTCAAGAGGCCCGGAGTGGCACAGGCAGAACATTAGAAACGTGGAAAAAGGCGCACAATGTCAAGTGGGGACAACAAATTAAGCGAGTTAAATTCAAAAAGATGAGGACAAGGATGAATGAAACGAGTCAAAGTGGTTTAAAAGGAATTAATCATTGCCAATGAGGCATATTTCGCTGTGCGTTTGGTCTGGGTCGGAGATACGTCCCATTTTTCAATGTTGTTAATCTTTTCAGTGTCTTTTGGGCATGACTCTGTGACCAAGCTGCACGCACATTGGAGTACGTTCAGATAAACTAAAGTTGAGAAAGTGCAAATAGGTGTGCATTCCACAACCCCCTATATTGTTCATTTATTTGTAGAGCGCAACACTCATCCCAGAGGATATCACAGCGCCATGTAGCGAGAAGTTGTGGTTGGGCTGCCAGTCTGATCACAGTCTTAAGTTTTTTCCTGAAAGCTAAATAGTCAGTCGTGAGGCATAAGTCTTGGGGGAGTTCGTTCCATTTTTTGGCTGCCAGATATGAGAATGAGCGTCCACCTGCTCTTACTTTATTTATTTATTTATTTATTTCATTTTTAAAGCGCTACAGCTACCCAACAAAGGGTTTCCCGGCGCTGATGATTCCGTGCATTGAGAAAATCAGGAATTTAGATGTTAAACAGCCAGGTTTTTAGGCCTTTCCTGAATTTCAGGTGATTCATTTCCTGCCTAAGAATCAATGGAAGAGTATTCCAAAGGGAAGGTCCCAGATATGAAAAAGATTTGCCGCCCATTCTCGCCAGCCTGATTTTAGGGATCACAAATTGGTTGGCTGTAGCTGATCGAAGGGTGCGGGATGGACGGTAGGGCTGAATAAGGTTTTGAAGATATTTGGGTGCCTTGTTGGTTGAGATCTTGTGCATACTTTCTTTATACGCTTTGTCCTGGTCAGCGCTTGATGGAGTGAACGTAGGCTCCTTGTGGGGACGTAAAATTCAATTCTATTCTGTAGTATTCTAGGGCCACTTTGGTGCAGAGTTTTGTGTGTGTGACTGAGTACTTTGAACACTGCTCTTTGTCGCATGGGTAGCCAGTGTAGATCTTTCATGCACTTAGATGCTGAGCTCAGTCTGCCTTTACTACACACCAGTTTGGCTGCAGTATTTTGAAGCACCTGCAGATGTGTAAAAAGGTATTCAGCCATGCCAACGAATAGGGCATTTTCATAGTTGAGCGTATTTATGAGTAAGGCCTGCAGTCCTGCAGTCCAGTAGGATCAAGGGAAAGAGTCTCCGGAGTAATTTCAGGGTTGCCAAACCTCTTCCACAGAGGGCCCGCACATGGTCCTTCCTGGAAAGGGAGACATCAATGAGGATGCCTACGTTTTTTGCACATCGCTTAGGAGCTGGAGCATCTCCCATGGTTTGTGACCACCAGGTAGCATCCCAGTTTAAGTTGGCTCCTCCAAAGAGCAGGATTTCAGATTTCCCTGCATTTAACATTTGTCCTTCTAAGAGCTTGCAGAAGGACAAAATACAATGCCAGTGCTTCCATACATGCAGTCACGTTGTCAATTTCACTTGCAGTTAATTTCCAAGTTTTAAGAATGTGTATACAATCAATTATGTCATTCACAACAGGCATTTCCTTGGTTACCACATGTATGGTAGCACTGACACTGTGTTTTGTCCTTCTGGTAGCTGGTTACTAGTTGAAAAATATGTAATTATGACATTCTCTGGTAAAGGCTAGAATGTCTTACCTTGACTGGCTGGTTGGTAGTTAGTAGATCACACTAAACAGAGCTTACTTGTCAGAATTTAGCAATGTTTTTCTAAAACAGCAATTTCATCCAGTCTCCTTCCATAGGAATATATACCTACCAAGACTTGACCATCATCTTTATTCCCCTGGTCTCCTGAGTATGTGTACTGTACATATATGTGTTTTCAGTGGGTTCAGGGTGCCCACAGGTGATAACTTGAGTGCAGGGCATTTTGGAAACTTGAAAAGTAGCTGCAAACATAATTCCAGTTTAGGCTACTTGTCTTTTTGTCACAGGTATCATCCCTGGAATGTATAGGAACAAAGCACAACAATCTATTTTTTACATCTACAATTTTTAAGGTTTCTATCAGTGGTGCCAGACCTCCAGAGATCATGTTGAAGATGACGTTTGTCTGAATGTAAGCAAGTCTTCTCAAAACCTGGTGATTGATTCCAGTCTCCCTCACACAGGAGCATATCTCTGCCAGGGCTTAACCCCCAACTTTGTTTCTCTGGGTCTTCTGAGCAGAGGGCATTAGGCCTGTAAGACGTTTCTATGGGTTCAGGAAGGGGCGGCTCCTTTGCTAAGGCTATGGAAACATACCACAACCATATATTTTTAACATCTACACTCTCTGGATTCTATTGTTGCATGCCAGAATGCCCTCACCCTGATTGGCTGGCCAGGACAACTCACTAAACAGGATATTTAGCAGATTTTCCAAAATGTTCTCCTTTAAACCTTGTGGCTTACTTTAGTCTACCCAGCACAGGAACATATCCCTGCAAAGGATTCACCCAAATCTCTGTTTCCCCAGGACATCTGGGTGTGGACTGTGCGGGTATTCCTTGGATCTGAGAAAGAGTCCACACACTAGGCACCATGAAATGATTTGGATGGTAGAATATTCCACGGGCTATGTCTGCAGTGTTTGGGCCTGGGTTGCAAGCATTTAATGATACCTATGTGAATTGCACATTTTATTACAAGGATCCCCTGCAAATGCCAAAGTGTATGTAAAAGAGTTTCAGTGTTTTCAATTTTCTGTGACCAAAACATCAGGGCTACATACAAATAGCACACAGCCTAACTTTCAATTTTTCCACGCTTTGCCCGATAAAAATGGTGCCCCGCTTGCGTCGGTGGGTCTATTCCACAATACAGTAATGTTGTAATATAGCAATGATTAGGTTAAGCATTAGCAGAAGACATCTTGTATTTAGAGACTATCTTGTCCGTTTACGGACACCATTTTGTATTTATCTTTGCCATTTTGTTTGCCATGTAATCTGTCCTACCTTCCTGTCAACTGCTCTTGAAATCTGCCTAGAGACAAGATATATTTAGTCTTCTCTGTTTTGCACATGCTCAGTTGAGCATACAGCTGTCTCCAACTTGTAACTGTCAAGATGTGTCCACCAGAATTAGCTAACTGTCAGCCCCTCCCACTTGTTGCTAGCACACTCTCTGTATGACCTTATATGCATTTGAAACAGCATTCTATACCTTGTACCGCCTTCATTTGAGCCCCTGTGTGGGTATAAAAGGACCACGCTCCTTCCAGTCAGTGTGCTACCTCATACTCTACCGAAGGGTGTTGTGTGAATGTAGTTCTACCCCATGAGGTTTAATAAACTCTGTCTTTTTTATTCCAGTTTCTGTGCCAACTTCTTTCTATTGGTCTAAGGACTCTGTGTAGAGAAGGGCGAATCCCTTGCACTGGTAGGCCTGGCTGAGGCTTGCTACCACCAATTGGCGCTTCCAACGTGGGGATCATCGGCGACTCGGATGCCCAAAGGAGTGTTCGAGACGAAGGATTGGAATCTCGCTTTGGACGTGATCACTGCCGGAGGAGACCCGAGTCTTGGCATCCACGGCGTTATTCCTTTCTTTCTGATCTGACCATCCAGGTGGCGCCGGTCCTCGACTGAGATCTCTTCTGTTGATTCGCCGTGCAATGACAATTTGGTCGATTTGAGAACTTGGCAGTAGGAACCTGGACACCATTTGATTGGTAAGAGCCGTTCTGCGGCACTTGCTGTTGGTTTTGATGCCTCTGATTGGTAAGGTAGTTTAGTAACACTAACTGTGGCTATTAAGTGTGAATTGGCCAATATTGAACCTCGTTTTGATATATATATATATATATATATATATATATATATGTGTGTTGCAATACATATAGTCAAGTAATGAGGAGATTTTTCACTATTTAAGATTGTTTGAACGGCGCAACTTACGAAGAGTACCTTAAGCGCTACTTTTGATTAGAATACTGCATATTTTGCACTATTTTTGACATGTCTGTCTCCAGCACACTTCGTAGGATGTGTTGCTTTTGCAGTGGTACCAATATGAGAATCGACGAAGCACAACCAGCCCCCCCCCCCCAGAAGGGACACCTAATAGGGACATGTATATTAAGTATGGTATTTCGTCCATAATGTATAGCAGTTATGGAACAAATACACCCGTAAGGATCCTGAGTTGTGTTGGCCTATGCATGGGTCATTTAATCTACGAAAGATTCAGTAAGTGAGCAACGGATGTTTAAGCGAAAGGCTAGCAAGATATGTTTAACTGTGTGCGAATGTGGGAGAAAGAAGTGCGTGAACGAATGAAGTGTGAGCAGGCCTTGATTGAAAAAGAATAACGTAAGAGTGTGCATGCAAAAGCATTAGAAATGAAAAACAAAGAAATTAAAGAAAGGGAAGATAGGGAGCGTCAGTTACAGGTAAATGGCCAATATGCTATTCGTAGGCCTCTTTATCCTATTCTCAATAAACCCCAAGATGATTCTCTCTTATTAGATCGTTGTCCACCTCCGTATTATCTTCCTTCTGCTCCTGATGAATCAGATGAGGACTCTCCTACAGAGCAGGATAAAATTCAAGATACTCGCTCGATGTTAACTGCCGAACGTTTCTCTGAGATTAGATCCGCAGCGTGAAAAGCCAATCGTAGTACTATCACTGCTTCTGAACTTCTATATACTATTAAGAATTGGTCGGAAAGGGAACAAAAATATTTTACCGAGATATTTTCTGCAGAGGTTGTTGAACGATTTAGGAAATATTCGGTGGAAGTAGAGCCAGATGATATAGCAGCTGATTGTAAGCAATTACGTGAAGGTTCTTTTGTCTTCTCCCAGGTGGCTGACACGATCAGACGCTTGGTTAAACTACGTGATGAAGCAGTCCGTTTACGGGAGGAGAAAAAGGCAGCAGAGGCAGCTGCACAAATATCTCGAATCAACATGGCATGAGCTTCGACGCCCGAAACAGATGTTGAAAATGTGAAACCCGTGCAGGAAGCCGGGCCTTTATATGTTCCTCCTAAAGGAACAGGTACAAGTGATGATAAGACTTCTGTCGACGCGAAAGGGTACTTTATTTATAATTGGGTGTACACTCCTTGGAATAGAGCAGATGTTATGGCTCTTAGAAATGCATTGCCTGATCCGCGAAAGAATCCAACAGCCTTTTATGAAGAAATTGAGGGTGCCATTAGCTCTTGTACTATGACTATGTCTGATATTGATTTTTTTGGGGATTAATATTACCGCCTGACATGTGGAGAACTGTGCGTAAAGTTGATGATCGTGTGGTATTTGGGGCATTGTGGACAGATATAGAACAATTAGATAAAGATAGAGAACCTGCACAGAAACCGTGTCAGCTAATGTTAGATCTTCCAGCAGCTATATTGGTTACATTAATGACGATTATTCCCCTAAAAAGATAGATTGGACTATGTTAGCGTCTTTTAAGCAAAAGATAGATGAATCAGTTTCAGACTTCTTCACACGCTTTGAAGAAGCATTCCACGATTTTAGTGGCCAGTCATTGACAGATGACACGGGTAGGCAGCTGTTTGTCGATAAATATGTCACAAACCTTTTGCCAGAAATAGCTAGTCGCCTAAAGGCTAGTGAAAGTTCATGGACTACCTCCTCTCCGGTTTCTCTCTTAACTATGGCGCAGTATTATGAACGACAAGAATTAGAAGCGAAAATTAAGGAGGATAAAAAATCTAAAGAGTTAAAAACAAAGGTTATGATGGCTCAGGCTTATGGCCCACCTTTTAGAGGTAATAATAGAGGTGGATGTGGATCTCATGGTTCGTCCTTTCCTCCCTATACTTGTCCGAATTTGTCTGTTGATCAGTGTGCGTATTGCAAGAAATTTGAACATTGGCTTTCTGACTATCCAGTACTGTGTGCTCAGCAGGGTTCACGTGGTCGGGGACAAATGAGAAATCGTTCAGGATATTCAGAGCCTAGAGGAAACACAAATGATTGTGCTAGGTTTGATGCTAATACACGTGGACAAGAGGGATCTAATACTTTTGACAGACGGAACTAATATCGAATGTCCGACTATGAACTGTCTGATTTGCAAGATTCTGCTTATGCAT
Organism: Lissotriton helveticus; assembly: GCF_964261635.1. NCBI lineage: Eukaryota > Metazoa > Chordata > Amphibia > Caudata > Salamandridae > Lissotriton > Lissotriton helveticus. The sequence goes on along the minus strand of NC_136061.1, from coordinate 1,853,734,432 downwards.
AGGATTGCCTAGGGTGGGGTAAAGAATCAGTTGAAGTTCCAGTAGATCAGAGGGGTCCCTATGTTACAGCACATGTTTTGGGTTCTACTAATCAGTTTCTGGTTGATACAGAGCTTCTCGTAGCACCTTGTCTAAACACTTGATTCCAAGGGCTCCCCTGTCTGGCTTAACTATTACATCGATAGGCTTCGATGGAACATCTTCCCTTAGCCCATTGTCACATCCCCTTGCACTTCATGTTGATAAGTTTACTGCTCCATGTCCGTTTTTGCTTTCTCCAAACACACCAGACAATATTGTGGGTCTTGATATGCTCAAATATTTCAGGGCTACGATACGATGTTCTCCGGAAGGAGTACGGGTGATTTTAAATGACAACCACCCTATGATTGAGAGATCCTGTATTGTTAAAGAGGATATTGCACTAGCTTCACTCCCTAGTACTTTGTGGGCTACTTCAGACACTGATTTAGGACAAATGGTTATTCCACCAGTACACATTAGTGTCAAGGAGGGTGCTATATTGCCGAGATTGCCTCAGTATAAAATTTCTCGAGAAGGAAAAGAAGCACTTACACGTATTGTACAGGATTTGATTAAGGTGGGGTTGTGGAAGAAGTCCCTTATAATGTTTGCAATAGTCCTATTCTTCCCATTTTGAAAAAAGATGCTGACACTAAGATTTATAGATTTATCATTGACTTGAGAGAAGTCAACAAGATTGTAGTACCACAGTACCCTGTAGTGTCTGACATAACGACATTGCATACCCTGGTCCCTCCAACAGCAACTACATTTTCAGAAGTGGATTTGAAGAACGCTTTCTTCTCGATTCCTATTCATCCTGATAGCCGATATTTGTTTGGTTTCACTTTGAATAACAGATCATACAGATTTTGTAGAGTTCCTCAAGGGTACACTGAGAGTCCGAGTATTTATAGTCAAGCCTTAAAAAGACAACTCGATTCCTTTACTTTGTCTGAAGGAGTGGCTCTCATACAATATGTCGATGACATCTTGTTGGCAGCTGATACACCTGAGCAGTGTGAAAAATGTACTTTGTCCTTACTTTCTTTTCTTGCTAGACACAACCATAAAGTATCACGGAAGAAATTGCAATATTGTAGACCGAAGGTAACCTATTTAGGTCATCTTCTGTCTAAGGAGGGACGTACACTGACACCAGATCGCATTCAAGCAATTCTAGACACTCCAGTACCTTCCACCCAGAAAGATGTCCATGCATTCATTGGTTTGACTTCTTTTTGTAGGCAATGGATATTGGGATTTTTACACATTGCTAAACCTTTGCTAGCACTCTTGACTAAGAACACTCCTCTTCCTCTTCCTTGGACAGATGAATGTCAAAATGCTTTTCGTCAGTTAAAACAAGCTCTTTGCTCTGCACCAGTGTTAGGCACACCAGATTACATGAAGGCCTTTACACTCTATGTACATGAGAAAGATGGATGTGCATTGTCAGTTTTAGTAATGACACACAGTGACAAGCAGCGTCCCTGTGCATATTTTTCTGCAGTTCTTGATCCTGCTGCTCGTGCGTTGCCTGGATGTTTTCGTTCAGTTGCAGCGACAGCTGTGTCTATACGTCAGAGCGAAGGGATAGTTTTGTCACACAAACTGTTGGTGCTAGTACCCCATGCAGTAGATACCCTTTTGAATCAGACTAAGACACAGCATTTAACTAGTGCTCACCTTACAGGATACGAATTGACATTGCTAGCACCTCATATTACATTGAAGAGGTGTGCAACACTAAACCCAGCCACTTTGTTGTCATATCCTGCGACTCAGTCTCAATCAAAGGAGCCTCATGATTGTATATTCCATAGTGAGGAACAGACAAAGGGTCACAGCGATTTGCAAGATACGCCCCTTTCAGATGTAGATGGGGAGCTGTGGGTTGATGGGTCCTGTTTAAAGTTACCAGATGGCACAACCTCAGCTGCATATGCAATCACCACACTCGAGACATTAGTGGAAACAGCTCGTATACCACAGAAGTCGGCTCAAGCAGCTGAACTAATTGCTTTGACACGAGTGTGTGAGCTTAGTACTGACTTATGTGTGAACATTTACACGGATAGCCGCTATGCTTTTGGAGTGGTTCATGATTTTGGCCTACTCTGGAAGGAAAGAGGCTTTCTTACATCCCATGGGATGCAGATAATGCACAGAAAATTAGTACATAATCTCTTGACTGCACTTACATATCCGAAGAAAGTTGCCATTATAAAGTGTAGCGCACACAAGAAAATCATTGACAAAATTGGACAAGGCAATGCCTTCACAGATCGTGTCGCCCGCGAAACTGCAATGCAGAGAAGCACTACATCTATGTATGTAGTAAAATCACAACCTGAGCGCTGGCATAATGCTAGAGAGGAAGTATTAGATATACAGAGATCTGCCTCTGTGGAAGAACTTGAGCAATGGTCCAAAGAAGAAATGTTAGATGATGAGGGTTGTTGGCGTAACAAAGAAATGAATAAATGGAAATTGCCTGCAGCCTATTCACAACCTATGGTTCAAATGGCACATGGGCTGGCACATGTTGGAGCTCTAGCAATAACCAAATTGCTTACACAAGTCTGGGAGCATCCTGAAATTGCCAGCACAGCTAAAAGAATAGTACAGTCCTGCTTGATCCGTTGGCAGTACAATCCTGGAAAAGGGACACAAACTCCTACAGGAGGGTTTGCTACACCAACCACACCTTTTGAAGTTTTGCAGATGATTACATCCAACTTGAACGCTGCAATAATCAAAAATACGTCCTAGTGGTGGTATGTGCCTTCAGGAAATGGATAGAGGCGTACCGAACAAAGGAAAATACTGCTCTTACCACAGCAAAGGTGCTTCTGAAGGAATTTATTTCCTAGGCATGGTGTTTGTAAAATTTTGTGGATTGACAACGGACCTCATTTTATTGGGCAAGTTGTTGAGTATGTCCTGAAAGGGTTAGGGATCAAACAGAAATTTCATACAGTCTTCCATCCGCAATCAGTAGGATTGGTGGAAAGGTATAATGCTACCTTAAAATTGAAGCTGGCAAAAATACTGGCTTCCATGTCCCTAAAGTGGCCAGATGCACTGCCTTTGGCACTGTTATCCATAAGATCTGTGCCATACTCACGATCAGGTCTTACACCATACGAGGTGGTATTTGGAAGACCAATGAACATTTGGGGAGTTCCTAAGCCACGCCCCATACATGATGTACCTTGTGTTCTGTTGAATGATTATTTGGCACAGTTAACTGACAGTTTGACCTCTATTCATAAACAGGTTCGAGAAGCTCTTCCTGATAAATCTACAGGTGAGGCCCATGATCTCCATCCCAGTGATTACGTAATGATAAAGGTATTCGATAGATTGAACAGCTTGTAGCCGAGGTGGCGAGGCCCGGATCAGGTACTGTTGGCTACAAGGACAGCAGTTCGAGTGACGAACAAAAATAATTGGCTGCACACCAGGCATTGTAAGCGTGCATCGCCCGCCTTGGTGGAACCTGCTGCACTGACCGACCATCGAGAAATTTTGGAGACGAAGAAAGGTCAAGCTATCTCACCTGATGAATCTGCGGAAGTCTTCCCGGACCACACGATTCCTGGAGCTTCGCGATACCACTTGAGTACAAGGAAAGAATCTGCAGTGTTGAACGAGACTGATTGAGCTACCGCCCTGGGTTTGTGAAACGGAGAGCCAATGTGGCAAGGGGGGGATCAGCCTTGCATTAGTGTAGTGACACCCGTCTTGGTCCGTGGTGAAGAAATCAACGGCTACCCAAGGGAGAAGAACTCCAACGATTGTTTTCAACAGGTTCTTAGAAAGATCGATCATCGTTGTCATTGAAATGAATAACAGAAGAATCATTTGTGCTGTAGGGTTTATTGTTGCCCTGATGGTTATGGCAATAACCACTTGGTTTGTTGAGAAAGCAGTTCCTGCTCGACAGCTTTTTGTTGCAACTACTCCAGCTCCACTGGAGCATCGTTACTATACTCTTCCTTATCATGAGCAGAAACATCGACAGTCCCATCTGAATAACACATTCATCCAGATGTTGCATCAAACACACAATGCTATGAATACTACCAATTGTTGGTTATGTGGGATGATACCTGCACACCAAAAGACACCAAAAGAAAGGAGGAACGCCTTTTATTCCTCTACCGTTTTCCCATAATGGCACATGTCAAGCTTGGTATGCCCTTTTGTTTGCTAAAGATGGCTATCCTCAAGCCAAAGGGACTAAATGGGAATGGGAAGAGTACCAACCGGACAATATTTTGACATCATATGTCTTCACAAATGTGAGGAATATAAAGATCATTAGACTCTTTGTGATTTCTGTAACCAGAGCAAAAGCAGATTTATGTATTGGCAGTGCTGGGAGAATTCACGTAGGACGAAGTGAATGTATAACTACGTTGAACGTTGAAGGTGCTAATAACAGTAGTTTTACATCGTCGCACAACACCTACTTTGTGTGTGGTAATAAAGGGTACTATCAATTACCTCTTGGGTGGTCAGGGGTATGCTACATATCATTATTGTTACCCCCTGTGTTTTTAGCACCTGCATCATATCATCCTGACCTGAAGTTGTACAATGATATTTCTAAGAATAGATACAAACGAACAATAAATACAGATGAGATCGACCAGACAGATACCATTTTCCAACAATATGTCGATTTCAATTTGGGTTTGTTCTTCTTTGTGGGTGCTGCATTGAATAGTAGAAAAATCAGACGATTAACTCGTGTTGTAGAAGTTGTCACCAATCAGACATCCATGGCACTTGGGAACATTACAGAAGAACTGCAAATTGCAAGAATTGTAGCACTCCAAAATAGGATGGTGCTCGGCGTGATTTTGGCTGATCGAAGTGGTGCATGCCGCTTCATCGGTAGCAGTTGCTGCGTCTTTATACCTGACCACTCACCTTTAGTTTATGATGCAATCTCTAAGCTACATAAGATTGCTGCAGACATTCACCCAGAGATTGGTACATGGATATTTTCAAACTGGATATGGACACTCTTTGTTACTTGGGGCTGGAAACTACTGACCATTCTATGCATACTACTGGTGATACTATTTACATGCTGTACTTGTATACAATGTGGCCCTATGATTTGGGCCATGTGCATCACTGCTTGTACACCTGCCAAAAGAAATATTACAAAAGAACAACAAATGCTAAATTGTGAGATAACTGAGATGATGAACATCAATGTACAGGATGCAGATTTAGATTACCCTAGATAGACGAATGTCTTCAGCAAATGCTGAAAGGGTCGTCTGTTGTAATTTAGCAATGATTAGGTTAAGCATTAGCAGAAGACATCTTGTATTTAGAGACTATCTTGTCAGTTTACGGACTCCATTTTGTATTTCTCTCGGCCATTTTGTTTGCCATGTGCTCTCCATGTGCTCTGTCCTACCTTCCTGTCAACTGCTCTTGAAATCTGCCTAGAGACAAGATATATTTAGTCTCCTCTGTTTTGCACATGCTCAGTTGAGCATACAGCTGTCTCCAACTTGTAACTGTCAAGATGTGTCCACCAGAATTAGCTAACTGTCAGCCCCTCCCACTTGTTGCTAGCACACTCTCTGTATGACCTTATATGCATTTGAAACCAGCATTCTATACCTTGTACCGCCTTCATTTGAGCCCCTGTTTGGGTATAAAAGAACCAAGCTCCTTCCAGTCAGTGTGCTACCTCATACTCTACCGAAGGGTGTTGTGTGAATGTAGTTCCACCTCATGAGGTTTAATAAACTCTGTCAATCCTATTCCAGTTTCTGTGCCATCTTCTTGCTATTGGTCTAAGGACCCTGTGTAGAGAAGGGTGAATCCCTTGCACTGGTAGGCCTGGCTGAGGCTTGCCACCACAGTAATAGGCCAAAATGATGACCACACAAATACCATGTTGACACTATAATTACTCCACCAGTTCACAGATTTGGCCTGTATCTGTCAGTTATAATAGGCACACTGACATATGTGAGGTACTGGTTTTATTTGTAGATGTGTGGGGACACTGCATGGTGGACGTTTTACTGTTATCCATAAATTATGGAGCACTCTGGAATGGAAATGTGAGGAAAGTCTGTTTTTGTAACTAATGCTTGATATGTTCAAGGAATTTTGAGTAAGAAAATGTGTTTGCATCCATGCAATCCATATTACTCAGGACTCCTCCAGAACTGTCTAGGGTTGGTAGGTTTCCCTAGTTGTTGAACATCACTATACACAGATGCCATTTTCATTTTTTCTTAGCCTTAGAAAAAATCTAAAGAGCACCTCGATCCTTGCTGGGCCACATATGTGATGTGCATGTCCTAGCAAAAAGCCCGACACTGGTTAGATGTTATCTTCATCTAAAAAAAGTTCAAATAGCTCTTGTTCCTTGTTGGAACACAGGCAGGAGTCAAACACTGTTTTGAGATTTTCTCATCATAAGAAAAAAGTCAAACAGTAGACTGCTGTGTCCATAAAACATGACAGATAATATTTGAATTAAATCTCAGGCTAATATATATTTGAATCCCAATAAAGGAGACAAACCGGCACTCCAGGATTGAAAATCAACTTTTTTAATTTCAGTCAAAATAAAGAAATTGCTTATTTTCAATCCTGGAGTGCCATTATTTTACTTATTGAGATTCTACTTTGTGTTGCTTATATACTGGAACTGCACTCATAAATGTGCCATTTATGAGTGTAGTTCCTGGCAAAGAAAGCATGGATCGTTATGACATCATTCTACAGTATTGGTGGACTTGAAGTAATTCAGTTGTATGGACAAATGCTACAAGCTGTGTATGTTTGTTTGCAGAACTTCACTAGAGATTTTGTGACGTTACTGATTTTTGAATAATGTAGAATGTAGGGGTGTCCCACTTGGAGATGATTTATCTCATACTATTGACTTAAAATTACAGGTCATCTGAAGTCTTTATTACGGCAATTCAATTAAGGTGAATAAAACATTGCCCACAGGTGAAGCATGTTCATTTACTTTGAGCTCACACGCATTCTAGGATGATGTCATAATGAGTATTTGATGTCATCAGTGATGCCATTAATGCTGTCTCTTGAGATGTCATCCGTGATGTTATCAATGATGACATTTAACATGCCATTACTGATGTAATGTGTGAGGTCATACGCAATGTATGGCTGAGGGGGTGATTTATAATTAGCTCAGTAAACTATAACTGGTGAATTTCAGTGTTTTAAAAAAAATATTTAAATGTTAGTTTGTTTTTCTTTATATTTCAACACCTAACTATAATGTCACTAAAGCCTTTCCTTTTTGTGTGGGAATTTCAAGGCTTTTCTTTCAAAGTAAGCCAAAACATTATTACCATACTTAACTATAATGTCATTTTGACCTTTGTTTTTTTCAGTACATTTCCAAGGTTCTCTATGTAAAGGATGACATAACTATAAAGCCCTTTTAAACTTTGTTTTGCAGTGAATATATTAGCAACTTTTAATAGTTATTTTAAGTATAAAAAGGTAATAAATATAGAAGATGCACTTTCCCCCCCAAAAGTTGTTTGGCGCTACCAATCATGCAAACATCCACCCAGTTTTAAAACTCCTTCTTTTTGTCAAATCTGTGAAAAAAAGCAGTGAGGGCACAGCTCCAGACATTCACAAAATCCAATAACAAATGTCATCCTTGCCATATCGCAATTCGACATGTGAGAAGTAGTGAGTTTGTTTTTATTTGCAATCTTTTTGAACCAAGAACCAAAATGGATGGGGTGGTGAGGTGCCTTCATCCAGTTCGATCTGTGTACTGCACTTGATAACATCCACTTCTCATTGAGTAAAGAGAACATGGCAAACACAGATAAACCCTTGATAGAGATGTGTTGAATTATCATTTTTTAATTTGTGAAAATGATGAGACGTTATACATATTGCGTGAAATATACTTGGCTTATATAAATACAAATTTCATGCAAGTGCATACTGTTACATGTGCGTGTGCGCATTTTATGTAAGTGCCTTGTTTGAATAGTACTGCCTTTTTTTGCAGTTGCTCTCGCTATGAGTGTGACGCGAGCAGAATCTTCTGTCACTCGTGTCGGAACTATAGTGTTCGCGGCGTTGCCAGGTGCTGGGGATGTTTTGTATGTGGCGATTTGGGGAATGGAGGCTCGGGGGGAGCAGGGGCATCTTGCGGGTTAGAATAGACTTGCGTGTATATATGCTATGGGACCGGCGGTTACCGGCATTCTATGCTGGGACCAGTGATGTGATGTTACATTCCTGCAACCTGGAATAAAGATTGTCTTACAGTTGCCTCAGTGTTACCTGGAGCATTTTTTCATTCCTTTGGATTTCCTACATGAATGGGCAAACCTATGCGTGTAAAGTATTTTTCTTCCATTTTGATTTCCACCTATTGCTGCACCAGATTGGTTGCATCTGTTCTCATTTCTGCGCTTGGATTGGAGCGTCGTTCAGCTCTGAAGGAATCAGATTGGTCACAGCAGTTCTCATATCTACGGTTAGATTGGAGCGCCTGGCAGCTGGGGAGGAACCGGATTGGTTTTCTGCATAGCCACGTTACAACTGGTCCGTTTGCTCATGGAATCGCTTCCTGTAATTCTATGTCAGTCCACGGAGGCTCAAATAATGCTTCTCTAACTTTACTGACAATACAGCAGCAAAAGAGTTAACTTTAAACAAGCATAACCCGGAAGAACAGCCCCCTCCAGGTATGCACCAATAGCATGACAACAATCAGTATATAAGGTCCCAGTGACGTAAGCACTTCCTCTTTCTTTGCTGCTGCAGCAGCGAGATAAGTGTTTCCTCATTCTTATTCATAATTAATTGCTTGCTTATTGTTTACAACTTTGGCGCTCTGCGCTCTTCATGTTCCACGCGACCTTCGCGTCTTCTTTTGCTTGTGTGGGTGGTCTTTTGACTGCCGTGTTTCTATGTGCATATTTCATTGTTCTGCTGCACATTTGCATGGGAGCGTGTTGCGCTCTATCGCGCTTATTAATTATTGTGCCTTACTTGAAGTTGAGGCTTCGGTGCCCCTTCGGTTTCTTTTTTTCTTGTGGGCTGTGGCGAGGGAGCGGAGCTACGCACTTCAGTGCGCTCAGGGAGCAGGTTTTGTTTAGCCCTGCCTTCGCGTGTCTGCACATGCGCGAACAGCCGGTGACAGGATTTCTAGCCCGGCTCTTCACGCTGCATTAAGTCACGCATTGCCTGATAAATCCCTGGCTCCAATTTAACGCTGACTGGAGCGTTTTTCCAGACTGAGCGCTTGGCATTAGAGGAGTTATTTCAGGGCTTGCTCCTGCCACTTCAAATTGTGTTTGTTTAGACCCAGTCTTTTAACGTTTGCCTGTCTGTGGTCTGTTAGCCCTTGGGTTCTCCCCCCCCTCTTTTGAACTCCTTCAAATTCTCCTATTATAATTATGGCGTACTACGCTGAGGAGGAAGATAAGTGGGTGGAATTCAATGAATATGAAAAGTATGTGGAACCATACAGTGAAACTTGGGAGGAGCATTCTGCTGAAACCCGGGATACCCACGACCGGAGTTCCATGAATAAGGCGCTTCTTAAAGCGCTGAAGCCCTTGGCGAAGTCTCTGACTTCGAAGAAAAGAAAGTCTAAATCTAAAGGCACATCTTCATCTTCTTCTCGTGCTTCGGCTGAAGCCTTGTTAAATGCTGCTAAGACTGTGCTTTTAGACCATCGTTCCTTGGCAGATAAAGATGCTCAGGACGATTCTACGTCCAGTACCACTACTACTTCTGATACAGATGACTCCGATAAACCTAAAAAGAAAGTCAAGAAAACAAAACACACCTTCTATGATGCTCAAGATGTGGTACAACCTAAAAATGTATTATTCAATCCTCAAAATTTAATTCATCCTCGGTCCACAGAATGGCAACCTTGTGTGGAAGTTGAGCATTATGTCCAAAATAATATCCGCCAAGGTTTTGAAAGCCAGGTCAGAGCTACGCTTCGGTCTGAGTGCCCTCGACCCTCTTTACTTGGCAAGGTCACTGATACGCCAGATTTAGACCCAAATATGGCTACTTGTATGCGCAAATTTGCTAAGGACCCTAAGAAGGGTTTAGATAGAGCCTGGAAAGTTTGCCAGGATAAACTTTTGGATATTTCTGGCCCGATGTGGTGGCTAAAGATAAGGGTACCCCTATGGACCCTTCGGACATCATGGAATGGGCGCAACGCGCCATGTGTTTTTTGGGAAATGCAAATGTTGCTTTGTCTACTGAACGAAGACGTTCCTTTTTAATGCGGATTGATCCACAATTAGCTGAGATGGCTACCACAGAGCCAGGTTCCCTGGCCAATGGAATGCTTTTTGGAGAGGACTTTGTTAGAAAGATGGGGAAATATGTTGCAACATTCTCTGCTTTGGACAAAGCGCAGGCTAACATAAAAAAAGTATTTCATACTGGTGTTTTTAATAGGGCCGGCCGCTTTAGAGGTCGCGGTGATGGAGCAAGGATTCGCATATTACGCGACTTGCTTGAATTCATGAACCTCGAATAATATGTAACAACGTAATCCAACCTGTTTGTCTTACTAATTTTCCTTTATTCTGACATTGGGGTGTCCTAGTGACGCTTGCCTATGTGTTTACTAACACAATAACGCTCGTAACTAAAAATGGCCGCTGCTTGGCGGGGTTTTCCTTCTGCGCATGCGTTAGTCACACTCACGTGACGTGACGTACTTGCAGTTCTGGTGGGAATCTTTGCGCTTGCGCATTTGGCTTTAAAATGGCTGATGTATGTCCTCACATGGTGTAGCTTGCACTGATGATTTCATGTTATTGTCTGTTGCACTAATCTCTAACGCCATAGTATATTTTTAAGTAAAGGGGTGTAGAGTAGCTATTCATGGTATACAGTGTATTCATTTATTTTCTGTGTTTTAATTTGTTTTTGCTTACTTTTCATGTACCGGGTTCTTGAGGGTCTGCGAGACACGCAGGAATCCATATTGAAGTACACCACTGCGCATGACTGTCTTCTGCCGGTGGCATTGAATGGCTGCCAACCAGAGGTCGCGGCCAAAACTTGCCTGGGAAGATGCACCTTCACCCAGCCGGAGAATCTAAAATGTCCTGCATTAGCAACAATTGTATTACTTTCCATTGTATTCTGTAGAATAGGTCATGGGAACCCCAAAATCAATAGGCGGTCCCAGAATATGCAAAAATAGGCTTGTAGAAATTAAATGTGATTGGTGTGTTGACCTATCCTACTTGAGGACCCATCGAAATTGGGGATTCTGACACTTGCAACATTTGAGGGGTGGTACACTGACCCAAAAACAGTATAACTAGCCTAGGTTTAGCTAGAGAAATTGTCCGACTTGTCCGAATAGCTGACCTGTCACTGACCCAACGCACTCAATCGGTGACTTGATAGAGAGGGCTGCGGAGCACTCTGTCCGATAATTCCATAGACTCAGAGGTTTTGTTAGAGAAACCTTAAGTGCTGGCGGAGCACTTTGCTGGGGAGTTCAATAACCCAATCGGGGTTCTGGCTGATATCTGCAGAGAGGGTGGAGCGCAGGCGTTTCTTCCAAAGTGCGGGTGCTGGTCTTATCCTGGTGGTCCTGTCCTGATCCTAATCTGGGTTTCCTGTCCTGTCCTGGGGTGTCCATTCTGCACCTGCTGTCCCATTGATGACTGTCCTTCCTTGGGGTTTTTCCTGTCCTTGACTGATCCGTGGCCAGGGTTGGTCTTCACACCATTCTAGGTAAATATTATCGCTGGAAACTCTATACTGCACCTTCTATTTTTCTATCTTTTGCTTTAATAAAGACATACCTTTGCATATGTTGATTTCCATGCTTTACGCAAATACTGAATGAAGAGCTCATATGATATTGATGTTAATTAGCATGTTCCTATTTTTTCCCCTTCCTTGAAGTACCTTTGCTAGATATCATTTATGAAATATAGAGGTGACTGATTCTTTACTGTTAAACTGACTCGATGATGGTTCTAATATTTTAGTATGTTCCACTTCTTCCCCTCCTATAGGTATATGTTAATTTAGAATTCTCGTGACTCAAAGTTCAAAGTCTATTTACATCTTCATTTGACCCAAAGTATAGGTTCTCACTTGTGATATTATAGTATGTTCTAAATTTCTTTCCTGAATTTAGTTATTCCCAGTCATAGACTAACTCCGGGGTTATCCTGAATTAAGCTGTTTTTCCCTGTTCTAAAATTCATAAATGATTAGCTTAATTTACTTCTTTTATGGATACGTGCTCTTCATTATTTTGATTATTGATTGTCTTTTGGTTGTAAACTTGATGCTTTCCGAATCTGAAATTTAGATAAAATATTTAAACTTCCCAGTAGTCTGTGGTCATTTAATGAAAATATAAAGAAATATATGTGGGTCTTTTTGTTTGCATTTTTTCTTCACAGCTAGCTCCCTGATCCATTGAGGTCGTTAGGTACCCGTAACGGTGGATTGGTAAGTCGGGTACAGTAGGAATATCTAGGAAGGAACTAGGGTTACTGGTAGTAGAGTGTAAGGTCACCTGATTAATGTACAAGATAAATTGAAGTTTATGGGCCCGATACATATATGGTGAAATTGTTGGTTGGGTGACCTGCGCGCTCCATCAGTAATTTTCTGGTAAGCAGAGGATGGTTAGGGACTAGTTGAAGAAATGGTTAGGGACTAATTAAAGTTGGGTAGGACTAGTTAAGATAGGTAGGTAGGTCGGATGCTGCTAAAAAGTTATTGCTGCTAATTGTGAAAATGTTGCTGCTAAAATAAACGTTTGAACGTATTTACAAAGGTGTTATTGCTTTGAAAATTATGAAATGTTTTAAATAGTTTTTTTTGCTGTTATATTGATAAATGTACTAACCCACTAGTTTATAAATTGTTACATGTTTGTCTGGAATCCCCGGGGAATTGAATAGCGAGTGGTGAAGAGAATCCACTTCGCTTTGAGGTCACTGGCTCAAGGAAAATTGGTGCAGGTTAGGTAGAACTGGAAGCACTAATTAGGGTTTTCTGAATGTATGTTTGAATAATTGATAGCAACGGGTTCGCTAATGAAACTTCAGTTGTGATATAACCTAGTAAGGGTCACACGAGAAAGGAGTAGTAGGTTCATCGGAGCTTGAGTGACAGCAAAGGGGTTCGCTAGTGAAACTTTAGGCTCGGTATATATCCTGAAAAGAAGTGGATGAGTCGAAGAAGTAACAGGTTCCCTAATGCTTGAGTGAAGGGTAGGCAGAAGAGATCTACTCGTAGTATTTGAAAAGTAGACCGAAGGAGTCTACTTGCAGTAAAACAAAGCTTTCCTCTCTAGACACTCGAGTACAGTGGCGAATGTTTCTATGTTGTAAATTAAATAACGCACTTGCACTTTAAGAGAGAAATAAAGTTTCCGTTACCTTGAGAGGGAGGAGTCAGCTGCGGAGCTGCTCTGACGTCACTCTGTGCCGCGCTGGTATTGGTCGAAACAGCGGGTGTGTAGCGGAGCTGGAATTGTAAATGAAGGGTGAGTGCCGAAGCGTGAGAACCTGTCTCGCGAAAGGCCGCGCACCCATTGGTCGAAATGTTTTGAAAGCGTGCATTTGATTGGTTGCATGAAAATAAAAGCTGCATTTGGATTGGGAGTGATTTTGTAAACAAAGTCGCTTGTAGGAAGTTATATGTGGCATACGTATAGGCCAGTGACTAGACCTGATCCAAGACATTTAGGGTTTGAAAACGATCAGTGGAAGGGTCATAACACTAGCATTATGTACAGAAATAAGAGAAAATTGTCCCTTGTAAATAAAGTGAAGAATTATTTCAAAAGGGACAAACCTATCAAAACTAGAGAAGGGTTGTCATACCGCCACCTAATACCCCCGCATCTTTCATGATGTTTGATAAAGGGTACCACTCGTGTGTATGGTTGGAAAATTGGGCGGAGTACACAAAGGATGACGGAATTTTGGCCTTTCCGTTAGAAGGTACATTTAATGGAAGAATCCTTTTTAATTTAGGAACGCGAATGAATGATTTACATCCCAGACCTAGATTAACGCAGTACGAAGCATTAGAGGAATGGGAGATCGAGGCTTTTGAGAGAGATAAGCCCCGAATGGATAAAGGGTTAACAACATTTTATCCGAAATTAAAGCAAGAGACCCGAGATAAAAAGATGAAACAATGGAGACAGAATATGATTGTAGAAGGACTGTATCCAATTATGGCAATGGGTGGTCCCGCGGGAGAGAAAAAGACAGAAAAGACCAAACATTGGGTGTCCAGTGGGGATTCAGATGATGATTTGTTGGATGACATGTTTATGAAAAATCCGCCTCCTTATAATGAAGGACCCAGATCTTCCAGTGTAGAGGATATTTCCCAACAACCCCCGTGTCAGGAAGGGAATAGATCTGTAAACGTAAGAAACAGCTGTCAAATACCTCCTTATAATGAAGGCCTAGGACCCATAGGTGCCAGAGACACCTGTCTAAGACCTCCATTTAGTGGAGAATCAAGATATTCAGGTGAAAGAGACTTTTTTCCAAGACCTCTCTATGAGGAAGGACCAAGATCTGTAAACACAGGAAGCCTGTTCCCAAAACCTAATCATGGTGAAGGTCCAAGTATGACCATCCAACTGCCCCAACATTAAGTCCGCAAATAGTACCTGAAATAAGCCTGGAAAGAATGCTGCAGGAAAAAGAGCGAGAGGCTCTAGCCAAACAAAGAACCGAAATAATTCAGAAACTCTTCCAGTTAAATACAAGTCCCGAAGCCTTGACAATCCCAGTAACTATTGGACCAGTTGTTCCTTTGTATGGGGATAGACAAGGGAGTCCAAAGGCCCCGATCATTACCCCAACTATAGTGCAGCCAAGAAAAGAGCCCTTAATTGTAGATGATCAATGAATGTGAATCTGAAGCTTATTTAATGGATTTGCCGATTAGGAACTCAGGAAGGAGTTTGCAGAAGAGACATAATCCTTTCAATACGAGAGAGAGATTCAAATGGAATCGACTTCAGGTACCAAGAGTGTCACATTGGTGACTCCTGAAGAGATTGAGAGATGGAGTCGAGAACTAGAGAAACAAACTCCTCAGACCAAACCATTAGATATTTACAAATTAAGAATTGAAATGGAAGAACTGACGGCCGGAAATGTGGGGTTAGACAGATTAAATACCTATTCTGAGGAAGAGCTGCTGTTTATTGGCAAGAGTCTTACCCGTAATACCAGAGTGCTCCATGAGAAATTAACCGACACTGCAGCTAGTATGGGAATAGATATTTCAAAATCAAAGCCATTACAAAAACCCTATAGAGCTGACTTCTCAGACAAAGATTTGGAAAATATGAATGTGACAGGGAAAAAGGTGCAGATCAAAGAATTGCTGACCGTGTTGCAAAAATGGGGAGACGTAGAAAAGTGGAAAGCCCGGTGGGCAAAGAAGAAGGAGGAAGTTAGATCCAAACAAACGACTTCTGAGTTTGCTTTAAGGGAAGTTGACAAGCCAGAACAGTTATACCCCATGCGAGAAGTGCCAGGTGGGAAGTATGTGCACGTTCCATGGTCCCGACAGGATATTGTGTCCTTTACCAATGATTTCCCTAAATTGCGGGAGAAGCCTGTAGATTGGTATCGACAGGTTGAGAGGTTCGTGAAAGTACAAAAATGCCTGTGGAAAGATCTGGATGGGTTCTTTGACATAGTTGTTCCCGTAGATTTATGGACAGAATGTAAAATCGCCATTGGTTGGCCTAGTGAGGAATACCCGAGGGACCCTATTTCAGGAGCACCTTCCGATGAGGTAATGAAAAAATACCAGCAAGTAATGTTACACTTGAAGGGAAAGGTGCCTGCAAAGGAAACTGATTGGACCAGAATAGATAGAACTACACAGGAAAGAGATGAGACTGTGCATTCCTTTTATGAAAGATTGTTACAGGTGTTTAAAACATACAGCGGCATAGATAACATTGAGATGAAGGATATGACCCACTTCATTTACAGGTTTGTAAACGGTTTAAGACCTGAAATTTGTCAGTGGATCAAAGACAATAAAATCTGTTGGCAGTCTAAGAAAATAGATGAAGTCTTGCGATACGCAAAGTATTGCGAAGACGAGATGGCTGATAAGCGAAAAGCTTTGAAGGAAAAGGTCATGTGGGCACAAGTAAAACTAGCGGAACAGCAGGGAAAGCAATTGGGTAAAATGAAAAAGAATTTCCAAAATCAAGGTTCTGGGGGTGGAGGGAAGCCCAGAGTGAAAATGAGTCGAGAGGAAGCCAAAAAGAAGTTCCCCTGTCACCTGTGCGGAGAAATAAGGCACTGGAGAGACGAGTGTCCATATGCACAAGATAATAACCCCCAAACCCCTGATTTAAATCCACAGACGCCGAATGAAAAACCAAGAAAGACACAGCAACAGGTAAAGGCGAGTCAGTTGCCTCGTGCACCTAAACCGAATTATAAGGGAAAAACACCGCAAGGTGAAGACATAGAAATTTGGGGAGGAAGGGAGGATAGAAATGCAGCACTTCGCAATTTTTATTGAGTGATACTTTCCTCTGTGACGACCAATACTGACGGGGCCTGAGGGGGGAGGACGGGGAGTGCGTAGTTGGCGCCTCCTTGCCGGTAGACCAGTCAGGGCCATACATTGAAGGAAAGGTTGAAGGCAATGATGTCACCTTTCTGTTGGACACTGGTGCTACCCGTTCTACTGTAAGAACAGCAGACGTTCCAAACCTACCCCTCTCGGGAGAAGCAATCCAAGTAGTGGGTGTATCTAATCAATTGATTAGTACCCCAGTTACTGAACCCATGGAGATTACAATAGGGAATTTCAAAGAAATGCATAGATTTGTAGTCTGTGACACCAGTCCTGTAAACTTATTGGGACGTGATTTGTTGTGTAAAATGAACTGCACTATCTTTTGCATACCAAAGGGCGTCGAAATTCAAACCCCAGACGAAGATGGAATATACAAATTAATGTTAATCAGACCTGACTCAGAAATTAAACGACTGACAATACAAGACTTACCTGAAGAACTCCAACAGACCGTGAAACCAGAAGTATGGGACTTTACTGGAAAGGATGTAGGGCTAATGGCAAATGTTGATCCAATTAAGATAGCCATGAAAGAAAATGCAGTTTACCCCAATACCAAGCCTTACAAAATGAGTGCAGAAGTGAGAGCAGGAGTTGCCATTGAAATAAAAAGATTGCTAGAAGCGAACATCATACAAGAAGTGATGAGTAGCCCATGTAACTCACCCATAATTGGAATCAAGAAACCTAGCGGCAAATACAGGGTAGTACAGGACCTGAGACAGGTAAACAAAATTGTTGTTCCTTGTTGCCCTATTGTTCCGAACCCTGCAGTGATCCTGTATCAAATTCCCTGGGATGCTGAGTGGTTCACTGTGATTGACCTATGTCACGCATTTTTTTCGATCCCATTGCATCCAGATAGCAAATTTCTTTTCTCATTTGCCTTCGACAGTCACGTGTTCGTTTGGAATCGCGTCCCCCAGGGGTACACTGAAAGCCCCTCAATCTTTAATCAAATTCTGAAAAAGTGCCTTGAATCCCTAGTCTTACCTGGAAATTCAGTTTTGGTGCAATATATAGACGACCTCTTGGTGGCGTCTAAAAATCAGAAAGACTGTGTTGTTGACACTATTGCCTTGCTGAACCATCTAGGTGAAGGAGGACATAGTATCACCTGACAAACTACAGTTCTGTACCAAATCAGTAAAATATCTGGGGCACCAGATAGAGAAAGGTATCAGGAAAGTTACTTCAGAAAGAATTAGGATAATTCAAAATATGCAGTTACCCAATACTCAGAAAGAAGTCAGATTGTTCCTAGGAGTCGTAGGTTATTGCAGGCAATGGATTGTGGGATTTGCAGTCCTAGCAAAACGATTAATCAAAATGACAAAGAAAGGAGCAAAAGACCCAGTAGAATGGGACGAGGAAAGCCTGACAGCATTCACAAAATTACGAGAATGCCTCTGTACCGCCCCTGCTTTAGGAATGCCTGATTATTCGAAAGAATTTGCACTGTTTTGTGATACACAAGATAATTGTGCACTGTCAGTCCTAACCCAAGAGCATGGTCTGACTAGACGTCCAGTAGCATATTTTTCTGCTACCTTGGATCCAGTGGCTGCTGGATTGCCCGGATGTCTGAAAGCAGTAGCCGCAACTTGCATGAGTCTAGAACAAAGTGAATCCATCGTTATGGGACATCCTGTAACTGTGTATGTTCCACATGCAGTTGTAATTTTACTGACCAGAACTAAAACTCAGTATCTTACCCCTAGTCGGTTGACTAAATATGAAAGAATTCTTGTAGGTGCTGCGAATGTGGTCATTACTAGGTGTAACATATTAAATCCAGCTACCCTATTGCCAGATTCACTGATTACAGAAGCAAAGGGAGAGGTCGAGCATGACTGTATTGACCTGACTGAGTTTAGTACTAAACCACGCCCAGATATCAAGGAAATGCCCCTGCCTGTGGAAGATTATGAGTTGTTTGTGGATGGCTCATGTATGAGACATGAATATGCAGGCCTAAGTGCTGCTTATGCTGTAGTCACGGTATCACGCACTATAGAAGCATCTTGTCTATTTGGAGTAAAGTCTGCACAAGTAGCCGAATTGGTTGCATTGGCAAGAGCCTGTAAAATTGGGAAAAATAAAAGAGTAACCGTATATACTGATAGTCAGTATGGTTATGGAGTTGTGCATGACTTCGGCCAATTGTGGCTGCAAAGGGAGTTTCTGACATCTTCAGGTACTCCTATCAGAAATGGAAAAGTTGTACAAGAATTGCTGGATGCAATCCAGCTACCAAAGGAATTGGCAGTGGTTAAGTGTGCTGCTCACAAATCTGGCAATGACCATGTGACAGTAGGTAACCGATACGCTGACGAAGTAGCCCAACATTGTGCCAGACATAGAATGTCTGTCAATATCAAATTGGGGGGATACGGAAACAGCTGCCAACTTACGGTGTTTGAGGATGTGCCTACATGGGATGAATTGAAAGAGTGGCAGCATGCTGCGACACCAAAGGAAAAGGGAAAATGGAGAAAGCTTGGTTGTTACCAAAGAAGCGAGGATGGTGTCATTGTTGGCCCTGATGGTATGCCTGTGTTGCCTAATCGCTTGCTTGCTTCTATGGCCAGACTCATACACGGAGATGCATACACTGGTAGGGATGCCATGGTTCGTGTTTTCCAACAGACATGGTACAGCTCGAGGTTCAGGAAAGTAGCAGAGTCTCTCTGCCAGAGGTGCTTAACATGTCAACAGTTCAACGCTGGGAAGAGAACAGTAGTTGAAATGGGTAAAATTGGAAAGTCGGGAGGTTCTTTTGTGAGATTGCAGATTGATTTCATTCAATTGCCCCTTTGTAAAGGAATGAGATATGTCCTTGTCATTGTCTGCCTATTTTCAAAATGGGTAGAAGTTTACCCAGCCAAAAAGAATGATGCCATCACAGTAGCCAAGTTGTTACTACGAGAGCTAATACCTAGGTACGGGGTTCCAGTCACAATTGAATCAGATAGAGGTGGGCATTTCCAGAATGAAGTAATTGATCAGCTCTGTAAAGCTTTCAAGATTACACAAAAGCTGCACTGTGCATATCGTCCAGAGGCTTCTGGAGTGGTGGAACAAGTAAATGGCACTATCAAATCGAGACTAGGAAAGATGTGTGAGTCTACTAACATGAATTGGATAGAGGCTTTACCTCTTGTTCTGATGGGAATTCGAAGTATTCCAGACCGAAATACAGGCCTGAGTCCCCATGAGATCCTGATGGGAAGAGTGATGAGACAAGCATGGGTACCAGGACACAAACTGATAAGCATTTCTGATGATTTGGTACTTGAGTACTGCAAGCAACTGGGTGACCAAGTGCGTTCTATCTCTCGCCAGATTGGGGAAGACGCCGTCGCCAGTCCAGCAACTCCAGTCCATAAATTGGTTCCAGGCGATTGGGTGGTACTCAAGAAGCACACCCGTTCGAATTGCCTTGCACCGAAGTGGGGAAAACCGAGACAGGTGATCCTAGTGACCACGACAGCGGTGAAGTGTGCCGGCGTCCCGAAGTGGATCCATGCCAGCCACACCAAGAAGGTGATCGAAGACAAGAAGACTGACGCTGAAGGTTGCCCAGCTGAGGGGTCTCCAGAGGTAAATCCCGAAGTAGCTGATGATGAACAACTGAGCACCAGTCGAGATGAGTGGATACCCATAATCGACCTGACTGATGACCCAATCAGAACAAGAAGTCAGACCTACGCAGACAGAGAGTGGAATAGTGAGGATGAGACAGGAATAGAAGAAGACAATCAGATTATCAAAATCCATGTAAAATCTGAAGACGAAGAAAAACAGATAGGGACAGAGCAGGTTATCGACACACCCCCAAGAACGCCTGAAATTGAAAAGGGACAGACAGATATTAGGGCAAAGGTTCAAGCGGAAGAAAATCAAAGGTTCGAAGTGCTTGAACAGGATCAGATAGAATTAGACGAATGTGTTCAGGACACAGAAATTGAAACACCCAAAAGTCAAATCCAGTCTACACCTGAACAAGGCCAGCTTAGAAACCAGGCAGAAGAAACAGATATAAGACCTGGGACTAGTCAGACAGGAAGGGAAGAAGCGGAAGGAGAAGTGCCACAACTAAACGAAAATAAAAGAGCATTAGACGAAAGCCCAACAACAGTGCCAGTTAAAAGACTCAAGAAAAAGAAAAATACAGAACCAAGATACATTAAGAGACTGAGACTAAGACTGAAAACAGTAGAAGAGAAACGTGAACAAATAAAACAAGCTTTAAGTAAAGCAGACCCAACTGGAGAAAACACTAAGCGAAGAAGTGCCCGAGTAAAAAGACAGAACGAAAGGTAACAGGATCCTGACTGGACTTTCCTGGTGTTGGAGGACTTTGAGGATCTTGATATAACTGACGAAAGTGACGAAGAACAGACTACTGACCAGTCTGCCGAAGAAGACGAACCAACCTGAAATTGCTCAGTGTAAGCTACCTGTGCAAAGTTACAAAGAGGGGTTGAGAAAAACTCAAATCCAAAAACGCCGAGGAGACCTTACCCGAGGAGACCCTACCTGGGACATTGCTGCTGATCTCCCTTCTGCATTTACCTTTACGACTTGCAGCACCCGCTTCGCGGGTGCCGCTGCGCGGCTTGCTGTTTGCCGCTTGGGATCTTGCTGACTGTGCCTGGGGCAGAGGAAACATCGTACCAGGGGCGGTGCGCTGCAGGGACTCCATTTCCCAGGAGTCCCTGCCTGACCTGGGTCATCTGGTCTGCGCCCCCTGGTAGCCCCGCCCCCCGGACGGCACAAACCTACAAATCTCCCAGTACTTCCTGAAACAGGCGGGAAACTCAAATCCAAAAACGCCGAGGAGACCTTACCCGAGGAGACCCTACCTGGGACATTGCTGCTGATCTCCCTTCTGCATTTACCTTTACGACTTGCAGCACCCGCTTCGCGGGTGCCGCTGCGCGGCTTGCTGTTTGCCGCTTGGGATCTTGCTGACTGTGCCTGGGGCAGAGGAAACATCGTACCAGGGGCGGTGCGCTGCAGGGACTCCATTTCCCAGGAGTCCCTGCCTGACCTGGGTCATCTGGTCTGCGCCCCCTGGTAGCCCCGCCCCCAGGTCGCCCTAGCAAACAATCATAAAGGTCCAACCACACGCTGCGCGGGAGCGCGCGGGAGAGCGCGGGAGCGCCTGGGGCGAAGCCCGGGCAAAGGGCGGGCCCTCTACGGCCCTCCAAGGCCAAACAAGGCTCGGCTATTCCCTTAACGTGAGTAACTCGCTTCTGGGCATTTGTTATTCGTCATCAACCCTTCTTGATATTTACGCCATATCATGGCTACGTCTGTTGAAGATGCTCCTAACACTACAGCAGGAGCTTCCATCTTGGGTCCTTTGGACAAATTCTTTTTTAGAACCACTGCTGAAGTTGATAGAGACCTGGCTATGGCTGAGCGCCGTGTCGCTCGCCGATTATCCATTGAGCATCTTAAAAACACCGCACTAGACCCTTGCTCTATAGCTACTCCTCAGGTCCACTTAGAACATCCAACCTTGGAAAACACTGACGTTGACCTGTTCAATACGGACAATATTCCTTTAATATTCCAATCTAGCTCGCCCCTTAAAAACAATACATCTGCCTCAATCGAACCTGAGCTATCTCGCTATAGCAATAATCCAATCATTGATTTAG
The DNA here is from genome assembly GCF_964261635.1 of Lissotriton helveticus. Lineage (NCBI taxonomy): Eukaryota > Metazoa > Chordata > Amphibia > Caudata > Salamandridae > Lissotriton > Lissotriton helveticus. The sequence continues at coordinate 1,853,712,077 of NC_136061.1, read as the reverse complement.
TAACTCCTAATTCACCTAAGGCCATCGAGGATGCAAGTCCATGCATAATGGAAGTACTATTGCCGGCGGAAGTGGAACACCGAACACTGTCCCACCCAGTGCCTCCCATACCTACGTTACATAAACCTTTGACTCCCTTTAACCTTTCTAAAAGGAAACAGGCAACTATTCGATCGCCTCCAAAAAAGCGTAAAAAAAGAGGCCTGGCTCAGGCAGACACTTTAGCACACAAACACATTCCCTCCAAGGATTCATTGAGGAAGGAATTACTTCAAATAGTGGAAGGGGCACCTACCGCAGTTAGAAATACTCTGACCTCTCAGGTTCCACCATCTATAAAAGATTTCATGGACGCAATGGAACATCTAATGAAAGCGTTATTAATTCCAATAGTAGAGAGAGTAAAGAGAATAGGAATTCAATTGGACACCCTTACAGGATGCTCTACTAAAAATATTCCAACCAGTAAGGACCTAGTAAACGCCCCGAGTTTAAAAGATGGAGAGAAAATGTCTAAGATGGGAAAAACGACCACAGAGGCCAAATCCATAAAAGATTCCAGAATTTTAACTGATCATACATCTTTAGCCACTTTGAGGCCAGTAACTAAAGTTCCATCTGTTCAATCCAAACCGCCTGTGAATATACGGGCACAATCTGCACAAATAAATTCCCTTATGGATTCTGCAAGAATGGGGAACACAAAAACCGATCTGGGTATGAATAAGATTGACCCTAAAGTTAAAAGACCACCACGGGAAAGAAATGTAGACTTACCCCCAACGGCTTCACAAAATGTCACCGTTCTAACGGGGGTTCCGCCACAACCATCTTCAGGAGCTCATGAAAACTATACCAGTCTTAAAAATAAGGCGATATTTTGGCTTAAAAACAACAGGCCACTACCACCCCACTTAAATGGTGACATAATCATGGTGAGAAGAACAAAATGGGTGGGCATTCGCCCTAAAGACATAGAGGGTGACGTAATAATCATCACATTTAAAGACCCTAGAGTTCCCATACATATCAGGGATTGGTTTTCAGATTTCAATAGTGGTCCGATTACACCAAAACCACTATCATATTTTTATCCTGAAGCTTTAATGCCCCCAAATCTATACCAACCTAAACCTCATTTTGATAAATTCTCATTTCAACAGCACAGAAGACCAATCCAAAACACATATCGGTCAAGGAATGGAGTGAGGGAAAACATATTTCCACCCTTTAACCCCTATTACGATAGGGAGAATAGGTGGGAAAACAATTGTACCCCGACTCCTAGATACGATTCTGTGGGATATGGACAATGTTTTCCACCCTTAAATCCATCTTGGAACTTCCCCTGCTACAATCAATATGAGCCACTCTATGGTCTGGATGACATAGAATGACTACCCCCATTGAAAGTAGACTACCCGTGTAGGGAGAAAGCATCTGGTATAATTTCCAAAGCATCCCCCATAAAGGGCTATTTGGGTGGTAGGACCCTGAAGAAGGGATAGTAAACGGGGTAGATAATATGGTTATAGTGAAAACAACGCCCCAGACAGACCGACAAAATATTACTAATACTTTGTCTACCTATGTGGAAAATAGGAAATCATCTGCCAAATTAGAGATGCTCAGCTGGAATCTGGCAGGAATCACCTCGAAAATTGTACAACCGGCCTGGCTGGATGTGGTAAACTCTTATTCAGTCCTCTGTTTCCAGGAGACTTGGGTGCTTACTCCAATAAACCTACTGGGTTACCAGACTTTTCACTCCCCAGCAATTGCGAGTAAGCAGGGTAGACATAGCGGGGGCTTATGTACATACATTAGTGTTGCAGTAGGGCACAGGATACGGAAAAAGGTACTCAGGGTTTCCTACCAAATAATTGTCATGGACATTGGCTCATCCCTGACATTGTTAATTATTAATTTTTACAATAATATGCCCCCAGATCAGTTGGAGAAAGTTTTAGATGACCTACACCATGCCGTTGTATCAATTAAAGAAACATGTGGGGGTGAGTGTGCGACTGTATTCATGGGTGACTTTAATTGTTATATCTGTCAAACGGTCTCAAGGGGTGCGTGTGTTATCTCCCCTACACAGGAAACCGATTTCGATGATGCGATTCCTAATCACTTCTCTCATTCAAAAATAGGGGAGTTATTAAATAATTTTATGGCCTCCTTCAACTTACACTTTGCTAACGACCTATCTCTCCCTCCAAGACCATTTAAACCATCCTTCCACGGCAGAGAAATACATTCCACTATTGATTTTATTCTTTTTTCAAAGATGCATGCCCCTTTAATATTCTTCTGGGACACTCTTGATCATCTCTATGGTGACCATTATCCCCTGGCTCTATCTGTCGTGCTACCCTCTCCCACTACTACTCAAAATAACCCCAAAGTTAACTATGACCAACCTATCAAATTGGGGGCTCTTAATGGCTACACCATTAAATGGGACAAAATTAATCCAACCAGTCTCCTGAAAAATTTATTGAAGATGAGGTGGGAGGAGGTTCATATTTGCTTGTCTTTGACTGAACCACCTCATTCTATCCTTGAGGCTTTTCTGAAAATACAGGCAACTCTAAAACAACTACTTACCCGACAGTTCAAGACAGGGATAACCACCCCTAAAGGGTGGTTTGATAAAAATTGTTCAAGGGCTTTAAAATCACTAAAGAATCTACTGCATCTAACACCAAAACCGACCATGGAGATACGCCAGGCCAGACTCCGTTACCGCCTAGCCATCAAAAACAGGAAGAAATCTTTGAAGGCCGAAGCATGGCAGAATTTGTTGTCAACGTGTGAAAATCGGGATCTTTCAGCCTTCTGGAAATTCATAAACACCCCGCTTCCATGGGCAAAAATGCCTGAGAGGAGTTTGGACCTTGCGATTGACGGAGAGACATGGGCTGTTTACTTCCAACAACTTTATAGTAAACCTATACCCTCAAAAAACATAACGTCAGAGCTATTTTCTCCAGCAAGCACAAGATCCCTGAGTGAAAGGCACTCCAACATCGTTTTCTCGTGTGAGGAGGTGGAGCTGGCTATAAGGGAGAGCCCAATTGGAAAGGCACCGGGCCCAGATGCCATCCCAGCAGATGTCTTTAAAGCAGAAATAGCCTTTTGGGCTCCAATACTGACTTCTGCTTTGAACTCTGCGAATATTTCTGGCCACATTCCATCCTGGGCCGAGGCCATAGTAATACCCATCTATAAAAAGGGAGATAGGCACTCTCCATCTTGTTATAGGCCTATCTCCTTGCTTGACTCCTTAATGAAGATTGCGGGTCGTATCATTTTGAAACACTTAGTAAAATGGACGGAAGAGAAGGTCATACTCTCAACACTTCAATATGGTTTCCGCTCTGGAAGAGGCACAGTAGAACAGACCCTGAATTTACATCTTATCATGTCCAAATACGTAGACATAAAGAAGGGAAGCCTCTACGTAACATACATAGACTTAAGCTCGGCTTTTGACTGTGTGCTCCATGAACAATTATGGGATATTCTTGACCACCTAGGGATGGATCCACCAATCCTCCTCTTCATTATGAACTTGTATAGAGATGCGGGATCCAGAGTGAGATTTGGCCCGAAGGGAGAGTGCTCGCCAAGGTTTACCATCAATAGAGGGGTTAGGCAGGGGTGTCTATTGATGGTAAACCTTGGCGAGCACTCTCCCTTCGGGCCAAATCTCACTCTGGATCCCGCATCTCTATACAAGTTCATAATGAAGAGGAGGATTGGTGGATCCATCCCTAGGTGGTCAAGAATATCCTATGGCATTTATATAGAGCGAGAAAAGCAGGGGGGTGAACACCTGAAAAACATTGAATGCGACTACCCAAAAGTGGGAGGCCAAACTATCCCAATCTTGTTATATGCCGATGATGCGGCTATTCTTTCCCAAACAAGAGTGGGGTTGCAGAGAGCGGTTACCGCATTCTCTACTTTTATGCACGATAGGGGTTTAAAAGTGAACATTGGGAAAACCTATTCAATGGCATGCAGTAAGAAGACAAAGAAAATCCCATGTCCCATATTCATTGAGGATCAAAGACTGGAGACAGTGGATAACTTTACGTATTTGGGTATATGTGTGCACAGAAAAGCGTCCTGGCAGTCGGCAGTCATAAAGAGGAAACTCGCCTTTGTCAAGGCAATAGGTGGGCTTCGAGATTTTGCTGGAAAAATAGGAGGGAGACCAGTTGAACAGCTCATTATCATATACAAAGCGAAATGTGCTTCAACCGCAATTTATGGGGCCGGTCTTTGGGGCATTGATAATAACATTTCCTCAATCCAAATAGTGGAGAATAACTTTTTAAGGTACCTTCTGGCAACACCGAAAGCAACATCTGTCTACATGATGCACATCGAGTTAGACCTACCATTCATATCAGATTTAATCAAAGTGGAGCCCCCCCCTTTTGTGGCATAAAATCTGGACCACACCTGAGACTGGTCTGAATCGAGAAGTCATTTTAGATATTTTTAAACAGGAAGGGGCAAAACATACGAAATGGTTAGTTTATGTCAAAAATTTCCTTGAGGATATTGGTCGCCCAGAGTTCTTTTCCGATCCTTTGACTCTGGAACACATCTCAAGGAAAAATCTGAGAAAGATTCTATTGGATTACCTGGAAACTAAAAGATGGAACAATCAAAAACTAAATAAAACACTCCAGGCATATCAAAGGGTGACACCGGTGAAGGGGCTTCAATTATATCTTTCAACTGATTTTTCCACCTATACTAGAATGCTGCTTGTTAGATTTAGATTGGGCTCCTTCTTTCGTCTTATAACATTTCCCTCATTTAATGATTGGTCCCGAAACCTGTGCCCCTGTCCATGTGATGACACTTCTGTCCAATCCAACATCCATACTATCCTATTTTGCACATATTATGTGACTCCTAGGAAAGCCCTATTGAGACCTTTATTAAAAAGATGGGGTTTGAGGTCCTGTAAAGACGCATTTGAGCGCTTACAAGAGTTAGAGCGGTGGTACTCAAAGTACGGCCCGCGGGCCATTTGCGGCCCGCCAGACCTCTCCTTGTGGCCCCCCCAGGGAAAACAACAACAGTCACGGACTTGCTGTTGTGATTCCTTGGGGGCCGCATTTACCGAGAATGAGCATGCGCAGACAATTAGTGTCTTGCATGCTGACCTGCGCCCCGCCCTCACCTGCTTGCATAGCTGTGGTGCCCTGGAGCCGGTGCTCGTGAAGAGCAGTGGCTGCTGAGAGCGTGCCGCGGGGAGCTTCGGTGTACGGGGGGCTGGCTTGTGAGTCACAAGAGACCTCAAATGCACACACGGGACAAGTTCTGCACGGTGCCACGAAAACGGAACCAGGGCAAGTGAAGTATTGGGCCACATAGAAGAGGAGCCTAGGAGAGGAGCTGGGCAGGAGGGAAAATGTACATTAACCAGGCACAAAAAACGAGGGAAAAACGAGTGACACACAGGGCAGAAAGGCACAAAAAAACGAGGGAAAAAAGAGTGGCACACAGGGCAGAAAGACACATAAAACGAGGGAAAAACGAGTGGCACACAGGGCAGAAAGGCACAAAAAATGAGGGAAAAACGAGTGGAACAGAGGGCAGAAAGGCACAAAAAACGAGTGGAACAGCGGGCAGAAAGGCACAAAAACGAGTGGAACAGAAGGCAAAAGGGGCACAAAAACAAGGGAAAAACGAGTGGCACAGAGTGCAGACGGGCACAAAAAACGAGTGGCACAGAGGCAGAACACAGAAACATAGGGGCAGCTAAGAACAGAAGGCAGAACGGGCAGAGAGGCACGGGGGCAGCGAGGGGAACAGAAGGGAAAAACGGGCAGAGACACAGGGCAGCGAGGGGTACAGTAGGAAAGACCGGGAAGAGAGAGCAGGGTTACAGCGAGGGGAACATAGGGAAGAAAAAGGGGCACGGACCACGTACAGGCAGCGGGGGAAGACAGACAACAGCAGTCACAGACACAACAGTGAAAATACAGGCAATACAATAAAAGCAATAAAACTTTAAAAGGCACATGTGTATAGGTTACCGTTAATTGGCAGGCAGGTAAAAATAGATGCAGCCAGGATCAGCAGTAGGATTTTCGTGCTGCTGTCTGATTGCTCACTTTCCACAAACCCTTGGGTACCACTAAATAATACACTGCTGTATGCATTAATGTCTATGCCAATAGACCCAATTCAGGCTGACTCCCTCTTGAAATTGCCTCTGCTTCAAAAGGCGTTTTTAAAAAGAAATGTATATTGTACAAATTGCTTGGGGGTCCTCAGGAGTCAAAAGTTTGGAAACCACTGCTCTATGACAGCACCCTGTAGGGGTGACTTCCATTTCAAATGTCACCCCAGACGTGCGCGTGGCTTCATGCGCTCACCTGCACCTCCAAACTGTTTCACATGTTCCACCAGGTCCTCATTGAACACCAGCCACCCGAGACTGTGCCCACCTGTACCCTTCTACCCGGGGCGGAAGGGGGGGGTTCACCCTGCCTGTACCCACCAAGCCTAGGGTGCTGTAACCCACCTCCTTTCTGAGAAGAAAGGTGGGCTGTTCATACAACTCTTATTTGAAAGAGCTATACTCACCAGCGTCCATAAACCCTGAAGTTAACAGTGCAGCCAACGAGGCCTTCAGTGCATCACCCCGAGAGCCTACCCTGTGCCGTGATACTTTGTGGCTTTGCATGTACGTGCTTTCTGAGATGTAACGTGCCAGACTTATTCACCTGCGAGCAGGCGTGTGGGGGCAGGGAGCACCTATTTGTCTGCTGAGACCATGAGAGTGTGTGTGTGTGTGTGTTTCTACCTAAGACCCCTGGGAGGGGGCGTGGTAATCTCTGCGTGGGCACGGGGTGATCGTGTAGCTGCGCACGCACGTGCACCGAGACTCTGACCCAGCGCCCAGGGGCCAAGATCGCATTGTAAAGCCACATGCAAGTCCAACAGGGTCCCCAGCACCGGAGTCCGCTAGAAAGCACATGTGGGTCACAAGCAACAGAGTCCATTCCAGGGTGCCAGGTCGCTCATTGTCAGCCATTACCAATGTGCCCAATCCTGCACTTTTGCTTAATAAACCACTGCATTCTGGGTGTCTTTGCTTCAATTATATCAAAATATCCCATTACATTTGCCTTTGTACTTGCTATTCTACTTTCACTAAAGGCCTTCAAATAAAAAAATTTTATCAAAATGTGCTCTTTGTAGTTACACCTGATTTTGAAATACAGCATTGTCGCATTGTCTAATGTTTTGAAACAGTTTTTATTTTACTCTAGCTCCGCCCCCACTGATCCCGCCCCCACTAACCCCACCCCTAACAGTGCGGCCCTCGGCCACAAAGCACACTGTAAGTTTGGCCCCCGACAGAAAGTTTGTGAGTACCCATGAGTTAGAGGATAGAGACGTCATACGTATCATGGAACAGTTTTTAAAATTGGTGTTTAAATTCAGGAAATCGCTACAATGGCCTATGTGATAATGATGTTTGCCACTATACTTTTGTATAAATAGTTTCTCCTTATGAAATTTTGGGTTCCCCAACCTTCTCAAAATGAAAACACCCTTGTAAAAAATTTTTAATTTTTAATGATTTTTATGATAATCATGTTTTTTAATGAATCTGTATGTTTTTTAACTAATTGTTATCTCTTTTAAAGTATTGTTATGAACGCTTATATGATATTTTTTTTGTGAATATCGAATAAAGCTTATATTGAAATTGAAATTGAAATTGAGAAAAGCTTCTTTTGAGCAGAAATGTCTGATTCAAATGTGAATGGAAGACCTAGACGTAATTGCTGTAAAACATGCTGTAAAGTATGTATATGTAGCATAGCCTTAGTGTTAATATTATGGATAGGACTAACAATTACTATTCCTTATATGATGAGCAAAAGTACTATTACTGACACCACAGAGACTGTGACGAAAAATGCAAGAGAAACGACATCACAAAACGTAGAAAGACATGAGAAAGCCCTTAGCATTAGACAAACTAAACAGGACTTAGAAGCATCAGATGAGGAAGGACTACATTATCATGGAGTAAAGAACCAGAGTCATTTAAATGTATTCGCTAACCTTTTAGTGCATTATGTAGAAACCATGGAAATAGAGGACTGTTATGTGTGCATGAAGCTACCTACTTCTGTAGCTGAGGGGGTGACATACCATCACTTGACACTAACATATGGAATCTCCTGTAGTATTTTAGCTAGCCTATTCTACAAAAGAGGACCGTTACAGTATTACTACTCTAACTCAGATGTGATATTTTCTGAACTTCCTATACGTGGAAATCTGAATCCTGTACATACCAAAAGTGACGTGACACGTTATATGGGAGAATATTTTCTGACTATAGGTACCATAGATTTAGGTGAAGCACACAGAGACAACTTGACCTGTTCATTACATGAACAAGAGAAAATGTTTCTAAACATGGCAGAGAAAAGAAGAGAAAGTTTCCAAAGAAAGGCGAATGATAAAAGGCAGAAAACACCTAAGTGGGCTGAAAACATGGGAAGCACCTCAAATGGTGGGGTTAGTCCTGCTTTGTTGCTGGATTTCGAGAGAAAAGGGAAGCTTTGTCTTCACCGAGAAAAGACTAGTTATTATAATAAAATTTTCATTGGTTCCAGTCAATGTGAACACAAATATAACGTAATTGGAGGTTGGGGTTTCAAAAATGGGTCAGAACCTGTGTTTCCCGGAATTTATTACATATGTGGAAACAAGGCTTATTTCAAATTGCCGGATCACTGGTATGGAAGCTGCTATTTTGGCATTGTCTTCCCGAAAATATACCATGTGAATGAAATTGCTGGAAGCAGTGAAAACACTAACAGTTTGGTGCGTAGTAGAAGAGAAAGTGTAGGTGAAATAATGGGTAGTATATTTAGTGCATTGATACCTGCAGTGGGAGTGGTTCTGAACACACACAGAATTTGCAAATTGTCTACAGTAGTGGATCGGTTAGCTACTGACACTGCTAGTGGATTTCTGATGGTCAATACCGAAATGGTTGCGATCAGATCCATGGTTTTACAAAATCGACTTGCCCTTGACACTCTATTGGCGAAAGAGGGCGGAGTCTGCCAGATGTTGAAAGCGCAACATTGTTGCACTCACATACCGGATAAAAGTGTACAAATCAAAAGGTATGTGAGGAACATCACAAATTTGGAAAAGGAACTCAAACCACTGGAGGTTGATAGTGCCTGGAAGAGACTGACTGATGGTCTCTCCTCTGTAGGTCATTGGTTTTCTAATTTAGGTAAAGGTTTGTTGTACAAGGTACTGATGCCAATTGCAGTAGTAGGCTTTATCATATTATTTATATTTGTCTGTTGCAAATGTCGCAAACACCAAAAGAAGTATACTGTGAACAAGAGAGGTATGAAACGGAGTGTGGATGAACTTGAATTAGAGGAACTGAAGAATCAGATTTATAAAAGGGTGAAGAATTCACACCCTAACAAAGAGACAAAGGAGAAATTAAATCGAATGTTCGAAGAAATTGAAATGAATAAAGTGTGAAAAAAGTTGGCATCTGATTCCATTGGTTTTGTGATGATAGTAAATATCATCAAAGAGGGGATTGATGGAGCAAGGATTCGCATATTACGCGACTTGCTTGAATTCATGAACCTCGAATAATATGTAACAACGTAATCCAACCTGTTTGTCTTACTAATTTTCCTTTATTCTGACATTGGGGTGTCCTAGTGACGCTTGCCTATGTGTTTACTAACACAATAACGCTCGTAACTAAAAATGGCCGCTGCTTGGCGGAGTTTTCCTTCTGCGCATGCGTTAGTCACACTCACGTGACGTGACGTACTTGCAGTTCTGGTGGGAATCTTTGCGCTTGCGCATTTGGCTTTAAAATGGCTGATGTATGTCCTCACATGGTGAAGCTTACACTGATGCTTTAATGTCATTGTCTGTTGCACTAATCTCTAACGCCATAGTATATTTTTAAGTAAAGGGGTGCAGAGTAGCTATTCATGGTATACAGTGTATTCATTTATTTTCTGTGTTTTAATTTGTTTTCGCTTACTTTTCATGTACCAGGTTCTTGAGGGTCTGCGAGACACGCAGGAATCCATATTGAAGTACACCACTGCGCATGTCTGTCTTCTGCCGGTGGCATTGAATGGCTGCCAACCAGAGGTCGCGGCCAAAACGTGCCTGGGAAGATGCACCTTCACCCAGCCGGAGAAGCTAAAATGTCCTGCATTAGCAGCAATTGTATTACTTTCCATTGTATTCTGTAGAATAGGTCATGGGAACCCCAAAATCAATAGGCGGTCCCAGAATATGCAAAAATAGGCTTGTCGAAATTAAATGTGATTGGTGTGTTGACCTATCCTACTTGCGGACTGATAAAAGCTCTGAAGCAGATAAAGTTGTAGAGGGAGCTTTATTGATACAACCATCAACAAAGAGAAACAGCAACTGACTCTTCAGGAGAAAACATAACATTCTAATAATGATGTCAAGAAAGCTGAGCTAGTAAAGTTCTATTAAAGGGATAGTAATCACAACACATCCCCTTTCCAATAAATGAAACAGAAAGAAAATGTAAAGGTCTTCATAAGAACAAAAAACAGGAAAAGGATTAAGTTTAAGTTAATACATAATCATTAAATTTCCGAGGAAGGTGTGAAGTCCTCCCAGAAACAGTTCTTTGATAACGAGGAGAAGAAGTAACACTAGGACTGCAGGAAGAACTGGAATTGCTATTGGGATAGAATTTAACAGCATCACACTTGGCCAATTTTGACATGTTCCAAGTGCAACCATTGTCTAAAGTGACAACATTCTTCCTGATGGAAACAATTGTGTAGGGACCAGTGAAGTTTGAAACACCCTTATGAGTACATTTGGATTTTTTCACCAGAACATAATCACCTACATTCCACTTCCTGAGTTTGACATGCATCCTAGTATCATAACGTTGTTTATATTTCTGCTGATAATTTGTTAAGGCTTCTCTCCTTCTCACCTCTCTTTCTATACTGTCATCACGACTCTTCTCAGGAAGCCAGGTGGGATTGAGTTTAGAACAAGCTAATCTACCCCTCAAGGCTTCAAAAGGAGATCTCTGCATGATAGCATTGGGAGTTGTGCGATGTGCCCACCACGTTTCCCTCAAGACACTGCTAAAGGAAACTTTGGACTCCAAAGCTCTCTGTGCACAACTCTTCACAACTCTGTTCATCCTCTCCGTGAGACCATTAGCTTGTGGTGAGTAGAGAGCTGTCTTTTGATGAATAATGCCAAGGTTTTTTAAGAATTCATCCATCTCTCTGGAAGTGAATTGCACCCCATTGTCAGTGAGGAGGAATTTAGGAACACCCTCTGACCCAAATACCTCCTTCAAAAACTCAATCACTGTTCTAGAATTGACAACACTCATGCACTTGGAAACAACCCATTTAGAAGTAAAATCAACTAACAATACAACGAATCTTTCATGCGCAGGCATAAGTTCAAACGGCCCTGCAATGTCCAGGCCCAATTTAGTCCACACAGCAACAGGAACCTCAATAGGTTACAAAGGAGATTGACTAGTAGTGCGTGATTTGTCATTGACAGCACATAAATGACAATCCTTGACAACAGTCTCTACCATGTTGTCCATACCGGGCCACCAGTACCTTTCTCTAGTACGAGCTTTCGTGAGATTTCTACCTAAATGCCCTTCATGAGCTATATTAATGATTCTCTCTCTCAAGTCGCCTGGAGGTACAACTCTTTCACCTCTCATCAAATTGTCCTGAATGAAAGTTAAATCATCCCTCACTGACCAAAAAGGTTTCAATACACTCTCAAGAGCATCATAATTAGGCCAACCATCTCTAATTACATCTTTAAGTAGTTGAAAACTAACGTCATCAGCCACACTCTGAGACCATTCCTCCTTGGAGATACTAGACTCCAAAACCCAATTCACATAAACACTTTCTGTGACACAATCTCTTATAATAGGAAGACGAGAAAGACAATCAGCAGGTTTATTGTTCGATCCAGGAATGTACTGTACCTTAAAGTTGAACTCTTGCAATCCTTCACTCCATCTTTTCAACCTAGGCGTCATATGATCACTTTGATGACATGAAAAGATTTGTACCAGAGGACGATGATCAGATTTCACAACAAAAGGAATTCCCCACAAGTAAAATTTAAAGTGGAGTACTGACCAAAATACCGCCAACGCTTCTCTCTCGATACAAGAATAATTTAGTTCAGCCTCTCTCAAGGCCCTTGAAGCGAAAGCAACAACAACCTCCTCACCATTCACTACTTGTGAAAGTACAGCACCCAAAGCCTTAAGACTGGCGTCAGTTGTGAGAATAGTTTTGAGTTTGGAGTCAAAATGACCCAAAGTAGGCATTTTACCAATCTCTTTCTTTACCAACTCAAACGCCCTTTCACAATCAGCAGACCAAGAAAAATGTACACCCTTCTTTAAAAGAGACCTAATAGGTTCGACAAGACTGGCAAAACTTTTGACAAACTTAGAATAAAATTCTGCCATCCCTAAAAATGACTTGACCTGATCTTTGTTTACTGGAGTCGGTGCTCCTACGATGCTCTCAGCTAATTCCAGTTTGGGCTGAATTCCATTCCCAGAAATGACATGTCCCAAATATGTTACTGATTTTAAACCAATGCGACACTTTTCTTTTTTCACTGTAAGTCCGCTCTCTTCTAACTTGTTCAAAACAGATCTTAGTACCCTGTCATGTTCACTCTCATCCACTCCATATAACAAAATGTCGTCTTGAAAGAACATGACATTTGAAAGACAACCCAAGACTATCTTCATTACTCTTTGAAAACACGCAGCAGCTGAAGCTAATCCAAATGGCATTCGTAAAAATTGATAAGCACCCAATGGTGTGACAAATGATGTAAAATGTCTGCAATCTTTATGTAATACAACTTGATGGTAAGCTGAAGATAGATTGAGTACACTAAATACTTTCGCACCCTTCAAGGTACTAATGCTCTCAGTTATATTGGGTAATGGTTGCCGATCTACCCAGATCCATTCATTCAACCCGCGTAAGTCCACACACATTCTAATTGACTTTCCACCATCCTTGGGTGCTAGAACCACTGGACTCAACCATTCAGATGATTCTATTTCTTCGATCACCCCCAATTTCAACAATCTTTTAATTTCACACTTAAGTGGCTCCAGCATCATGTTGGATACTTTTCTTACTTTGTGCACACATGGCTTGGCAGATTTTTTGAGAATAATTCTATGCTCAAAACCTTTTAGACAACCCAAGGTATCTGCAAAGACTTTTGGATAATCAGCAAAATATGTCTCAGAACTAGACACATAATCTACTTGAGGAGAAGTGGAAACATGAAAGTGCGCAGCAAGAAAATCTTCCTTCAACATAACTTGATTTTTTGGATCCTTTGCTCCTGGATCAAGGACAATCCCCAAATCGTGCTGATGTCGCCATCCAAGAAGATTATCACCTCTGACAGCAATATAAACCTTACCAGAGATACATCTTCCTCTGAAAGAAATGTTAGCTACAGTATAACCCAGTACCTCTATCTTTGACTTGTTATAACTCAAGGGAGAGATATCAGAAGGCAAGAGTTTAACATTCTCTAGACCAACCACCTCATCCCAAATTTTGTTCCCAATTAAGGTAAAAGGAGATCCAGAGTCGGCCATAAGTTTGAATACTAACTTGTCAATCGCTATATCACAAAATGGCATAAATATGTGTTCAACATCAACCATACCTTCGCTAACACTAGAAACCACAACTGTACGTATAATATCAGAAACAGGTTCATTGGCTTCTTTCTTTTTACCAGACCTGCATACACGTGCATAATGCCCTTTGATACCACAATTATTACAAATGCTGTCCTTAGCAAAGCATTGAGGAAAATTGGAAGTGTGAAAGAAACTTCCACATCTAAAACAACGCATTTTTTGATTGGTGAAGGAACGTTGTTGACGAGAATCATGTTCTTTAAAAATAGTGGATTCTCTAGGAGAAGAAGGACGAGTTTCAGAAGAACCTTTCTGAAAAGATGGATTCTTTTGAGAAGGTTTACCCTTAGATCCAACATTAACTTTAGCAACATCTTGATGACATTCAGTGAACTCATCTTCCTCTAGCATATGTACAGAGTCAGGAGTTTTCTTTTTATGATCGTTAACAGTTTGACTCTCATCTTCTTTATTTTTCCTTATTTCTTTGACCCATGTAGAGGTGTTCTCCATATCTTCAACAATATCTACTGCATCTTTTAATGAAGGATTTTTTGCCAATAATTTTTCTTGCACCCTAGAACTGTTTGTGCATCGAACAAGTTGATCTCTAACAAGAGATTCAGAAAGATCACCAAAATCACAAGTGCGTGAAAGAGTTTTTAAAGCAGCAACATATGTTCCAACACGTTCACGGGAGCCTTGAACTCGAGTAAAAAATCTATGTCGCTCTAAAACAACATTTATCCTTGGACCAAAATACTGCTCTAACATAGTCATAGACATTTCAAAAACATCTGCAGGTTCACCATCAGCTCCACCTATGGGTATAGTGTCCATACTATCATATGTATGTCTACCCTCAACACCCAAATTGTGTAATAAAATAGCTTGTTTTCTGAAAGCTGAAAATTTCTCTCCCCCTATAGCAACTAAATACGAGTCAAATAAGTTCCTCCATCTCTTCCAAGGGAGAATGGGTTCACCTTCCTCTGAAAGGAATGGAGCTGGCTGTGACATGCTAGATGTGGTAGCCATTATGAAAACAATCAAATAATGAAAAGATGTAAGTAAAACAAAGTATGACAACAGGTGAGAATTTTTTTGTTTTGTGCAAGTTTTCAAAGTTTCTAGTAAAAATACTGCTGCTTGATATATATTAATAAACTAATGTAAAATTTTGTAATAACTGTCCAAACCTTGGTTGAAAATAGTTAAAGTTTTGAAGAAAATGCCATAAGAAAAAATTGACCAAAAATTAGAAAATGTTGTGCACATCAACGAAGAGAAAAAAGTTTTGTTCTTCTTCTTTGAATATTGTGTTGGAGTTGTTGTGCGCATCAACGTGGTAGACTGAAAATTACAAATGCGTTGCCTTGCACATCTGCGTTGTTGTCATGATAATCCAAGTAAATAAAATGCGCTGCCGTGCGCATCGGCGTGGTTGCTAAGGAAGCTCAAAATGGCCGCTGCGTGATGACGTCACGCGTAGGACGTCAGAAAGTCAGAGTTCAAATGGAGCTGCCGGAGTGTAGAAGGAAAGCGGTACTCGTGTAATGGCACACGTTCTCTGGAGTGAGGAAAAGAACGATGCATACGCTCACCTGAAGCTGCTGGAGCGTGGAAGAGAACGAGGTACTCGCGCAGTGACAGGCGCGAAGATGGCACACGCGAAGGCAATTCAAACAACAACAGGTAACGGTTGTCTCAAGGTATTACCAGTGACTGTACCTGTTTTGTGAAATTTCACAAGTTTTCCATCAAATCGGGAAGAAGGTACTGCAAGGCTTGTTAATGTAGAATAGAAGCAGTATGACTTCAAGTGTAGTCCAAAAAACAAAGGGACAGATAGTCAGCCAATTCAGTGCACAGGGTCTCAGTAATGATAAATATATATCCAATCCAAGAGAGGCAATAAAGTCTGTAGATTAAAGATCCAGACGATAGAAGCCAAGTCCAAAACAAATACACTGTATCCAATGTAATCCAAAGGCAGAAAAATGAAATTTTTTGAAAAAAAAATTCCAAATCCAAGTTAAAAACGAAATTCCAAAGGTACGAGAATTGATGGTTGCAGGTGCTTGTCTCCAATCAAGCCTTGACCCTCGTCGCCAGTGATAAAAGCTCTGAAGCAGATACAGTTGTAGAGGGAGCTTTATTGATACAACCATCAACAAGGAGAAACAGCAACTGACTCTTCAGGAGAACACATAACATTCTAATAATGATGTCAAGAAAGCTGAGCTAGTAAAGTTCTATTAAAGGGATAGTAATCACAACCGAATCCACAATCGAACAGAATCCACAATCGAAATTGGGGATTCTGACACTTGCAACATTTGAGGGGTGGTACACTGACCCAAAAACAGTATAACTAGCCTAGGTTTAGCTAGAGAAATTGTCCGACTTGTCCGAATAGCTGACCTGTCACTGACCCAACGCACTCAATAGGTGACTTGATACAGAGGGCTGCGGAGCACTCTGTCCGATAATTCCATAGACTCAGAGGTTTTGTTGGAGAAACCTTAAGTGCTGGCGGAGCACTTTGCTGGGGAGTTCGATAACCCAATCGGGGTTCTGGCTGATATCTGCAGAGAGGGTGGAGCGCAGGCGTTTCTTCCAAACTGCGGGTGCTGGTCTTATTCTGGTGGTCCTGTCCTGATCCTAATCTGGGTTTCCTGTCCTGTCCTGGGGTGTCCATTCTGCACCTGCTGTCCCATTGATGACTGTCCTTCCTTGGGGTTTTTCCTGTCCTTGACTGATCCGTGGCCTGGGTTGGTCTTCACACCATTCTAGGTAAATATTATCGCTGGAAACTCTATACTGCACCTTCTATTTTTCTCTCTTTTGCTTTAATAAAGACATACCTTTGCATATGTTGATTTCCATGCTTTACGCAAATACTGAATGAAGAGCTCATATGATATTGATGTTAATTAGCATGTTCCTATTTTTTCCCTTCCTTGAAGTACCTTTGCTAGATATCATTTATGAAATATAGAGGTGACTGATTCTTTACTGTTAAACTGACTCGATGATGGTTCTAATATTTTAGTATGTTCCACTTCTTCCCCTCCTATAGGTATATGTTAATTTAGAATTCTCGTGATTCAAAGTTCAAAGTCTATTTACATCTTCATTTGACCCAAAGTATAGGTTCTCACTTGTGATATTATAGTATGTTCTAAATTTCTTTCCTGAATTTAGTTATTCCCAGTCATAGACTAACTCCGGCGTTTTCCTGAATTAAGCTGTTTTTCCCTGTTCTAAAATTTATAAATGATTAGCTTAATTTACTTCTTTTATGGATACGTGCTCTTCATTATTTTGATTATTGATTGTCTTTTGGTTGTAAACTTGATGCTTTCCGAATCTGAAATTTAGATAAAATCTTTAAACTTCCCAGTAGTCTGTGGTCTTATAATGAAAATATAAAGAAATATATGTGGGTCTTTTTGTTTGCATTTTTTCTTCACAGCTAGCTCCCTGATCCATTAAGGTCGTTAGGTACCCGTAACGGTGGATTGGTAAGTCGGGTACAGTAGGAATATCTAGGAAGGAACTAGGGTTACTGGTAGTAGAGTGTAAGGTCACCTGATTAATGTACAAGATAAATTGAAGTTTATGGGCCCAATACATATATGGTGAAATTGTTGGTTGGGTGACCTGCGCGCTCTATCAGCGGTTCCGGCGGTGGAGGACAACAGACCTCTAGAGGTTCTGAGCAAAGGGTCAGAGGAGGTGCCCAAATTCTACCCCACCAAGGCCAGAGGCGACAGAGGCCGAGGTCAGCGAGGCAATTATCGAGGACAGCAGTACAAGTCTGGAGATTCCTCGTATTCAGGTACCCATTTTGCATTACGGGGATCATATGGTGGGAGGTCGTCTGTCTCAGTTCCTTCCCAGGTGTGAGGTTCTGTCTTCGGATCCTTGGATCCTACAAACTGTTCAGGGTTTTCGGATAGAGTTTTACTCCACTCCTTTTCAGACGATGTTTCCAAGACCTCTAAGTTTTTCCCCCCGTAGAGATGAGTTTCATCGACGAAGAGATTCAGTCTTTGTTGCTCAGAGGGGCTATTGTACAGACGGACCTGCATCCACACGGGTTTGTGAGCACAATTTTCCTTGTGCCCAAGAAAGATCTGGGTTTCCGTCTTGTTCTCAATTTGAAAGATTTCAACGTGAGCGTAGTGTATCGCCATTTCAAAATGGAGGGCATTCATCTCTTACGAGACATGTTGTTGAGCCACAATTGGATGGTTCGGTTAGACCTAAAAGATGCTTATCTGACGGTTGCCATTTTTCCTCCTCATCGTCGTTTTCTCCAGTTTCAGTGGCGCACTCAATGGTTCGAGTTTACGGCCATGCCCTTCGGTCTGTCGTCCGCTCCATGGTATTTCACAAAACTCATGCGGCCGGTGGTTCAGTGGTTAAGGGAGAGAGGAGTGAGACTCATTATTTATCTGGACGACATTCTGATAATGGGTCGAGATAGTTCAGTTGCATCTCTCTTGGACTATCAGTCTTCTTCAGGAATTAGGTTTTCTCCTCAATGTTCCCAAGTCTCTCCTGATTCCATCCCAGAGGATCGAATTCTTGGGTTTTCAGGTCGATTCTGTGACGTCTCAACTTCTCTTACCTCTCAAGAAGAGGTCCGCCATCAAGAAGGAATTCAGGAGAGCGCTTGCCTCTCCGACAATATCATTGAGGACCTTAGCCCGCCTTGTAGGGTTGTTGGCAGCGTCCATTCAAGCGATTTTTCCAGGTCCCCTTCATTACAGGGCTTTACAGAGGTTGAAGATTTTACACCTTCGCAAGGGTCTGCATTATGCAGAACAGATTACTCTCTCTCAGGAGGCGCGTCTGGAGATGAATTGGTGGTTACAACACATGGATGCTTGGAATGGCAAGGCCATTTTTGCAGCAATCCCGGATGCCATCATCGAGTCCGACGCCAGTCGTTGGGGCTGGGGGGCTCGTTGCGAGACTTTGGAGACCGGTGGTCGTTGGTCTCAGGAGGAATTCCGTCTTCACATCAACTGCCTAGAGCTGTTGGCGGGCTCTTTTGCTATTCGGACTCTTTCTCCTCAGAAAGCAAGTTGTTGTATACTTCTGCGCTTGGACAATGTGTCCGCAGTGCGCTACATCAATCGTCTGGGAGGTACCAGATCCCGACTTTTGGTAGAAATCGCCAAGGATTTTTGGCATTATTGTCTGGACCATCACATATCTGTGACGGCAGAGTACATTCCGGGTTCCATGAATGTGGTGGCAGACTGGAATTCCAGATTCATGCGGGACTTCAGCGATTGGAAACTGCATCCCTCTGTGTTCCAAGCGTTGAACTCCAAATGGGGCTCGTATGTTCTAGATTTCTTTGCCTCTCGACTCAACAGGCAAATTCCCCTGTTTTACAGTTGGCGTCCGGATCCATTAGCGATCAGCTCGGACGCCTTCCTTCAATCGTGGACGATGGACATTCTATATGCATTTCCACCATTCGGAATGATTCCGAGATTGTTGGCCCACACTTGTCGACAGAGGGCGGAAATAATCCTAGTGTCACCTTGTTGGAAAGCTCAAGCGTGGTTTCCAGGAGCAATGACGTTGTCATGTGCTCCTCCAGTTCACATCAGGTCCTTCCCGGAATTGTTGGCCAACCCTGTCGGTCTTCTTCATCCATTGATCCTGCAGGGTCAATCGCCTCTCATGGCGTGGAGACTTTCCAGCGACGCTGGCAAGTGCCGGGAGTTTCGCAAGACGCTCTCTTTTTCCTCTCTCAATCTTGGGCACCCTCCACTCACAAACGTTATGAGTCCGCTTGGCGGCGATGGGTGCGTTGGTGTGGTCAACAACAGAGTGATCCCTTGGGATCCCGAATCTCTGTAATTGTGAATTTCTTATCTGAATTGGCCAAATCTGGTATGGCTTTCAGGACAGTCAATAATTTTCGATCAGCCCTTTCAGCGGGTCATCCTCATATTGACGGTAAACCAGTAGGTGAACACCCTTTGGTTTGTAAGGTTCTACGAGGTATCAGGTTAGTAAATCCTCCTCAACCCAAATATCATACCTTATGTGATGTTTCCATTGTTTTAAGATTCTTGCAGTCTTGGCCGGCTAATGAGGGTTTGTCGCGCAAACAATTATCGGCCAAATTGACTCTATTACTTAGTCTTATATCATGTAGACGTGTGTCTGATGTGCCTGCACTGGACTTAGCAGGTAGAGTATTCACTCCCTCTGGAGTTTCTTTTACCATTTCTCGTCGTACCAAGACAAATTCAAAATGTGTTTCTTACCCTGCTTTTCCACATCATAGCAAACTTTGTGTTGTGCAATGTTTGAAGGTCTATGAAGACTGTACTAGAGAATTCCGAAATGATGTGGCAGGCCAACTTTTAATTTCTCTTCAGAGACCTTTCCGCCCAGTCTCTTCAGCTACACTCGCCAGGTGGGTTACTTGGCTTTTGACCTTAGCTGGCATTGATTCCTCCGTTTTTGGTGCACACTCTGTTAGAGGTTCTATGGCTTCTAAGGCCCTTCTCACTGGGTCTAGGTTACAAGACATCATGACTGCGGCGGACTGGTGCTCTGAGTCCACTTTCAAGACCTTTTACCACAAACCTATTGTGGATATTGCGTTGGTGGTGGTGGAGCAACTTTAAACTAGCATTATTTGAGCCTCCGTGGACTGACATAGAATGAAAAATTGTCTAGCATTCGCAACAAAGAATTTTCAATTCTATTAAGGACACGGAGGCGAGAATAATCCCACCCAGGATGTTACATATTATTTACTGTATTATTGTCATAGACTGCTTTATTTTGAATGCATTTCTGATGCTATGCTTAAACTCTTGTTTTCTTCCCTACCCAATTCTCTGTGTGACTGTTTTCCTTTCAGTCCGACATGGGTATTATGGCTATGTTTCTTTTTCAGGTGATCAAAACACCCAATCCTGAAGATTGAGCTCTCCTGATGTTCTTCACCAGTCCTCTGCGTTCCTGGAGGTTTCCTGATATATTCCATTCAAGTTCTGTTGGATTCGAATTTTGTTACTTATAAACTTTGCAAAGAAAGAGGAAGTGCTTACGTCACGTACTGATTGTTGTCATGCTATTGGTGCATACCTGGAGGGGGCTGTTCTTCCGGGTTATGCTTGTTTAAAGTTAACTCTTTTGCTGCTGTATTGTCAGTAAAGTTAGAGAAGCATTATTCTCGCCTCTGTGTCCTTAATAGAATTTTAAAATTCTTTGTCGCGAATGCTAGACAGTTTTTCACTGTTCATGAAGTTGTTAACACGTTGCCATTGTGTGTGTTATGACGTGTGTGTCAAACACCCTGAGGAACAGTCCTGCTGTCACTGGGTCTGCGTTAGTCAGCTAAGTATCATGCTGCACCTTCTGCTGAAGTATCTATAACAATTCCAGCTTCTCAGTGGAATTTATGCCGTTTTGGTGTATGTTTTCACAGTGATATGCATATTTAAAGTACTTTAATTTTTCAGACAACAGTGACTACTTTTGGTATTTTTCAATAACCAGTTTTACTTTACAGGGTTTTCTTATTTTATTTATTCATAACATGTCTGGAATCGTGCCACCTACAGCTTTCCTTGCTGTGCCTGGGGATCCATGAACTGCGACATATGGGAACCTGTATATTTACCGAATGTTGCAGTATTAGAGGGGGGATGTGAACCTGAAAGAAAACTTGCTCTTTGAAAGCACTGTTTGAGTGGAATGGGGTTAAATGAATTTAAAAATGTACCTTCTCATCTAGTCCAGGTGGCACTGACGTTTATCAATATACATCCAAACAATTGACTTTGAGATATGGTAAGAAAATGAATACTTTTATGGAGAGATTCATATTTTATTCAAGGAAACAACATTCTGATGAATCTATTGAAGAGTATGTTTCGGTTTTAAGATCCTTGGCTGTCACGTGTGATTTTGAACACATTTCTTATGAACAGGTACTAAGGGATCAAATTTTAATGAGAACCAATATTAGGAAAATTCAAGAAAGACTTTGGGCATCTTCTGACATGTCTTTAAGTGCTGCTATTGATATTGCAAAGTCCATTGAGCAGTCAGAAAAATGTGTACAGGAAATAAGAGGTACAGGGAAAAATGAGGTGCATATTGTATCTAAGGATCCTGAGAAAATAAGGAAGCAATATTCTTCCAAGAATGATATTAATCAAAGGAATGTTCATGAAAAGTACAAAGGGATGAGGGAAGATGGCAGGAAGTATGTATGTTACAGGTGTGGCAGTAGCGGTCATTTGGGTAATGCAAAAATATGTCCAGCAAGTGATACATTTTGTTCAAGATGTGGCAAGAAGGGGCATTTCAACAGATTTTGTAGATCAGCTCCCAAAAGAGTAAACTATGTTCATGATTATGATATCAATGCACTGTTTGAGTGGAATGGGGTTAAAAGAATTTAAAAACGTACCTTCTCATTTAGTCCAGGTGGCACTGATGTTTATCAATATACATCCAAACAATTGACTTTGAGATATGGTAAGAAAACCAATACTTTTATGGAGAGATTCATATTGTATTCAAGGAAACAACATTCTGATGAATCTATTGAAGAGTATGTTTCAGTTTTAAGATCCTTGGCTGTCACGTGTGATTTTGAACACATTTCTTATGAACAGGTACTAAGGGATCAAATTTTAATGAGAACCAATAATAGGAAAATTCAAGAAGGACTTTGGACATCTTCTGACATGTCTTTAAGTGCTGCTATTGATATTGCAAAGTCCATTGAGCAGTCAGAAAAATTTGTACAGGAACTAAGAGGCACAGGGAAAAATTAGGTGCATATTGTATCTAAGGATTCTGAGAAAATAAGGAAGCAATATTCTTCCAAGAATGATAATAATCAAAGGAATGTTCAGGAAAAGTACAAAGGGATAAGGGAAGATGGCAGAAAGTATGTATGTTACAGGTGTGGCAGTAGCGGTCATTTGGGTAATGCAAAAAAATGTCCAGCAATTGATAAATTTTGTTCAAGATGTGGCAAGAAGGGTCATTTCAACAGATTTTGTAGATCAGCTCCTAAAAGAGTAAACTATGTTCATGATTATGATATCAATGAAGATTCAAATGACAATGACGAAGAGAATGTTAACACGGTACTGAACATTTGCGAAAATTGTAAAACGGCAAAGTTCCCTTCTTGTGATATCAACATTAATGGTGTTAGCACACATGTGCTTGTAGCTTCTTGTGCTAGGTACACTAATTTCTCTAGACATAGTCTAGAAGAACTGGCCGCATACGTCCTTGTGTGCTCCTGATATTGCCTCTGGAGGTTACACTGGTCACAAAATTGACTTAGTCGGATATTTTTGGGCCACTGTGGAATTTGCAGGCTATCATACTGTTGGGAAAAATTATGTAGCAAGGAAAGGGCAATCCTTGTTAGGATGGCCACATCCAGAAGAGAGTGGAATGAGACTTGATCCCAGAGCCAATCTATACGTTTTTGTTATTAGTACTTCCACTACTAATCTTGATGGTGCTGATTCTGGTTTCATTCAAGAGCTTAAAACAGCAATCCCAAATGTATATAGTGATACATTGGGTGAATACCAAGGTTTGAAACACTGCATCAAACTTGTTGAGGGTGCCATTCCTATTCGACATAGAGTTATAAACGTGCCCCTATCATACAGAAGTAAACTTAAACCCTTCGCTGCTAGGCCTTCCCCCCCTGTGCTAAGCCTTTTTTGTGTTTTGGCTATTTGTGGTAGCGCTAGCTTAGGCTCCTGTAACTTTTTAGACCACATAAGGTAACCATGCCAAATTTGCGTCCTTTTCTTCCAAAATCATGGGAATTCTAAAGGTACCCAGGGTTTGTGGATTGCTCTGGAGGGGTTCCAGAGATTAACCAAAATACAGCTAAATTTAGTTTTTGGGGAAAAATGGGAAAAAGGGCTGCAAATGAAAGCATCTGGGGTTTTCCCTACAAATGGTATCTAAAAAAGGGGTTGTGGTGCTGAAATTACCATCTTCCCAGCTTTCAGGCACAAGCAGACTTTTGTCAGAAAACCAAATTTGTTTCCACAGTTTTGGCATTTTTCTGGGGCATTGCCTATTTTTGCTATTTTTGTGCTTTCACCCTCCTTCCAGTTAATGGTAGAAATGGGTATGAAAGCAATACTTGGATCCAGGAAAGCTATATATTTTGGAAAAGTAGACACAATTTTAAATTCAGCAAGGGGTCATTTGTGTAGATCCTTTAAGGTTTCTTAATAGAACCTAACAGTTAAATATAGGAACAATTGAAAATTAGTTGATAAAAACAGCCTTTGTGTCAAAGTTTTTACATGTAACTTCTCCTATTTCATGACACCTGTATGAAAGCAATATACCTTTACATCCGCTGGACCTTCCTGGTTGTGGGGATATATAGGACTTGTAGGTTCACCAAGAACCCGACGAACCCAGAGCCAAAAACTGATCAGCGACTTGCAATTGTTTTTTATTATGTACCGGGTATATAGCAATTATTCTGGGAAAATGTGTACATGGAAAAATCGGTATGAAAGACACCTATGGATTTCTGAAATGGGAACAAAATATAAAGTTTAGAAACAGTAAATATTTGCACATTTCCGAAATTGGGAATACTCATACTAGCATGAGAATTATCTATCATTTTTCAAAATTACTTCTTTTTTACATATTGTCTTTCTTTGGAATGCAGAAATGCATCGAAAGTCAATAGGTAATAACAGTTGCTTTACAAATCTGAATTACCCTAAGTCTCCCGATAAAAATGGTACCTCACTTGTGTGTATACCCATGAGTAGCTGTGCGCGTTATAAATTTATGTAACATAACATAACATAAACCTAAAATGTTGTCAAAAAAACAGTTTCCTCAAACTTCTGAGGTGGAAAGTTCTGGAAATTACGTGGATCCACAAATTTCCACCCACCCCGCGTTCCCTAAAGTCTTTTGAGAAAAATGATACCTCACTTGCGTGGGTAGGCCTGGTGTCCGCAACAGGAAACGGCGCAAAATGCAACGTGGACACACCCCAATTTCACAGTGAAAAATGACCCTTTTTTTGGCAAAGTGCCTAGCTGTAGTTATTGAACCCTAGCTCTGCTGGCACCTAGGGAAACCTAGCAAACCTATATATTTTTGAAAACTAGACACCGAGGGAAATCCAGGAGGGGGGACTTGACTGGTTCCCACCAGGTTCTGTTACCCAGAATCCCTTGCATACCTAAGAAATTGTAAAAAAAAACAAATTTCTGTGGTGGAAAGTTCTGGAATTTGCGTGGATCCACAAATTTACACCCACCACGCATTCCTCCAAGTCCTTAGAGAAATATGGTACCTCACTTGCGTGGGTAGGCCTATTGCCCGAGACAGGAAACAGTGCAAAACGCAACGTGGACACACCCCAATTTCACAGTGAAAAATGACCCTTTTTTGGCAAAGTGCCTAGCTGTAGTTTTTAAAGCCTAGCTCTGCCAGTACCTAGGGAAACCTAGCAAACCTATACATTTTTGGAAACTAGATACCCAGGGGAATCAAGGATAGGGTGACTTGACTGACTCCTGCCAGGTTCTGTTACCCAGAATCCCTTGCAAACCTCACAAATTGTCCCAAAAATAAATTTTCCTCACATTTCTGTGGTGGAAAGTTCTAAAATCTGTGTTGATCCACAAATTTCCACCCACCCCGCGTTGCCCAAAGTCTTCCAAGAAAAATGGTACCTCACTTGTGTGGGTCGGCCTAGTGCCCGCGACAGGAAACTGCGCAAAACACAACGTGGACAGACCTCAATTTTGCCGTGAAAAATTACACTTTTTTGGTAAAGTGCTTTGCTGTAGTTTTTGAACCATAGCTCTGCCGACACCTAGGGAAACGTACCAAACCTATACATTTGTGAAAACGACACCCAGGGGAATCCAGGATAGGGTGACTTGACTGACTCACAGCAGGTTCTGTTACCTAGAATCTCTTGCAAACCTAAAAAATTGTAAAAAAATACAAATTTTCTCCACATTTCTGTGGTGGAAAGTTCTGGAATCTGCGTGGATCCACAAATTTCCACCTACCCCGCATTTTCGAACATCTTCCAAGAAAAATGGTACCTCACTTGTGTGGGTCGGCCTAGTGCCCGCGACAGGAAAAGGCGCAAAACACAACGTTGACACACCTCAATTTTGCAGTAAACAATTTCCCTTTTTTGGCGAAGAGCCTAGCTGTTGTTTTTGAACCATAGCTCTGCCTGCTACTGGGGAAACCTAGTAAACCTATACATTTTTGAAAACTAGACACCAAGGGGAATCTAGGTTGGGGTGACGTGACTGCTTCCCACCATGTTCTGTTACCCAGAATTTCTTGCAAACCTTCAAACTTGTCCAAAAATGTTTTATTTTTCCCACATTTCTGTGGTGGAAAGTTCTGGAATCTGCGTGGATCCACAAATTTCCTCCCACCCAGCATTCCCCCAGGTCTCATGATAAAAATTATACCTCACTTGCATGGGTGAGTCAAGTTCCAGCGACAGACAAGGGCCCAAAACCTATTGAGGCGACATCAAAATTACCTATCACAAACCAACCTCGTTTTGCATGGGGGGTCCCATCAGTTTTTGGCCCGGAGCTCGGCAGCCATGTAGGGAAACCTACCAAACCCACACATTTCTGGAAACTAAACACCCGGGGCTTGAGTGGGTCCCCCATCATTCTCCTACCCAGAATCCCCTGCAAACATCAAATTTCACCCCAAAATTCACTTTTTTCTCAAATTTCTATGTGGGAAAGTTCTGGAATCTGCGTGGATCCACAAATTTCCTCCCACCTAGCGTTCCCCCAGGGCTTCCGATAAAAATGGTACATCACTTGTGTGGGTAGTCATAGTGGTTGCAACAGGAAATGACCCAAATCATGCTGTGGAGACTTCAAAATTACCTATAGCAAAACTACCTGGTTTTGGGGGAGGTGCACCTGAGGTATTGGCCCCGGGCTCGACGGCTATCTTGGGAAAGTACCAAACCCAAACATTTCTGGAAACTAGACACCGGGGGGAGTCCAATGAGGTATGGCATGCGTGGATCTCCCAACGTTTTCCTACCCAGAATGCCATGCAAACCTCAAATTTAGCTCAAAAAAATATTTTCCACATATTTTTGTGTGGAATCACCATGCCTGCACAAATGTCCTACCATCACACATTTCTGAAAAGTAGACACCCAGGGAAGTCCAGCAAGGTATGGCTTGCGTGGGTCCCCCAACATTTTCCTACCCATAATCCCCTGCAAACCTCAAAGTTAGCTGAAAAAATTAATTTTTTCTCAGATTTCTGTGTGTGAAAGTTCTGGAATCTCCGTGGATCCACAAATTTCCGTCCACCCAGCATCCCCCCGGTCTCCTGATAAAACTGGTACCTCACTTGTGTGGGTAGGCAAAGTGGCTGAAACAGGATATGGCCCAAATCGTATTGTGGAGACTTCAAAATTGCATATAACAAAACTACCTGGTTTTGGGGAGGGGACCTGGTTTTTTGGCCCGGGGCTCACTGCCATCTAGGGAAACCTACCAAATGCACACGTTTCTGGAAACTAGACACCCTGGGGAGTCCAATGAGGTATGGCTTGCTTGGATCCCCCAATGTTTCCCTACCCAGAATCCCATACAAACCTCAAATTTAGCTGAAAAATACACATTGTCCACATATTTTTTGTGTGGAATCACCATGCTACCACCCAGCGTTCCCCTTGTTCTCCCGAGTAAAATGATACCTCACTTATGTGGGTGTCCAAAGCAGAACTGGCTAAAAACGTATTTTAAAAAAAATGTAGCACTTAGAATTCTCAGTGCTATACTCTAAGGCCCACATGCATCAAACAGAATTGCATTCGCAAATGGTGCGAATCGCAAAATTCGGCCGTTTGCGAATGCAATTCTTTGTTTTGGGATGCATTAACCTTTTTTGTTTTTTCGCAATTTAAGAAATCGCAAATTATTTGCGATTTCTTAAATTGCGATTGCATTTAAGAAATCGCAATTTTGCGATTTCTTAAATGCAATGCATTATCTGAAAAAGTTTGCGAATTCGCAAATTAGAAGTGTTAAATTAGCATGAAGTCAACCTTCATGCTAATTTAAGAAAAGTTTAAAAAATGCTCAAAAGTGCATTTTTGACACTTTCATTTTACACTCACATATGCCCTTGGGCATGTATGTGTGTTAAATGGACTGTAAGTTACATTTCTGGGGTGCAGGGGGGTCCTTTGGACCCCCCGCACCTTGGTGTCTAGTGGGTGGGGTCTAATGATACCCCTCCCATCTTTCGGTGTGCCCCTGGGACTGAGATAACCCCCTGAGCACATAGAAACTGAAACTGAAATGAGCCTAAAGGCTCATTTTAGTTTCGGTTTCTGTGCAATGACGACAGCGCAAAGTGCGCGCTGATCGTCATGGCACAGAAACCAGGGAGGGGGCCTTGGGAGCTGGGGAAGCTCTTCCCCAGCTCCCAATGTCACAGGGGAATAATAGAAATCCCTCTGCTGCAGACAGCAGAGGGATTTATTTCTATTATTCCCCTGTGACATTGGGAGCTGGGGAAGAGCTTCCCCAGCTCCCAAGGCCCCCTCCGTGGTCTTTCTACGTGCCCGGGGGGCTGAGATAACGCCCTGAGCACATAGAAACTGAAACTGAAATGAGCCTAAAGGCTCATTTTAGTTTCGGTTTCTGTGCAATGACGACAGCGCAAAGTGCGCGCTGATCGTCATGGCACAGAACCCAGGGAGGGGGCCTTGGGAGCTGGGGAAGCTCTTCCCCAGCTCCCAATGTCACACGGGAATATTAGAAATCCCTCTGCTGTCTGCAGCAGAGGGATTTCGTGCCCCTGGCCTCATGACGGAATGGTTCCCTCATGAGCACAGGGGCACCGATGCTCATGACAGAACCATTCCATCATGAGCATCGAAGGAGTTACATGATATGCAACAAAAATATTATTGAACCAGTGGAATCATTACCATGGGTATCTCCTGTGGTGATTTCTGTCAAACGTTCTTGTGAATTGAGGTTGTATATTGACTTGCGTGGCCTCAATAGCACTACTTCAGTGGATGCCTTTCACCTTCCCAATTTGCATAAAATCGTCTCTACTCTAGCAGGGGCCAAAGTTTTTTCTTGTATTGATCTTGCTCGTGCTTACCACCAAGTTATTCTTGACAATGATTCCAAGATTCTGACAGCCTTCATCACACCTGAAGGTTTATTCAGATTCTGTTGTATGCCTTTCGGGTTGGCCAGTGCTGGTTCTGTTTTCCAGAGACTCATGAAAGAAACTTTGGAGGACATAACGGGTGTGGTGGCATATCAAGATATCATCCTTCTTTTCGGGAGGAATAACCATGAATGCAATCTGAGAAAAGTTATGGCAGCTTTATCATTAAAGGGGCTCTGCAAATTTCGAAGGCTGGAAGTAGAGTATTTGGGGCACAATATCAGTGGTAATGGTATTAAACCAAAGAAAACCATGTGGATAATATCATCAAAGCTCCTGTACCTATTTCTAAGGAACAGCTGTTAACATATTTAGGCCTAATTGAGTTTTATGCTAAATTTATTCCAATTATGCGTCCAAGGTGGAGGTTTTTTCGGTGTTTACTAAAGAAATGCAAAATGTATTTGGACTGAGGAGATGACACATGCATTTATGCACTTGAAGAAATTTGGTATAAATGCTCCATGTTTCATTGTTGGGAATCAGTGTGTGGTGATGGTTGACGCAGCAATAGTGGACTGGAAGGAGTATTAATGCAGAGAGACAATGGGAAAGAATGGATAGTTCATTCGCATCCAGAGCTTTAAAGGATGCAGAAAATAATTACACAGTAATTGAAAGGGAATTGCTGGCATGTGTTTGGGGTGTCGATCATTTTACAACCTTCCTGTGGGGCACCAAGTTCATTAATAAAACTGACTATAAGCCATTGATTCACATGATGGCACCAGGAGGTGGGCGGGCCATGTCTGCAAGGTTATCTAGATTCGCATTTAGATGACAAAACTTTCAGTGTCAGTTGGAGTTTGTAAGTGGCAAAAGTAATGTTCATTCTGCATGTCTAGATTGCCTTTACCATGTACTGAACAGGAGACAGCAGACACGTTCACATTAGGAGACATAAACATGGTTGGTAGTCCGTCTTCCATTGTTCAGGAAGGGAAATGGATGGAGGAAATGGAAAAAGATAATGAGCTCAAAATTGTGTCACATTGTATTGTACATGGATGGCCTGAGGAAAGGAAAATAAATGTTGACACTATGGGGTATTTCAACATTCTAGAGGAATTGGCGATGGAAAATGGGATTATTATCAGGGGTGACAAATTTGTACCTTCTTTCAACCAGAGGGAGGCAATTATCGAGTTAGCTCATGAAGGTCACATGGGTATTTCTGGTACCAGGAGACGGATTAAGCAGAGTTTCTGGTGGCCTAGTATCGACAATTGAATTGAGCGTCATGTGAGATTGTGCAGTGAATGTGCTCTCAGTGACAAATCAGCTAGAGCTTTGTCTACTGATCCCCAACCCGTTGAGCTCCCTGAGGCCCCTTGGCATAAACTAGGCATTGACATTATTGGCCCATTTGCTGTGTTACCCAAACAAGAGGCATGAGGTACTGTTTTAATTGATTACTACTCCAAGTGGCGAGAACTCAAAATGGTAAAGGAAGTTACTTCTGAAAGACTTATTGAATTTTTGGATGAAGTTTTCTGTAGAGAGGGCATTCCCCAAGAAATAGTTACGATAATGGTTGTCTATTCATTAGTAATTGTATGGAGGATTTCTTCGCAAGGTGTGGCATGACACATAGAAGGATTTCTGTGTTCCATCCAGAGGCTAATGCTCAAGTGGAAAAGTTTAACCGTGTTGTTAAGGAAGCTATTCCATTATCCATTAAGGGCGGTCTCAATTGGAGAAATGCTTTGCAGTCTATGTTGTTGGCATATAGGACATCTCCTAGTGCTATCACGTCAGTTAGTCTGTTTGAATTATTGAAGGGATGCAAGCCAGGATCCAAGATAGTATCTTGGTTGCCAAAGATGAGGAAGGATAGCAATAACAAGGAAACTGATTTGGACTTTGTTGGTCTTTGACGCAAAATGGAGGAATACAAACTTAGGATGACGCATGACATGAGGAGAAAGAGGGGTAGAGTGAGTAAACAAGGTGTGGAAGTTGGGGACATGGTCTGCATTAGGAAATCCAGGGTTGATGGAATGGGATGCAGCATCTGGTCTGACCCAGTTCGGGTCATTTAGGTTTTCACAAATGCTGTGCGTATAGATGGGGGAACTGTATGGAATCTTAATGGGGTGTCTCTGTTTAAGGTTAGGATGGAACATATGGACAATTCCAGTTGCAATGTGTTTCTTGAAGTAAAGGAGGGGGAGTGCAGCAAGAATGTAGAACCTGTTATACTACGTGATATTATGTGTGCTCCTAGACAGTTAAAAGTGAGACGCCCTCCTGAGAAGTTTCAAGTTTATTTATTTTTACATATGAAAAAAAAAGGGGAAGGTGTGTTAAATGCACGTCTGCGCATTTTATGTAAGTGTGCATTTTATGTGAGTGGGCTTTCTGAATAGCGCGGCCTTTCTTTGCAGTTGCTCTCGCTATGAGTATGATGCGAGTGTACTTGCGATTCTCATATTAACATGACCAGAGAATCTGGATTTCATTAAAGACATGGAGGCTAACATTATGCATTAATCCTTTAATGCAACTCACAAACAGCCGCTTACATCATAAAGAAAGAATAAGAATGTGGTGACAACATAGCAACAATATAAGGCATGAGCAAGAGCAGAGCTGCATCTTTTAAATGCGGCTCGCAAGCAGATAAGTTGCTCTCCTTTCTCTTCTTACTTTAATACTATTTAGACATAAGATATTGATATTATTGATACTGATTGTTATTTGCTGTTATGTTACTTGCTACCACTGTGCTTTTTAGCCAGATCGCTGCTTCATTCTAACTTCTTTCTGTTCGCTTGGTTCGCTTGGTTATTTTCCCCGTAACCTTTCTCTTCCCCGACTTCCAATTTATGGTCGTCGTCCCCCGCCCTCCGACCACCTTTCCTCACCGAAGCCTGGGCTTCTCCTTTCTTTCGGGACTTCCCCTGTCCTCGAGGCACTCCCTCATCCTTTTTTAGGTCGAGTCGTCGTCCGCACTGCTGTAAGCAGTGGGCGGAGCCGAAGATTTAATGTTTTCCAGTATGGGGGCTTGAACCCGCCCCTCTTCTCCATTGGCTGGCCTTGTAAATGCTGGCCAGCCATTGGAGGAGAGGGGCGTCACTCGGTTCAGGCCCCGTCTTTAGCAGATTCGGGGTCGTGTTTTTTTGCAGTTTTTAAGCCGTGACGTCATCCGTCACTCAACTGCAAAAACACGCCCCTGAATCCGAAAATGGCCGTGTGTTTCTCCGAGGCATTTCTGCCTCACCTCGGAGAAAGATGGTGGCGCTACGATGCTTCCAGCCCTCCATGCCTCAAGCAGGCCGCTCCGCGGCTACCCCCAGGCACATCCCCACTGAGGGGAGAACCCTTGCCGCGAAGCGCATCCCCGGAGACTCCTGGTACGCTAAAGCGCACCCTCTCCCGGTCGTCCCGCAAGTGAAGAGCCTTTTCCCCGCTTTGTGCCCGGCACCCCTGTATTGTTCGTGTCGTACGCCATTGGCGTACAACAACCGCACCAGCATTCATTGCCCCCTACGAGATGTACCGCCCTATCCGTGTGGCCGTACGCCTCGCACCTGCCTGCAAAGTCCGCCCGCACTCCGTGTGTGCAACGTGCAGCAAGTCTGACGAGTACGCTGGAGGCGTACTAACAAACTGCATTGCCCTCTGTGCTCCTGCGAACCGTACCGGCGTGTTGTGACCGGCCGGGTATGAGTCGCACTCCACCTAGCAGTGCAGGAAGTTCGCCCATACGACTGAAGCGTACCATCTGTGCCCCGTACGCCTGTAGCGTACCGTCTGTGCCCCGTACGTCTGAAGCGTACCAT
Source organism: Lissotriton helveticus (assembly GCF_964261635.1). Taxonomy (NCBI): domain Eukaryota; kingdom Metazoa; phylum Chordata; class Amphibia; order Caudata; family Salamandridae; genus Lissotriton; species Lissotriton helveticus. The sequence continues at coordinate 1,853,679,209 of NC_136061.1, read as the reverse complement.
CTGTGCCCCGTACCGTCAGTCTTGCGCACTGCTTATTAACGTGAAAACGGTGGATCTCACATCAGAAACACTAACGGGGCAAATGCAGCTCACGGCGGTGGTGAAGAGGAGTCACGTTTGGCGGGAGCAGGGGAAGGTTATACACTTCTGGGCGCTAAGGGCGGTGAGCCACCCTGTCCTCTTGGGGGGGGTGTAGCTTGGCTCTTGTGGTGTAGGAATCCAGCACCACACGAAAAGCACACAGAGCGGAAAAAACATCACTCCAAGCGAATTAACCCCGGAGTCCTTCCCACACTTGAGCAAGAACCCTTCGCTCGACACACCGTAATTTGGCCTCTGTGCCTAGGACCCGAAAGAAGAAATGGGGAGGCAGAGACTTCTCGGTCACTGCAGGCAGACTCTGGAACTCCCTTCCACAGTGCCTTACCGTGATCACAGAGCTGCTGTTGCCTTTTAGAAAGACACTTAAAACCTGGCTCTACACTATATAGGCAGCATTTCGCACTATTATTTAATATAGTGGTCACTGTGCAGTTTTGGAAGTTCGGCTTAAGTGCCTTAAGCGCGGTGTACCGTCGTTTCAATCTCCCCGTCTGGCTGGTCTCCCCCCTCATTTGTGCGCATGCGTATCAGTAAATGCATGCACAGGATGCTCTTTTTTTAAAATACAGGTAGTTTTGATCTCCCCCGTGTGCTGCCGTTTTAGTGTGCATGCGTGTCATTTCACGCATGCACACTAAGTAATTTTTCAGTAAATTTGAAGCTCCCTCGGCCAGGGAGAGCGCGCCTCTCCTGCTGCGCTCTGTTGCTGCGCTCTGCTGCTGTGGGGTGAGAGCTGTCCCTCTGCTATGGTGCGAGGTCCGTTCAGCTGCTATGGTGTAAGATCTGCCCTTCTGCTGTGGTATGAGGTCTGCTCCGCTGCTGTGAGAACTGCCCTTCTGCTATGGTGCGAGCTCTGCTTTGCTGCTATTTATTGTACGAGAGTGCCCTGTTGCTGCGGTGCGAGGGTGCCCTGCTCGGCCAGGAGGGAGGGTGCCTCTGCCGCTGATGTGCGAGGGCTCCTGTTTTGTGTTCTACCGGGCAGTTTCCTCCTCTGAACGAAAGGCCGCCCAGAGAGAGCAGCTCTGCTGGGGATGGGAGGATGGAGGCGGAATGCATGCAGGGGGAGGAGGTGGAGGGAGGGAGGGCTTCACCTGAGGGCAGAACGGAGGCAGCAGCGCGAGTCGGGGACCTCTCCCCGCCACTCCCCCCAGTCTGCAACTCTTTCATTGTCTCCCCTACCCTGGACTCTGCCTCCCGGCACCTTCAGTGTTAAAGCAGCAGCGCCAGTTTGGTCTGTGTGTCTTTAGAATACCTCCCGAGGCGCTCTTACACGCGCCAAGATAGCTCAGTGGGTTAATGCACCATTAGTATAAGGCTTATAATTTCTATTTACTTTGTTCATGACACAATACACAACACAGGTGGTGTCATTACGTGGTTGACAGCAATCACTGCAGTGGTATGTGCTTGCTCCCCTGCCCCCTCGCTGTGCTTGCTTCCCTGCCCCCTGGCTGTGCTTGCTCCCCTGACCCCTTGCTGTGCTTGCTCTCCTGTGTGTGTATGTGGCTCTGGGTGTGTGTGTGTGGCTCTGGGTGTGTGTGTGGCTCTGGGTGTGTGTGTGTGTGGCTCTGTGTGTGTGTGTGGCTCTGTGTGTGGGTGTGGCTCTGGGTGTGTGTGTGTGTGGCTCTGGGTGTGTGTATGTGGCTCTGTGTGTGTGTGTGTGTGGCTCTGTGCGTGTGTGTGTGGCTGTGTGTGTGTGTGTGGTCTGTGTGTGTGGTGGGCTTTGTGTGTGTGGGGGCTCTGTGTGTGTGGGGGGGCTCTGTGTGTGTGGGGGCTCTGTGTGTGGGGCTCTGTGTGTGTGTGGGGCTCTGTGTGTGTGTGGGGGGCTCTGTGTGTGTGTGGGGGGCTCTGTGTGTGTGTGTGTGTGTGTGTGTGGCTCTGTGTGGGTGGCTCTGTATGTGTGTGTGTGGCTTTGTGTGTGTGGCTCGGTGTGGGTGGCTTTGTGTGTGTGGCTCTTTGTGGGTGTAAATGTAATAGGTCATGCATTTGCGAGCAATTAAGCTATTGGCATTTTAAATGACAATGCCATTTATTTAACGATTAAGCTATTGGCAATGTAAATGACAATGCCATTTATTTATGATAAAAAAAAGTCATCAACAATGCCAATAGTTCTACCTTTAATCATGCCGAGACCATTGCATTGTAAATGCTTGTTTCCTTAAGGTGACTCTCCTTTTAAAAACGGGGCCGCGTGAGGCTGCGAGTATCGGCTGCGCTATCTACTGTTGCTCGTGTCAGACCCATTGTGTTAGCTGCGTTGCAGGTGATGGGGATGTTTTGTATATGGCGCTGTGGGGAACAGCTGGCTCAGGGTGGGGGGGGAGGGGAGCCGGGGCATCTTGCGGGGTTTGAATGGGCTTGCATGTATGTATGCTGTGGGACCGGCGGTTACCAGCATTCTATGCTAGGACCACCAACGTGATGTTACACGTATGCAACCTGGAATAAAGATTGTCTTACAGTTGCCTCAGTGTCACCTGGAGCATTATTTCATTCCTTTGGATTTCCCACACATACTTTGCGAACAATAGTCATAGGAGATTCCAAGAGGAGACTGTTTTGAGGATAAAATGTCTCATGCAAGACCTTTCTGCCCAAACAACTTTACCACATGCAAACATTGTCGAAAAGTGCACAACTACGAAATGGCTAAAGAGTGTGCAATTTGCTTGACAATTACTTCCCTAATTTGTCAAAAGTTCGTCTTTGCACTAAAAAAGATCTGTGGGCCAAGCTCTTGACCCTCTCGTTGATTGGATGCAGTCGGTAATCCAACCTCATGTGACTGCTCTGCAACGCCTGTGACGTAAGGTATCCCTCGGGAATCCACAGTTTCTCCAACATTGTTCACCTTTTATGTGCTATCATTAGTAAAACGCCCTGCCTCAATATAAGGCACCTTTTTTCACGGATGAGGGTGACATAACGTTGATCCTAGGTTCAATAATCGTTTAACCCACTTCAGTCAACATCTACTCCTTACTAAATATGATAACATAGTGGGTATCGACAAATATTCTTGCAGAGAACTTGCATGAATCTGAAATCGTATTTACTAGCCAGAACTGTCCTAGCTGGGAGATACTTTCTCATTGCGCTCGTGCCCTACTCCAATCGCAATGGTTTAAAAATTGGGCATTTACATTGTTGCTGAACTTTCTGTCTCTGAATTCCCAAATCTGCTGCAACATGAAGCTGTTTTCCCAAACTTAGATAGGGAATCAGATTTCTCATTTCTCCTATTTCTATCATTCTAGTAGTCAATACACTGAATAAATATTGAATATGATGAATATGCTATGAGGCCTGTAGTAGATTTATTAACACATAAGCCTTCCAAGCTGTTCTTTGTACCAGCTTCCAATTCATAGGATTAATTCGTTTGTCTTTATATTTTGTGCACAATACTTGGCCTACAAGCCAGTTGGAGAAAATTTAGTATTTGCTAAATGTAAGAAGAATTAGCCACAGTGTTCCCAGGGTTGGCCCTGCTAGAAGCTGGAGACAGTGGGAGGTGGTGGGGTCTTTCCTGTGGGGCGGCTCTGCACCTGCAAACTCTCCCTGATTTACTGGCCTATAGGGCGATCAGGCAGTGCCCGGCGGCTGCTCTGAAAGGTCAGTGTGTGAGGTGCTATTTTTTTTACATAACATACCATAACAATTGCTCACTTTGCCCATGCCCATGCCTTAAAACGTCTCTGTTTAATGCAATGGAAAACACTTATACAAGGTGTCTTTGCAAGTTCAAAACTGCCCTGATTTCCAAACCTGGGCCACTTCTTTAGCTGCTTTGGCTAAGGCCGAGCCGTATAAAGTTCTAAAAGTCTCGAAAAACCTGTTTCGTTTCCAACTGAACCAGTAAACTGACAAGCTGGCAAGAACGATCCCCCAAATCATGATCTTTATTTACAATTCCCAATAACATGGCATTATAATTGTAACCACAAGAGGGCATGTGTGCTCTATGAGGAACAAAGAAAAAGAAGGTACATCATTACATCCGAAAAAATCCAGAGTTTATAAAGAGGCTAACTAAGGTTCCTAATCCTAAATATTGCTGCAGTCCCCTGAATGGGCATACATTTCCTTAGGCCACCTCATCTGCCAGCACAACCAATTCCTCATTTAAGAATTTATATTTCTGGACTCTTCCGGCTCCTGTACTTGCCGTGATCTCTGGAGAAATGCCAACTAAATCCTTATCAGTGCGCAAACCCGGTTGGGGTGTGAATGGTAGAGTTGAACTGTCTGCAGGCCAGGCCTCGGGATTACACATTGGTGGTGCAGGTGAGGTTAGCACTCTGATGTGTTGATGGTAAGGGCAGCTTTACAAGAAAAGACCATGGGGCAAGCTTCGCTACTTACCTCGCTGGAGGACTCGACTCACCCACTGATTTAAAAAAAAAACTTTTTACTCAAAATTGCCTTATGGCTCTCTACAGAAATCTTTAGTGGAGGGTGGGTCTGGTCTGGGCTAAAAATGGTCATAACCAGGAGCGAAAATTGCATCCAGGGTTAAGATATAGCAGATAGTGGAAGAGACATCACACTCCTTTGCCTTTAATGACATGACAGGAAGTGACAACACATCACACAAATTGACATCATTGTTGTACAGAACTCCAGGACCATTGCACGAGGAATACTAACACGAGTGGTATTCGTTCCGCCTTTATTGTAAGTAGGGTATTGCTCTGATAGGCCAGGGCTCAGTTATCATATACCCAGGTGCATCAATCACACATGGAGATGATGATGGGCGAAGAGCTGAAACTTTTCAGACACTCACCCCCATTCACACATCACGGTTGAATCCATAATCATTCTTTAGCTCACTTCCCACCCCAGTTCAGACACAGCTATATGAAAATCAGTCTGACCCTGTACCTCATGGGAACAGTTCAGTCAAGCCAGGTCTTCCCTGAACCGGAAACAAGCATCCTGGGACCAGTTTCTGGGTAACACCTTCATCAGCCAGTTTAGCTGGAATCCAGTGGCAAAGTGAGCAAAGGACTCAACTGTGTCATATGCGATAATAACGTAAAACACCCACCCACAACCGTTTATGCCTAGACTCTCATGCCTGCGCTCAAGTAATTGCTAGTATTAATCTCTAAATCATAGTATTCTTTATATAAATGTAATATGAAATTTGTAGTCCATTTTTTAAAATAATCAGAGCCTGCTGTCTTTAAAGGACAACTGTTGAATAGAATGTATCACTTCAATCAATCAAGGATATTTTTTGAATGCTGCTTTTAAAAAAATATATTTCCTTATTAGTTTGTTCCTCCAAATCTCCAGATTACGTTCATAAACAATTACAATCACAATTACATATCTCTTTTACCTCAGTCAAGGCAGTGAAACAGTCCAACAATAAGCTCAGGGATTTAGACCTATATTCATTTCCATGGAGGATCTTCAAGGTATCATGGTTCATTTCGTTTTTTGTGTCATAACATCTCAACTGTAACTAACCCTACCCCCAAACCCCCATCCCCCTAAACCCCCCCTCGAATCCCCCCTCCCGGGTCTGCATAACTTGTGGTCCATTATCTAAATGCTCGTTCTGGGTTTCCTCAACTCTTCCTCCCCCCCCCCCGCCATGGGGCTGGCCCCTCGATGGAAATCGTCTCCTCTAGTGACCCCTGTGTGGATTGTGAGGCCTGTCCCGTTATCTCCTGAACCATCACTCCCCACGCCAGCAATACCTCAGGTAGTTTGCCATCCCTTCTGGTGCTACGCATATGCCCCTCTTCGACCAGAGCCCACTCTCTCAAGTCTGTTTTCCATTTCGCCACTAGTGGCCTTGCTGGGTTAACCAATGAATCGCAATGCGATGCCTAGCTATAACAAGTCCCAAAATCAGGAATCGCCTACTTGTCTTACGTTTAGGATCCCGAGGAATCAGGCCCAAGAGACAAGGGCGTGGATCCATAGCAATCGTCCACCCTGTAATTCTGGTTAGGTTCTCTAGAACCGCTGTCCAGTATGTCTGGATCATCGGACAGGTCCACACCATATGTGGAAAATCCGCCTGAGTGTGGTGCCATCTAGGGCAGTGAGGATCCCTCGAAATATCAAAGACATGAAGCCCTCTGGGTGAGAGGTAGGTCATGTGTACTATGTTATACTGGATTTGTTTAAATCGATTGCATACCAACACCTACCGCACACTCTCATGTATTCTTTGGCGGACACACCAGCTCCTATTTATCCTCTATCTTTAGGGGTCCAGTCTTTTTATCCTCTCTTAGCACCCTATATAGGTGGGTAACAAACTTCTGACCCCCAGCAATGGTGATCATAGTGACCAGGGTATGTGGGTGCTCCGGAGCCTCTGGGAACGAAGGCCACAATTGCCGTGCCGTTGCCGCTATTTTCGCATACTGCCGAAATTGTCCTGACCCCAGCTCAAACTTAGCCACTGCCTCCTGATAGGTAATGAATGTATTATCCGTATAGAGATCCAACAGCATAAGGCAGCCCCCCTCTTTCCATTTGTCAGTTGACATAACCCTCTCAATTTGAGCAAAGGGTGGCATAAGCCAGAAATCTGTCTCTGAGGCAAACGGCCGGTCCCTGATAAGTCTGCAGACCACTTGGTTCCATATTGCAACTAATAGCCGCACCAATGGCGGACATTGTTCCCGCTGCCCCCCTGCCCGCCAGAGAAGTGCTCCTATCTGTCGATCTCCATAGATGGCTGCCAGCAAGGACCTTTCCCAGGAGGGGTCTGTGTCCAACCATGCTATAGCATGTTAGAGCTGCGATGTAAAGTAATAAAGTTCCAGATCAGGGATTTCTAAACCTCCTTTGCCCCACCTACGCTTCATGACCTCTAGGCTAACCCGACTCCGTTTCCCATACCATAGCATTAGCGTGATCAGTGTATCCAATTCCTTAAATACCCGATGCAGGAGTTCAAAGAAGGAACCCTGCATTGTGAAAAGACATCTAGGCAGGACCACCATCTTTATCATGGCCATCTTCTCCATCAAGGAGAGTTTGAGTGTGTTCCAGAAGGCAACACTGCCCCGGAGACATTGTAGTATCCTTCCCATATTGTGTTGGTAAAAGGTGGTCTCATCCCTACCTATCCATATCCCCAGACAGCGCAGTGTGTCCGCTACCCATGGAAGTCCCATCTCCGGGAGCTGAGCCCCGTCCCATTAATTCGCTGACCCAATTGCGTATAGTTGTGATTTTGCTTTATTAATGTAAAGCCCGGATGCTGCGGCAATCAGTAACGGAAATGACTGGGTCGGCCATGCAGGTATATCAAAGCATCGTCGGCGTACAGAGACACAATATGTTCCGTATCACCTACCCGGATGCCCCTACCCTGCAGTACCCTACGGAGATGACACGCCAATGGCTCCATTGCCATGGCGAACAGCAAGGGGGAGAGAACGCATTCCTGTCGCATCCCCCTTTCTAGCTGACATTGTGTCCGACACGTGCCGTCCTGTGCGAACCCTCGCCACCGGTTGAGCATAAAGTAGTTTTACCCAATTTACTAAACCCTCCCCCAGTCCCATTTTTAGAAGCACCTGCCATAAATATTCCCATTGGATCGAGTCGAACTCTTGTTCGATATCTAGGAACACTAATAATAATAATAATAATAATAACATAGCCATTTCTAGAGCGCCTGGTTACACTAAAACAGTGTGTCCCCGCGCTATAAATTGCTGTAAGACCCTAGAAGGCAGGAGACCGGAGGGAGGGGGAAAATTAAGCTAGAAACACTAGTTGTAGTTGGCAGGGAAAAGATGAGTTTTAAGTTTTGAACGGAATCTTGTTTCTGAGGGCTCCATACGAAGATCTATGGGCAGTTAGCATCTAAGGTGCTCTGTTGGGCACTTCCCTCCAGTGATTGCATAACATGTGCGAGGTGGCGGATATTCGATAATGTATTCCTGCCTGATATAAAACCAGACTGGTCATCATGTACCATGTGCCGGAGATATGGGAGGAGCCTACTTGCTAGCACTTAGCTAATAATTTTAAGATCCACGTTCAGCATGGAAATTGGCTGATAGGAACTGGGCAGCAGGGGATCCTTTCCCGGTTTGGGGATCATCACTATCAGTGCTTCACGCATGGAATCTGGGAGTACTCTGCTTTCGCTGGCTTCCGTCATGATTGCCAGTAGTTTAGGGATCAAGACCCCCCCATACTCTTTATAGAGCTCAGCCGCTAAGCCATCCATCCCGGGGGACTTAGCAGTCTTCAAATGGGCGATTGCTGCCCGTATCTCCTCCCCCCTGAACGGGGCCCCTAATGACTCCTGACTCTCAGGGTCTATGCAGGGCAGTTCCACCTCCGCTAGATAGGCCTCCACCACCTGAGGGGCGGTGGGGGACTGGGGCTCAGAGTATATTCTATGCGAATGCCTTATTGATCTCATGTTGTGTGTAAACCATTCGGCCTTGTTCAGTTTTTATTGTTAAAATCAGGTGAGGCTGAGTCTCCTTCCTAATCAGGCGCGCTAATAGACGCCCAGCCTTGTCCCCCTCCATATACCAACGGCGTCTGCTCACAGTTCTATTAAATTTGCCCAGTGAGTCCCAGATGTCCCCTATCTTTCGTCTCAATTCTGCCCATTTAGATGGACCTTCCCTGTCCGTGGGAAGCTCTTTCTCCAGAGCTGCCAAGCGCTCCTCCTGGTGGCGTATATCCCGTTCCAGCATTTTCTTAACCCCCCACCTCCGTGTACATACAGACACCCCGCAGCACCAACTTCATCAGGTCCCATTCGAACGCCCTAGTGCTGGCAGTGCCCCAGTTCACATCAAAGTAGACATCTAGCCCGTTCGTTATTGCGTCCTTATAGGTCGGGTCTGCAAAGGCTTCGAGGTTTAGCCTCCATAGCGGTACCTTAGATCTCAGCCAGCCCAAAGAATATGTTATTAACAGGCGGAAGTGATCGGACAGATAGCGGGCCAGATATTGTGTCTCCCCTATCTGATGGGCATCCGTCATTTGGATAAAGAAATAGTGTAGTCTACTATAGGTATTGGCAGCAGGTGTGTGGCACGAATACACTCAATGGCCAGGGTTGCGGTATCTCCATATATCCAGCAGGCGATAGTTTTTCAGCATCTGGCCCATATCCTCTCTCACTTTAGGTTTAGCATCCAGTTTTGGGGGGTGTCTATCGAACTCCCCATCTAGTGCACAATTAAAATCTCCTGCAACAATCAATTCTGTTTCTGGATCTAGATCTAACTGCCCCAAGACTCGGCTCAGAAACTCTCCATCATCACTATTTGGGGTATATATATTTACCACGCATATACATCGCCCATCTAGCGTCCCCTCCACCATCACATACCTCCCATCTGGATCTTGCCTAATGTTTGTGGCCTTAAAGGGAACTCCTGGGGCCACCCAAATAAGCGCTCCTCTAGCAAACCCTGAATAGGAGGTCATAAAAAACTGGCCCCTCGATTTGCGTTGAACATATTTGAGACAGTCTCCCTACAGGTGCGTCTCCTGGAGTAGGGCTATACTTATCCCATACCGCCTGAGGTATGTTGCCACCCGAATCCGTTTGACCACATTGTTGAGCTCCCGGACATTCCACGGTATAAATGTATACTTCTATGTGTCACCTGGCATGAGTCTGCCTCTGTTGGTGCGTTAGCACCCATCGCTGGTGTGAGGGACCCCTGACAGTGTTACAATGTGACCTCTCGCTTTGCAATCTCTTCTGACCTCTAGCGAAGCGGCATGGACAAGACCCGGCAGTAAACCAAAAAAGACTGAGACTGCGAACCCCCAGTCCCATCTCCCCCCACCCAAAGGCAGTAGTACTTCAGTCTCATAACCCAACCCTGGTCTGAGGACTCAGGACCCCGCCCCAAAACTCAACCCACCCCCTAGATTACTCTCCCCAACTTGACGTAACGACTATGAATTGTAGGAATTGTATAATTTTCACAGGTTAGATAACCCTCCCGAACTCTGATATTCAGCCAAACTGACAGGCACCGCGCGGCCCCGCCCGGCTGGTGGTCTAGCCATGCCACCTCAGCGCACTACAGCTGGCATGTCAAAAGGGTATAGTGGCTTAATAGTGCCTAACCCTGCTAAAACGTTTCATCCCCCTCTCAGTATCTCTGGGCCCGAAACCCCTTCGTATGCGCTCGGCATCCAAGTCAAGTGTCGTTTGGGCCAACCCCGTAGTTACATTGTCAATGACCTAGAACTCCAAGGTCTCTATTCAGTGTCTACCTCTCATATGTCTCAAAAGTCCCCATCAACTGGGCTGGTGGCGCCCCCCAGCTCCGACTGCGTTTCCTGCACCAAACATAATGGAGAAAACTGGTTCCGCGTCGGGATCACCTCCATTTCCGTAAGTAGAGTGCTAACTGGTCCCACCATGATGCGCCCTCCGTCTGACAAGTCTTGTACCCTGGGCCTGTGCTCACTATGGTGACGCTGCTGGTTCCGTTGCCGACCACTCCTCCTCCTCTGTTCTTGGCAGCCCTGATCTTGGTCCCGGCCGGCCAGGCCCAGTGAGTCCATCCAGTCCGTTACCTCCTTTGGGTTATCAAAGAAGTGTTTCTTGTCTCCATATTGTACACGGAACCTGGATGGGAACATTAAACTATATTTGATGTTGAGGTTCCGCAATCGGCGTTTGGCACCCATGAAGTCATTTCGTAGATCTTTTACTTTTTTGGTGTAATCCGGGTAAATATGGATATCATAGTTCTCAAATCTGGGCGGACCATTGGTGCGGATAAATTGCAGGATCCTGTCCCGAAAGTTGTATAATCTTGCAATTATGGCTCTGGGCGGGGCCCCCGGTTTCAGCGGCCGGCTGAGGGAGCGAAGGGCTCTCTCCACTGCAAACATCTTGGAGACCCTGAGGTTTGGGAATGCTGAGCCAATCCAACCTTCCAGAAATAGGTCTGCTGCCGGCCCCTCCGCCTTTTCCGCAAATCCCAAAAAGCGGAGGTTGTTCCTCCTTGACCGCCCCTCTTCATCGTCTGCCCTATCATTCAGCCGGGCTGTGTGCTCCTGAAGGGCCGATACTGTCTCCCGCAGTTGTCGGACCTCGGTCTGCAATGTGGTCAGGTCTCCTTCAGTTGTGGTAACCCGGTCTGCCACCTTCCTGAGATCCAGGCGCAAATGGTTGATGTCCCTGGCCATCCAATCCATTTTGGATTCTAGCGCCACTCACGAATCTCGTATGGCTTCCAGAATGTCTGACTTGTCGCGGGCCACTGAACCATGGTGGGATCCCTGCTCTGGATCTGTTCTGAGGCGGTCTTCAGAGGTAGGGCCTGGCACCGTGTATTGCACCAATTTATTGGATTGGGCGCCTCTGAGTGTTCTATCTCTTCCTATGTCCAGTGCCAGTGCCCCAAGGCGTTTCCTAGTAATCCCTTTTTTGGAGATTGATGGTGCAGGGACTGGTCTAAAGGGTAACCTTGATCTGCGTTACCCCCGTTCCGGAGCCACAGGCCTCAGCAGGGTATTTGCCTTGCAGACCACCCCAGTTGCGTCCGGGGTTCACTAGATGTCCCCACTGGCTTAGTTGACAAGCAATGCCCCTTGTCTTGTCTCTGGTCGCTATCCCAAGCTCGTGGCCGGCCTGGGTCTCCGCTGATCTGCGGAGCGAGTGTCCCCTTCACTATCTTGGGCCGCACGGCCCCGCCGTCACCAATACTGTCATGACAAAGCGGGGGTATCCTCATCCCATTAACAGGAGCCTCAATCCCGCCTTCTAGGAGCCTGACCCGCTGCTCGGACCTCGCGGCGGCCTCTGCAATCCGCCCGGGTGCACTCGGCAGGAGGCATGGCGGGCCGATCACTGCAGTCTAACAGCACCGGGCTTGCGTAAATCGCGCTCCCGGGCCACTGGGGTCATGTCAGCCGGTCGATCCACGTCCATCTCTCTTCCCCGGCAGCCCTTCCTGCAGCCTCCTGGCGACACAGCAGGAGCCGAGGGTCCAGCTGGGATTCGATGGCAAACTTCCAGCCCTGAAGTAGATGGGGGCAGCACATGGCGATCCCTACCTCTCGGGACAGGCCAGGGCCGTCATCTTGAGGAGCAGTATTCGGACGGATTTCCCCGGCCGGAGGGCCGTCTTCTCTCGTCGTGATCAGGACCCTCGGGGTCGGGGGGGCCTCGGCTGCCGATCCGTGCGTTGAAGGTCATGATTCTGCCAGGATTCTGCAGGATTTTAGTCATTGGGGCAGGAGCAGCGCAGGTATGCGACTAGTCGGCCATGTTGTCAGGCCACGCCCCCCTTTGAATACTGCTTATCTCCCGTTAGGGTATTTAGGTACTGGTTGGGGGGGGGGCTCCTGCTGGGAGTTGTCAGTCTAACATCCATATTTTAGGCTATCCCTGTACTTTTGTAGGGTGGTTGCAGTTTGGAGGTGGAGTGAGAGGTCATTCCAGGTCTTGGTGGCCCATGTGGGAGAAGGTGCAGCCGCCGCTTCTACTTTTGTGAAAGCGGAGTGTGTGGGCGAGGGAGAGAGAGGTGGAGCATAGTTGTCTGCCGGGTTGGTGGAAGTTCAGTCTGTGGTTGAGGTAGGCTGGTCCTTTGTTGTGCAGTTGAACTGCACCTTTTTTTTGATAGGGAGCCAGCGGCGTGATCTGAGATGGGGGTTGATGTGGACTCTTCTCGGGAGGTCGAGGTTGAGCTTGGCTACAGCATTATGGATGGAGAGGTGATGCCCACGTAGAGGGAGTTTCTTTAGTTCAGGCAGCTGGTGATGAGTGCTTGGGTGAAAGTGTGTCACTTGGGAGACAGTACAATTATGAGCCTAATTTAGACTGTGGGGGACAGTCTTTGCTCTTTCGGGGTGATGGACTGCTGGTCCTCCACATATAGTGATGTCTGCTGGCCCTACAGACATCTTTTAACTTTTTAAAGGAACCGCTGTTACTAGGGCTCCTGTCACTGTGTTAAAAGTTTGACGGATGACTCTGTCAAACATGACCACCGCCCATCAAACTTACAACTTTCCAACGTATGATTTTGTTTTAAAAAACAATGACCCCCGCACACCCTGGGAGTTGTCTCTAAGTTGTGGATGGCATTTAAATGTTTTCACTGTCCAATACTGCAGTGGTTTTTCTCGACTGTAAGGAAGAGTGAAAGCTGGGCATTCAGCCACCCACTCTAATTTGGGCGGGCAGTCAAATTGGCAAAACTCAGACAGCTCGTACTCCATTGGGCTGTCTGTGGAATATATCAACGACTGGGCCAGAGTAGGCTACATCACTGACACATTTAAGGCCCAAAAATCAGGTGGTCGGAAAAGGAACTCTGTCATAGTTGCACCTGCCCTACGTTTTTGTATTAGAAAGCATCACTTGTTTCATAAGGCTGCTCCAGGGCGCAATGCACAGCCACAGCTGTGGCCTCTGCATCCTATGCCCAGTTCAGCCTCCCTAGTTGAATTCCCTGTCTCCAAAACCCTTCTAACAGCCTCCAACTCCAAATACAACCTCCAATGCCTGCTCCAATGTCTACAGTGCAGCCGCAGGCCCAAGTGCCCAGCCTCCAGTGCCTGGTGTTTAGGTCTCGCCTAGGTAGCGCACATGTGCTGCTCTAGGAGATGGCCTTTAGAAATCGGTCATCTCTTTTCAGGGTGGCATCCACCTTGTGGGAGCAAGCAACTCGCATGCTTGTTTACATTTCCCGCTTGCATCACTTTCATCACTTTCACTTTCTAGTTGTGAATGTATCGGTCATGCCGATGTAATCAGCAAAAAAAGGCATTCACTTGTTTCCAAGTTTTTTCCTTAAAAAGCATTGCCAAGTCCTTCGAGTGTCCGACTTCAAATTCTGAGAGTAAACATTCCCAAGGCGGAATGTCAACAACTCTTTTAAACATCATAACTTTGTGAGAAAGGGCCTCTGTGATGCACCCGAGGCAGGCACTCTCAGAAGAGAGACCTGTCCGAGGTCGCATTTCTGCTGCAAAGGGGATCTACTCAATCGAATCTCTATGACTGATTTTTTTCACTAAAATTATATTCCGCAATTATTTGCTTCATTGACCTTTAAATCTAGGCCATATCTTCATAGAATACCATGAATGCCGAAATCCACACTCCAACCTGGAAGCTTCCGAAAAGGGCAGTTACTACATTTTTTTCCATTATTTTACTTTATTTAATATTGTTTTATAGCTCCCTAGCACCCAAAAGTATTTAGGCGCTGCAGCCCTATGCTACTGTTAACTTGGTGTTCCAAGCTCACTCTTTATTAATAATGTTACTTTTGACAGTAACTGCAAGTGTACTCCAGTCAGGGAAGAGTTGGCCACAATGTGCATTGATGTGAAAATGTGTTTAAATATGCCCCATCCTGTCGGGGACAGCCAATGGCTGAGGGGACTGACTATGTGGATCTTAAGGGGTCAGTGCATGGGTTTGCCATCCCTTCAGTGCCATAGGTTGGAGGAGTAGGGCCACCCGTGCCTTAATGAAAGTAAAGTGAGACTTGGGGTCTCTTCTGCCTGGTTGGACTATAAAAGGCAGCCGGATTTGTGGTTATTTGTCAGTGTGGAGTAGAGATCAATAGTGCAGCAGGTGCAGTGGCACCAGGGCCCCAGGTGTCTGAGGAGCTCACTGCACCCCACTAATGGCTGCAATTTAATACCAACTAGGGCTATGGGACAGTTTTTGTTACTTATGTGACAGCCCGCAACAGCCTTGTTGCACCCCTACTTTGCAGATATGAGATTGGCATTGGGGGCAGGGGAGCCCTCACCCCTGCGTCCGGATTCACAGCACCTGCTGCACTAATCATAGCTATGCCCATAGTAACCGAAGTGAATGTTTACACCTCTGCCCCTCACAAGAAATTTTGCTGCTTCGACAGGGAGGCCAGTGCTCCCTTGCTGGCAGCTGACTAGTATGGCCGTGACTTAGGACTGGCCTTGAAGCTGGGGACATGAACCATGCCAGTGCCTACCAGATTCAGTGCCCGGCAAAGCATGGCTTACAAGAAGCTAACAAGCATTGGCATAGCCAATAGGTCTCGCCTTTGGGACCTTATAAGTATTTAATTATGCAGTACAATATCCTTGGTGCAACATCAACTGTTGCATGGCTAAACACTTACAATGTCCCATTCATTCATTTTTATTTTATGCATTATGTAGCGTGAATGAAGGTATCAAAGCACCTTACATAAGTACTAGTTCAATTACAGAAATCTGCCCGGTGGGTGATAATGTGCTGCACAGCTAAACACTTATAAGGTCCCAAAGGCGAGACCTATTGGCTATGCCAATGCTTGTTTATTGAGTGTACTGCAGTTCGATGTTCTGCAAAGGTCTATCCCGCACTTGGATATTAGCATACTAATAGACCATCATCATTATTACCCTTGATTTAGTTTGTAATCTGCTCATTTTCAATATGATGTTGAAGTGATGCACAGTATTCAGATGTTTCTTAAGAGAATGGATGAGCAATCTGACAGATGAATTTCAATTCCATCTGTGGATGCCACAATAATGTCACAAATATAGTCATATGTAACTGTTTAAACTTTTGTATGCAGTAAACGCGATGTTATGAACACTTTGTAGTGCTGCTGCTCTACTATACTGGTAACACAAAAGGAACACTTGGAACCTGTAGTACAGCACGAGTGGAAGCTTTGGAAATTACAGATGTTTAGAATCAGCTTAGTCAGTGGCCTCCACTCTGTGAACTATGGAAAGGTGACAGGTGAGCAGGCTGGGATGCAAACCCATGACCAAGAGATTAAACAAAGATAGCTGCAGCGGAGGCATTACCCCACTGAGCTCTCGGGCATGGTTTATACGAGTGCAGTGCCAGCACTTCTGGAACTGTTATACTAGCAATGTCCCAACACTTTTCAGCACAGCAGCTAAACCCTCAATTGGACAGTAAAAACACTTTTCAGCAGAGCTGCAACGCTAATATTATATTTGTGCCACTATTTAGTTAGTTATTTGCATCCATCGCCCATCTGCAGCAATTAGATTGTCTAAAAAAAGAAAACTATCCCTAACCCGTAGATGTTTCTTTTTAAGATTCAAAATATAGGCTTTAAAAAAACAAAACACATTGCATTTTTTCATAATTGGTGTGTCTTTAATTAAATATCATAGAAATATAGGGGCAGCAGGGAACTGGGGCGCGTCAGCACCTCCTTCAGCCCTTCTATTACGTAGCCTTAGGAGACTCTAGGCTGGTGGTCAAGAGTTTACTGGTGGGACTTATTATTTTTTTTAATTTGGGGGATTTTTAAAACAAATTTTATTCAGTGTCTCTGATTACAGTACAAGCGAGTAGAACATTCAAGTAATTACTATCTGTGCATCAGGATATCACTTATATACAAGCTGGTTAAAATACATTGCATGATGTTTCTTCACAACTTAACCATAAGCCACCTCGATAGTGTATTGTAATTGCATTTGTATAGCACTTACTACCCCTGACGAGGCGTCAAAGCACTTTTTTGGCAAGTAGCACGCTACTCCGGGACCCATAGAGGATTAGTGTTGAATTAGTGTAGTGAAACATGCAAGTACATTTTAAGTGATGGATAGGTTAATCAGTTATTTGGATATGGAAGGATAGCAGAAGGATAGAGGAGGAAAAAAGGTTTGTATTTATATAGCGCTTATTACCCCTGATGGGGTGTTGAAGCATGCTACTCCGGAAGACCATAATGGATTACTGGTGAATTAATATGGTGAAATATGAAAGTAATTTCAATGGTTGATATTAGTCAGTTATTTGGAGTAAGAAGGATAGCGGAGGGATAAAAGGGGAAGAAAGGTTTGCATTCATATAGCACTTGTTACCCCTGATGGGTGTTGAAGCGCTTTTCTGGCGAGTAGCATGCCACTCCGGAACCCATAAAGGATTAGTGTTGAAAATTAGCATAGTAAAATATGAAGTAATTAGACGCGCCTGGAGGCGCATTAAGAGCAGTGAGCGCCGAACGCGCTCGGGGGCCTCAGCAGGTGAATTCTTCCACGCCGTGAGGGCAACGGCTCCACTTACCTGCTTCTCCTTCTCCTGCCGTGAGGGCAACGGCATTTCTATTTCCATCTTCGTGCCGTGAGGGAAACGGCTGCAGGGTGACCATGCCGGACCCACTGGCAGAGGGCGAACCACAACTCCCAGAAGCCCCGGGGTCCGGCGCAACACTAGTGATGCCATCGACGCACCCGGAGGCGCATTAAGAGAAGTGAGCGCCGAACGCGCTCGGGGGCCTCAGCAGGTGAATTCTTCCACGCCGTGATGGCAACGGCTCCACTTACCTGCTTCTCCTTCTCCTGCCTTGAGGGCAACGGCATTTCTATTTCCATCTTCGTGCCGTGAGGGGAACGGCTGCAGGGTGACCACGCCGGACCCACTGGCAGACGGCGAACCACAACTCCCAGAAGCCCCGGGGTCGGGTGCAACACTAGTGACGCCATCGACGCGCCCGGAGGCGCATTAAGAGCAGTGAACGCCTCCCGCCCCGGGGGACGCGCGCAGGCAGCGCCGGGAGAAGCCCGGGACAATGGTGGGACCGTCTGTGGCCATCAGGGGCCAGAAGAGGCCGGGCCGGGCCACTCCCCTAACATCCCCAAAGGACAACCAAGACGAGTGGACAATTACTTAAAGGTACTGTTATCTGAAACTATCACCACGTGGTTACCCTTGTTTCCAATCCCTCTTCCTAGTATTAGGAGGGAGCGTTGTCTATACAAGGATTAGTCCCCCTTCACTTGTAAAAATGAGTCATATGGGTAAAATCCAAAAGCCTGCTGCTTCCCGCCCCATGACTAGGCAGCAGGTCGCAACACTACAATCCCTTCCTACCCTAACGGCTATTGACAAGATGCTTCAAAAAACTATAGGGGTAGTGGAAACTGCTATAGAAAACACAGAGAGAAGATTATCAACTACTCCTGCTGCCCGTCTGTTACAGCAAGTGGGGGACTACTCAGCAATCACAATTAACCCCCCTGATTCAAGTTCCTTTCTTACATCGTCCTTTGCTGAGCTGCCTTGTGCTCAGGTTCCCATAGATGTAGAAGTCAGCTTTCATGCTCCTAGTTCCCCCCTTCCCCCTGTAATCAGTGTAATAAACAAACAGCGCCCCAGAAGTAAGAAAGTTAGATTACCAAAAAAAATAATTAAAAGCACCATGCCCAAACATGACCTTGTAACAGCTACTGCTGGCCCTTCCCTATCGACTGTTGATGCACCGGTCTGGGTTACCAACCTTGTTGCCGATTTTCAGGCTCTGATGAGCAGATTATTGGCACACACATTAAACCCTTGGTATCTAGGATTGATAGACTAGTTTCTACCCTTAATAATATGGGTTTAGGGAGAACACAGTCTATCAGTCCATTGGGTAAGCTTGCTTCTAGTGAGATCAAGGTACAGGACTAGTTTCGAATATTACTGAGTCTGTCCCTGATTCTGTTAGCCCCCCACCCAGCAATAATATTCCCGTTGAAAATCCCCAGGTAACTAGAAACCCTACTCCCATTTCTGGTAAAACAAAACCCACGCCTAGGGATGGGAAAATAGGAAGTGAAAACAACAGAATGGTGAGGGGAAAGGCATTATCTAAAGGCACCTCATTGGAGTTGCCGACCATCGATCTCCCCCCAGAATCTCTACCCTATGTCGTAGTATTAACGGGGGTACCACCCTCAAGCCAGGGAAAAAGTGAAGATCATATAGACCTAAAAAATAAGTGAATACAATGGCTCAATGCCAATAGGCCTCTACCCCCAAATGTTTCAGGGGAAATACTTTCTGTCAGAAGAATAGAATGGATCGGGAGGGGACCTAAAACTATTGCAGGAAACAGCGTAGCAATACATTTCAGGGATACTAGCGCTGTTGAATACATTTGTAGTATTTCCCCCAGCAGGTCAAATACCCAAATCCTCCCCCTCCATTTGTCATACTTCTATCCTACCCCTCACTTGAGGTCTGGCCAATGTAAAAGTGGCCACTTTGGTGAGGGCCATAGTCGTCGCCCATATAGAATGCAGCAGGGGGCAACAACTTGGGAGCATACTCATTCATATATTCCTCCACTCTCACTGTTCCCTCAAAGAAACAGGTATAGTGTGTTGGAACAGGTGGATTGACGCCCTGTGAATGAGAATTCCCTACTAAATAGTGCCAGTGAAATACCTACCCTTGTAATTGCATCGGAGGGAAATGTTATAACTTCTACTCCTGGAGAAGAAATAGTACCTCATCCCCTGACCGGGGAGGGAAGGAGAGAAAAGGGGGAAATGGTGTACCAGTTGGGAGTTTGTACTCCCATTGAGGCTGTACCTAGTGTGGAAACGAGGGGAGGTAAAATTCAGTCAGGGACCATCACTAGTGATAGCTGTCCCGCCATAGGAATAGGGAAACCACAAGCCAATGCTGAGGTAGCTGATGGAAGTATAAAAATCCATTCGTGGAACTTAGCCGGGTTAAAAAATAAATTACTTACGCCTGAGTGGGGTCCCTTCATGGCATTACATGACATCTGCCTGATGCAGGAAACCTGGGCATTGGAGGAAAGTGTTAGCCCAGGTTATGCAACCTTCGATATCCTGGCAACAACTAGGGGTAGAGGTCGACCATCGGGTGGTTTATCGATCTTGGTAGGTACGCACTTGGGCGTCCAGGCAGCCCAAATACCAACCAATTCCCCAGATGTCCAATGTGTGCTATTGACCACCCAAAACATGCCCCAAGTAGCCATAATAAATATTTATTCAAGGCCAGTCAGGAATGGGCAGGAATCAGATACAATCAATGTATTGGATCTTCTTTTTATCCAGGCACTTGACCCCTCAATCGCTATAGTCCTTGGTGGCGATTTCAATTGTCAATTCGAGCCTTTGGTCAGCCCCGAGTTGGGCGAACAGGATGATGAAGACTCGTTTTGGCGTATCCCTGACCCTAAGATCCCCTCTGTCAGGGCATGGACCCCGTTGGTCCTGCAAATTAAATCATTTTCCCTTGCAACGTCTTTGCGGGCGTGCAATGGGAGGCTGGACCCTGACCGACCGGGGTCAGCCACATTTAACAGGGCAGAACAAACTTCCATCATTGATTATATAATGATGGAAGCAAAACACTGGGATAGATTGATGGAATTTAGGGTCTTACCGTGGTAAGATAGCGACCATAATGCCCTTGTCTTAACACTTAAGCCAAGGAGCTTCGGGTTGACAAACCCTGATGCCGAACTCAATACTGAGATCTTGCCCCTTATGATAGCCAACAATAGGCGCGGGGTTAAATGACCCCACTTTCAGGACTCCCCTAGTAGGCTTGCCGAAATATACCAGATTGCTGTACCTCGGATTATCGAGATGGGTGATTTGGGCTCCAACGGTCAAACCGCGGAAATCCATAGGCAGTTGGCTCTCGCACTGGGGGATGTGTTTTGCCGAGTAAGTGGGAATAAACGGTGTGGGGCTAAGACACACCCCTGGTATGATGACATCTGCAGGAAAGCAAAAAAGGATCTCCTTACGGCAATTAAATCCAAAGATAGTGTAGGAATTAGGCTATCTAGACTGCTTTATA
This sequence comes from Lissotriton helveticus, assembly GCF_964261635.1. Lineage (NCBI taxonomy): Eukaryota > Metazoa > Chordata > Amphibia > Caudata > Salamandridae > Lissotriton > Lissotriton helveticus. The sequence continues at coordinate 1,853,658,529 of NC_136061.1, read as the reverse complement.
AAAAGGCAATTATTAGAGGTAAGAGGGATTGGGAGGAAACGAGGTGGGAGGACTTGAGATCTGCGCTACTTTGTAAGGATGCTAAGTCGTTCTGGGCCATTGTTAGCTCAGGTGTAAATGGGGGAGGAGAGGCCGTTTCCCCGAATATTGCGCCCTCAGTGTGGGAGGCACATTTCGGAGCACTATATACAAACTTGGAGCGTGGCGATGTTCCCCGTCTAGGCTTCAAACCCTCCCAAGAGTAGAGTATGACAGGGACGAAGGATTTGGAGCTGTGGCCCTCCCGCCATCCCCGTCCCAGACCCCCACCACGAGTATCGACTGGTGGGGATCTCGGGCGCGGGGTTGCAGTTGGATCACCTGGACGCTCCGGAGGTGTATCTCCCTGTAATGCCAGAGATCATTGTAGGAAGGTGGATATCTGACTATGGTTACCCCCAAACTTTTTGCCTGGTGTTTAGCTGGTTTTTGACATAGTTGGCCTGGGATCCTGCTATTCAGGGCCCCAGGCTAATTGCTCTATCCTTAAAATGGACTCCATGTACCTTAGGTACATACACAATTGGAATTGGTTCACCTTATTGGCCCCTGTAACAGTGTACCCAGGTACCCAGGGCATAGGTGCTTCCAAGGCCTACCAGGGGCTGCAGCATGTATTGTGCCACCCCTGGCCTGGCCTCCATATTTGACACAACTGGCTGATCACTCAGCTGGGGTAAGTCGGTGTAACCACCCCTTACTTAGGTGTAGTATGCCTATACCTAACCTAAAATGGACACATATGTTCCTATCAGTCACTCCTATGGAAGGCCTCATCAATCCTGGAGGCAGAGTGCTTGGAAATATGTGAGATGGTGCTCTGGCATGAGCTGAGCCTGTCTGCAGCTTTCGGAACCATGTCCTTTAGCTGTTTCATGATATTGCCATACCATATACTCTTAAGTGCATTATGAACCTCGCGGTTAAATGCTATCTTAGGTTTGGCTTTATCAAAACATGTCGAGTAAGGTGTCATACGAATTGGAATACTACCCCCTCGCCAGTTCTGGCGACGGGGGTAGCATTCCACCCTTCTAGAGGGGCACGACATGTACCTAGCCTGAACCCCGGTTAAAGTTAAACAGAGCCTTAGCATCTCAAAATGGATGCTGCCACCACAGACACAAGTCTGACCTCCTGCTGCTGGGAGTCCTTCCAGCGAGGGCAGCTTGGACAAAGGGTTTCCTGCCTGGGGAGGTGCTAGCACCACTCCAGACAGGATTTTGTGTATTGGGTAGGACAGGGCTGAATAGAATCAGACATGCCTGGGGCACACAAGGTGTCCCCGTGCATAGGCCAGTTCAAACCGGTGCTGGGGCTTTCCAGCCCCAGTCCTGGCGCGAAACTGGACAAAGGAAAGGGGGTGTAACCACCCCCCTTCCTGGTTCCACCCAGAGGAGGGACCTAGTAGGTGATCCGGCCCCCCAGATTCGAATAAGAGTGGGAGCTGTGTCCTGAGACTTCAGATCATCCTGAATCAACTTGAAATAAAGAAGAAGACTGGACTTCGACATTCTGCTGCACAGAAGACGGAAGAGAATCTCCCTTGTGGCCAAGGAGTGACCACCCTGTGAACACAGGCACCAACCAGCAACTCGACGTCTGCTTTGCCGCCGCCTCCCGCCTCCCGCCGGAGCCCAGAGCCTGACAAGACCCAGACTCCCAGACTTCTCACAGCCCGATCCACAGTCCCTGCAAAGAAGGGACCCGTGGAGGCACTGAGAGACGTGGGACCGGACATCTTGGAAGACCCCCGAAACGCTGACTGCGCAGCATCCGAGGCACCCTCGACGCTGTGCTTTGGGGTTTGAGAAGCCCTAACCTCGAGCAGCCCTTGCACCGAAGATCAGCCCCCCAGCATCTCCACAATCTGCGTGGGGCCCTTTTGCATCGTGCCACTCGACGCGCCTAACCGTCCACTTGCCACGCGGCTAGTGGCCATCTTGGCGACGAAACCTACAACTTTCACTGCGGGTCTGGTTGCTCCACACTTGCCCTTGCTCCTGTAAAAAGGAGCCCCTGCTCTGACCTTGCTGGTCCGAGTAACAAGCCTTTTTCGATTCCTGCGTGGCTTGCATTAGCCAAGGCCTGTTTGCTTCTATCAAGTCGCCGACACCGCCAACAGCGAGAAGCCTGCGTGGGACAGCTCGTGACCGACTCCTGGACGTCTTCAACCCCTCGTGTCCACGTGGCTGCAGAGAGAAGCTACACCTCGACGCCTGTTTGCACCCGACATCGCCTGGTTCCACTCTGGTTCCACGGTAGTCACTGGCTAGTGACTTTGAACATTGTCCCCTCTGCTTTCAGGTCTTCACCTCTTCAGATCCACCCTTGGATCCACCGGAACTCTTCACATCGAGCCACCTGCAGCATCTTCAGCTCCAAGCACCATCGACCTGCGTGACGAAACCCGACACTACTTCGACCCTATGCACCCGCTTCCTGTGGGTGAGGTAACTCAGCTCCGCCAGTGTTCCCACACTGGTACACACCTCTAGTGTCTGTGTCTCAAGTTTCAGCTTTCTAGGTCACTCGGAAGGTTCCTTCCTAACTAACTTTGTACTTTTTTCGCACCATTGACATTGCATTGGTAAAGCGTGCACTTTCCGCACTGCTCCCGAGTCCTGCGGGCCTTTCCCGACTTCTTCACTGCTAGTCCCGAACAGCTCCAGCGATTCCCCAGGCCCTAGGCCTCTTCACTTTCCCCATAGTGGTTCTTATACCACTATTTTAGTATATGGTTTAGGTGGCCCCTAGGGCTCGTCCATATTGTGCAACTTTTGTGTATTTAAACTGTGTTTTGTTTTAACGCATTTACTTCTGTGCTCATAAAGAGTATCAGGGATATTTGTAGTAATAAATTCATATATATTTTCAATATATATCGGTGTGGTGTCCTTTCATTTGGTATTCAAGGGATTGTGCATGGTAAAACAGCTTGCTTCACATGCCTTTACAGAGTTTAGCCTAAGACTGCTTAGTCCATGCTACCCCTAGGATAGCTTGTCTATAAGGTTGACTTTACAACCTGCACCATAAGGGTTGCTTGGCATGATACAAGGTGATCACTAGAACTAGTGAGCATCATATATCAGGCCAACTTCTCACATTGGTGAGCAGCGGATTGGGATTTGAGCTTGCTGTTGTTTTACCATTACAATCTTTGAAAATATCATTTGAAAGATCATACAGGTACCTGATAGGTACACTAAAACAAGACTAGATATACTTAAGTTCTACTGAACTTAGTTGTTGTAGAGGATAGGGAGTAGCACACCCTGACTACAACTACTAGATAGGTTTTGTAGGAAAACACCAGTGTAGGTAGATTGCAACACATCCACCACACTAGAGCAATGTCTGGAGCAGAGGGATCCACTGGACTCATCTCTGTTGAGAGTGATCCTCCAAGGGCACCATCCAAATTTGCTACCTTTCCATTTAAGGAACTGAGGCAACTGTGTTCCATGAGAGGAATCAAAACAGGTCCTTCACCTACAGCAGGACACCTCAGAGAGCTTTTAGACCAGTCTGAAGCTCTAAGGGACTCCAAACCAGGCCCCTCAGGGACTGGAGATGGAGGATCCCCCACTGAAGATGATAACTCTGATGCCCCTGCCCCTGTAGTTCAGGTAGATGAGGAAAACCAGACCCCTGGGAATCCTCAGCCTGAGGAAGAAGAAGAGGAGGAGGAGGAGGAAGAGAGTGAATCTGATGATGGGACTAGCCAGGTGTTAGTCAGCAGGCTTAACCAGGCTAACTTAAGCTTATTTGGGACTGAAGGTGGGTCCAACCCATTCAGACCCCCAAATGGACTTAACCAGGAGCATAGGAGGAGGAGGAATCACTCAGGTGAATCCAATACCTCCCATGTTTCTAGAGGTTCTCATGGCAACTCCAGAAGGGAGCTGACTAGCCCTCAGAGAAGGGAACATGAGGCCAAAATGAGAGAGGCTGAACTTAGGATCCAGAGACAAGAATTAGAAGTTGCCCTGGCCAAAGAGAAACTTGCTAGAGCAAGGCAGCCTAGAGAGAGTGGATCAGATTCCACTGGTGGCAGCACTATCCCTAAGGATAAAGACAGGTCCTATGACAATAGAAACCTGAGTAAGATTGTGCCCCCCTACAAAGCTGGGGATGATATCCACAAGTGGATGACTGCACTTGAGAGAGCTTGCAAAGTACAGCAGGTTCCTCAGGAGCAGTGGGCAGCAATCTTGTGGCTCTCCTTTGAAGGTAGAGGCCGAGACAGACTCCTCACAGTTAGTGATGGGGAGTCTAGAAACTACCTGGTCCTGAAGAGTGCTCTGATTGATGGGTTAGGCTTAACCACTGAACAGTACAGGTTAATGTTCAGAGATACCCAGAAGACACAGACTCAGGACTGGTCTGAATTTGTTGAATGTGCCACTAAGGCTCTGAAGGGCTGGTTGCTGGGAAGTAAGGTTACTGACTATACAGGATTGTACAATTTGCTTATGAGAGAGCAAATCTTAAGTAATTGTCAAAATCAGCTTCTACATCAGCACCTGGTTGACTCTGATCTGACCTCCCCACAAGAATTGGGTAGGAGGGCAGACAAATGGGTCAGAACCAGGATCAGGCCTAAGAACCAGGGTGGTGACCAAAAGAAAGAGACTACCAAGCCTCAAGAGAAGGGTGGGGATAAAAGTAAGGAAAAGACTTCCCCAGGGCCCCAAAACTCCAAGGATGGGGGTGGGTCCCAAGACACTTCTTCAACCCAGAAAAAACCTTATTGTCATGTCTGTAAACAGGTTGGGCATTACAAAACAGACAGCTGTTGTCCCAAGAATGGCAATAAAGAGAATATACCTCCAAAGCCAGCTCCAACACCTCCTGTTACTGTCAGCAGTAATCCCCCAGGAAGTGGGAGCACACCCAGGAATCTGGGTGGGTTTACTTTTGGAGGACAGGTGGATTCTGGCCTAACCAGGTCCCCTACCTCAGATACTCTTGTCTATGAGACTGGCATGGGGTTTGCCAATTTCACTGCTTGCCCAAACACTTTGAGCAAGTATAGACAGGAGCCCCTCATTATTGGCTTGAAAGTTGAGGCCTTTAGAGACACAGGGGCTAGCATCACCATGTTGGCTGAATGTCTAGTCCCCTCAAGGCAACTTTTACCTGATGCCACATATCAGGTGACAAACATTGATGGAATAGAAACCAATCACCCCATGGCAGTAGTAAATCTTAGCTGGGGAGGTGTCACTGGCCCAAAGAGAGTGGCGGTGTCATCAAACTTGCCTGTAGATTGTCTACTGGGGAATGATTTAGAAATCTCAGCCTGGGCTGAGGTGGAACAAGAAACCCATTCTAGAATGGTAAATCTCCATGGAAAGGTTAGTGGGGCTGTGATGGCTACAGCCCCAATCCAAGATGTCCTTCCTGAAAAGGTTGGTAGGGCTGAGCAAACCTCAGCCCCATCTTTAGCTAACTTCCCTCCTGAAAAGATTAGCAGGGCTGTGATGGTAACAGCCCATACACAAACTGAGTCTCCTCCTGAAAAGGTTGGTGGGGCTGTGATGGCCACAGCCCAAACTCAAACTGATACATGTGTTGTGAAGCCTGAAAAGATGGATCACTCCACACAAACAGAGAGCATTGAGGAGGAAGAGAAATCTCCCTCCCACCAGACTTTAGGAAAGGATCAGCCTCCTCAGGGAACTGATCTTACCCCTGATGAAGGAACTGCCCCAGAGGTAGTCAGGCCTAGCCTGACAGAGCCTCTGATGTCAGTGGACCCTTCTCAGGTGGGACCCAGTCTGGAGCAGGTATCCTGCCCCTCTCTACCTTGCCTTACTCAGCCCAGGGCTGCAGAGGACAAGAAGGACAGTGAGCCCCAAAGGGCCCCCTGTCAAATAAAGCACCCCCATCAACAGATTAGGGGCACCAAAACTAGTAGCCCTAGTGAGGTGAAAACTTTAAAAACTCCTGAGGGAGCCCCCTTAAAAGTAGTTAGGGACCTCCCACAGATGGATTCTGTTGGGCACAGCCAAACCTGGGACCCCAAGGGCCCAAACCTGAACTGTCCCTCCAGTAAACCAACAAGAGGGACCCAGCCTCCAGCTTTAGGTAGCCAGTGGTTGACCCTGAGAGCACAGTGCAACTCAGTCAAAGAAAGAAAGGCACACATGGTGGAGAGTGATTGGAGGAAGCTGAGTCCTACAGAGGAATCTCACTTCAGTACTCCATCCCAACACCAGCCTTTAACTTTGCAAAGACACACCACAGGTAGAGATTCCCTATGGTGGAGACCCTCAGATACCCTTAGGGTGAGGGATTGCTTAGTGGACCATGAGACAGGGGGTAACCAAGCCAGAGCTGGTACTTCCTTATATGGCCACTTAGGCAATATAGGCTTACCTGGTCAAGGATAGCCTTATCTCCTTTCGTTTGGGGGGGGGGCTTATGTAGGAAGGTGGATATCTGACTATGGTTACCCCCAAACTTTTTGCCTGGTGTTTAGCTGGTTTTTGACATAGTTGGCCAGGGATCCTGCTATTCAGGGCCCCAGGCTAATTGCTCTCTCCTTAAAATGGACTCCATGTACCTTATGTACATACACAATTGGAATTGGTTCACCTTATTGGCCCCTGTAACAGTGTACCCAGGTACCCAGGGCATAGGTGCTTCCAAGGCCTACCAGGGGCTGCAGCATGTATTGTGCCACCCCTGGCCTGGCCTCCATATTTGACACAACTGGCTGATCACTCAGCTGGGGTAAGTCGGTGTAACCACCCCTTACTTAGGTGTAGTATGCCTATACCTAACCTAAAATGGACACATATGTTCCTATCAGTCACTCCTATGGAAGGCCTCATCAATCCTGGAGGCAGAGTGCTTGGAAATATGTGAGATGGTGCTCTGGCATGAGCTGAGCCTGTCTGCAGCTTTCGGAACCATGTCCTTTAGCTGTTTCATGATATTGCCATACCATATACTCTTAAGTGCATTATGAACCTCGCGGTTAAATGCTATCTTAGGTTTGGCTTTATCAAAACATGTCGAGTAAGGTGTCATACGAATTGGAATACTACCCCCTCGCCAGTTCTGGCGACGGGGGTAGCATTCCACCCTTCTAGAGGGGCACGACATGTACCTAGCCTGAACCCCGGTTAAAGTTAAACAGAGCCTTAGCATCTCAAAATGGATGCTGCCACCACAGACACAAGTCTGACCTCCTGCTGCTGGGAGTCCTTCCAGCGAGGGCAGCTTGGACAAAGGGTTTCCTGCCTGGGGAGGTGCTAGCACCACTCCAGACAGGATTTTGTGTATTGGGTAGGACAGGGCTGAATAGAATCAGACATGCCTTGGGCACACAAGGTGTCCCTGTGCATAGGCCAGTTCAAACCGGTGCTGGGGCTTTCCAGCCCCAGTCCTGGCGCGAAACTGGACAAAGGAAAGGGGGTGTAACCACCCCCCTTCCTGGTTCCACCCAGAGGAGGGACCTAGTAGGTGATCCGGCCCCCCAGATTCGAATAAGAGTGGGAGCTGTGTCCTGAGACTTCTGATCATCCTGAATCAACTTGAAATAAAGAAGAAGACTGGACTTCGACATTCTGCTGCACAGAAGACGGAAGAGAATCTCCCTTGTGGCCAAGGAGTGACCACCCTGTGAACACAGGCACCAACCAGCAACTTGACGTCTGCTTTGCTGCCGCCTCCCGCCGGAGCCCGAGCCCAGAGCCTGACAAGACCCAGACTCCCAGACTTCTCACAGCCCGATCCACAGTCCCTGCAAAGAAGGGACCCGTGGAGGCACCGAGAGACGTGGGACCGGACATCTTGGAAGACCCCCGAAACGCTGACTGCGCAGCATCAGAGGCACCCTCGACGCTGTGTTTTGGGGTTTGAGAAGCCCTAACCTCGAGCAGCCCTTGCACCGAAGATCTGCCCCCCAGCATCTCCACGATCTGCGTGGGGCCCTTTTGCATCGTGCCACTCGACGCGCCTAACCGTCCACTTGCCACGCGGCTAGTGGCCATCTTGGCGACGAAACCTACAACTTTCACTGCGGGTCTGGTTGCTCCAGACTTGCCCTTGCTCCTGTAAAAAGGAGCCCCTGCTCTGACCTTGCTGGTCCGAGTAACAAGCCTTTTTCGATTCCTGCGTGGCTTGCATTAGCCAAGGCCTGTTTGCTTCTATCAAGTCGCCGACACCGCCAACAGCGAGAAGCCTGCGTGGGACAGCTCGTGACCGACTCCTGGACGTCTTCGACCCCTCGTGTCCATGTGGCTGCAGAGAGAAGCTACACCTCGACGCCTGTTTGCACCCGACATCGCCTGGTTCCACTCTGGTTCCACGGTAGTCACTGGCTAGTGACTTTGAACATTGTCCCCTCTGCTTTCAGGTCTTCACCTCTTCAGATCCACCCTTGGATCCACCGGAACTCTTCACATCGAGCCGCCTGCAGCATCTTCAGCTCCAAGCACCATCGACCTGCGTGACGAAACCCGACACTACTTCGACCCTATGCACCCGCTTCCTGTGGGTGAGGTAACTCAGCTCCGCCGGTGTTCCCACACTGGTACACACCTCTAGTGTCTGTGTCTCAAGGTTCAGCTTTCTAGGTCACTCAGAAGGTTCCTTCCTAACTAACTTTGTACTTTTTTCGCACCATTGACATTGCATTGGTAAAGCGTGCACTTTCCGCACTGCTCCCGAGTCCTGCGGGCCTTTCCCGACTTCACTGCTAGTCCCGAACAGCTCCAGCGATTCCCCAGGCCCTAGGCCTCTTCACTTTCCCCATAGTGGTTCTTATACCACTATTTTAGTATATGGTTTAGGTGGCCCCTAGGGCTCGTCCATATTGTGCAACTTTTGTGTATTTAAACTGTGTTTTGTTTTAACGCATTTGCTTCTGTGCTCATAAAGAGTATCAGGGATATTTGTAGTAATAAATTCATATATATTTTCAATATATATCGGTGTGGTGTCCTTTCATTTGGTATTCAAGGGATTGTGTATGGTAAAACAGCTTGCTTCACATGCCTTTACAGAGTTTAGCCTAAGACTGCTTAGTCCATGCTACCCCTAGGATAGCTTGTCTATAAGGTTGACTTTACAACCTGCACCATAAGGGTTGCTTGGCATGATACAAGGTGATCACTAGAACTAGTGAGCATCATATATCAGGCCAACTTCTCACAATCATCACCCTGAAGGAGGTAGAATCTGCCATAGCAAGGCTGCTCCCCAACAAAGCTCCTGGCCTTGATAAATTGCCTGGGGACCTGTTTTGATCCCAACCTAAAATATAGGCACCATACTTGGTTATCCTATTTAATGCGGTTCTCATGGGGTTTGATCCACCGGACACCTGGTTGGGAGCCGAGATCGTCCCCATTTACAAGAAGGGTTGTCCGCTAACCCCATCAAACTATAGGCCCATTAGCCTCATAGATACAACACAAAAACTAATGGGCAGGATCATATTGGACAGGATCCAAGGGTGGATGGAGGAATATGAAATATTGACCACTCTTCAGGCCGGATTTAGATCTGGCATTACAACCCTGGATCAAATATTTCGGCTCCAGGTCCTATTCTGGAAAACAGCAAGAGTGGAGGGTGGCAGCCTCTACCTTGTCTTTGGGGACCTGCGGGCCGCTTTTGATCTTGTCCCCAGGGAAAAGTTGTGGAAAGTACTGGCAGATCTGGGTCTCCCGCCTTATCTTTTGAACATCCTGACTAGATTGCATGTCGGCAATTATGCTCAGGTTAGGTGTGGGAGACATGGGGATCTTTCAGCCCGTTTTCCTGTTTCTAGGGATGTGCGACAGGGGTGCGTCCTGGCCCCCACGTTGTTTAGCCTTTTCATCAATGGCCTTGTGGACGCCTTAAATGGTGTAAAAGACAACAACGCCCCCTGGTTGGCTACTGGTCAGGTGCCCGCTCTGATGTTTGTGGATGACACTTTGTTGCTATCCAAAACATCATCGGGCATCCAGTGTGTTCTGGATGGGTTTGTAACATTGTGTGCCTCGCGGGGATTGGAGGTTAACTTGGATAAAACCAAGTTTATGATCTTCAATCCCCCGAGGCACACCCGCCCAAACCCCGTCCTGAACAGTATCCCCCTGGAACGGGTCAAAACTTTTGTCTATCTTGGCATCACTCTGACAGAAGATTTTGGCTGGGGTCACCAAATCACTAAATCTGCCCTTAGACTATCGCAAATAGCAGGGGGTATTAGTAAGCTCCATAGAACATCAGACTTCAAACCGGTTGCTCCTGTCCTTGAGATCTATGGACTTCAGCCCAGGACAGCAGCTATGTATGGCGCTGAACTCTGGGGACATAAGAATACATCTAGCCTCCTGAGGGTTGAGCAGTCCTTTATGAGGAACCTGGTGGGCTTACCACAAAGCACACCACTTACCCCCTTGCGATTGGACTTGGGCCTGGAGTCCATAGAGGAATTGGTAGCCGCCCGGCCCTTGCTCTATTGGAGGAGGTTCTGGTCAGCACCGGAACTGGCACCCTATAGAGCTGAATTTTTGGAGGTCTGGGGACAAATAAAAAATAAAAATATTCCTTGGCTATCTCACATTAAGGCCCTCACCACCCATGTAGGCTTACCTCAGCTATGGGAGACCCCTGAGTTGAGTTGCCCGCGGACACCTAGGGCACAGCTGTTAACTCTGGTGAGGCGGCAAAATTTACTTGCACTACAGCGATCAACAACCCAGGGCAGGCTGTCTGTTGAGTTCCTCTTAGTAAAATCTGAAACTCGACTCGAGGAATTCCTAGATGTAGTCCAACCCCCTCTTCCGAGGAAATTATATACCCAATTGAGGCATGGCTGCCTGCCAATCAGGGCATTTACCTCGAAATGGGCTAAAACAGAAAATGGAACCTGCCCGGCATGTCATTATATCCGAGTAGATGTTGCCCATGTTATGTTCTTCTGCCCAGCGTATGTTACAATAAGAAAATGCTGGCTGATCCCAATATGTAGAAACTTGGGCTTCAGGCAATGTATGCAGGCGTGTAGAGTTCTAATGTACGATACCTCGCCTTCTATTTTCTTTGCTGTTTCTCGTTTTTTACATGGTATGTGGCGCCGAAGGAAAGGCTTTGTTTAAAGTTAATGTTAAAAATCTTGACCAATTTTGCCTCTTGATAACTTTCTTGTTTAATCTATTTTTATGACTAATACTAGTTGCTCATATTTATTGTTTTAACTACTGTGCTTTGTATGTATTTTATCTGCACTTTTATGGTCCTTGACCGAAATAAAGTAATCATTGAGTAGCGGATATGTTATTCAGTTATTTGGGTAGAGAAGGGTAGGTGGCGGGATAGAAGAGGGAAAGAGATTTGTATTTATATAGCGCTTGCTACCCCTGATGGGGTTTTGAAGCGCAAGTAGCACGCTACTCTGGAACCCATAAGGATTAGTGTTGAATTAGTATGGTGAAACATGAAAGTAATTTTAGTGGTGGATATGTTAGTCAGTTGTTTGGATTGAGAAGGGTTGGGGAGGGGTAGAAAAGGGAAAAGGTTTGCATTTATATAGCGCTTGTAACCCTGATGGGGTGTTGAGACGCTTTATTGGCGAGTAGCACGCTACTCTGGAACCCGTAAAGGATTAGTGGTGAATTAGTATAGTTGAATATGGAATTTGAGAAGTCAACATGTTAGTCTGTTAATTTTGACTGAAAAGGATAGTGGAGGGATAAAAGAGTGAAGGATTATTTTTTTTTAGGTTTTTTTTTTTGTTAGGTATGCTCATCATATTTGAGACCCTGCTAGCCAACCTACGTCACAATATAATAACTCTTCACATCTTGCCACCGTATCAAGTTTACTTGTTTCTGAAGACAAGAATTGTTAAGTGATACACATTTTTTGCAAAACTCCCCTCCCCCCTCCCCTGCTGATGGGCCGCTCCTGTGCTTGAAACCTGAAATCAGTTAGGGTGTAGCTATAGCCTAGCTTCTAAGAGCCGTAAGTAGGGTTTCCATCCCGATAAATGAATTAATCCGTCCCAAAGTGGGGAGAGGACAAGGGGGCGTCAGCCTAGATCCCAAGCTTGAGAATTTGTGTAATTACCTTAGTAGATGCACCCATCTATGTAGAAGCACAGTAACAGTACGCAGAAACTCCTGCATAGTTTCGTGGCACAGGGTTGCTGGCTGCTCTAAAAGTCTCTCGCAGTAGGTCCCAATTCATAGCAATTGGTTCCTTTTACTGGTGGGACTTATTACTGTCCTTCCATTACCATTAGTCAGTAAAAATGAAAAAACATTCCTATAGGTCTTTTGTAAAATTCAATTAATGAACATTGTGGAACCCATTCCTTTGTTCAGGTACTATTGGTGGTTTCAATATGACTTACCCTTCCACACATTTGTTTTTCTGTTTCTCTCACATCACATACCCAGCAGTTGAGGAGAATGAATTAATTAATTTGAGTTTTATAAAGTGCATAGCTACTCCTATAATGAGTGTCCCAGCGCTGAGAAAGCAGAAGCAACTAAAGAATAGCAGATAAAGAGACTGTCTACAAAAGACAAGTCTTCCAATTTTTTCCAAACTGAGGTTCTGAAGGTGCTAAAGGATCTTCTGCCAGAGCGAGCTTTCTTGACTCTGGGCAACTGCACTAACAGTGGACAGCACAATATTCACCAGCGTGTCCTCACATCTTATGAGCTGAACTCTGACCTAGTGCTGTAGCACAGGATAGAGAAAGTTACTGCACATCAGGAACTTGACCTGGTTCTAGTGGGATTCCTCGTCAACGTCTTGGCATTGCCAAACAGAGCTCAGTGGACAATGATCAGAGCTTTGAATGCTGTGCACTTCTAGAAGTCAGTGAAACTGATCATGAACCGGAATGATATCTGATTTTAATATTTTAAGATGATTACATGTTTAGCTGTGTTTAGCTGTAAAAAACTCTTTGTCATCCAAAATCTCATGGTGGCAAGCACCACCAAATTCGATGTAGGGGAAATATGAGCTATCATTTTACTGGTGGAAATCCACCAAAGATTTTGGGTTATATCAACATAGACAATATAACCTGCCCAAGAGAAGGTAAAATAATTGCAAGTGGCCGTCGTGAAAAGATTAAAGATCAAATTTGGGCATGACAGCGCGCGAAGGGATGCCCTATAGATTGCTTTTGTGACTTATTTCTGAAGATCAGAGGAAGAGATATAGATTGATACTGATCAGCCAATAACGTGGCTCTCCGGAACAGGACAGTGCTATAGATTTCCACCTGTGACAAATGCTTTGATAAAGAGGAATAGTTGGGAGTGGCAAATGATGCCAACGTGCCATGTATACATTGACACCTCCAGCATCCAAATCTCCCCTCAGTATACACACAACCACCAATTCCGTACTATGGTTGGGATCAAAGAATGGCTGCATATGATGGAGGGGGCCATGCTGTCTTACATGATCTTTATTTTAGAACAAGCTGCCCCTCTAAAGCTTATGCTGGTAAAGGAAAAAGAGTGGTATTTAGAAAGGTCAGTGCTATCAAGACTATACTTTTCATGTCCATCTCCTTTCATTTCCTCTCCCTTCCCTTCTTCCCATCCCATCCATTCCTGGTTCTAGTGTCTTCCTCTTCCTTTGCCACACAGTTACTTCTTTCTCTTATTTTCACCATTTACAATTCTCTGCTAATGTTGAATTTTCTTCTCTCCCTCAGCCCGGTAGTCCCTTAGCCCTATTAGGCCAGTTTCTTACATAGACTATTTATGACACTGTGCTTGAGTGAAGAGCTTGAAGTTAAAGGAGGCCTACAAAGATCACTACAACATTTGCAACTAATATATGACATTACAACGCAAACCATTACAATGCATGCTTTTACAACTCAGTTTTTACATCGCAACTACCATTACATCGCATGATTTTACAGCGCATGCCATTACAACACATTTTTTTAAAACTGCCATTACAACGCATTCCATTACAGCGCATTACATTACAAGGCATACCATTACAATGCATAATACTTTTAGGACAACAGTAGGGTAAGTGTTGGATAGTGTTTGGGTAAAAATTACTATTTCTACTCCAGTGACTGCAACAGTAGGGTAAGTGTTGGTTGGTGTAGGGGTAAAAATTACTATTCCCACTCCAGTGAATGCAACAGTAGGGAAAGTGTTGGATAGGATAGGGGTAAACATTACTATTCCCATCCACACCAAAACCCACACCTACCATAAAACAAAAAAATCTCCATTACTTACCTTATAATGCGTTGTAATGGCATGCGTTGTAATGGCATGCGTTGGAATGGCATGCGTTGTAGTGACATGCGTTGTAATGTCCTGCGCTGTAATGGCATGCTATGTAAAGGCCGTTGTGTTGTAACAGTTGTGTTGTAAAAGCAGTGCGATGTAATGACTGCGTTGTAATTGATGTTTCCCCTTGCCACAGGATGCAAACGAAGCAATTTCCATCACAGGAAACAGTCAGACACAGGTATCACTGTGTGCGACTTTCACTCGTAAACACAACAGGCCCTGCCCTCTCCATGCACAAAATAAACAGGCACAGGATGAGATGTCTCTGGAAGGTTATAGGTAAAGGAAGGAAGTAAAAATTAGACAACAGGAGACGTCGAAGTGTGGTGCGAGGTAAGTTCACTACTACTCCTTGCCAGCTCAATACTCCAGGTCAGTGACAAGCAGGCCATGCACATGCTAGTGGTACATATAAAGCTCAGCAAATGGGCTAAACGGAAGGGGCAGATTTACTAACTGTTGGCCCAATGCAGAGCAGTAACAAACATTGCTGTGCAGTGTTGCGTCAAAGGCAAAGACTAAAACAATGCTATATCCACAAAGGTACAGGGCTGTATTCCTCTCCCCCAGTGCTGGTGCACCTTTGACAGCCATGCGCCAGTCAATCAATCAATCAGGGGGTTTATAAAGCACGCTACTCACCCGTGAGGGTCTCAAGGCACTGTTTTAATAAAAAGTATCAGGATTTGAGCTGTGAAGTAACTCCCAACCCAACACTTTTTTTCTTTTTGTGATTTTAAAGTATTTTATTGATTTGTATAAACAAGTTCATTAGCCTTTCTGTTACGAGGTTTAGCCAAACTTAACTTGTGTTGCAGTAAATACAGGTACATTGGTATACATGTTTAGCTAAACCCCTCTACATTGACTTGCTGGGAAATTAGGCAAAGGATGATAAAAGAGAGAGAGAATAGGAAAGAAAGGGTGAAGAGAGGATACAATAAAGGTTCTATAGCGGTGAGCCTAATTTGAGTTTATAGCTCTGTGTCAAAACCGAAACCCCACTGGGGGGGGGGGCGAGGGAGGTGGAGTGGCTTCACGGGGGTTCGTAGGAGTCTAGATACGTGTTGAGTGACTTCCACACCCCCCTGGTTGCTGGTCTCCAGGGTGAATTTTGTAGGGCAATCCTATCCGCGCCTCCGAGGTACGAGACCCAGTTGACCCAGCCTTTGTATGTGGTCTTACTTGTGTCCTTCCAGTTGGACAGGACCAGTTTCACTGCCGCGGTCAGTAGGAGGTCTAGTAGATCTCTGTCATCCAGTGAACTTAGCCCTGTGTCTTGAATGGGGTGGTGAGGGTGGAAAATTCAGGTGTTAGTGTGCACCTCAGTGCTTTATTTATAAAATCAAAGATTTTCTCCCAGAACGTTTTGAGTGTTGGGCAGTAATAGATAAAATGTGCTAGATCCCCCTTCTCCTTGTCACAGTTCCAGCATAGATTGCCTTCCCTGAGGCCTAGTGAGAATACTCGAGTATGGGTCCAGAACGCCTTGAGGAGTAGCCAGAATTTTGTTTGTGCTAGTACCGGGGAGATTTTATTATGTGAGGGAGAGGTCCAAAATGTAGCCAGCTCTTAACCCGGCACAAAGTGTTGATAAATCCCCCTGTATTTCTGCAGCTGGTGCCTGACTCTGAACTTCCCTCTCCATGGAGATGGGCTCTTGTGCCCCACCTATCCCCACGAGGGGAAGTACAGAGAACACACACTCCTGACTTCTTCAGCAGGCTCCCACTGTGAGCAGTGTTTTTCCTTTAGTAGAGCGTGGATTGCAAGGCTTAAAACATTCATGGTACAAAGCAGAATGTCTGCTGACACTGGACATAACAGATGGTAAACACAGCTTTACTGCACCCTGTGTCTTTCTGTTCTTGGCTTTGCTTATGCAAACTCTGAGGCCAGGATTCACGAGGGGCAATCTAAGGGCAGCAACTGCTACCCTGGCTTTGGGTCAACCTCTCTCAGAAGAAGCATATCATCCATGTGTTTCCGTGTTTTATTGCTATTCTGGAATGGTCAATAGCTGGTAGGCGACAAATTAATTTTTGTAAAATTCAAAGTATTTGTCTACAACAGGACAATACTACTTCTGCATTCTTTAATAACCATTTGATAGTATTTTACACTGCTCACAAATACTTTTTAAAATTATTTCTTCGTGAGTTTGCTGCTTTATGTTTCTATTTCAAAAGGGAAAAAATACCAGATGTCATCGCTTTTCCCACGTTTTTTTTTTACTGGTACGGAGATAATAATACCGGCCAGGCAGGTAAATTAAACTGTCCATGTGTCATCTCTACTGGTGATTCCTGGATGTCGTCCACGACGTCCTTCTTAGTTAAACTGAATAAAAGCTGATTAGAGAGGGCGTCAGATGATTGTGCGAAGTCCTCAGATCAGAAGTTGCTTTCCTGTTTGTGCTGGTTTTAATAGTAGAAATGTTGCTTCTTGCTTGTGTAGAAGAATTTCCAAAACTTTGAATGGCTTTGATCTCAAATGGACTTTAAAGCGTGACTTGAAAAATGCACCTGGTCAGTAAATTTGAGGTGAAAGCTAGAACAAACAATTTCTAGGTACAAAATATGTACTAGACCTCACGGCAAACCATTGTACATAGTGCTGGAAAAAGGCGTAAGTATAAAACAGGGTGATAGCGTTGCATTTAAACACATTCTAATTGTTTCACTTTAAAATCAGAGCGTTGGATAACAACCTCACTTTTCATCATTCTAGAATCTAGATACATACTATAATTGTGTAAAACAAATTGCCACCAGAAAGCTTTAGAATATACCTCAAAACCTTTGACACACATTCACCATTATTTTGAGGTCAAAATGTTTTTAATTTTTATTTTTTAGAACGGTTTGAACAAGGTTGACGGAAGCAACCTGCTGAGAGCCATTCTTGAAGAAACATTTGTTTTGCTTTGAGATTTTTAGGAACCTTCTGTCACCCTTTGTCCCTTTTTTTAAAAAACCCTCACCTCTGCCTCTTAATACTTCCATTCCCACTTTACTCTAGTTCTTTAATTTCTAAACCTTCTACCACTTTACTCCTGTTTTTACAGATCCCTTACTCATCTCAATACACTTCCTTTTTTACATACATCGTACTTTTCTTCATGTTTTACGCCCTTTTCTTACAAACTCTTACTCCAGTTCCATCTGTATTTCCTTTTTTAATCCACTTACTCATTGTCCTGCTTTACGTCCATTTTTGTACAAAACCCTTACTCCCTTTTTTCCAAAACCCTTTACTTGCCCTACATCTTTAGTCACTTTTTTGCAAACACTTTACTCCCACTCTTGCTTTACTCCCTTTTTTGAAGCCTCTACTTCCGGTCCTGCTTTACTCCTTTTTTAATAAACTATTGATACTCCTCTTGCTTTATTACCTTTAAAAAAGCTTTTCCCCCTCAGGCTTCACTCCCTATTATTATAAAACCACTTACTCCCCCACCTCCTTCACTTCCATTTTTTTACCGTACACTTTGTTTCTCCTCATTTACTCCGGATTATTGTTTTTTTTACAAATTCCTCACTCCCCCTCCTCCTGTACTCTTTTTGTGAGGAGCACTTCTTCCCTGTCCCACTTTACTCCCCTTTACATTTCTCTTACTTCTACCTATAATTTAGTCCCCCCTTCTTTCTTTTTTCGTTTCACAAAAAATCCTTATTCCTCCTTTATGCTACCCTATCCTGTATACTCACCTCTTTTTTCCTTTCTACCTCATTGGCATGCTGCCCTCTTTTTTCTCTTTACTTACCTTTTCCATAAAAACTTATTTTCATGAAAACGTATTTCGTCATTTTAATTGTACCCTAAAATAAAATGTTGTCAGTCTTTTTTCATCAGGCTGACTTTCTTCATTTTAGGAATTCGTCAAAATAACAACATTACCTTAAAAGATGTATAAATGCTATGGTACAAGTTCTCACGCCTCATGTTCATAGATCGCTTCTAATAATAACACTTTGTTCACTTCAGATTAATATAATTAGTGCTTGTAATGCAAAGGGTGAAGCCAAGGATGGATCCTCACGCATGCCTACAAAGCCCTCCATGTCCTAAAACCTGCATACCTCAACCATCAACTGAACTTCCACAACCTGTGCTCCTCTTCACTCGCCCTTGCGCACACCCCCTGCAACCGTTGTAGCCGCAGCGATGGCTGCTTCTTCTCCTACATCGCTGCCAAGACCTGGAAGGACCTTCCCCTCTAGCTCCGGACAGCCCCCTCACTGACAGACTTCAGAAAAAGACTCAAGGCCTGGCTCTTTGATGGAGACACAGCGACCAGATGCCCCTAGGGGTGACAGTGCTGCGTACTACAAATGCTGATTGATTGATTGATTGATAAATAGAGAAGGACTCTACAAGGTTCTCTCACAGTTGATATCTAAGATCCGACTTTAAAGTTGGGTTGTAATTGGGCACTCTTCATTTTCTCCAACATCTGGAGGATTATACTTGAACATATTATCACTGTGGTGATGGAAATACCTCCAGTGGATGTTTGTAAGAGTTGCACATTTTGTCGAGAAATCAGAAGCTTTTCCAATACCAACTAAATCTAAATTAGGAACCTGGCGTCTTGAATGGTTCTCGCGCACGTGGTATAAAAACCACTGGAGCCTGTAGCCAAGCAGCACAATTGGGGAGACGTGTTACCTTTCACACAGCTGTCTTTCATTCTGTGCTGCATCTAATGTCATGTGGTACCAAGGCTTTGTAGCCTTAATTCCAACTCATGCCTATTTCATCCTTCACCAGGTGCAACCTGCCTTTTTAACTCACTCTTCAGGCTCTTTTACAACCCTGCTCTCCACCTTTGCCACTGTTCTTCCGTCTTTTTCGCCCTCCTCCTCTCCCCCTTTTGTGTTTTTCTCTCTCTTGCTGTGAGTCAAAGTCTGATGATGAAATTTAAGTGCCTGTCCCCAAAATGAGTGATGGTGAGCCCAACCTTCAACCACCAGCTCACATTCAGCGCTGAGTTTATGGCTGGGTGAGCTATGGGAACGGATGGTTACCCAGCTGTTGGGTTTTTGTGCCATAAGCATGAGCTATTTCTGGGTTCTCTCTTGCACTGCTGCCATGCCTACTCCATTGCCTCCCAGCTAGGATGATGCTATCCAAGTACCATCAATTTATACCTATCTACTGCAGTAGTTGCCATGGCTGAAGAAGTTTAAGTGAAGCTGGCAGCATCCCATCAGGGTTATGGGGAAAAAGGGCTCGCATGTGTCTGGCGTGCTAGAAAAATGGAATCCTTGGTCTTAGGGAGACAGAATATCTGGGGTTAATGTTTCTATGGGATTTTCTTACATTCCTTAGTGATCATGGCAAACAGACATATTGCAATGTGGGGAATGTGGCATGTTCTTTGATTGTGGCCCCAGGATCCATGGAGACCTCCAGATTCAAAACACTGGAAACGCTAGGCGGTGCTGGGTGGGCGCCTTGAAGACCCTTTGTGCATGCACAGTCTGAACTATAGCAGCCAGAATAACACTTCATCACTGATTCTTTCCTTCTGCCAATCCTTACTCTCATATTCTGTGCTCTTCTCTTGACCACAGAGGCCAATGATTTCTGCTTACCCCTTTATATCATTACATTAATATATCTATTTCTGCTAGAGTTGTTATCACTTTCCTACATTTAATGGCTGGTTTATCTCATTTTCCCCTTGTTAACTTTAAAAAGAAAATTGTCAGCTACCAATTGGCCCTGTTTATTTAATTTTCCAATTGACTTAATATTGATCAGATTTGATTTTTCACTGAGTTTATAAAATAAATCTTCTTTGAGTCTCCCATGGATGTCACAGGGAGAGCCTTGCATGTTGCAGAAAATCAGTCTTGCATGGTATTATCTGAAAATGTCTTTTTATTTTTTTTATTATGGATATCTGGAGTAGGATACCTCTGAAGTAGCAGAGGTCTGCTCATTAGACATAAAACTTCAAAACATTTTTGTGTTTAAATTACCACATTTGACACTTGTCTATAAGTACACACAAAGGAATTACACGGCTGCCTATAGTTCAAATGTGGGATGAAATGATGAAGGAGATAATGATATGTTCTCTAGATGTTTCTAGAAGCACAGAGGCCTGTTTTCTAGACACCCTGGAATCAATGACTTATTCAGTGTGCCAACCAGAATCAGAAAACTAGTTGTACTGCAACCATTGCACAACCAACTGGGCTATAATTGAGCAAGATTTGCTTGCGGTAACAATCAATCCCATGAGACATTACAAGGATAGCATTTAGATTAAATACTGTGAAATATAGTCACGTTACTTTGATTATCATATTGTGGAATATAATGATATAAACTCAAGGTGCACCAGTTCAATCTCATATATTATTTTTTGATTGATTGACTGACACATGCAACTCAAGCAAGGGAATACCCAGAGTAGAAAAGATATATTATTCGTAACAATACGTTTTCTAAAATATGCACATAAAAAAGACAACATGCACCTAAAAACACATTTGTGCAAAGGACTGGCGGGTCTTGCAACCGCCTGCATGGGCTTCTGTTTTTAGTGCACAAAGTGGGAAAACACTGTTTTCTTAACAGACTTTAGGAAAAGAATTCACACTTTGAATTTGCAGTGTGCAAGTGAAAGTCTGTCAATATCAAAGAAAACATCACATTTTGATTACCAATAATCCTAACCTATGTTTCTTAAATAGTCATATTGCCGGCCTGATGTTAAACAACTGGATTTGCTTAAGTATAGTGTCATTTCTTTGGCTAAATTTCCTTTGCATCATCCTCCAAAGTGACACCCAGGTAGGCAGGGTTCTCTTAATAAGGTAGGTGGTCCTCTGCCCAGGGAGTAGAGGCCAGGGTCTTTGATGAATTGAAGGCCTTTGGCGGGCTACCTCCCATACTTATATATTTTGATTTCTTTGGACATCCCCAGATAAGAAGATTCCTTCAAGGGGTTGGGGATGGAAGCAGCTGGAATCCAGAGGGGTGGAGATTTCCTTTGAGCATTGAGAATGAGGAATGGACTGTTCTTAGGAAGTGATTGAATTGTGAGATGATAAATAAGAAAGAGAGATAGAGGAACGGGGAAATAGAACGCAAAAAAGAGAGGGAGCTTAGAGTTAGGATTCTGAGATCTGGTTTCTGAATACTCTGTGTTAGCTGTTGCAGTAAAGCATATTTCTGAAACAAGAACTGAGTCATTTTATTGAAAATATTAGGAGCATTATTTTCCACAGGGTCACCATTTGGGACAACATAAAGCTCATAAGGCCATTCTTATTAAGGGAGGAGTTCTGACAGACCTTTATCTTGCCCAGATCTGTCATGGGAGGCATGGCAGACTTGGGCAGGAAAATGAAAAAAAAGTCCCTTATGCACGGGTAAAGAAAGTCCTTGCACTTCCAGGGCACTTGTTTTTATACTTCAGAAACAAAGCACATCTTCAGTAGGTTTATATCTGAAATGCAAACACACGTTAAGTAAGCCACCTTCTTATGACATTTGTGCTCAAAGGTGAGGAGCTCTTCCCACAGCCCTGCCAGATCTGCTGTAAACCCCTGAGTAGTGGGGTAGTCCCTACCTGCTGGAAACAGGCAATTGTGACACCCCTGTTGAAAAAAGCAACACTTGACCCACAGTGTCCAAACAACTACAGACCCATTTCCCTTCTACCCTACCCTGTGAAAATTTTAGAACGCCTGGTTAGCAAAACTCTCTCGCAATTTCTGGAAACTAATCAAAGGCTGGAAGATGTACAATTTGGTTTCCACCCGGTTCATGATACAGAGGCTGTATTAGTAACAGTCCTCGATGAGCTTAGAATGCATGCAGACAGAGGTCAATTGGCTATATTGATCGTACTGGACTGTCTGCCGCGTTCGATACAGTTAATCATAAGATCCTTCTGAGGCGGCTCGTGGAAATTGGGGTGGAGGGCATGGCACTGAAATGGTTCCAGTCCTACCTTGGGAATAGGCAGCAAGAAGTGGCCCTTCCCCCTTTTTTTTCAAAATGTGGTACTATTTAGCATGGTGTTCTCCAAGGATCGTTAATCAGTCCGATTCTATTTAATATCTATATGAGACCGTTGATTCCAATCATCAAATCTTATAAAATCAATTTGGTGAACTATGCGGATGACACGCAACTCATCCTGTCCCTTGAGGGGAATCAGTCAATTCCACTCAATTGCTTTCCTGAATGTATGCAAAAAAACTGCTAGATGGCTTACAGACAATTCCATGCAGTTCAACATGGAAAAAACAGAAATACTGTATTGCACGGCCAAGAAAGTTCCTCGTCCGCTACCGGCTAATAATTGGCCTACCCCTTCAGACAAGCCCCACACACCCTCCGAGGCAGCGGGAAATCTAGGGGTAGTTTTTGACGACAAGCTGAGTCTAGAAACCCATCACATAAATAAAACGGTTGGAACATGCTTCTTCCTCATCAGAGCACTGCGGAAAATTCTCCCTATGCTACCAATGACAGCAAGGGCACTCGTGGTGAGAAGTGTCATTTTGAGTCGACTGGACTATTGTAATGCTCTGATGCTAGGTGCCCCTAGCTTTCTGATCATGAAACTTCAAAGAATTCAGACGATAGCTACCTAGCTAGCCTTAAAGAAGCCACGTGGATCTTCTGCCTCTGTGTCCCTTAAAGAGCTCCACTGGCTTCCACTACCACAGAGAATACAGTTTAAGTCACTATGTATTGTTTTTAAGGCACTGCATGGACTAGGGCCGGCGCCATTGCAGGAAAAATGTGTCTGGTATGCCCCTATAAGAAGTCTTTGATCCTCTGCAGCCAATCTGGTTAGCACACCCAGAATTAGAAAAACTAGGTATGGAGGTAGAGCATTTAGCTGTGCAGCTGCTCGTCTATGGAACGAACTCCAGGCTAATCCTAGACAAATAGAAGATTTCCTACACTTTAGGAAGAAACTTAAAACCTGGCTCTTCCCAAGGGTGTAATGCGGAACAGTCAACTTCAGGGTAATACGTGAGAATAGGGGAGCTAATGTAACCTCAGCGCCAGGATACCTGTGCGCTTTATAAGATTGCATTACACTACATTACATTACATAACATAACAAAGTTCTCCTACCATGTCGACGAGCACTTTCAGTACAAAGTGCTGGCCAGTGAGGTGAATAGCTGAAGCTGTCAGTTGCTTGACTCCCCTGCTCTCTCACTCCTCGCAATAGTTAAGTGACTCCATCAGTCTTTTAATGACCCCCTGCATACTTTCTGAGGCAAAGTGCTGCATGGTACAAAAGAAAGGGAGTAGAATCCATGCATAGGTTTAATCGCTGATGAGACAGTGATTGAACTCTGGGTCCAGTTTTGTATTGAAGCTCTGGGACTGGAAAGCTTCTCCAAGTGGCACCCCAAATAGCCTTGTTGACTTACCAGGACAAAGATTATAATCCTTATCCAGGGACCCTGCTCCCTTGTGGACCTTCACTCTTGGATCTGGATTATGTAGAAGGCATCGGAGACAGAGAAGTTGTGTCCACCTGGATGAGTAGACCATTTGTGGAGGAGTGTGGCTCACTGATTAGAGCGACAGACCCTGATGCAGAGGTCTGGCCCGGGACCAGGGTTCAATTCCCATCGCGGCAGGGTCTTGAGCTCAAATGTCCGCGGACCCGATAATTCTCGGCACGGTGCCTACTCTAATCATGGGGTCCCACGCTGCAAATCTGGGCAATAGCTTGCTTAGTCTCCACACCGGCCCTAATCGCTAAGGATGCCTGGCTTCACCAGGGGGGTGCCCAGGAGTTGGTCGCCTCACAGGAACATGCCAGGACGGGTTCCTCAGCGGTTTATTCAGCACGGGGACACACTGGTAAGTGTAACCATGCACTTTATAAGCTTCAGAATTACAATTACAATTACAATTTGCACAGGACCTTTCTCTAGCCTTTCCATGTGAAACGTCTCCCCTTTGTTTGTGAAATGAAGAATGCCCAGTGAACTCAGAACTGTTCTTGAGGAAACGTTGGACCCATATATAACTGGATATTTTGCTGTGGACCTGATCTAGATGTGTGGAGAGCCCATCTGACACTGAAAACTGTGTCTGGGGAACCCACCCTCGATATAGGGGCATTTGTTTTTAAACCATGGAACTGTTTTTCAAGAACGTTTTCTGCCACAGGTGAGCAGAATTTTTTTTAAAGGACGCAGACGTTTCTAAAAACCTTAACCTTCTTAAGCAGGTTCCTACGGATGCACTGATTTCTCTCAGCAGCAAACATAAATTCACAACTTTTTCCTCGGGCCTCTTTTGAGCACCAAATGCAGCATATTTCATGTTTGATTTTGTATTCCTCCTTTACCAAAGTTGACTTCTTTTAACCAATAAGCATATCGCATATCATTTCGTGTTCTACTATACCTTATGACCCCAACAAAGATACCCTTTATGTTCTTGACATTTTTTCCTATCTATTTACCTATCTAGGTATAATCCTCTTACATTCTTTATTTACTTAACTGTACTGATCCTTTGTTCAGTTGTTATATATGCCTTGCATACCTTTCTCTGAGAGAAGGCTGGGTGCTTGGGCCAACTACCACGGGTGAGCCAGGTATTTCTCACACTGAGGAGTTTACCTAAGGGAAGCTAAATTGTTTGGGCTGTGCTGGACCTCAATCCTACCAGACTGACCTTTTTTCTCTCCACTCCCATAGCTTAACGTTCTGGTTTTCTACATGTTACAAGGTGTTATGGTCATGCTTTCTTAGGTGTACAATAATGTCAGTCATTCCTTCAGTTAGATATCCACATCCTTACGCGATCTCTCATTTTATGTATTTTCATTTACTTTTCTATGGTGTCTATCAACGTCTATCAACGTCCTTCTCTTTAACGCTTTCTTTGAACCCTTTTTATTTTCCCCATGATGATTCCTATTGAATCCTTTAAATATATTCTTGTTCCAATGACCCCCAGATGCTTCTTTTCTAGGCTAGGGATCTTTTTGTCACCACTTGTTGATTACAACACTAAATGGCCCTGATTCCGAGTGTGTCAAAAGGAAAGTGCTATTTATTGCACCACATAAATAAAGATGCCCTGGGGCACGTTATTTATCAGGAACTATACGTAGCACCTATTACAAGGGTTTGGGGAATAAATGCAGATTTTGGTGCTTGCTGCACCAACATTTACATGGTACAATAAATACAGTTCACTTATCCCTTGTTAAATTCTGTCAGGTTTGACATGCCCAAATTTAATGAAGGGTGAGATATTTAGCGCATATCGTAATTACTGGATGTGGTAAATTGCACCCAACTCAGAGTTCCTATCCTTGCACACACAAGAGTTTGCACAAGGGTTGGAAGATTCCAACGAATGTGTAATCAGTGCCCATGTGTGCATACAAAGACTGGATGTGCCTCAGATTTCCTAAACTTACCCTTAGTAAGAACAAGATCAGGAACTGTGGTTGTCCTGTTGATCGCTGCACTTCCCATGTTTTGCTGGTCTCTATTAGCACTCAGCTTACACCAGTCTTTTCAGACCGATATTCAGCATGGTGAACTAAGTTTTTCCCTCCATTTCTTTGGGGTTAGCTCTAATTGGATTTTCAACAGCACACCTTAAAAATATCCTAGCATTTTTCACACTCTAATGACTATTGCTAGTACTGCCACTCATTCCTCCTATTCACGTTAAGGGAATTTGCTTTATTCAGGGCTTCTCCAGCCTTTTAGGAATGCAGATACCAGGGGCCGTATTACAGAAAGTGCCTCTAAGGGTGCAACGGGTGTGTGCACCCGCTTTATGCACTCCATGGCACTTTAATATTACAGAAGGAGCTGCAGATACTCTTGCTACTGATTTCATAAAACTGATAGCCCTGTGCCACATGTAGTGCCAGTGCTATTGTGAGAAGGCATTCCCTCATTTGGATATCAGCGTGGTACCATGCAAATGAGGGAATCACTTTGACTATGCCCCACCACAGATTATCTATGTCGGCAGGGTGGCAAACATGCCCTTAGGGGGGGCACGGAAAGTGCTCCACAAAAAGGTAGTTCACAGTAAACCAGTTCCTCTGGGCTGGTAAACAGGGGTCTTGGTATGTTTAACACCCCAACTGGACAAGAATTTCTCAAAATCCCCAGCCACGAATTGAGGACAATTGCCTGTGACAATTTCAGCAGGAAACCCTTTCCTTTTAAAAATGTCTTCCCAGAAGGAGATAATGGTATTGGATTTACTTTCCTTTACAAACACCACCTCTGGCCACTTAGAAAAATAGTCAACTATGAAATGGCGAACCGGTCATTGGTTCCAAGATACTCAAATGGCCCACAAATACCAATGGAAAGTTTTTCCCAGGGAGACTTGGGCAACGGTAAAGGATCAATAGTGGTTTCTTGGGCAGAATGGGACTTGTCGCTAACAGCACACACAATGCAGTTACGCACAAACCTTTCAATCTGGGTGTCCATGCCTGGCCACCAGATATCTTCTCTTATATGCCTTTTCATGGCAGACATGCCCCCATGACCTTCATGCAAAAGACATGAGTCTTTCTCTTAACACAAAAGGTACCACCAAACAATGTCACCCACAACCACAAACTCCGACAAAATAAGTTTGAAAGGCTCTAAATTTTAATGTAACTTCCACCCTTGATTATGATTCAATGAGAATTTTGATAGTATCATCCTCTTTAACGGCCAATTTCCAATCTTCTTCAGAAATGGCACTACAAACATCTTTAACCTCAGCTACCATCCACTCATCCTCATCATCAGATTGCAAGTACTCCAGTGGTAACCTGGACAAACAATCAGCATTGACATTTTTTACCCCAGGAACATACTTCATAACAAATGTAAACTCTTGTAAACGATAAAGCCATTTGGCTATCCAAGGTGTAGCTTTACCTGCACCTCTTGTGAAAAACAAATCCACTAATGGCTTGTGATCCATGCGTAGTAGAAACTTAGTGCCAGCGCAAAAATTTGAAAATGTTGAACACCCCATTTCTCTACAGTGGAATACGTATGTTCAGCACCTTTCAAAGTACAAGAGGCAAAAGCTACAACCCTTTATTTGCCCTCATACACTTGTACCAGACCAGCACCAAGACCATGATTACTAGCATCGGTAGAAATTATGGTCTCATTGTCAGGGTTGAAAGGTTTTAAAATAACAGCACTCGCAATGCACTTCTTTATAGCGTCAAAAGTGAGCTGACATTGATTAGTCCTCAAATATCACACCTTTTTTCATGAGATTCCTTAACTCTTGTACTTTATCGGTGAAATGATCTACAAATTTGGAGTAATACTCCACAAGTCCAAGAAATGACCTAAGCTGGTCCTTGTCGGTGGGAGCAGGTGCTTTCTCAATGGCCTCCACTAAACTGGTTTTGGGTTTGACACCTTCATTGGTAAGAGTGTCGCCTAGATCTCCACGTCACTCACGCCAAATTTACACTTCTTCAGACTAAAGGTAAGATCAGCATCCAACAACCTCTTCAAAACGTTTTCCAAAATCACATCATGCTGAATACAATCACAGCCCCACACCAATACCTCATCCTGAAAAACTAAAACGTTCTCCAAAGCAGACAATACATTCTCCATTACCCTTTGGAAAATGGCGGATGCAGAACCAAGTCCGAATGGTATTCAGATGAATTAAGAAGCCCCCTCTAGAGTAATAAAAGAGGTGAAGTGTCTAGACTCCTCATGTAATAAAACTTGATGGTAGGGGCTAGATAGATCCAACTTGGTAAAACTTGCACCTCCTTCTACACTGGCTTAAATTTCATTGATTTGAGGGAGAGGATGGCAATCCATACAGATCCTATCATTCAAATCTCTCAAATCAAAGCACATTCTGATATTTCCGTTTTTGGCCAAAGCAACTGGACTTAACCACTCTGATGCCTCAGTAGGCTCAATCATACCTTCAGTGCATAGTCTCTGCAGTTTTCCTTCAACTTTTGTCTCAAAACCAAAGGAACATTCTTACTTTATGCACCTTGGGTACAGCATTGTTTTTTAAAATTATGCAATGCTTAAATCTTTTCAAACAACCTAGAGAATTTTTGAAGAGATCCGGAAATTTGGTGACCCAACTATTAGTGACGAGAGATGCAATCGATAAACTTGCTCTGGATGGTTGGGATGGAAACTGATGTGTAATGCTCGTTGCTCCTTCCATCCTAGCAGAGATTTGCCTTTCTCAGCGATGTAAAGTTTGCCTTGAAAACTGATTTCAGTCATCACATAACCTAAAACAGGAAGTCTGTTCCCACAATACCCTTTAGGAGTGACATCAGTAGCTTGTAGTTCCTCCAAGCCAAAACCCAACCCCTCCCAAGTAACTTTATCAATGATGGAAAAAGGAGAATATGAGTCTGCCCAAACATGTACTTCCTTCCCCGTGAGCCCAACAGTACTGTCATATAGATATGCTTTGCCTTCATACTGTGTTAAGTCAGCATGAGTTTATTAGAAGTTTAAACGCCATTTTACCTTTCTGCTGCTTCTGCACATGGCACATATTGTTATTAGAGCTTTGAGCCTAGTAGAATATTTTGCTTCACACGAGAATAATATATTTTGCTATTGTATCAGCTTTGCTTGGTAAGCTATGTCTGAACAGTCAGTGCCGAGGCCTTCAAGGTTATTTCAACACAGTGGTTGTTGTGAGGTTTGATCTGCGCACATTCTAGACATAACACATATGCAGCTGCGGCCAACTCTGGCTTTAGGCGCGCTTAAGATTGCACTGCGCAGAGCATGCAAACACACTTGATGAATATTCGCATGCAGAGACCTGGTGGGAGATGATGTGATACCGTTCCACTAGGATCAGAGGTATGGGGCCGCCCTTCTAAAACCCAAAGAGACCTTCTTTAGATCTAATATAATATACTAGCAAGGGAGGGTAAGACTTAGGTGCCATTAAGCCTTCTTCCCTTTAGCATTTTAACATGCTTTTTCCCTTTGTATTTTATGGACTAGTAACTATGCTGATAACTTTATTTCTTATAATATGTTTGCTTGTTTTAGCTAAGATACTGCGCTTGAGAACACTGCATTAGAAATAAACATTTCAAACTTGCACGTGTCTTCATTTACTCCTCTTTCTGGATTGATATGGTGGTATAACGAAAGAGTGTTCATGTGTTCCACGTTACCTGAGGTGTTCTAAGTCCATGTTCTGGGTTGTCTAAACATTGGGAGTTTGTAAGAACCAATGAGACACTGATTGCTAGTCTGGTAGGGGATTTTGGGTACTAAGGTGAGTTTTGGCACACCCTAATTCACTGAGGTTTCAAGTCTCTATGCACAGTTCTGTGTGAGAGCAGGATCCCTGCGACAGTACATTTGGGAGGATGATTACTGTCTTTGCCCCATCACAAATAAAACTTGGTAAGATTCGATCATTAACAATTCTACCTCCTCATTTTCACTCTCGCAGGAAAAATCAACCTCCTTCACCAAATGTATCGACTTCCTATATGCTGAATAACCATTGCTGCCTTTGCATACTCTTGCTAAATGCCCCACTTTGTTGCACCTGCAACATCTACTTTTTATTGCAGGACAATGATTGCCATCCTCTGCGTGCCTGGGACTACCACACCTAAAACAGGATTTAGACTTGGGCCTTGACTGATCATGTTTTCTTTTGTTGGATTTGATACCATCCTCCTTCTTGACCTGTGTTTCAGTATTGTTTATACCGTGTACAGAATCATCTTGGGAATCTTTTTTAGAGGAGGTGCCACCTAACTCTTTCACAAGTATTCTCCATTCTCCTCGCTACCTCAATAATGGTCCATGCTAATGTAGGATCTTTCATGCCTAACAGTTTTTCTTGTACTTTGACATTATATAATCTATTAATCATTTGGTCTCTAATTAGTTCATCTCTCAGATCCTTAAATTTGTAATTGACAGCTAACTTCCTCAAATGGGCTACAATCTGCTAAATTGACTCTCCCTGTAACTGTGCACATGAAAATAATTTATGTTTCTCCACTGCCACGCTTTCTTGCCAAAATTTGCTTCTAATGCCTTCAACGCACATTCATAAACATCCACTACCCCATCACCACTGTCACCGGTTTCACCCCCATCTTCAGCAGAATTTTCTTCTACATTTCTACCATTAGTGTCAGGTAAATGTTTCAAAATATTTCTACCCTCTAATCCAAGACAATGTTTATGAATAGCCAATGTTCTCCTTGCCACATACACATCACCCCAATGGCTTCAAGGTATGTTTAAAAAGTTTCTTTCCAATCTTCCCACAACATGCATGGTTGCCCAGGACTTTGCAAAAATAATGGTGGTGCTGGTATCGATTGCTTTGTCATGATGCACAGATTAATCTAAATTGGATGGATGATGAGTAAAATATGTAAATTTGTTCATCGAAAGAAGAATGAAATGTTAAAAAGCTAAAGTATGTGCCTCCTGCATAGAAATATATAATACTTCATACATTTTGAAAACGACAAAAGAAATCGATAGCAGAAGAACACTCTCTATGCTCTCACAAATTTGTATTAATGTATAATAATGATGTATTTGTCACTGATGAAATGACATACCAAAATATCGCATAAGCAGCTCCGTAGAAGTTGTGCAGATCTTCGTCCAACTGGTCGTGGATGCAAAGATGATCAGCTGAAGTGAATGCTAAAGGAAAAAAAACTGTCACTCGTTGCAGGCAATGCGTTTTGCCTGGTTGAGATAAGGGAAACATTGCAGGCGCACGTCCGCCTGATCTGAAAGTAATGAAGGGTACAAGTTATCAGGCACACTTGCCTGAAAAGAACTGTTAAAGTTAAACAAATTTCCCAAAGCAAAATGGCGGCACGCACGCGTAATACACTCGATCATGTCCACCTGTTTCTAAGATGGAGGCACGTTTATTTGACACAACGTGACCTCAGGCAGGAACGCAGCAGCGCATGTTGGAAACAAGCATTTGCAATGCAATAGGTCTCGCATTTGCGAGAGTTGGCGCTATTGGCATTGTAAATGACAATGCCTTTTATTAATTTTTTTTAAATCTGCATGCGGCGCATAAACACGCACTTTGTATGTATAGTCCTTGCTTACGAAAAGCAAGGCTTGCAGTAAAAGAGACTGCCAGCCTTACTTCTCATAAGCAAGGACTATAATTACAAAGTGCTTGTTCAGGCACCTATTGCATTGCAAATGCTTGTTCGAACATTTCTGTCTGTATTTATCCATATTTATTTTTTGGCCCTTTTATTTGTATTTATACATATTTATTTTTAATATACAGTAAATTATGTACATTTCATTTGTTTTTAACTCTTCATGCTCTCAATCTGCATGACTAATGACTGGGAATTCATGAACAACAACAAGGAGAGTCCAGGAGAAGATGCTCAATTATCTGTTTTTTACCACTTTTCAAAATAAACACAGACTGGAAACACATTGTTTTCTGTCTGTATTTATCTGTAAAAATCAGTAAAAACAGTAAAACTGGGAGCCTTACTTATAAGGCTTGTGTCTGCAATCAAGCTGGGTCTATTGCAAGTATTCTCCTGGCTCTTCTCGACAACACATTCAAAAACTGATTTCAAAGCTTTTTGGAGGCTTGGGCAAACTAAAGGAGAGACAGAAAAAGCTACACGTGAATGACTGTTAAGTCAGTCAATCAAACCTGGTGTAGTATTCCCTATATCCAGCGGCAAGTGGAGGCTGATTGCCACATGATTTCATTAAGCCAGTAGTGTGGCTAATAGTCCACGAGACGGTAGAGGGGACCATTAGACAGCCCAACCTAGCTTTCCAAATAGAGAGACACCTCACACAATGCATTAGAGTCTTGGTACACCAACTCAATGGGGCTCATCAGTTTTCCCAAAAGTACCCTCAACAAAGGTTATCCTCATTTAGAATGAGAGGAATTGTTGTGTTGTCTTATCCCCTTTGCCACTCAGATAGCTGTACTTAGGTACAAGACCCTCAACTTCAGCTCCCGCATCTTATCTGTGGCAGAGGTCTTTCAAGAACGAATGAGAAAGATTTACATGGCATCCTTAAATGTTTCAGACATCTTGGGATTTGGAAAAACCAAACCGCTGCACAATGCTAAAAGTTGTAAAAGTTTGTGTTACCCTGGCAAAGACCAACCTCGTGTTACATCAAAAAAACTTTTCGAGTAATATGGCCATGTTTAGTTTCTAGAAAGCATGCGGCTTGTTTCTGAAAAAGTGGAGGTTTTCACAGCAGAACCACTCTCTCACTAAAATATTGTGTTGCTTCTCTTAAAAAGCCACCAACTGTGCCAGATACATTTTGCCGGAGTCAGTGCTACCCTGAGAGATTTCACAAACAAGGGCAAACATACAGGAGATCTTAAGAATGCAAGGGTACATTTGATAGCATCAGAGTGGGTATTGTTGAAAGAAACTACAGGGACTATTTTGCCCCTGGGCTGCAATCTTTAGTAATTGTGAATGAGAGTCTTGTTGGCCTTGAATCCATGACTGACCTTGCAGGAACATGGACCTGAATCATCGAAATAGAGCTGTAACTATAGTTAGGACGTATGAGCATATCCACCCATTCGTGGATCGCCAGGCCCCTGTCACCATTTTTGGTGCTCTGGAGTCAATGATGTATTGAAAGGTGGTGTCTGCAGCTCCACAAGCCATGAAACAACTCAGGGCTCAGATCACACTCCCCAGCAGTGATGCAACTAGTCCCGAACCGGAGGGGGAGGTGAGGGGGTAAGATTTTGAACAGTCAGACAGCTTCAGAGCAGGGGTCAAATTACTCCTGGGAACTCTAAGGAGAAACAACACTTTTAAATGTTGCATTTTAATACACACTGTATTAGTAAACCTCAAAGTAAAGGGTCTTGGCCCAGTTAAATTGGTAGCAGCATAACTAGACTTAAAAATATTTGTAAGAGATTCGGATAATCTCCCTAACACTTACACTGCATTAGTAAATTGTTGGATATGGGTACTGTTTTAAGTACATTTGGTTAGTTAGTGTTCTGTTCATACTGTGTTTACCAGCATATAATCCCTATACAATATTTGCAAGATAGTATATTGGTAAACAAAACATCTCTCGTGCTGTCATGGGCATGACACCTCATGTCAATGCATTGTAACACAAAGGCTATCGAATCCGACCTCCTTCACAATACAGACCAGTCCAGAAATCCAGCTCCCATCGAATATTAATTGAACTGATCCGCCTGAGATGCAACTCACATTAAGCATAAAGTTGGTTGCATAGCAACTCGAAGCATCAAAACCGGTCACCAAGTGTTAGTATCCACAGGGCTGCCATAGAAAAGACCAGCTACCTAAACTTGTACATACCCATAGACATTGGTAGCAGCAGACTATAACACCATTTGTAAAACAAAGTCTGCCAGCAGTACATGAAGAATGCCTGAGGTGGTCCTTGGATTATTTATAAATGTTTTCACTGATGGCATAATAAAGGTATTTTAGTATGAGTTTGGACCTGGTGGCAGTATTATGAATTAAGGCTTCTTATGCAAATGATTTGTAATGGTGTAACATGTTTCCTGCAGGAATGGAATGGCAAATGCATACAACTGAGTTCTAAAAGAGTGGTGGGGCTTAATAAAAGAACATAACTGAAAAGAGTTGATAGATAGTAATTTTCCTGTTGCAGAATGTTCTAATGATGTTATGAAATGTTAGCCTAGTGTGTCTGACCAATATGCAGTTACAGCTTAAAATTCATGTGCTGCAACCCACTGAGCTATTTTTGTAATATGCAAGCTTCAACTTCTCTCATAGGAGAGAGGGACTTGTCTATGGCAGACAGACTTCTGATGCTGACATTCGCTCTGCAGCTCCAATGTTTCATGGTACAGTTTTCCCCCCTCCCTTATGAGCAGAAAATCCCTGTTTCAGCATTCCTTGCCTTGAGTTAGTTTTGCAGAAATGTTTCCATGCCCTGGAGAAGCAGAGCTTCGGCTCTGTGACTTTGAGGGGAGATAAATGTTGCCTTTGCAGGTTCAGATGCCTCATGTATGAGTTCATTGTTCACCATTTCGCTAGTTCTGTAATTTTCCAGGCTGGGCGTGTCTTTACCCTGCCATGTTATGTTATAATGTATTGTCATGATAGGATGAGTCAGTCCTCTCGATGCACTCCCTGGGGTGTGGACCTGACAGGGCCCATCTGCAGATGAATATTATGTCCTAATAAATATATTTCTAATTCTTCTCCACTGCCTGGCTGGCTTATTATATGAGAATGATAGATGAGTGAGGTAAGTCTCTCAGGTGGATTTGAGCCACGCTTATCAGATGGCGCCCGAACAGGGACTCCGTGATAAGGATCTTTCTCACCAGTAAGTGGGTAGCAGAAGGCCGGGGACACTCTGGTCGGCACGGTGGGTCTGGGTACCCACTTTGATGCCGAGCTTGGTTCTTGCAGCGCTGCCCCACCCTGCTGATCGGGAGAGGTCCCGGTTCATGATCCTGCACCGGAGTCCAGAAGGCGGAACTTTGGAGCTGACCGTGTTGGTCCCAGCAGCCGGTGGTGGAGAACGGTGGATGTCGGTTCTGCGAGCAGAAGGTGAGTGGTCCGACTGTTGATTGAGGGAGCTGGAATGCTCCATGAGACCGGTGTGTCTCTGAGACCGGTGTGTCTCTGGTGATTGGAGGAGCCGGTGTGCTCCTGGGGCTAGTGTGCTCCGGGGAATTCAGAGTGCAAGTGGCGCTTTGACAGACTATTGGTGATGGGGGTATTGGGTGGATGTCTGTTTTAGAGCATCCGACCGGGTGGTACTGAGACTGGAGTGTGGCTCACCACGGTTAAATACTGGGAAAGGACCCAAACCCCTAGTGTGAGTGGTTTGATGGAAGAGTCCCAGATCTTCCGGGGTAAAGTGCGCAATGGTCTGTAGTGCCGCCCGGGTGGCGGATGTGTCCTCCAACCTCAGAACAGTTAGTGTACTGTTCGGTCTGCGGTAGGGTCCAGGTTCCCCAGGACTTGGTCGACGGGCCTTGTCCCATTATGGTAACACGTGTTTGGCAGGGACTCAATGCATAGACCGTGCGTGTACGTGTGTGGTTGTGTGTAGAGATAGTTGCTTGGTTCTTTTGTGTCTGGGTATGTGTGGGTTCTTTGGCGGTATCTGATTGAGTGAGTTTGGTGGTGTTTGATTGAGTGTGCAAGATGCCGTGTTTCAGTAAGTTGCGATGTTTTAGGTGTTGCTGCAGTTCAACTGATGTCAGATTGGCCGAGAGCCAACCCGCTCCTGTAGAAGACTCTTGATTTTGTTTAATATTGTTGATGCAGCTAAGATAGATTTCTTGCAAGATAGATTGTTTGCTAGGCACAGCTGTCAGAGCATGTTTGATTCCCTAAGGTTGTGGCAGAAAGAGGTTCAGTAAAGACAGATGAGAGGATAGCCCAGAATATGGACAGATCAAAAGTTTAGTTTTAAAAGAAGACAAAATGTGTACATTTAAAGTTGCTTTTAATGGCTCAGTGAGCCAATGTGAGCAGTGATTAAGAGGATGGGGTGTGCATTTCATGTAATATGTTTGATTTGGTTATAATTGGTTTGGTTTGAGAGCAGACTGTGGGCTGCCTTTTGTTTGTGTAAATGTTTGTTTGAATTAAGTGAGTGCGTCTTGTTGCATGAGTTAGATTGTCTGGTCCTTGTGAGCTACCTGAGATGGTTGTGCCTGACTATCAGTGTGTTTTTCATGTAGTTTAAAAGTGCATGCAGGGCTGTGCTCTATGGAAAAGAATTTGGTTTATTTTATCCCCTTAATTTGTGAACAGTAGAAGATGAAGAAAAAGGGATTTGATTACCAGTAATCAGAATGTACATTAATAGAATGTAGGAAGAGTGTAAAGTTAGAAAGAAGAGAAAAAAAAGAAAGAGAAATGTATTTGCCAAAATAGTGTTAATTATTGCATGTTAGAAAGAGTTGGGAAGGCTTATTGGCTTTGTCAGCGCCAGAACAACGAGCGTGGAGCGCGAGGCAGATTTGGCCTTGGTGATGAATGCCAGAATGGCTGAAAGGCTGGCTAGCAGCCAAGAATTCTTAGCTCTTGGAAGACGGTGAGAGTGAAATGCATTTTTTTTAACTGAAAAAAGTGGCCTCCAAAAGGGGTGGAGAGCAGAAGTTGTTTAGTTAGTTTTAAACATGGGCTGGTAAGGTTTAGAATAACAGTGTGTGCATTTGTATTCAGTTCTGGAAGATTATGTAGGATGGAAACATAGATGCTTGCAGACGTAGAGCAGGGCAGGTGTGACCTTGGTGTTATCGGCACCATTCCAATGGGTTCGCAGAGTACAGACAGAAGATTATGGGGGGCGGCTAGGAGGTCTTAGCTCCTGGCACCGACAGCAGAGATACACGGTTGGAGCCATGTGAATTGTGAATTTGCAGCGAGTCTGCATAATTATGAGTTCTGCTCTTTCCAGCAGACTGCTGCTGGTTCAGACTAAAGTATAATGCAGTTGTTCAGAACACATGTGATTTAGAATTTCAGATAAGCACATGTTACTCCTATTGTTTGAATTGTATTCAGTAAGTGATTGATTTGTGTGCAGTTCAATGGCAAAAAGAAAAGAGAGATGTATTGGTTGTCTGTTGTGTCCATTTTTGTTGTTGATTTTTTTTGTTTCACTGTTGGACAATGTCATAGTATAAAAGTTTTCTATTTCAATAATTATTGAGTTGGGGGGTCTCTGATTGGCATACTGATTAGTGTCTTTGCTAGTGGATACCTAGTGGGGAGTACTGATGATGCGAGGGTGGGGAAAAAATATTGATTGTGTTGCTCATAGGAGCGGCCTGGTGGGAATGCATATATGTGTGTAATGTATGTATGTGTGTAATGTATATATGTGTGTAACAGTATTTGTATGCAGTTTGTCCATGGGACACCATTTCAGTGGGCCCAGTGCCCCACCCGCTGAGTGGAGATGCAAAGTGCGTGTTTTGTGCAAATGTCTGCTAGTGTGCACTGGAGTATTTAGTATGTTCTGGAGGCGAGACTATACCTTTGGCCACCGGATTAAATGTGGTGAGATGGCGCCCTTTTTCTTTAAAGATGTGACAGTAAATGTGTATATTTTTCTCTTTTTGATGCTGCATTAAATGTCATTACAAGATTGTCATGTGACTTTCAATGCTGCTAAATGTTTTATATTCTTGGCTGACGGTTAAAGAGGTTATGACTGGTTCTTGTCTAAAGACGGCAGACAGGGTTTTCAGAACGGAAAGTGAACAGTTAGTATATATAGGGTGATGATAGATAATATATATATGAACTGGTGTGAATGAGCTCCAAGCATAGGTTTTAAGGTAAGTATTTGTGGAAGGTATTTTGACTAAGTGGTTGCCTTTTTGTCCAATATTTTGTGTGTTGTTTTTTTTTTGTGGTTTGATTTGTTTCATTTCAGTGCAATGGGAAATATTTTTATCTATGTGTTACGGTGAGTATTGATGCAGCTTTGTGCTGGACAGATTAAGTGTGCACTGACACCGCATGATGCATGACATGCATGAGAAAAATATAGTCCTTTGAGTAACTAATATTGTGTTTTCCTTTTGTGGCCTTTGTGTTTGGTATATGTATTGTTGCATATTATTTTATGTTATACGCATGTACCTATATTGTGTGTTTTATGTTTTCTTTGGCTTATTGTGCATTGCTTGTTCTGTTCTGCGTGGATGGTATGCTGATCGATCTTAAGCCTGACAAATTAAGAAGGCCAGCATGCTGGGTTTTGGGCCGCAGGCTCACTGTGCATGAAATGCATGGCATCGTGTTGTGTGTCACAGCTCATTTGCATGTGTTACTGTGATTTGTCTATGCTTTCTGTGCTTAGCACAGCAAGTATACCTGCTGCCTTGGTATGCTTGTTTTTATTTTATGTATGTCTCTGTATTGTATTGTTTTGACAATTCTATTATTGATACTAGAACAAGCTCCTCTGTGGGGAATTTCTTCTGGTCCCTAAATATCACAGACAACACTTCAGCAGTGTATGTCTATTTGGTTAAAAGGGGTATAGAGGAAAATACACGAGTTCTACGGGGTACTCATGGTGTTGTGTCACAAGCCTGACCATCGCCTAAGTAATTTTTGTTCTTTTATAGATTTTTCTTTTGCCGCCATTTCCCTAATGAATGTCACATAGTGCCTAGTTATGGGGGACTTTAGCTGTGTCCCAGTCCCATTTCCTTTTCCTTACTCCTTTTCCTTAGTTAGATTGTATTAGATATTAATAGGTACACCCATCATTTTATGGCAATGACATTTGTACATGTGCTAAAAGATGTTCTAGCCCTCTAAAAGTGCTATGTCTCCCCTTGAATTTTGTTTATGTTCAGTGCTACACCCAGTGGTTGATGGTGTTGACTGAAGTGAAATATGTTTCAGATTTCCTTCTGTCAAAATGGGGGAGGAGGCTAGCTCCCCGCTGGAGCTAGCTCCCCTCTAGCTCTCCTATAAATTAAAACTAGGTAACATGTATATTGCTCCCTCCTGTCCTGCTTTGATCTAGAAGGGGAATTAGATGTGGGTAGTTTTGTTTTACAAGTGTTGGGTAATAACACCATTATTGTAGTCTTGCAAGTACATTGCTAGTTCTTTATTAGCTAATCTGTGGAAATAAACTGATAGTTTTTATTAGAGGATTATTTTAATTGGATAGGGATGAAAGGACTGGTAGCCCCAGACTAGTGTTTCCTTATTTGACCTGTGAAGGGAACAGCCCTGACTAGTGTTTCCTTATTTGACCTGTGAAGGGAACAATAGGTCGGTACCTTTTTGTTGATTTTTCCTTCACATTCCTAGGTAACAACATCATTATTGTGCAGCACTAAGTAAAGGTGTACAAGTCTCTTATCAGTTAGCCTGTATAGTTGAGCTGATAATCCCTATGTGAAAGATGCTTGTGTGATCCTCAGCAAAATATGTTTTAGAAATTAAAGATTTGTAGAAGTTAGTTTCCTGCTGCCTCAATAATATGTGAGCATGGTCATGAGCAAAAATATAGTTGTTTTGAGTAAGAAAAAGAATATTAGAAGTGTTTGAAGTTTTGCACAACAGTGAAGGTTCACAAAGTTGACGCTGTGTGCTCGCTATAGGAAGAGCGGTTTGAACTTCCCTTTTTGCTGTTTCTTAAGTGCAAATGCGGGAATACAACATGTCGGTTTTGTTTTATTTTTTCTCTTCTCTTAGAATTCAATAAATGCATACGTCCGTCTACAGGTAATACAGTGAAAAGTCAGATATGTAATGTATTACCTATTGTCAGTACACAAATTTATTAGAGCAATATGAAAGCACAGAATAGCCCTCATTTGGTTTCTTTGAAATTGAATTTCATTTATATGCTTTGAATAAAGATCTTTGTTCTGTTCATCAATAGAAATGTATCACACCGCCGGAGCAAGAGGGGACCCAAGCATCAGATCCAACTTCAAGACTCGGTGCAAGTCAAGTCTCGTCGTCAGAAGATACCAACGGAAGTCTTGCTTGGAGCCAAGGTACCACTGAAGCAGCTGTAGGTGTGTGATTCCTGGGTAAGAAAAGGGCAGGCCTGACCGAGATGGAGGACTCACTCTTCGCTTTTGTGCCATTTCCCAATGGTTGGAAAAGGTTTCTCAGAAATACTTGAGAGGGGAAGTTCCGTCTGTGCAAAAGGCTGCCGCCAGTTCTCCAGTGGTTATGCTTCAGGTTTCCCTGTTCCCCATCTGTTTTGGAATATACAGTTTTGTCTGCTGATAAGGAGGTACCTGGTCACACTTTATACAATCTATGGCATCGACAGAAGAGCGCTGCACCAGGAGAAGAAAAGTAGGAGATAGAGAGAGACTTTAGTCTTAGGGTACACATACAGTGCTCTTAATATCTGTTAGATTCATATCTGGTGTACTGAGCGAGACACTGGACAGAATTTGTAGAGGGCACTACCTGGATTGGTGGTTGCTAAATTCTGCAAGAAAGACTTTGCATCATTGGCCAAGATTGTTTTCCATTTGAGTTGCCAGCAAGTGCAGCTCCAACGCAGATGATTTTTTAATTTTTTTGATGAGTTGCTAGCGACTGCAGCTCCAACGCAGATGATTTTTGAATTTTTGATGGACAATACGAGCCTGCTTGTGAGGCTCAGACGGACACAGGGAGAAGACTCCCCTCTGGCTGGCTGTGTTGCAGATTGTTTCCTTTAGTTTACTTTGGACTTTTAGCAAGGAAAATGAATCCCTTTGAATGTTCCTATTCCCCAGGAGGAGCAGCCTCTACGGCTCCTTGTCCAGATGTCCCAGATCTCATTTGGTTCTCATGGTCTACAAATTTAATATTGTGTTTGTTTGTATCCTAACTGTTGCTTTCACATTTCTCTTTAGAGAATTAGTTTCTTGTTGCTTGGCGCATACCTTCATGAGTATTATTTCAACGCCACTTGAGAATGTCATTGGTACTCTAGATCCTCACGAAGAGGAGCATTGGGAAGTTCATTAGGATGATGCAGGATTCGAGAGGCAAGATGGCTGCCGTGGGGAAGGCTGTGTAATCAGCTTGCTCCCTCGCTCCTGGCGTCCTACCGTTTTTTCGCTAAAGAAGGAGAAATTTTGCTATTTCGCGCTGCTATGGATGGCTGCAGCTAAACGAGCTCTTTTATTTACCTGGCAAGGCTGTGGAAATAGTAACGAGTGGCTGCCGGCATCTCCGGTCCCTGCTGTGGTTGCCGACCGGGTCGCGCCGGGCTGGGCTGCTCAGGCTGCTCGGGCTGCTCATAGACGGAAGGCGGAGCCCCGCGCGACCTGAAAACGGCGTTCTCCTCATTTCCTGATTACGGGGGAGGCTCCGCGATGGTGGTGAGGCACTGATCTCTTCCCTCGAGCGGATTCCAGCAGAGGGGAAAGTGCTTGGCGGATGAGTTATTAAAAACCACAGAAGCGTGGAGAATAAAACGTCTTCGCAGGAAAAAAAACAGAGAGGAGAGGAAATAATTATTCTGTGTTTTTACAAACACACAGCTACAGTAATTTGCTGCAAACTATCCTTGTACTAGGCGGAGCTACGAATGTTGCTAAACTTCCTAGAGTTTAATCGGCGGTCTCCGCTGTGGCGTGTTACACTTTGCCTGTGCTGGACACAGAACCACGTTTTTCCCGGCAGAGGCGGCTCACGGAAAAAAAAGAGGACGCCACTTCCATCTTGTATTGCCACACGCAGCAACAGAAAAACTGGATTTGGGCTTGAACCTAATAACGTGGGGCAAGAGAACGAGGAGACTGAGATGGCAGAACCAGCGCTATTGATCCCTGGGAAAAAAACCACCAAACAGGGTAAGAATGCTAATAAAGGGGCTATTACTAAATCTAATGAAGCACTAGGATTAAAAAGCCCAGCATCACAGACTTTGCCAGACTTATTTGAAAAGCATGCTGCAAAAAAGAAAATAATTGACAATGATAACCGAAGTACTGATATAATTGATATAACTGCAGCTCAGGCCACTAATCAACTCTCTGTAGCCGGTGACAATCAGCTCAGCCCTTCAGCGCCCACTCAGACCCCAACTGACTTATCAAGGAAGGGTATCATGGGACCTGTAGTTCCAACTTTGGGTGGTGCAATTACGAATAGAGCATGTTCGCTTCCATCGCTGGCACTATATCTAAATGAAGCCTCAAATGAAACGCGAAATGCAAAAGAGATTATTGTGCAGCAGCACAATCAAGAGCATACTCAAGAGCACAATCAAGAGCTTTCTGAAAAATTTTATTCACTATCAGAGCTTTCATCTGACGAAGCGAATAAAGACTGGGCAGACCTCAGTGTTGAGAGTCCATCTTCTGAGGGTGAGATTAGCCTGAGTCCTGACAATTCTAATCTGGTAACCACTATAAAGAAAAAACGGAGAAAGAAGAGATCTTCTCATGTCATGAGCCAAGAGGCTGCCTCTAACCCACTAAATGATACGAATGCTTCAGTGGTTAATGATATCCCGGGGTCTAATCACAATGGTATACATGACCATATCTCACAGCAAGAGAACAATGGTGAGATTACATTGAAAACAATATTTGATACCATGATGTGTCATAGAGCAGAGAGCAAGGCAGAGAATCAACGCACGCAATTGACATGTGCCAAAGTTAAAAACGCAGTAAGGCGTGCGATTAAAATATGCTCAGAGACAGCTGACAGGGTCACGGAAGCAGAGGCCAGGATATCGGTGCTTGAAGAAGAATGCATGGCTCAAAGACAAGAGGTTGGAGACTTTAAAGTACAAAAGGATGACTTATCCGATAAATTAGCCAGTTTGGAAAATCAGGCACGTAGAAACAACCTGCGTTTTCTGGGGATCCCTGAAAACAAAGAAGGAGGAGACCCGAGGAAGTTTATCATTAATTTATTAAGTAATGCTTTTCCTGAGATTACTGATTGGGATTGGGCTCGGGAAGTACAACGAGCACATAGATTTCCGTTTACAACAAGGAAACCACGGCAAGGTCAAGAAAATTTTCCCAGGGCCATTTTGGTATCATTTAATAATTTCCTTGCCCGTGAAGTGATATTTGTAAACGCTAGACCAGATAAGAAAGCGGAT
Source organism: Lissotriton helveticus (assembly GCF_964261635.1). Classification (NCBI taxonomy): domain Eukaryota; kingdom Metazoa; phylum Chordata; class Amphibia; order Caudata; family Salamandridae; genus Lissotriton; species Lissotriton helveticus. The sequence goes on along the minus strand of NC_136061.1, from coordinate 1,853,615,550 downwards.
GGTCTAGGTTGTCAATTCTTTGTGAGACCAGATTACTGCCAGGCCACTGTGGCTCAACGGTGGCAACTGAAGCAACTAATTCCTGACTTTCAGAAGAAGGAGGTAACTGTATTTTTGCAGGGTCCTGCAAAACTAAAGACTATATATAAGGGCCAAACAAAATATTTTATTTCTACCATCAAAGCTAAAGAGTATTTGGAATCCCTCTAAATAATAAGAAGAATCTCAATGTATACTTTGAAAATTATAGGATTTGGTCGTAACAATTATTTTGCTTAATGGTTATTCAAATGCAGGAGTATTACATCTCGTAATCTTTATATTCTCCTCTCTGCTTTTTGAACTTTTCTGAATCTTCTTCGTTCGCTTCTTTTTTCGTTTTTTCTCCTTTCTTTTTCTTCTCTTCTTTTTTTTCTTCTTTTCTTTAGTAAGGGCGCCATGGGTCAGGGACACGGCACCCATACGCTTCAGGAACTGATAGTTCCTGTGCCTCATATAGTGGGGAGGGTGGGGGGAGGGGTTCAGGGGTTAAGGGTGGGGGTGGGTAAGGGTAAGGGTTGGTGGTGGGGGTGTAAGGCAGAGGTGTTCAACACAGGGATGATTACAAGGCATTTAAATGATATCGTTGAAGAACAAACACTTGTGATGTTGATCGATAATTTTTCTTTATTACTTTTGTTATGTATAAAAAGGTGAAAATATGTACTATCAATATTAATGGTCTTAACGCCTTAAAGAAAATTGCTATGTTTCGAACAATGCTCCAGGCGCTGAATATCGATCTGTTATGCATACAGGAAACCCATATTTCATGGGACAAGCGTTCTCTTCTGAATAATTTGGGACTGGAAGTTTTGATTACTTCCAAACAAATGGGTATTAAAAGAGGCGTAGCAATCTGTATGCGCAAAGGAGTAGGGAAATGTCTAAAAACACTTTCTGACAAATGGGGTAGATGGGGACTGGCTGAGTTAAAAATCGGAAGCTGTAAATTTACTTTATGTTGTATCTACGGACCTAATCTGGATGATGCCGAATTGTTTAACACTATGAATACAGAGCTATCTACCTGGACAGAACCGATTATTATGTGTGGAGACTTAAATATACATATCCCAGCTGACTGGAATATTAGATCAGAGCAGAGATATCTGGGCCGAAAGGTCAAAACTTATAAAGCGCTTAGAGACCTGGTATTAAGTAATGGGTTAACTGATGTCTGGAATAAATTCCATTATAACGACCCTGGATATACTTTCTTCTCTACTCCTTATCATAAATTTGTTCGTCTAGATTATTTTTTCGCATCCTCAATTTTTCTGGAGAAAATTCGCATCGAGATACTACCACAAGTCATTTCCGACCATAATCCCATAATCGCTGAGATACAATTTTCTACTGATAGCCCAAACTCCACTAGATCCTGGTCATTCCAAAGAAATCTATTATTAGATGAAGAATATCTCCAATTCATGGTTAATATCATTAAAGATTACTTTCTAATAAATAATGATACCGCCTCCCCACAAATAGTTTGGGACTCCTTTAAGTCCATTGTACGGGGTGAGACGATCAGCTTTGCAAATTATAAGAGGAAAAAAAATCAAATAGATTTTAGGGATAGGTTAAATAAGATTAGGCAGATCGAGCTGGACTTATCTATCGTATGCAAAAATAATGTTAATATAGAGGATGTACAAACAAGATTAACTATTGAACGGTCAGGCCTCCGTATACACATCGCTGAGGAAGTAGCTGCAAAATTCAAACAACACAAAACGGAACGGTACGAATTTAGCGAACGTACAGGAAAAATTTTAGCACAGCGTCTACGACAAAAATCGTCTTACAACGAAATACAGTGTGTTAAGGATCCAAATGGAGTCCTTCACGAAAGTAGGGAAGGCATATTAGAGGCATTTCATGGTTTCTATAAAATGCTCTATAACGATCTCAATAATGAAGTTGACAAGACTCTTAATCCCTTAGATTACTTTAAGACTACTAATCAACTTTCTCTGAGTACGGAGGATATAGATTCGTTTGCCAGGTCAATAAGCTGGGAAGAGATTGAAGGGGCTATTACAAGTTTAGCAGCTGGCAAAGCTATGGGGCCTGACCAGATCCCTCTTGAATTTTATCGGACATTTAGATTTTTGTTGAAACCAGAGCTGCTTAAAATCTTTAATTTAGCATTCCAAGACAAAGCTCCCGACTCCTGGTCTATGGCCACTATAGTCGTCTTTGTTAAAAAGAATAAGGATCCAAAAGAATTAGGCTCGTATCGGCCCATCTCCCTGATTACAGCTGACAGCAAAATGTATTCAAAAATTCTCGCAAATAGACTAAACGATGTGATGCCAGGCTTGGTCTCCAATACCCAACATGGGTTTATTAAACACAGGGACACCACAGATCATGTCAAACGTGTCATTGCACTATTGGACTGGGCTCAGGCAAAGGAATCCCCAATCGGAGTTATATTACTTGATGCTGAAAAAGCGTTTGACAGAGTCGATTGGGGGTTCCTCTGGTCTGTGCTAAAATGGAAGGGCTTTCCACTACAATTTATTCAAGCTGTACAGTCACTCTACTTAAATGCAAAGGGCGTAATAAGAGTAGGCACGGATATCTCTAGTCCATTTTCAATCACTAGGGGGACTAGGCAAGGGTGCCCCTGCTCTCCACTTTTATTTGCACTTTATTTAGAACCTTATTTGAATAGATTAACTACAGAACCTGGTATTTTACCTGTCCGACTCCATGAGATTGACCACAAAGTCCTAGTCTACGCAGACGATGTGGCTATTGTAACCCCTGATTCTTCTTCTGCCCTACCTAAAATAATAGAAATTGCCAGTGAATTTGGAAAATTTTCTGGATATAAATTAAACATTTCAAAAACCCAAATTGTGCATTCTAAAACTGGGACTCCGATTGATATCCCGATAAATGATACCGCTACATACCTTGGTGTAACTATATCATCCAAAGTCGATGACATCGTCGGATTAAATTTGGATCCATTACTTATATCTTCTAATAGAACCCTGGAAAGGATAAATAATTTACATCTATCCTTATTTGGACGAGCTAATGTTATCAAGATGTTGATTTTTCCAAAATTCCTTTATTTTTTTCGAACCATACCCCTATTTTTTTCTATGTTTCTCTTTAATAAAATAGACAGGATGTTGTCTAGATTCCTTTGGGGGTACCGTCGCTCAAGAAGATCTTTAAAATGGTGTATTTTACCGCAAGGTCGCGGTGGGCTGGGAGTCCCGAATTTTAGAATGTACTACTGGGCCATAACTCTTAAATCAATTAAGGTTCTATTATTTCATGATCATGTCAGTGAGATTTTTTTGTCACCATCCATTTTCGAAATGCTTATGGGAGCTCATGTGCGCCAATGTCTACTAATATTTATGGAGCCCAGCTACTATAAGAAAACGAAATTTAAGGTTTTACTTTCTGCTTTTTTGGTATGGAGACAAATTAATAAAGCTTTACGGATAATTCCAAAATATAATTTCTATACACCCATCTGTTGTAATATCTCAGCATCTGGCACCCTTCAAGACATCTCTACGATTCGATTTTGTTTAGGACAGATCCATTCAATTGGACAATTGTACCAAAATGGGGCTTTAATGTCTTTCACTGAACTTCAAGATATATTTGGTCTCTCGAGAAACGAATTTTTTAAATATCTACAAATTCGTAGTTTTCTGGAAAAAAAAAATCTCTTACATAGTGACGAAATGGAGACCAATATTGTTATGGAGAGCGATAGGAGGAATAGCCGTATTGGTACAATTTATCAGCTAATGGCTGACAGGCTACATGATGATCTTGACCAACAAGCCCAGAAATGGGAAAGGAAATTGGGCATAGAGGGGATAGATCTGGCAAGGGCGTTTGAGATCAGCAATAAAACATTAATCAACAGTTCCCTTAAAAGCCAACATTATATGGCATCTTTAGATCTCTATTATACGCCTGCAAAACTGGCCAAATGGAAAGCCACGAAAGGTTCTAACTGTAGTCGATGTGGTATTTTAGCAGCAGACTCGTGTCATATGTTTTTTGGTTGTCTTAAACTATTTGTATATATAGATAGGATAGAAAAGTTTTTGACTAATTTGCTTAATGCTAATATCAAGCTATGTCCATCTCTGATTATTTTTGGTTTATATGTTCCTCCCGAGAGTCTATCTGTTGATCAAGAACATTTTCTGTTTATTGCAATGTCTATCTACCGTTTCTGTATTACCTCAAGATGGCTCGATGCTGACCCACCATCATTTGAGCAATGGTTGGGAAAGCTACTAAATGTATATAGAATGGACAAAGCAGTGTATAAATTGAAAGGCCACAGAAAGAAGATATTTGCCAGGAAATTATGGTCACCTATTGATAACTGGATCTAATTTTTTTTTTTTCCTTTTTGATGATCACATCTGTAAAAAAAGGGATATTTTCTATCTGTATCTCATATACTCTATTGGCTTATTTTTTTCTCTTTTTTATCTAATTTTTTATCAGGCTCTGTCAACGATGTATTAGCAACTATTAGCAACTAAGCGAATGACTGTTACAGTTTTTTTATGTTTTTATGCGGTTCTTCTTTTCTCATCCCTGTGTTATGTATGCCTCTGCCACTGAAAATAATAAAAAAAATTAAAAAAAAAAAAGGATGATGCAGGATTCAAATGTTGCACCTGACACATGTTATTTATAGTACTGCAAATTATTGGGTGTGTGGGTCATTGCCTTCATACACACACAGGAGTGGAAAATTGTTGCTTGTATTCTTGCCCTATGGAAGTAGCTGTGAGGGTTAGTATACTTTGAGTAGTTTAATAAAACACATTTCTCAGCCCGATAAAAAATGTACTTCAAGGATGTTAGATATAGGTCCTAGCTGATAATGCAAGTGAGCCCTCAGTATTGGATTGAATAGGGTGTTTTCCTTGATAATGACAGTTTGATCTTATTTGCATTAATTCCTGCTCATGACTTAAAGTGTGATGTATTTTTAAGTAGTCCGATCATGACATAGTGTTATAGAGAAATGGTACCTCGAGAACATATGTTTAGATTAGTCAAAAAGGAGGGTGTTTCACACCCAGAGAATAATTATTGTCTTAGTAGGTATTGCAGGGGTTGTTCTTTTACTTGTTGCCTCTGCATTTCCTGCCCTATAGTATGCTGCACTACTTCTGTGATTATGCCCATCCTAGTATTTAATTTCCCGATACCAGATATCTTTTATGATGATATACTATTGGTTATTCTTGGTTTTTTTTTTGTTTCCCTTTGATTGATGAGTGATGCCTTTAGAATTGTATAGTCCTTACCTTTAAGCTGTGACTGCACTTGTGTTAGCCACAATAGACTAAAAGGATAGTCTGATAGATAGTAATTTTCCTGTTGCAGAATGTTCTAATGATGTTATGAAATGTTAGCCTAGTGTGTCTGACCAATATGCAGTTACAGCTTAAAATTCATGTGCTGCAACCCACTGAGCTATTTTTGTAATATGCAAGCTTCAACTTCTCTCATAGGAGAGAGGGACTTGTCTATGGCAGACAGACTTCTGATGCTGACATTTGCTCTGCAGCTCCAATTTTTCATGGTACAGTTTTCCCCCCTCCCTTATGGGCAGAAAATCCCTGTTTCAGCATTCCTTGCCTTGAGTTAGTTTTGCAGAAATGTTTCCATGCCCTGGAGAAGCAGAGCGTTGGCTCTGTGACCTTGAGGGGAGATAAATGTTGCCTTCGCAGGTTAAGATGCCTCATGTATGAGTTCATTGTTCACCATTTCGCTAGTTCTGTAATTTTCCAGGCTGGGCGTGTCTTTACCCTGCCATGTTATGTTATAATGTATTGTCATGATAGGATGAGTCAGTCCTCTCGATGCACTCCCTGGGGTGTAGACCTGGCAGGGCCCATCTGCAGATGAATATTATGTCCTAATAAATATATTTCTAATTCTTCTCCACTGCCTGGCTGGCTTATTATATGAGAATGATAGATGAGTGAGGTAAGTCGCTCAGGTGGATTTGAGCCACGCTTATCAGAGTGATGGATCTACAAAAGAAATTCATGTGATGAATGAGAGCTGCGTAAATACTAGGGTCTACCATGTTATGGTCTTCAGAGAAGCAGGCACTAGAAATAGGCCAAACAATCCTAATCTCAATTCATAGATTTTCAGAAGGTGGAGGAATGGCGTTTCTGAGCAGGGTGCAAATACTCCATGACAGTAAGCACCTACACATAATATTTTCTATTTGAAGCATTGCCCTTTTGCTTACCTTGCGTTTTCCCAATGGCCCTTCAAAATGCATTTAAAGAGCTGACATTTCCGGACCTGATGGTCTTGAGCAACCCAGCTCCCTATGAAGCCCACCCTCTCTTTACACATATCAATCTTCAGCTGTGGACACACAGAACAAATGTTAAATGGCCTAACAGCTCAGGCAGTGAAGACAGTTACGCCATCTGACGCCATTTTGCATGGGGCTGTTTCACAGGTTTCCATCGTAAATTTTTCATTCAGAAAAGATTTGGGGATGCGAAACTCTTTAAATCAACTAATGTAATCTAGACGACAACAAACACACGACTGCAAGAAGTCAATCACACCTATTGACAAAAAGCTTGGCGTGCCTAATACTATATTTTTCCGTTTATAACTTCTTCGGAGTAAAAGAGCCCATACGTTACCTCAAAGCCTTCAAGTTCCTCACATCCGCCACTCCTCCACCCCACAACTCTTTATTTAAGAAATGTTGAAGCGTGCGCGCGGGCGGATGTTAAGCACTTCCTGTTTCCCTGAAGAGGGCGCTTGCGCGTTCCACCACGTGCTTCAACATTTCCCAGTTAGCTGCAGTGGAACCACGTTTCGAGTTGCACTGGTTGTTAGCAGGAGTGTTTGGTTGAGTGGACGCCCATAAGACCAGAGACTGTGGCAGCGTTGAGGCGCAGTGATACACGGGTACGTAATGTTATAAGTATTTGATAGTCGTTCTTTCTCCGTAGTCCCAGTGTTTTTGCGTATGTGTTGCTTCATTTCCTCCTTGTTGCGGTTATGTTTTGGGGACCTGTCTATTGAATGTTAGGCCAACTCACGGGTGAATATTACAGCGCACGCGGTGTTCGGAACCTTCACTGTGTAGTCTAGAAAGTCGAAAGGGAAGGTTATGCATGGCTTTGCAGGGATGAATCTAATCTATATTATTACCACTACCAAACATCTGCTAGTATTACTATTACGGTCTGTTCTTGCCACTACATCTGCCCTTCATTCCACTGTACCTGTTTTGATTATGTTTGGTTTTATCAACACCACGTGTAATTAAATTCAGGATGTCTTCAGGGAGAAAAATTATTACCTGCAAGAGTTTGTTCAGAGTTGAATGTGTAAAATGCACATTAATGAAGAGTTTTTATTCTTTATAACTTGCCATTTGACAAATTCCACATTTAACTGGCTCAATGGTCAATGTTTGGATTTTGTTGAACTTTGGCTGCATAATAATAACAAGCGATTTTAAACTGTATTTCTAGCAGTCGTCGCCACTTCCGGAAACACAGACCGGAAAACGAGCGTGGTGGTAGAGCTGGGGGAATCAACTGCACATTCACGCTCCTACCTTTCAATGTTTCTGACGCCCAGCGCGGGAGTCCTCAACTCTGAGGACAATCCGTCTCCAGGAGTCGGTTCTCGAACCACCACTCACCGCACTATTCAGAACAGTTGCCTTCTCCTCTGCCATTATCTACAGGAGCCTTTGACTGCATAGCCATTCCACACAGGTCTCCCAGCAGCATCTACGGCAGAACCAGACACACACAGACAGTGAACCGAAACAGCAACATGGCGCTGCACGGAGAGCGGCAGAAGTGCCGAAATAAAGGAAAGACTAACAAGTCGGCCTGGAGCGGAGAACAGCCTAAGAGACGCGGGAGGGCACGAGCGTGACGCCATGAGCTTGCACGTTGGCTTTCCCTGCGGCTCGTGCCAGTGGCGGCGCCTGCAAAGCGCGTCTTAGAAGCGCATTCACAGACCGGTGTCTGCTCGTGCACCGGTCTGTTCTACTTGGGAGGCTCAACACAACGACAATAAGGCTTGCTGACGGCAGCGCTTCGCGCTGCAACGCCAGGTGAGCCCTAAAAACGCACTCACTGAAGCAGGCGCACTTAAGGAGTCTAGAAGAGAAGCATGAGCGGAAAACCAGGACACTCGAAGAAATCTGAAGAGGAAGAGCCCGACCGAAACTCAGCGCAAGCAGAATCCGGTGCGAGCTTGGCAGTTGGCTGGATACACCAAACAGGTATGAATCCCCAAAATTTCGGAAATGAAGAAATGACATACCTCCAAAGAGGAATGCTCTCTGAGAGCATCTGCCGATAAATTAGCAAAAATCGGCATCAAACTGGAATCAAGGGCGGTACCTCCAACATCAAAGTTCTTGGAAATAGACAATCCATCAAAACAAAACTTGGGGTCCTTGGTGGAGAGTCTCATCCCACCCTCGTTGCCATTTTTACAATGGCAGGACCCCCGCAGTACAGTTCAAGTATGTTTATTGTTAACATACAAATGCCCTTGATGATCTGACAGCTGCTCCCTAGGTCAACTGCGCTCCATACAGTTCCAGAACCCCCCTACCTCACGAGAAGTTACCAGGGAACAGCAAGCCTTCCATAAGGGTTGTACACTATGTCATACATTGAGATGAAGTCAATGTTACAGAGATGCTATAGAACAATTATCACAACCAGAGACATTTCACCATTTCTTGCCCACTGATCTCTAGCCAGGATCCCAGTGCAAAGAAGCCAGCAAAGGTAGACATGCTCTCCCAGACTTGTACACATAAAATAACATCTCTTACAGGAAGCGGGACAAGAGTTTTTGTTTCCTCTTTCCACAGTCAGTAAGCCACAAGATCAATCCTCTACTTAGTGCGGAAACGGATGGTACAATGAAAAATTCTTTTCACGAATTAATCCTAAAGAGTCCTAAATGCAATGTTTTCACTGGGTTTAGCATAATTAAGTTATGCTAACATTTACATGAGTGAGGATTGAGTCCACTTGTGTTTTCAGATTTGCACAATTTAATTAATACAATTTCCTAGTGCCTGACCCAAACTTATTCCCCCCTCTCTGCCTGTGTAGCCGCAGATCTGTCCTTCAGGTTTCATACTATTTGTAAAAACTTTAGCAATTCAATGGTCTACTTGTTCTCTAACATTTTTAAAATTAAATATTTTGTGTTCCTTGTGTTCTGTAGAGGACGTATTTTAGAAACTGTATACAAATTGAAGGCAGCTTCCTTACTTCCTAGGCTGAACAAGATGTTTATATTTTCCATGTGGTATTGTTTTCTGTCTAAGGCATAGTACATGTATTTATTAGCTGTAAAGCAAATATTAAGTTAACCGTGTGATGTGTTTTCTATTTGCTTATTGGCTGTGGTATGTAACTTTCTCTGTCAGACCACAGTAATCAATCAATCAATCAATCATACCATTTGTATAGCGCACTACTCACCCGGGAGGGTCTCAAGGCGCTTGGGGGAGGGGGTATGCTACTGCTTGAACAGCCAGGTCTTGAGTTGTTTTCTGAAGGTGAGATGGTCCTTGGTCAGCCGAAGGTGGATGGGGAGGGAGTTCCACGTCTTGGCAGCCAGGTAAGAGAAGGATCTTCCTCCGGCGGTTGTTCTTCAGATGCGTGGTACGGCTGCGAGGGCGAGGCTGGTGGACCGTAGCTGGCGGGTGGGCGTGTAGAAGGTCAGGCGGTCGTTGAGGTACTTGTGGCCCAGGTCGTGGAGAGATTTGTGTGCGTGGGTGAGGAGCCGGAACGTGATCCACTTGTCGACGGGGAGCCAGTGCAGGTTCCTCAGGTGGCTGGAGATGTGGCTGCGTCGGGGGACATCCAGGATGAGTCGGGCGGAGGCGTTCTGGATGCGCTGGAGTCTTTTCTGTAGTTGGTTGTGGTTCCGGCGTAGAGGGCGTTTCCGTAGTCCAGACGGCTGGTGACGAGTGCCTGGGTGACAGTCTTCCTGGTCTCGGTCGGGATCCAGCGGAAGATCTTGCGAAGCATACGCAGGGTGTTGAAGCACGATGAGGAGACGGCGTTGACTTGTCTGGTCATCGAGAGGGAGGAGTCCAGTAACTGCACAGTATTTCTGTCTAAACAGATATAAAAATCCATTGTTTGGAAAAGGTCTTCCTCCGGCCCTCTTAGAGAACAGATTCGATCCTAGCTTATCATGCTATACTTATAATAATTTTCAGGTTCTCTCTTGCTTTCTGAGCTGTCCTTAAGACAAATGCTCCTTGATTCTCATTTGGCTTGTGCTAGACTGTATTTAGTGTTGGCTATTGACTAGAATAGGGCTTAGTTTCCGCTGCAAAGTATATTTTTCATGTATTTGCATTTTGAGCATTATGATAAGACTTGACTAACCAAAGCCTTTTGCCTTGTACATTGACTTTTAATCTTTAATAAACCTTCATGGTTTGTATTTGGAATCCTGTGTCGTGTGGATTTCCCTGAGTGGATTTTCTTTGTTCTCTGAGTAAATGTGTTGCTAATTGTAGGACTTTCATCTGGAAAAGACTCACACATTGCCGAGGTCTGCCCTTTAAATCCTGGAAAGCTCTGACACCAGGGATGGTGCATCAGGTGCGTGGGCCCACGACTGTGACTTCTCCTTTGCATCTAACAATGGGATGTTTTTACTACCCAACAATTGCCTAGAGGACTATTTTCCATGCTTGCATTAGGGACCAATTGCCCTTGCTGTTCATGTTCAGAGATAAACTAAAACGCATTAAACTGAATGTCACCTGGTGCCTCTCATTCATTACATAGACAATCCGAGTGAAACATCTATTGTATCTATAGATGGCGTCTAGTAGTATACTTTGGAGGCAGCGGGAGATCTTGACAAGGTCCTGCTAAAGCATGAGTATTGATGATGGTGCTTCCTGCACCTGCAACATGTATCTCATTCTCTGGCAGCCCTTGGTACAACTGCTGCTTATAAATTTATGGAATGAAAAAAACTGCTGTATGCTACAGGGACTCTGAATTGAAAGAGGCCTTGGCCCCAGCGGATGTATCATAACACATTGTGGCCATTCCTAAAGCCTTGTGTGTGTACACAACCCCATCTGCTCCTCCAAATGGAAGGCACTGACTGATTCACAGAATCTGGGGCTGCAGAAATCTGTGGGCATAAATGACTTCGCCTACTGTAGAAAACCCACCAGTTTCTTGGGTTTGACTACCAGGCCAGGGAACATAGGTATTTCCGTGGGAATTGCAGTGGGTGATCATTATAAATACTGAGAACACGGACACATTTCTAAATCTGTGGGTGTTTTCAAACATTAGCAATGTTTTCCCTCTCTAGATGAACTTCTCAACTTAGTGGGTGATTTTACATTTGGCAGATGTCTGCTCCACCTCCCCCAGCGCCTTGGTTCCCCTCCCAATGCTATTCTTATTTTTTGTTGTGAACTGTACCCAATATAAAAAGAACAATTGATGGACGTAATGCAGAACAATGTCATACATTCACCCCCGTAGCCTGGCTGATGAGGGCTGTTAGCATGGAACCGGTCCCAGGATTCTTGTTTCTGGTCCAGGGAAGACATGCCTTGGCAGTTCGGGCTGGACTGTTCCCATGAGGCACAGGGTCAAAACTGATTTGCATATAGCTGTATCTGAACTGGGGTGGCGAAGTGAGCTAAGAACGATGATAGATTCAGCCCAGATCTGTGACTGGGGGTGAGTGTCTGAAAAGTTTCAGCACTCGGTCCATCATCTTTTTATGTTTGCTCTGTACCCAATATAGCCAGAGTTTCCACTACCCTAGCAGGAAAATAAGAAAAACAAAATATCTCTTTATCTCAGAGCCAGAAACTGTCACTAAAACATATCTCCAACGCCATGAAAACCTTGCACCCACTAGTCTGGAAGTTTTCAGCACTGAAAATCAAGGTTAGAAGAAAACAGGTACTGGCTTTGCAGATTACAATAAAGAGAACAGTTTCTAAAGTCGCATCAACTAATTAATGGCTATATCCTCTAAAACAGTGGTTCCCAAAGTTTTGGCTCCTGAGGACCCCCATTGAGTCAGCACTGGAGGCCGGGGACCCCCTAGCAATCTGTATAATTTAAATTTTAAACAGTAATCCGAAAAAAATAAACACAGGTGTGAACACAAAACAAATAGTCGAATTACTATGGATTTTAGTATTTTATATTGAAAGAATCTGTAAAAAACAAAACACTTTATTGGGAAGGTTGGTGCTGCATCTCCATGACTAACTTTTAAATGGTTGGTTTTATTTCACACTACGAGGCGCCTGCTCCTGCCAGGGCCAGTCTGGAAAATCAAAACAGCCCTGGCAAATGTTTTCAGACCAGTCCTCACAGGGTGCACACCAAGTGCAGTGAATGAGTCGAACCACTACAAAGGGGACTTTGGGAGGTTCTCCCCCCAAGACAATTTAGGAAACAATAGTGCATTCTACAACACATTTATCATTATATATTGAATTGTATTAGCTTTAAAAGAATAGTAAATGATGACTTTACTATGCACCAGGATACGATAATCTTTGTGCGGGTACTTCATTGATTCCCTTTTTATCGCACTCCAGTGCCTCGCGTCTCTCCATAGTCCCTCTGTCACATGTATTTCATTTGTTTTATAGCATCTCTCATACCATTGTAGGATGTCAGAGCACTTTACAACACACACACACACACATATAGGGCAGATTTACAGGACCCTTGCGCAACCGACTTTTCCTGTTCTTATAAATATGGCCCCTTTGCACACAGGACTTTCCGTGAAAGGTGCGTTTCATGGGTTTTGCTGCAACACCCATGAAACCAGACACATATCCAGATTTACGAGAAATCATGAATCTGGAAATGCGTCCGAATGCTACACCTCCCCAAGGGAGGTGCAACAAGAAGAAATGTATTCACTTCTCCTCGTTGTTTAGGAAGATGAAATCCCCTCTAGTGATTGTTTATGTGCAGAAAGGGAATCCTTCCTGAACATAAACAATCTCCCCACAATGCAGGCATCCTTGCACCATGGTACAAGGGTGCCTGTGCCGGCGCATGGCAGCAGTTTGTGCACCAGCGCAGGGGGAGCACTGAGATGCAACATACTATGGTAAATATGTTGCATCCCTGTGCTTTGAAAGTGACTAAGTGCAGCACAGCCAAATGGCTTGCAGCACTCACTGAGTCACATTCCTTGTAAATCTGCCCCATAGAGACAATGAATCATACATGTAATAACATAAGGCAAAGGTGACTACTAGTTGTAGGATTCACATCATTCATACTGGTTGGCATAACACAGTGTTTAGCATTGACTTTAACAATGAAACTTTATTTCTATTCAAATAAACCTTTTTAGCAGCATCAGGATAATGAAAGACTGGGAAGAAACGTAAGTTACTATCTCGCACCATTAAGTTTGCAAACATCTTTTTGATGCCAGTTTATACGTCTCTGTGCTAGATCACAATTGTCACTTATAAACTGAACAGTAACTAAAGAATCTCTGTGACAAAAGCAGTAACCCATTGGCCTATGCAGAACAAACACAGTTAAAAAAGTAAATATAGGCACACTTTCTTTGCAAGAGGCATATTAACCCTCTGTGCTACATTAAATAAGTCAAGCTGCCACTGGACAAAACTCATCTCTCTCCAGCAGGATCATTAATCACTGGTGTTATCTTGGTCTTGACACTTTTATTGTTGCTGGAAAACTTCTAATTATACTTGGAACATTTGCAGTGCTTTTAAAACTGCTGCCTGCGGACCCCCTGGGAATGTGTCACGGACCCCTAGGGGACCCCTAGGGGTCCGCGGACCACAGTTTGGGAAACACTGCTCTAAAAGGTTCAGGCCCTGCTGGTGTCTACTGATACGAGGGGGGAAGGAGATGTGGCCTAACAGTCAGAGCAGCCAGATGGTGGAACTGGGGATCCAGGGTTGAGCCTTGGCTCCAAAACCTGTGATTCTGGGCAAACATCTTAATCACCCCATGCCTCAAAATGGGTAAAGTAAATAATCTGGTGCTCATGTAAAGTGCGCTAATGCCAATGGGCCAAGCTAGATCTATATAAAACTGCCACCAAAACAACAAAATATGGGTGATAGAAAGTCCTGGAGGCTGGGGTTTTATTTAAATAGCTGGCTAGTGTGTGACCTAAATATATTCATTAATTCATTTGGCTTGTGTTTTGCACACAGTATGAATCAAACACATCCAAGGTGGTAGAATCATGTCAAAAGACATGTATTCAGTATCTCGGACATTGCTCATGACATGTACTATGACATCATTTAACCAGGGAGAAAGCTGTCCAAGGTTGCCTGTGTTGAGGCTCAGAAAGGGCCTGGATAGGCAACTCAGCCTGGACTGTTCCCATATGGAACAAGGTCAAGACTGATTTGGATATGGCTGGGTCCAAAGTAAGTTGGCATGGTGAGCAAAAGAACGATGGGTTGGAGTGCTACCTCGAGCGATTGCCAGTGGTTAGACTTATTGCAAGCAGCCTCATATCTTTTGTGTGTTTCATATAACGTTATTTCAACCGTTGGTTTTCTCATTAAATTTCTAAGGCTTAAAAAAAAGATCCTATTATCATACCTAACTATAGTCCTGCTTTTACCTTTGTTTAATTTAAAGAATTTTCAGTTTTTTTTACGTAAACTGCAGCCAAGCCCTACACCCAACACCCCACCATACAACCAACTCCACACTGCGCACGGCTTTTGATCATACTCAGTAGGGGCTTGGCCATAATGCCTGGCCTGTAGAACCACAATCCCCAGGGCCATTTTGTTTTAAATAAAGAGGAGGGGGGTACATACAGCCCCCTCTCTGGGCTGATTTTGGCCCTGAAGACCCTATCCCCTGGGGCCTAGCATAATATTTACGGGGAGAGGGACAGGAAGCCTCCCTCTCCGGCACCATTTCGGCCCCGGCCCGGGGACCCCATCCATGTGCCCAGTGCACTTTTCAGGGGGATGGGGGACACAGCCTTCATTCCTTGGGGCATTGTGCATTTTAAAGGGGGAGATGGGCACATGGCCTCCCTCCATGGGCTGATTTCAGCCCGTCGCTCCCATCCCTTAGGATTCTGCTATTTTATAAGAGGGTGGGGGGCGTGCAGTCCCCCTAACCAGGCCTATTTTGGCCCCAGGAACCCCATCTCCCGGGACTCCACTTGTTTGGGGAGGGAGCACTCAGCCCCTGAAATCCGCCCCGGGGCATTAGGTATTCAAAGGCATCCCAGCTGCCATATTGGGGGGGTCATTTTTGGACTAGAGGGGATCTCTCTTGGTCCTCCCAGTGGGCCTAGTGGGTCAGGGTATCCCTACCCTGCCCCCATACATCTTTATTTTTTTTCACAACTTCAGGACTGGGGAATAAGTCCCCAAGTCCTGTAATGGCTGCCAGAACATTTTTCTCAAGTTGCTGGCAGCCAATCAGAGTGCTCGCTGAAGTAAGACTCCAGCAGGAGCAAGATGCGCCAAGGGAAATAAATTGCCCAGGTGAATCATGTACAGTGCACTAATGCCAGTGGGCCAAGCTAGATCTATGTAAAACTGCCACCAAAACAACAAGATATGGGTGATAGAAAACTCCAGGAGAATGAGGTTTTATTTAAACACTCTATTTTTAAATTGGCGCTCCCGCGAGAGTGTCTGAGATTCATGTATGCCCAACAGTCCAAATATCTATAATTTTTTCACTCTTACTATGCATGGGGATGTTGCGTTTGGGACCCCTCTTTTTTCTTGCCCTCACTCAATGGATCACCCAAAAACTTTCCAGCAAGAGCTGAGCTAGATGAACATTTGTTTAGGAAAGTTTTGTGAAGATTTATCAAATGAGGCCAAAGTTATTAGCAAAGCAAAAACGCTCCGCGAGGGTTAACGTGATGTTCTATTGGGAGGATCAATGATGGTAAAGTGCGGAGATATATACTGCCCATGTGTGCAGACCCCAAAGGTATCTCTCATGTTTAAGTTATAAACATTTTGCTGATTTTGCTATGGACTTTGCTGATCCTGTAGCTTTGTTGTTCCCAGCACCCCTACATAACCTGAGATCTGCATATCCTTGCTTGGGACTGCAAATCCAGTGCAAGCTTCACTGGCATGGAACCTCAAAACGATGACATTTTTCAAAGGCACACGTTGGTGCAGTTCTCAGACCCACAAATACTGTGGCTAGATCCCCAAATCCTGGAAAAAATATGGTAAGGCAACCATTGTGACGAGTGGAGCTTGGCCGCTAAAAAGGGTTAGCCTCAGAGCCTGTTCATCCGTGGGTCGTGAGGGCAGCTCCCACTGGGTTGGCCCCAAGCACCACCAGCACCTGGGGCCAACCCCCGCCTGAAGGCTGTGCATAGTAGATCTTGGACCGAACCCTAGGGCCTGCACCTACCACCCACAGATCAATGGGTACAAGTGCCTGTCTGTAGGCTAGATCCTCAAGACAGCTCCTGAAGTGCAAGGCCCAGAGCAGTACACAGAGGGCGTGGTTGCCAGTGATGGGTTGGGTGCAGGAATTCACCATAGTTTAGACCATGAGGCCAATACCTGCTGCACACGGCTGAACTGCATAGGCTTGGATGTTGGCCAAGCCCTGCAGCTAAACCATACTTCAGCCAGCAGAAGTTTGGGGCACCTGTGGCACTTCTGGGGTAGGGCCTCACCTACAGACAGACCCTGCAACCAAAACTCGGTGTGCATGGTTACGGACTCTACGCAGTGGGTCTTGGCCTCCCATGGATGGTTGAATGGAGGGCTTGCTAACTCCTGCTTCGTTGGGCTAAAGGCCGTGTGCAGCAGGGGTTGGTCACATGCATGGGGTTATGGTGGCTGAAGGCACTGGACACCTATGATGAAGTGTCTGCCAAGTTTGTCATTCACTCTGTCTGATTCACATCCAAAAGAAATATTATATATATATTTTTAAACATTTTATATATATGCTTTTTCTAGCCCGAGTTGCTGCTTTCAGGAAGGCACATACACAAAAGCAGGTTTCAGGTTAGCCAAGGTGCTGTAAGTGGAGCAAAGCTACTCTGCACTGCTGGATCCCTAATTTGCATAACAGGGCTTTAAAAAGTGCTTGCGTGGTAAACTGTGCAAATTGCAAAAGAACATAAAATGCAAAAGTGACGGTACTGATTGATTATCACAAGGGCAGGAAGATACTATGTTTTCCTCTGGGTCTTGAAAGCTTTTGAAACACAGAGACCTATGTATTGAGCAAGCCCTAAAATGAAAAAAAGGAGTGATCGCTTCCACTGTGTAAGATCTAAAGACCGATATGTGGGGTGTTCGCCTGCAACTACTGATCTATAATAATTGATTAACGACGATTTTGCTAACTCGTTTTTCGTTCTTAAATCTTCACAACGATCAAGAAGTAATGCTTTGACCTCTGTTTTGTCAGCTTTGGTTAAACTACTAGGTACGGTCATGAAAGAAGAAAGACCCAGATTTGCAAAAGTGTCACGAATGTTTCTCAGCCATGGGATATCTAGGCCTTGTCCAGGTTGAGACAAACCAGGATGATGTCCCTACATAGCGTTGCGTAAGGGCTCATCCACACACTAACCCATAATTAAAGAGGTGCCAATAGGACCTTAACGAAGATAAAACCCTGTTTTAATTCAGAGTGGATGACATTACTAGAGGTAGTGGGAGGTAGGGTTAACGTCCAAGAAAACCCGGTTTTCCTCAGACTGCAGAGAGCTACATTTATTGAAACCCCACACTGCAGCACCATAGGTAGCTGCGCTAATGCACTGAGAATTATACACCTTCACTGCTGGCAAAAGAGTCCCTCTAACTCCGGGTCTAATGAGGTTTCAAACTGTCCCTGCAGTTTAACTGAGTTTGAGGCTGGCATTGGTTAGCTGAGAGTTTCAAGAGCTTGAGGAACTAAAAGTCAGGCCTAGATAAGGGACGTTTTCTGCACTCGCCAGTGCTTGACCCTTGATTGTGATTTTGTGTAACCTTTTTTTACCATGTCCACAGGACATAATGTGCGACTTCGTGTAATGGGTATTTAAATCAAGCCCGTGCATAAATGTAGCAAAAGGCTCCACCTTTTGTCTCAGTGCGTTAGGGGTAAGAGCTAGAAGAACTGCGTCACCCGCGTATAATAGGGCGGATACCGAAGTGCCAGATATTCTAGGTGTATCTGCTTGAGTGGAAGTTAGATAAGCCGCTAAGCCATTTTTATAAAAAGCATGGGGGTCAATATGCACCCCTACTGGACCTCGCTCTTCTAAGTTCAAATTCTTTATTAAATTTTCAAGAAATATAAAAAAATCAATTAGTTAACAAATTTGGAGTACAGGGCAGAATAACAGTTTGTAATGAAATTATAACCTAGAAACCAATACATAGTACAAATACACCCAAATATAATATTCAACATACAACTCCAAATTTACAGTTTGCTAAAAAAACGCTTAGATTGAAGAAAGAATACTACAAAGATATAAGAAAAAGAAGGAAAAAGAAAGAATGAATGAAACAGGAAAAGAAGAGAAAGAAACACAAAGGAGAAAAAGAGGAAGGATAAAGCCTCTATAGAGAACGACAAGAGCATCCTAAAATAATCCACCATAATCTTAACATACAATTATAAAACTTATCAGTAGAGGTACGGGAAAGGATATTGGTAGACTAGCCTGCCCAATCTTGACATGAAGCATCAGAGCAACACATGGATTAAAATCAAATGCTCACCATGAGCGTTTAGGCGGTCTCTGGCTGAAAGATCAGTGTATTAAGAGTATAACAAGTTTACCAGAGCGGGAATAACTCTTCGGTCCAGCAACATTAGCTATGAATTGTTGTCATCTACATAGCTGGTTCTGTGTATGTGCCCATGTGCAGCCGGCGTCGGGCACAGACCTGGTCAGAGGCCAGCCTTCTCTGGATGCCTGTTGCCTGTTGTGCACATTCCTAACTTTCTGCCTTACTTGTTGTTTTTTTCACCCTTAGAGAAAATTGAGTTTCACAAAGGATTAAATCCATTACCTAAAATATATGTTTGCACAAATTCTGCTTCTGGCTCCCACGACATGTCCTTTTTTCTGCATTTTTCTTTTCAAGAATTCAATTTTTCCAGGCCTCCAAGGTCACTCATAGCATCCCCAACGGGTCAGGCACCTATGAGGCTGCCCTCGCAATGGCTGTGTAAAATGTCCTCCACAGAGGGGCACTGATTTACGAGTTTCAAGATGGCTGAAAAAAATCTTTTTAGACCCCTTCTCCAACAAATCACATTTGCTATACAATTCAAAATGTGTTTGACGGGAGTTGCAAGTCATAACTCCCAAGTAAAACAGCAGGGACATATATAAAGTGTTAACCCATTAACGCCCGCAATGAAACTTGCATACCTCGTTTGATGTAAATCTTATAAGACAAGTGGGTTGCATGTGTGAGCAAAATTAATTTGCTATGGAAACTAAAATGGGAAAATACTTCTTTTTCCACCCCCTCTTTTAACGTTGTTTCTCCTGCATGGATATAAAATCTGTCATAAAATCATAAATGGGCCAGAACATTTTTCCAAGAAACTTCAGTCGAAGACATAATATGATTATGTGTTTATAGTCAAAACTTCATCATCATCATACTAGCTTTATTTCAGCAATTGCCATAAGTACAAACAAAATAACTTAAAACTATAAAATCAGTCAATAACTGAACGCTTAAAACTATGACATAAGATAATTAAAAACTTTAATTATGGTGAAAAGTGTACCCTTAAATCACCCCCGCTCCGTTCATCCGGCGACAAGGCTTCCATGATTTGCTGGGACCGTCTCGGTTTCTCACCATCTGTCCCTGCAAATGTCAGTAAATTTAACACATTCCATTTTTCAGAGAGGGTCAACTAAACACAGATGTAGGCACGTTTTTGTGTATTCAAGTAGCGAAGTAATTAGCAGTCCCTTGCTGAAAGCAATTTATTTAATACATATGACACTGTGGGTAAAACCTGCATTTAATTTGCTGTCATACTCCATTCTGTTCTCACAATCAATGCAAAATTGGAGTCCTACTTCTGTGTTTGTGGAATGTCCCAGTTTTTGTTTTGTAAATGCTGGTCGCCCAGTCCCCCTCATGAACTCACATGGGATATCACACATGACATCACAAATTATATCAATGTAATCACTGATAATATCACGTATGTGCCCAGTAACATCCAGAGGTTTTAAATAGTCTTAAAACTGTGCAGTCCACTACAGATGTTATAGATACTAAGGCTGCTGTAAGACAGAACAGTGATAGGTGCCCCAGTTCATTTAAAGCAGTTAAGAAGTGACAGTGAACAGATTTCCTCAAAAAATTATTCAAAGACCAAAGGCTCCAGTATTATACAGTTGTTGTACATGTAGGAGGAACACACTTTGTTACTGACCATAAGTGGGTGCAGTTGTTTTGGAGAAGCAAGGGTGTAATAACTTCAACTGTTACTAGATGTCTTGGCAAGAATTTTAATTAAAAAAAGCAAGGCTGCAGTTCCACTGAGCAGCACTAGATGTTAACAAAGGTATCTCTAATAGCGACTTTGGCTTCATTACCACTGACCAATGCTGCAGTTGTTTTAGATCGGGAACCAGTGACATCATATGTACCTCAAACACTGGTCTTTTCTCTGAAACATGTGTTAATTTCCCATTATAAGGTTTTGGAAGATCAACTTGTGCTGCAATATTTTATAAGTGCCATAATAGCTTAAGTTATTGCGAACATGCCGCAAATCTGCCTTTTCTACAGTCACCCAGGTTTTTCACACTTTCTGCACCCTATGTTTGCTGGACTTATGACACTGTATTCTTTCCCACTGCTAAACAGCCTGTGCTACTCCTCTTAAAGGTTAGCTGTACATTGAAACTCCCTATTTGGCTTATTTAACTTTTATATAAATCCTTCGTACATGGCACCTAACGTGCGCCTAAGGCATGGAAAGGTAAATGTCATATGTGTGCAGCAGTGTATTTTTGCACAACCCATATATATGTCTGCCAGGAGCACTGCTTTCTCTGGCTGGACTGTACTTTAAATGCGCTATAGTACACATGGCAGGGAAAAATGCCTTTGTAATGCAGGGAAAAACATTGTTTATACATTCTGAAGGTACCCCTAAACTGTGACTCGTGAGCCTGAAAGGCAGGGTGCTACATATCAAAATAGTGCACACTATATATTGGGGTTAATGTGCTCTTACCGTAAAATGAAAGCCACGAGACGTTTCACTATATAGGCCTTGTAGTCTTTTCACTAAGTAAGTATGAGCAATGGCGGCAGAAGCTGTGAACTCAAGGGTTGCACAATTCCCATTAGTGACGAAGCCCGGGCGAGCCGAGGGTTTACCGGCAGAATTGCAAAGGTGGGTCTGGCTGAGACGTAATGCAAGCGCATTGATAGAAAAATAACATAAAAGATACAGCTTGGTGTGCCAACAGCACAACTGCTGCATGAAGTGACAAGGTCAGTCCTCGCCTGATGTGAGGGAGCTCCAGTGTTGTCAAAAGTTGTGGCTTGCTGAGATTGAGCGCGTGCAGATGCCATGAGGGAGGCCCCAGCAGGGCACTCATCGAAGGAATACCACATTGATGAGGGCATGAGTGCACTAGCAGAACAGCCACAATTTAAGGTGTATCCAGATGCAAAACGAGTGAAACAGAGGGAGCATCACTCCATCGTGCACAGAATCAGATCACCATAGAAGGTCACCCCAGAAGCAGGCTGAATCGCGGTTGAGGGTGGCCACCATTCAGTCACAATTCACAAACAGTGGTCCTGCATACCAATATAACCAATGCCGGCAGAGCGAAGGCGGCGGCATCAGGACGGAGGCGCCGGGTCCGGGCCTGGCCCGCAGTGATGTGTGACGCAGCTACGGTGAGAAGCGGAGTCAAATCTGGGCTGAGACCACCAATGTAACCAGGGGTGCTGACTGCGAGGTGTGGAGTGTGCGGGGTCTGCACAAAACCGTGGGACCACGCCACAAACCAAACTGAGAGGAAACAATAATTAACTTCACATAGATTGTTCACTGTGTGGGGCAAACACATAGCTCATTGCGCAGGATCATAAACCTAGGGGCAGATTTAGAAGCGCCCTGTGCCACAACTACGTCACTTTTCGTGACGTACTGGTGGCGGGCGCAGGGAGTTCCTCCATATTTACAAGGAGAGGAAAAGCCACCCTGCGTGACTTTTCCTCTCCTCGTAAATATGGCCCCTTCACACGCAGCACTGTGCGTGGAAGGGGCGTTCTATGGGTGTTGCGGTGGGTGTTCCCACGCAACAACCATGGAACACGCATATTTCCAGATTTATGAGAAATCGTAAACCTGGAGATGCGTGTGAATGCTACGCCACCCTAGAGTTGGCATAGCAAGGCGCAACGAGGAGAAATGTTTTCATTCCTCCTCATTTTTTTCCCTCTTTCAATGCGTGCTCCAGTGTACAGCACACATTGAAAGAGAAAAAAGCCTCTTGTGATTGTTTTTGTGCAGGAAAGTGTCCCTTCCTGCACAAAAACAATCTCCCCGCGACGCAGGCATCCTTGCACCATGGTGCAAGGGTGCCTGTGCCGACGCATGGCTGCAGTTTGTGTGCCAGCACAGGGGAAGCTCAGAGAGCTGTAAATATGTTGCATCTCTGTGCTTTCCAAACTAACGCAGCAGGGCGCAGCAAAATAACTTGCTCCACCGTGCTGCGTTACTTTGTTGTAAATATGCCTCCTAGTCTGCAGGTTGCCGTAAGGAGGCAACAGGAAAGTGGCAGACTTAGTGAACACATAGAAATGGTAACAGGTAACTTTAATAAACCTCAAGCAAGTCTTGTAGAGATGTGGTGAGCCGGACAGTGAGAGAATACACCCTACAACAAGATATTGAACCATAAAGGGCCTAAAACGACGCACCAGGCAAAGCTTGACAAATTCACGCACCCTAAAATGAATACTACGATGAAAGGGGGTGAAGACAAATGCCAAAAGCAGGCAGCGGAGGAACAAGCCCCTACTTTAAAGGACATAAGGGCAGCTATTCGGGGAGTGCGCAGTGCACTTGAAAGCAAGATCGACACAATCACCTCAGAGGTAACGCTAATGCATGCAGTTTTGCGCAATTTGGGAACCGTGTGAAGTTACTGAGGATTCCATTACCACGCTCCAGTCAATTACTAAAGCACTTGAAGCAAATGTTAAAAGACTCCAAATAACAATGATGGATTTGGAGGTGAACCTGGAAGACTACAAAGGGCGTACATGCAGAAATAACGTTTGTATCCTGCGGGTACCAGAGCGAACCAAGGGTCCATCTACAGACTTATTTGTTGAATATCTTATCAAAAACAGCTGCAGCCCCTCACTCTCTCTAATTACTTCTCAGTGGAATGGGCCTACAAAGTGCCAGGGTGCCCACCGTGGCAGTGTGCGCCATTCCACCCCATCCTGGCGAGGATTTTCAATTTCAGCTATAGAGACGTAATACTACAGACTGCCCGCTCGGTCCCGCCATTGAAATACAACAATTCTACGATAACCTGTCTCCCGGACTTTACAGCTAAGGTCAAGAGGAGGAGACACTCTTTCCTGGAAGTCAAACGGATGCTCCGTGACAGACATATAAAGTATGCAACGTTGTCCCAGGCAGACTCCGAGTGGTGGCAGAGGGGAAGTCGTGGTTCTTTGAGTCCCCTGAGGAAGCCTGGAAGTGGCTGGATGGGTGGAGGACACCTGGAACAAACAATCTAATTCCCACCAGCAGAAAAACGAAAAGGAGTGGCAACAACCAGGATGGCAACAAATCGGTGGTCCGGCGACAGAGGACAAGAGAACCAATGCCGGTCAGCCGCCAGAAGATCTACAACCGCATTGGTGAAAATAAGGTACTCTATGGGGTCAGCTAATTGTCACTCCGACAGGCAAAAGGCACCCTGGGATTATAGAGTATAGCAGTTTTAAAGGGGTGGTAACTCACAACAGGAAAACAGTTTTGATTGACAGATCTTTTTGATTTTATAACAATCACTGAAAGAGACTGAGAGCTTTTTGGATCTGAATTAAACAGGCGTACAGTGGTATAATTACTACATGCTTGGGGGATGAGACTACGATGGGTGGGTTGGCAGCTGGGGCTTGCTCCCCAATATCAAAAAATAAGGGAAGGGGTACACGGGCACTCTGCAGAGTTGGGGGGTGGGCAGTTCTAAGTCCACTATGCAGAGAATCAGGGAGGGAGGAGAAGGTTTCACCAGTTGGTATAAAAGTGTTTATAGGCACACAAAATGGATGGCAAAGGCAGTAGTGCACAGTACATGTCTAAAGCAAATGATGGTTGTAGGGCACAATGTCTCCCGAAATGCTTCATGGATATCCGTTGGGTGCCCCCCCCCACACGCCCCAAATTGCCCTTGGATGTCCCTCGGAGGAACTGGGGGCTTCCCGGGGATTTCTACACCCCGGGACTTGTTATCAAGATCAACAGATACACGGCAATATGAAGAAAATTGTAGAGCTTCACCAGCACACCTAGTATCAATTATTAAGTCATATACACTTATATTACGTCTGTGTGTTTGTACAATCTCATTGATTCAGCTATGGGGACATCCTCAACAACACTATTCCAAAATAGAAAATCTTGCTGTTCATTAGCTTTTATTCCAAAATCAGTTTCTCCATAATAAAAACGCCCAGCACACGACTTGCCAACACGTGAAGAAGTGAATAACAGGGCTGCTTTCCTTACATTCTTCATCCCAACTTCGATGAAAATGAATTTAGATGCCCTATTGGTGTTCTAGAAGAGAAGCTGCCTTAACAATGGAAGCTGAGCAACGCATGCCATTTCCCCACAAGCCGTACCACGTTTGCCTTAATCACGCATGTGCTTTAACAACGCATATGCGTGGTGAAGGCAATGCGCCTGTCTAGTTGCCGAGCGAAGGCACAGGAAGGGGAAGGACTATCGGGAGATTACATAGTGAGGTAAGTGGTGCTGGGGCTTGGTCTTAGGGGTGGAGGTGGTAGTTTTTAAGGGTATGGGTAGGTTTTAGGACTCAGGAAGAGGCCGGGGTAGTTTTTAGGGTGGCGGTCAGTTTTTAGGGCTAAGGGCAGGGCGAACAGGGCCAGTTTACAGGGCAGGGAGCAGGGTTGGGTAGTTTAGGGGTGTAGGGGATAGTTTTTACGGCTTAGGGCAGGGGGGCTGGGGTCGGGTCATTTTTGGGGTGCGGGCTTAATATTTAGGACTAAGGGCAGGGGGAGAAGGGACAGTTTACAAGACAGGGTCGGGGTAGTTCAGGGATGTAGGGGATCGTTTTTAGGGATCACAGCATGGGACCGTTTTAGGCCTCAGGGTGGGTGGGGCGGTTGGGTCGGGGTACTTCACGGAGGTAGCGAACAGTATTTTAGGACTCAGGGCAGGGGGGCTGGGATCGGAGTTATTTTTGGGGGTGGGGTTCATTTTTAGGGCTCAGGGCACATGGAAAAGGGAGAGTTTACAGGGCGGGGAGCAGGGTCGGGGTAGGTTAGGGATGTAGGGGATCATTTTTAGGGCTCAGGGTAGTGGGGCTGGGGTCCGGGTAGTTTTTGGGGAGTGGGCTTAAATTTTAGGGCTAAGGGCAGGGGGAGAAGGGACAGTTTATAGGGCAGGGTTGGGGTAGTTTAGGGATGTAGTGGATAGTTTAGAGATCAGGGCGGGGGTCGGGGTCAGGCTAGTTTTCGGGGTGTGGGTTTCATTTTTAGGGTGCTGGGAAGGGGTAAAAGAGAAGGTTTACAGGGCAGGGGGCAGAGGTATGATCTTTAGCCCGCATGCCCCTTTACCCATCATGTCTTTATCCTCAAAAGTGCGTTGTAAAGGCATGCATGCCAAAGAGGCGGTTGTGGTAGAGACCATGTGGTACAGGCATGCATTGTTCAGGCATGTTTTATACCATCATACAACCATTCTATAAGGCCCAGAGCTTATGTATAGGCCACTTGAACAAATGCAATAAACCCAGGCCAAAAGCAGACTGTCTTCTGAGATATCGCCATGCAAGACATAATATACAGCGAAAATCCATGCCATCTACCGGATCTCATTCTCTGCTGATCTTCCTTAGAACATAATAGTGAACAGAGACAATTATTGGCCTTAAATGAGATATCAGATTCAGCCTGTTAGAACCTGCGACCATGCTCATCGCCATGGATGGAAAGTTCAAAGAATACAATGACCTTGGAGAACTTGAATGTTTTTTATAGTCTTTTGAAAATTAGACAACAGGGGTGTCATCCCAAATAAATTGTATGTCAAATAGATCTAAAATCATGCCTGGGTTCTCATTCTGAAGACAGGCATCTCAATCCTGCAACCTTCCTGGCAAAGAGGCGGAGCCTCAAAACCAGAAGCATGAAAAAAGGAATGCCTCACAGATCAGAGATGTCCCTTTTACCCACAAGAACATTGAAATAATTACCTCGTAAATCCGATGTTTGATGAACACAGAATATCATCCCTTCTATATTTCAGTCACTTATTGAGAGACACAACAAACTTCTCAACAATTGGATTAACAGTGTAGCCTTCAGTGGGCAGGCTACCAGTTTAAAGATTTAAGTATGAAGTTTAAAATTCGACTCGAGATACATATTTAGTGGGGTAAACATCACTTACAACGAAACTTTTACAATGCACTACCATTACAATGCAACCATTACAACGCAAACTATTACAACGCATTGCTCTGGGGGGCACTATAGGATAGGGAATAGGTTAATTTACTATCCAATAATCTTCCCTAGTGTCCACGGGGACTGGAGTTGGAATAGTAAATTAAACTATTCACTATCCAGCACCTAAAAGCACTATGCGTTGTAATGGTATGTGATGTAAAAACCGCGTTGTAAAGGCAGGCGTTGTAATAGCCTGCGTTGTAACGTCATACATCCATTTAGTGGCCTGTGGGTCACACTCTTTCTCCTTACAGCCATATACTGTTGGGCCCTGGATATTAATCGCTCTTCTCATTTTCTGGAGAACTGGGATTACCTTCTCCTCTGTGAATCAGTCTGTGAAACAGTTCCCAGTCCGGATTCTACACCACTTAGCAGCAATTTTCTGTCACAGCTTGCTTCCTACTGCTGTAAAAGAAAAGTCTTTCAGGAAACCTTTCCATTCATAACAACTACACAATATGCTCTTGTTATACCCTTTTGGGGACCTTGCAATAATATCTCTGAAAGTAATTGGTCTTTCTCATATTACATAGTGATGAAATATAAGAATATTCTCTCTTATCTTGAATATTATAACAATATAATAATGTGACCCATTGACCCCAAACAGGCTCAGAGAAATTGAAAAGAAACTGCGTGGGAAACGGTCTATTGTCATCAAGTACTCCACTGCCTACAACGCAAAACCACTGTCAACAGGCTTCAGAAAAGGAAGAGTGCCCATACTATTTCGTAAATCATTACCATCGAAGACATCAAAAGACACACAAATGATGGACCAAAAGTGTAACAAATCAAATATTCAACTTCAGTCAAGAGAATCAGGTTAAATCCACTGTCATTTTGCACACAATGCCACCCCAGTTTAGACCCAGCCATATCCAAATCAGTCTTGACCCTGTTCCACATGGGCACAGTCCAGCCCGAATTGCCAAGCCAGGTCCTCCTTGGACAGGAAACAGGCATCCGGGGACTGATTTCGGGTTATCACCCCTCATCAGCCAGGCTAGCTTGCACCCAGTGGCACGGTGATCCCGGTACCCAAGTCTACAGACAGTTCATTTTGTAATTTTTCAGGGCTGCACTTTGTGGTACATTTTACAGTACTACGAAAGCATACTACAAAACATACTAGAAAGTGTAACTTTGCCTATCCTTTTATGTGTGCATATGTAAGCACAGGCTTTACTTGTAAATGTGGGAGGGGCACAGGGGAGTGGGTGGGAAAAGGCGATGTGTAATCAATAAAGGCGATGGGATTAGAGAAGAGCAAGTGGGCTCTAAGGAGTGTAAGGGAGGGAATTAGGGATCTACGTCACCCACCCACATAAGAGGTAAGCAATTGCATAACTCTGGGGGTGGAAACATGTAACTTACACTTTCTTAGAAAGTTTGCACTCCGAGTTTGTGATTACCGAAAGTAGTAAACTTACTACAAAGTGTAAACTTACTCAAAAGTGTAACTTACTTTTGTAAATCAAACCCCGGGTATCCTCAGTATGCACACTGTGCAATTTTTTAATATCACAATTATCATACACCTGTAGTTTTCAATATTGCCACCGATAACACAATTCAATGTTTTCGATGAAGCTGTTAGTATACATACTTCATAAACTTTATATTATTCTTTTAAGCACAGTGAATCTTCGTTGCCATTCCCTGCTTAACTGGGCTGTAGTTAAGTAGTTACAGTCCCTTTATTGGCAACAGACCTGCTGTGGTGTTTATCCAATTCTGTATTCCATTGACAGGTCTTCTCACAATGTAGAAGGCAATCACAATATGACAGAACACAGTAAGCAAGACAGGTACAGTGCTAAGAACTGAAAGGAAGGGGGAGCAGAGACAGTCTGTCTCTGTCTGGGTTTTAACCTCTCCTAGGATGGTCTGCTAATGAGCATCCGCTTAATGTTCTACTCTTGACAGCTCCTGCTATTGACTTTAGTGGGGACTTTCAGCAAAAAGCCTGAAGTTTCCTTTTAGATTTGGTAACCTGCCATTAAGGTGTATATGGCTTAAATGCTTCAGACCCTGGATATTAAAACATTTGTGCTTCTTCTAGACAATTCCTACAAAAACAAGTATCAGACTGAGACCGTCCTGACTCGTTCAGAAGCGGTCGCTCCCCACACGCTCCCTGGTCACTTGGTATCGTAGCGCTATTGTGCTCATTGCTGCCATTAACCAATTTGCGCATTGCCCTCATTGCCTGTATTATCATTTGTGGCTGACTGGTATCGTAGCGCTATATTGCATTGCCCTCATTGCTTGTATTATTGTTTGTGGCTGACTGATATCGTAGCGCTATATTGCATTGCTCGCACTGCTTTTGTAATCATTTGTGCCTGATTGTGCCGGTGCCTCTGCCCATATTTTAGCGACATCCCAGACTGTGCCCCAATCTCGTCCTGTTTCACTTTTGTTTTTGCTGCCATCTTGTTGTTGTGCCTCCTAGCCCGTCTCTCCACCCCGCTCCCGCCTCCCAGCTGCTCCTCCCTCCCACAGATAGCTAAGGATTGTCCCGTTTGTCTCAGCGCTGTGACCGTCTTGACTCGTTCAGAAGCGGTCGCTCCCCACACGCTCCCTGGTCACTTGGTATCATAGCGCTATTGTGCTCATTGCTGCCATTAACCAATTTGCGCATTGCCCTCATTGCCTGTATTATCATTTGTGGCTGACTGGTATCGTAGCGCTATATTGCATTGCCCTCATTGCTTGTATTATTGTTTGTGGCTGACTGATATCGTAGCGCTATATTGCATTGCTCGCACTGCTTTTGTAATCATTTGTGCCTGATTGTGCCGGTGCCTCTGCCCATATCTTAGCGACATCCCAGACTGTACCCCAATCTCGTCCTGTTTCACTTTTGTTTTTGCTGCCATCTTGTTGTTGTGCCTCCTAGCCTGTCTCTCCACCCCGCTCCCGCCTCCCAGCTGCTCCTCCCTCGCTCCGCCCCCCTCCACTCTCCACTTATGACAGTTGCATTTGCGCGCAGTGTCCACGCGCAGCGGACGCGCCCTATGCGCGCCGAAGGCATGCCAAAGGTAAGCCCGTCTTCGCCCGTCCGCGCCCGGACCGCACCCAGCGCCAGACCCCCTGGTCCCCGCACAATCCACTCCACCCGCATAACGTACGACGCCGCAACCATCTCTGCACTCAACACAGGACGTCTCCCAGACTGCTACCAAGCCGTCCCAGGACACACCCATGGACCCTTCACCTGCCACTCCTGCAAGCTAGACTGCATCAGGACCCACACCAAATCCACAAACGCCAAACAGAACTCCGACACTAACCACCTGAAGTGCATCCTGCTCAACACCCGCTCGGTCCACAAACACGCCACTGAACTATGGAACTTACTAGACACCACATCGCCGGACGTCGCCTTTCTCACAGAAAGCTTGATGAACGCCTCATCATCGCCATAGCCATCCCGGACGGCTACAAGATCATCCGAAAGGACCGCACCAACCAAACAGGAGGAGGCATCGCCATCGTCCATAAAAACACCATCCGCATCACGACCAGTTCCGACGACAACCTCGCAACCGCCGAACACCTTCACTTCCAGATTCACACCGACCCTAAGACCACACTCAGAGGCACCCTCATCTACAGACCCCCAGGACCCCACACACAATTCAGCGAAGACATCGCAGACTTCATCAGCCCACCCGCCCTCCCCTCCGAGGACTACATTCTACTAGGAAACCTCAACTTCCACCTGAAAAAGAACAACGACAGCAACACCACCACCCTTCTGGACAAACTCGCCAATCTCGGACTCAAACAACTGGTAAACACCCCCACCCACTACGCCAGACACACGCTCAACCCAATCTTCTCCTCCAGCAAGTACATCTCCTTCAATCACGCCACAGGCCTCCATTGGACGGACCACAGCTGCGTTCACTTCAACTACAAAAAAACCACGACCCACCACCACCCACAACCAATCCCCCGCAGAAACTGGAACAAAATTACCACCGACCAGCTCTTCACATCGCTTTACCAAAACCCTCCTGCCAAATCATTGGACCCAAATCAAGCAGCCATCAACCTCACACAATGGATCACTCACTGCGCAGACGAATTAGCACCCTTGAAAAACCATCTAACCAAGCAAGGTAGCAAAAAAGCCCCCTGGTTCAATGACGAACTAAAGAAATCCAAAAAGATCTGCCGCACCCTCGAGAAAGCCTGGCGAAAAAACCCAACCACTGACAACATGACCACCTTCAAGAACGCCACCCGCAAACACCACCAGCTGATCCGATCCACCAAGAAATCAGCATTTAAGGATCGACTCGACAACAACGCCCACAACAGCAAGGAACTATTCAACATCGTCAAAGAATTTACCAACCCCACCGCCGACACCAAAGACATCACTCCATCTCAAGACCTCTGCGACTCTCTAGCCTCGTTCTTCCACAACAAAATCGCTGACATACATAACAGCTTTGGCGACCAGTCCACCCCCTCACCTCCAAACCAAAGCCCCCCTCCGACATCCTTTGCGCCTGGAACCCAATCAGCACTGAAGACACCATCCGCTTGATGAACCCCATCCACTCCGGATCGCCAACCGACCCATGTCCCCACCACATCTTCAACAAAGCAGACTCCATCATCGCACCCCATCTCCGAGATGTCATCAACTGCTCCCTCAACACTGCTACCTTCCCGGAAAGCTGGAAACATGCCGAACTCAGCGCTCTCCTGAAGAAACCCACAGCAGACCCCACCGAACTTAAGAACTACCGCCCCATTTCGCTCCTCCCATTCCCTGCCAAAGTCATTGAGAAAACCGCCAACAATCAGCTCGCCGCCTTTCTCGAATCTAACGGCTCCCTCGACCCATCACAGTCCGGCTTCCGAGCCAAACACAGCACTGAGACCGCCCTCATCGCAGCCACAGACGACATTCGAACACTACTTGACAACAGAGAAACAGCTGCCCTCATCCTACTGGACCTCTCCGCAGCCTTCGACACAGTCTGCCATAGCACCCTGATACAACGCCTCAGCAACGTCGGGATACAAGGAAAAGCACTGGACTGGATCATCTCGTTCCTCGCCGGAAGAACCCAGAAAGTCCGCCTCCCCCGTTTCAGATCAGAGGCCACTGAAGTCATCTGCGGCGTACCACAAGGATCTTCACTCAGTCCCACCTTCTTCAACGTATACATGAGTCCTCTCGCATCCATCGCGCGCCAACACAACCTCAACATCATCTCCTACGCTGACGACACCCAGCTGATCCTCTCCCTCACCAAAGACCCAAACACCGCCAAAACCAACCTACACGAAGGGATGCAAGAAGTAGCCGAGTGGATGAAAAACAGCCGTTTAAAACTGAATTCAGACAAAACGGAAGTCCTCCTCTTAGGATCATCCCCCTCCGCTTGGGACGACTCATGGTGGCCACCGGCCCTGGGCATCGCACCCAAACCAACGGACCACGCACGTAACCTGGGCTTCATCCTGGACTCCTCCCTCTCGATGACCAGACAAGTCAACGCCATCTCATCATCATGCTTTAACATCCTACGTATGCTCAAAAAAATCTTCCGCTGGATCCCCACCGAAACAAGAAAGACGGTCACCCAAGCAATTGTCACAAGCCGACTGGACTACAGAAACACCCTTTACGCCGGAACAACAGCCAAATTACAGAAAAAACTCCAACGCATTCAGAACGCCTCAGCCAGACTTATCCTAGACATCCCACGCCAAGTTCACATATCCGGTCACCTGAGAGACCTCCACTGGCTCCCCGTCAACAAGAGAATAACGTTCCGTCTACTCACCCACGCACACAAAGCCCTCTACGACCTAGGACCCAAATACCTCAACACGCGCCTGACCTTCTACACCCCCACCCGCCAACTACGATCGTCCAATCAAGCCCTCGCCGCGATTCCACGCATCCAAAGATCCACCATGGGAGGAAGATCCTTCTCCTACTTAGCGGCCAAGACCTGGAACTCTCTCCCCAACCACCTCTCCTTCAGAAAACAACTCAAAACTTGGATATTCGATAAGTAACACTCCCCCCCCCTCCCTCAAGCGCCTTAAGACCCTCTGGGTGAGTAGTGCGCTATACAAATTCTAACTTGACTTGACTTGACTTGACTGCTGAGTAGCTAGCTAGAGAAGAGCTAATCAGCACAGCCTCTTAAGTATCCTAAATAAAAGAAAACAAATGCTTGCCCAGTTTAACACTGACAAAATACATAGCTGTAAGGATCACAGGGCGAGCAACACTTTGTGGGGCAGTAAGCAAAGTGTTGCTCACAAGCCACATGTTGGGGACCACTGTTATATTCTGTCACTTCCCCAATATGACCCGGAAGTGACCTTGCAAAGTGCAAGTCTAAATACCGTGAAGATTTGATCATGTGGTGAGAGTGCAAAGTGTCCTTTACCCACATTTTAGCAGGGGGATCATTGGACTTTTATGCGAGCAGTTAAACATGAATTGGTATGTATGAGTGTATGTGGTGGAATTATGTCAGACCTGATACTAAATACCTTCTGAATGTCCCCCACAAAAAACTTCAACTACCAATGTATTCACGTAGGGGAGCTGCACTGGACTGGGGAGGCATTTTGATATGGATGAGACTTGATCTGAATGGCCTTTTGAATTCAAATGTGCGAACAAGGAGCTTGATCAGCTCAAAAATACTGCAAGAAACTTCTGGCAGTGGCTGTGAAAAACTGTGCTCACTGTGCTTTCCTTAGGTTGGAGGTTGGCTCACATAGGAGGTATTTACATAAGCCAGCCTTTCCTCTCATTGTGCTGCAAGATGACCAGTGCAGAGTGCGGAAAAGGATTTGGGGTTTGAGTAGGATCTGATAGCTGAGCCATGTTGATGTCATCTCACCCTATGTTTGCTTTGAAAGAAAGCATTGCTTATTGTCTGTGGGCTCTTTACGGAGCGATGGATAACTATAATAATTTCTCCGCACTCTGGTGATCTCTCAGCGAATATCAGACTTGACAACAATTGCATTTACAACGCATGTAATACAACGAATTGACTTTCACAATCCATTAAAAAAAAAAAAGTATATATTTTTTATTTTCATACCATCAATGCAGTATAAAATCCTTATACAAAGTAAATAAATGTCGCACAACACTTCACACAATCCATTTTTTTAAACGTTATATCTTTACAACACTTTGGGCCAGATGTAGGTCACCAAATACCGGTCGGTAACGGCCGGTTGCAAGGTGATTGAGATGTAGGGGGCCTATATTTTACAGAATCGGTAAATTTACCGAATCGGTAAATTTACAGATTCTGTAAAATACCGATTCGGTAAATATACCGAATCGGTAAATCTATATGTAGGTGGCACTGGAAACAGTGCCACAGGCCCCTAAGAATTCGTTATTTACCATGTAATACTATTGCATGGTAAATAACGAATTCCTGTGTACATGCACATGCCCTGGGGGCATGTATGTGTGTCACATGGCACACAAGCCTGAATCAGGGGTGCAATTCGGTAATTTTACCATATCGGTATTTACCGATTCGGTAATTGACATTGATTCCTATGGCCCTCAAGGCCCATAGAAATCAATGGCAATTACCGAATCGGTAAATACCGATTCGGTAATTACCGAATCTTAACGATTCGGTAATTACCGAATCTTAACGATTCGGTAATTTGTACCGAACATTTACCTACATAGCATTTACCGATTTGTAAATACCGAATCGGTAAAATTCGGTATTTACGAATCGGTAAATACCATTTACCTACATCTAGCCCTTTGTAATTTAAGGGATGGTATTCTTATATGCACACATACCTCTACCTTCCCCTGAACCGTAAACAATACTTACCTCCCCTTTACCTCTACTTGCCCCTAAGCCCTAAAAAAACCCTTACGTCCCTTTACCTCTACTCACTGCAGAACCCTAAAAACCCTAAAACCCTGCAGAACCCTAAAAACTCTTACATCTCTTTACCTCTACCTGTCCCTTAAAACTACCTTAGTTCCTTTACTTCTACCTTCCTCAGAAACCCCTTACCTTTCTTTACCTCTACCCACGCCTGAACACTAAACACCCTTACCTCCCTTTACCTCTACCCAGCCCTAAACCCTTAAGACCCCTCCCACGTTTACCTCTAGCCACCCCTGACTCCTTAATAGCTAATCACCTTAACCCTTAACCCCTTCCTTTTTTCAGTGACATAAATATTACGTCGTAATAAAATATTTACATGCAGTGTAAAGGTCTATGCAGTAAAATGCTTAGAAAACATTACAAACTTCTACAGTGTAGTAGTGCCTATGTATTTACGGGGTGATCTCATTTCCCATTGGCAGGGAAAACATTTTTGTTTGCCAATAACCTTTTCACTATTTAGCAGACCTACACATAACTTAGAAAACAAAAATATTTTCAATTTTGTTGACATCTTGGGTTACTTGCAGATTAGCCAACTGAGTCACAAATTATAAGAGGGCAACAAAACAAAGGGGTACACATGAAATCACTACATTCATGATTTCGCAGAGCTACTCAAACATCTAAGCATAATTCCACCAAACTTCGTGTACATGGATGAATTTTATTCAGGGTATCTTTGGAAACTTAGCGTAATTGCTGTCTTTCAAAAATCTAAAGTACATTGATATATGTGTGTGAGAAATGGCTTACTTATTGCAGATATTGGAGGAATTCAGTTTTGTGAATGGACATAGAAGCTGATTGGCACTTCAGAACTAACATCGGGCTACATCTGTCATTCTGTGTTGTTGCAGTATGACTACAAGGAAGTCCATGAACATCACTGTTGAAAACATATTCCTGGGCCATTGAAAGGACAGAGTGGGCACCTGTCATGCACTCAACCCACCAAAACGAAGACAGAATACAGGTGTATTCCATCAACCCACAGACACTGTGCAGTAACTGCTTCTCTAGAAGTGATTTTAAAGGGGGCAGGGAAGGGGACACAGAAAAAACTGGTGTGGTCACCTACAACAGACATTGATCAAGGTTATGCTCATGTGCATATCACATGATCAATGCTGGTACCTAAACATGTTGGGTGGTTTGTTTTGTAGTTGCACCAATAAATAGTCACTACAATCAGCCCGTCGAGTGCCAGTACCCTCATGTCCGTGAGTAGTGCCACCTCAACGGAGACTGTTATCAGAAAGTAGTGAGGCGTCTCATCTATCTATCTATCTATCTATCTATCTATCTATCTATCTATCTATCTATCTATCTATCTATCTATCTATCTATCTATTTATCTATCTATCTATCTATCTATCTATCTATCTATCTATCTATCTATCTATCTATCTATCTATCTATCTATCTATCTATCTATCTATCTATCTATCTATTTATCTATCTATCTATCTATCTATCTATCTATCTATCTATCTATCTATCTATCTATCTATCTATCTACATATCTGTCTGTCTGTCTATCTATCTAGATAAATGTACATTACACATATATATATATATATATATATATATATATATATATATATACACATTATACGGCTTGATTATTTCTATAATTAGAAGTAATTGTTTACTTTTGACCCCTTTTTTAATGTATAGTTACCCAATTCATGGGTTAATTATGCATTGGTTCTAAGGTTAAAAAACCATTCCAAAATGGCGCTCACTGTGGCGTTGTAAGGGTTTGTCCCTTGTTGATGTTCATCACTCATACATGATGTTATTTAAATGTGTATGTTGGGCAGTGGGTCGTGACACTGACGAACGCTTCCGCCGAAACGTTTGTTTGCTGTTAAATAAACTACACGCTGTGCTAGTAACCGCCGGAGTGCTGCTCCTTCTTTTCCTGATACGGAGGAGTGTTTGAGCGTTCTATATTGCGGGTGTCTACGACCCGCTGAGCAGCACCCGCTCCAGAGTGCCTGAGGGTTTCGTGGAAAACTCGAGCGTTGAAAATTGGTATCCCTCGAGCACCGCCGTGATACGTTTGGACACCGGAGAGGTTCGGCTCTGAAGTAACGCCGTATCAAATTCCTCTATGGCCGATTGAAGGCACGGACTACACGTCTGACCGGTGAGCTCCTACTTTCTTATATTTGTGAGGAAGTACAGTAATTGACGGCAGAGCGCCCAGGAAGGTGAATTGCAGCGTGTCTCGAATCAAAATGGTATCGAGTTACAGCATTTGATTTAGTGAGTACGACCCGACCCCATTGAACTATGGAGATGTTTGGTGAAGATGAACGACGCGCGTTTGCGCAAGACATGTTCAAAAAACGGGATAGACCTCCAACAGCGACAGCCTCGTCCTCTGGGGCGGGGAACGGAAACAACAAACTAAATGAATTGTTCTTCAAACTTGAAAAGCTACATGAGCGGGAGATCCGCAAATGGTGGGAGGCCACCAGCCTCAGCAGCTATATTGATGAAAAAATGGTGCCGAGGGGGCTGAGAGTGTATACCGTACCTGCGTATGAGCACCCTGATCCGCAGTTACTAACAGACTGGCAAGAGCATACCCAAGCGTACTGTGATGGCATCCTTAAACTCCTAGTAAAATAGGCTTGGAGCGATAGGGATAAGGCCCTGGCTGAAATTCATCTGCTGGAAACCACCATTGACGCAGAGGGGGATGTAGCAAAGGTGAATGAACTCAAGGAAGCCCTAAAAAAACGATTGGTCAGATATCAACAAAAGATTATGGCGCGAAAACAAGAAAAGTTCGAGCGCGATGAAAACGACTATCGACAGGGGCGTATCCTTACGTTCGCAAAGAAATATGACGCACCTAGGAAAGCCATGAATCAAGGAATTACAACGACACCCGGCTCAAGTGTACCAACTTCAGAGTTCGAGGTAACGGCAGATGAATCAGGTGATGATCAGCGAGAACAGAGGAGCGAGCGTAGGAGAATCCCTGTCCCTTTTCATACCGAGTTCCAACTAATCCGGCAAAATTGGCTGAGAGGAGGCAAAAACAAGCCCCCGGAACAACAAGAAGAAGAAGAACCAGGAGATCAGGGGGAGGTGGCAAAAGGAAGAGGAAGGGGCAGGGGGAAGCCAAAACCCCAAACCCGATCCAACCGCAAAACGAGGAAGTAAATAATGTTGATCAGACCGAAGAGATTAACCTAACTGTAGTTAATCTCACGAATAGATCTCTGACCAACGAACAACACGAACTTCTTAGTTTGGGACTCACCTTCTGCCCCAAAGCGGACCTTGAATTCACGCAAACCAAGATAGACCTTTTCAAATTTACCAGAAAACTTAAATTACATAAGTATTTCAAAACAAGACCACACATCAAGGGGACACCTAAACCTGGGATCAGGTTAACAGCTACCGACACCCTGAGGGGTAAAGACATGCCCTGTATCGAAGCTATGGAAGCTTTGAGAACCGAAAATGAGGGCTTGGATAATTTTGACATGGACATGGCCGAGAGGGCAGCGGCCCAGGGCATCGAGCAGGAAAGGGATGGCAGTCACTTCAAACCCCTCTCAACATTCATTCCTCAATCTCCCTGGGATGCTATTGACGCTTTCTCAGAAGCCGTGATGTTGGAATTAGTAAAATAAAGAAATGTTCCTCATTCAACCACAAGTAACATCACTCAATCTCAAAAGAGAGCCTTACAAGAATTATTAAGCGACAAAAAAACGATCATAAAACCTTCGGACAAGGGAGGCAATGTCGTCTTAATGACAAGAGAATATTATCATCAAGAGGCTATGAGGCAACTCTCTAACATAAAGTATTATACTACCACCACCAGAGAACTGTATGAATTGAGTATCAGGGAATATGACACCCTGATTTTGAAGTGGTATAACCTTTCCATGCTTGGCAAGGATGAACACATTTTCTTACGTAGTAGTAATCCGATGGTACCTACGTTTTACCACCTGCCAAAATTACATAAGAACAACATCACCCCTCCAGGCCGACCGATTGTGGCATCCATCGGTGGGCTGACAGAAAACATGTCTAAATTTGTAGACAATTACATCTTCCCTCTGGTCCTAAATCTGGAATCTTATGTCCAGGACACCAAAGACTTTTTGAACAAAGTGGACAATATGGACTGGCAACCGGACTATCTGTTCTTAGTGATGGACATTACCAGCCTATATACCATCATTGAGCATGCCCACGGATTGGCTGCCGTGGAACACTATCTAAACAAAGGCTCGATTCGTTTTGCACAACACAATAATATGTTAATAGAATGTGTGCAATTCTGTTTAAACAACAATATATTTTTGTTTGAGGATAGTTTGTACCGGCAGACCTCTGGGACGGCGATGGTCACCTGCTTCGCTCCCAGCTATGCGAACTTGTTCGTTGGCTGGTGGGAGGAGCAGGTGCCCAGGAGCCATCATAAAGGCGGGGAGAGCGGGAAAGTGGTACACTGGTACCGCTACATTGATGATTTGTTCATCGTGTGGCAGGGGACTGAGGACATGGCAGCAAAATATATTCCTTCCCTCAACAATAACATCTATAATGTACACCTGTCTGGGACCATTAGCGGGGTGGCAGCCAACTACTTGGACCTACGGGTGTACATTGAGGATGGCCATGTCCATACCGCGTTGTATCGTAAAGAGACAGCGGGGAACTCAATCCTTTTTGCCAAAAGTTCCCATCCACCTAAACTCATTAAGAGTATCCCCTATGGGGAACTCTTAAGAATAAGAAGAAATAGTACCCAAGATAAGGATTTCGAGGCGGCTGCCTCGGAATGCCTGTCACGCTTCCGACTCAGAGGATACGATGAACCACTTTTAATTAATACTTTGAAGAAGGTGAGAATGATCCCGAGAAAGGACCTACTCTGTCAGAAACTGGGTGGGGCAGATGCTAATACAAAAAATGTTTTAAGAATGATCACTCCTTATTCTACTGGTGCAGATAGTCTCAGAGCCATGATGCGCAAGAATTGGCACATCTTGCTCACAGATGACGTTCTAAGGGAGGATCTACCACCGCATCCATTAGTGACCTTTAGCAAGGCTAGGTCTTTGGGTGATAAGTTAGTACATAGTCATCTAGAACCCTTACCACCTCAGACTAACACTTTAAAAACAATGAGTGGCTTCTTCCCTTGCGGGAAGTGTAAGGCGTGTATCAATAGTTGAAGGGTTTTACAATATGATATTCCTGATGCTGGCAGGACAAAAAAGATCCAAAAATGTATCACCTGCAGTACCACCTATGCTGTGTATTGTCTGATATGCCCATGCGGTCTGAGATATATTGGGAGCACCATCAACCAACTTAAGCTCAGAGTGCTGGAACACCTTAGGGCTATCGATAAAGTTGACCAGGCCTATCCGGTAGCACAGCATTTTGCCGAATATCATAATAAGGACAGGAGTAAATTACGCTTTTTTGGATTAGATCATGTCCCATACAACCCACGGGGTGGGGATAGATTGAGAAGGCTTAGACGCCTCGAATCGAGGTACATCATCGACCTGTTCACTAAATCCCCTAAGGGCATGAACAGCGGAGAAGAAATGATAGTTCATTTGGGCAAATGAAAGAAAGAGCATTATCTGATATAGTAGTCAGATCAGCCTTTATGTCTGCTGTATCATTTCAGCAATTTTCGGGAATATATCATATTGCATATTGTATATAATGTATAGATTGAACAACTACATCCTTTACCTATGAATATCACTGACCTTGCGTAACAGGGGAACTAATACTGATTCAATATTGAATGCATTCTGTATCCTATATTTCTCTCCTTCTTTGTGTTCCATTTTTGTATGTCTGGTTTTTATGGACAAGTGTATCACCATGTATTATGGTACCATGAACTTTCAGGATATAATTGATATACCGTTTATTTATGGGTGAATGGCTAGTACATTTAATCATCATTTTTCCATTCTTAATCTCATTTTTGTTCCTTGCCGGACGGACGTCTGGCTGTCCACAGTGTTGTGAGGTCTGTTTCCATGGATATATTAAGCCCTCGATTAATTAATCCTTTTTTCTACTGATCATGTAGGGCGTTAACAAAGAACTGTTGTAATATCAATTATGCCAAACGTATCTCTGTGTATATAGATTTTTCCCAGCATGCTTACATTTATTTACTTGATGCGCATCTTTTTCTCTTTGGTACAAGGGACCCATGCCGATCCACGGCTTGATTATTTCTATAATTAGAAGTAATTGTTTACTTTTGACCCCTTTTTTAATGTATAGTTACCCAATTCATGGGTTAATTATGCATTGGTTCTAAGGTTAAAAAAACATTCCAAAATGGCGCTCACTGTAGCGTTGTAAGGGTTTGTCCCTTGTTGATGTTCATCACTCATACATGATGTTATTTAAATGTGTATGTTGGGCAGTGGGTCGTGACACTGACGAAGGCTTCCGCCGAAACGTTTGTTTGCTGTTAAATAAACTACACGCTGTGCTAGTAACCGCCGGAGTGCTGCTCCTTCTTTTCCTGATACGGAGGAGTGTTTGAGCGTTATATATATATATATATATATATATATATATATATATATATATATATCCAAAAAAAGCAGGTTAGCCCCAAAGTTGAAGTTAAACCACAAGAAGTTTAATCGGCATTTCAAAATTTGCATCCATTTCACAGCTTGCCAGCAGAGAAACACACAACTGCAGTCTTCGAAGATTAATGTCAGCCTGACGCGTTTCAGGATTTCTTCATCCTTTCATCAGAGGCAAAGTTCAGAGGATGTTAGCAGACAGTTTTAAACAGCGCACATTTGTAGATATTTTAAACACCTGCCTCAGTGGGCGTGTCCTTTCGCAAGGCCTTCTGGTCATTGCAGTGCGCCACATCTTCCCCTCGTGGGGCTGCCTCTAATACCTTCAATTTCGAACTGAAATAATGTTCCAAGTGGAGAGAAGTACCACACCAGGTGCACTCCGCCTTGCTTTGTAGCTGTGGAATTTATGCCTCAGACAGCACCATCCTGCGTATGGCACTGCCCTCTTCATTCCTGGCTGCAAGCAAAATAATGAGCCTGCAAGGACCCGCTTCCAGGCGGTGGGCTTAACCTCCCGGCTGGGCATCAGCCGTAGGCGGAGTGCACCTGGTGTGGTACTTCTCTCCACTTGGAACATTATTTCAGTTCGAAATTGAAGGTATTAGAGGCAGCCCCACGAGGGGAAGATGTGGCGCACTGCAATGACCAGAAGGCCTTGCGAAAGGACACGCCCACTGAGGCAGGTGTTTAAAATATCTACAAATGTGCGCTGTTTAAAACTGTCTGCTAACATCCTCTGAACTTTGCCTCTGATGAAAGGATGAGGAAATCCTGAAACGCGTCAGGCTGACATTAATCTTCGAAGACTGCAGTTGTGTGTTTCTCTGCTGGCAAGCTGTGAAATGGATGCAAATTTTGAAATGCCGATTAAACTTCTTGTGGTTTAACTTCAACTTTGGGGCTAACCTGCTTTTTTTGGATATATATATATATATATATACATATATATATATATATATATATATATATATATATATATATATATATATATATATATCAGACCCCCGCAAGACAGGACACACAGCAGGAGTACTGCAGGCGCAGCCCGTGACTACACGGAGGGGCAACGCTCACTGTAGCGAAGTCTCGACACCGTTGTGTGACTTTGAATTGCGGTGAGACGTCAAGGGGGCCCGGGCGGGATCTTGATGCAGCAGGGACACTACCAGAGAGAAACTGCCCCTACACTAGCCTTTCATAATCGCCAGCACACTATTCACAGTGTAAAAGAGCCGACAGCGACACGCTTACCCGGCAGCCAAGTTGGTGCATGGCGGGAGATGAAGTCTTCAGAAGGATAAGAAGGCGGAGCGTGCAGGAGACCAATCGGCGCTGCTGGGCTGCAACCAATGGCAGTGAGATGGATGATTGAAAGGCTTCAGGAGGCAGTTTACAGTGTGTTTGGCATCAGAAGAAGGGACTCAACCCGAAACGCGTCATGCCGCCTATACTGCCATTAAAGGTTTCTTCTTTGGCTCCCCGTTTGTGTCCCTCCGGTTCTTTCCCTGGTGGAGTGAGTCATATGTTCAATATATGTATATATATATATATATATATATATATATATATTCACTGAAAAAAACATAGGTTATAGACCATATATAGTTAGGAATTAGCATTTAAAAAACCTTATTTTACTCACACAAAACCATTGAAATTCCATATATAGTTAGTTGCACTAACTATATATCGCGCACCCGCAATCCACTGCTGATCATGTCACATATTACATCATTCATGACATGGTCAGTGACATAACTGATGACATCACTGATGACAACATCCAGTGACTGTATGTTTCTGTAAAGTTAAAATATGTCTTACGTATTGAAGAATGAGTGGATGTATAAGTGTCTGGA
Organism: Lissotriton helveticus; assembly: GCF_964261635.1. NCBI lineage: Eukaryota > Metazoa > Chordata > Amphibia > Caudata > Salamandridae > Lissotriton > Lissotriton helveticus. The sequence continues at coordinate 1,853,572,271 of NC_136061.1, read as the reverse complement.
TGAAGGATTTAGTAGGTGCGTGACTGACTGTATGAGTGAGTGATTAAATGTGTCTCACTGAATGCATGGGTTAGTGACTAAACTGTCTTAATTTGTGCATCATTATGTCTGTTGTTCTGTAAACTGCTGCATGTGTTGATCATTAGCTATACGAGAGGCTATATGTGTTATTAATTGGTTGCCCAAGTATTTCTATGGGAGATTGAGTTTGTGTGGGGGTGGCTGGAAGGTGTGTGACTCTATGCATAGATGTGTGAGCAGTTTATTCACTAGGTGTATGAGTTCAAGAGTGCATGTGGAAACAGCTACATGGGCAGTTGACTGTGTGCATGAGTGTATTGATGAGTGAATGGATATCTCAATGCTACATGTCATAGTAACTACATATGTAAAACACAGTACATGTGAGAGTTGGCATATATAAATAACTGTGCATGAGAGCCACTGAATGAGTGAGTGGTTGTATCGATCATTGTGAACTTGTATCAGGGATTGTATAAGAGAGTAAATATGTGTTAGTATATGTTTCAATAAGTAAGGTGTGTTTAACTGTATAGTTGAAGAAATGGAGGTGAGATTGTTTCTTTGCATGACTGACTGGGTGTGTGAGTAACTCCATGGATGAGTGGCAGTGTGTGAGTGTCTGTATACACTGAGTGTATCTAAGGTTATATTAGAGTCTGAAGAGGTTTATCGTATTAGCACAAGAATGATGTCAAATGAGATGTCATCAGTGATGTCATCAGTGATGTCATTTGAGATGTCATCAGTGATGTCATCAGTGATGTCACTGACCATGTCATGAATGATGTAATATGTGACATGATCAGCAGTGGATTGCGGGTGCGCGATATATAGTTAGTGCAACTAACTATATATGGAATTTCAATGGTTTTGTGTGAGTAAAATAAGGTTTTTTAAATGCTAATTCCTAACTATATATGGTCTATAACCTATGGTTTTTTCAGTGAATTTTCAAGGTTTTGTAAATGCTAATTCCTAACTATATATGGTCTATAACCTATGGTTTTTTCAGTGAATTTCAATGGTTTTTTAATAGCAAATATCATAAGCTGTCGAATGTCAAGTACGTGGTAAGTGAAAACATTTTCGTGTTTATGCACACTGATCTGCTTTGAATGGTGCCCCCCCCCCTCATTTCTATTAGGAGTACTCTCTCTTTGCAGATAGTGAAAGGTAGTTAACGCAGGCCTTTGCCCCCGTTGTAATCCGTCGTGCCTGCTTCTCTCTCCATTTGATTGATTGTTATCCAAGTATTTACTATTTTAGAATTAGTTCTCTTTGGTTCATTCTCTATTTACAAACAAACACAGAGTCGCAATACTCTGTTTAGTCTTTGCAGATAACGAAAAATCGTGTAAAAAAAAAGAAAAGGAATCGAGCAAAATCAGTAGGCCACTAATGGGATCTCTTTTTGACCTCGCTAAAATAGAAACATTAGGAACAACCCCTCATGACAAATACAAAACTAGTGAGATGAACTGAACTCCACACAATGATGGCTGCAAAACAGCTCGGCTCCGCCACCCACCCCGCCCAAAATAACGATAAAGAGCGGCTGCCATGATTGGTTGCGGAATGGCCACGACGGAGCTACGAAATGGTGCTGCTCTCATGCTAACCCCAGCTTCAGTCTGAAACATCCAGAAACACTGTAGACTACCAATTCGATCAGTTCCGGTAGCGCCCCAATGTAACCCGGTAGAGAAGAACTAGCCCTCCCCTCTTTGACTGATGGTTCTTGTTGCCTGTCCCTTCTGTTGTCATTTAACAGAACTATTTAGCCTGCTGAAAGGGGTTGTGTTTCGACCGCTGGTTGGTGGAGACATTTTGACTATATTCTGGACCTGCGTTGTCACGTAATGCGTCATATGACGCGCCGCGTTAGCGCATCCGGAAGTCATCCGGGGCGCGCAGCGCGTAACGTAAGCATAACAAGTCATGTGACTTGTTAATAAAACTTTTCATTGGTTCATTTTACTTTTCTTATTCTAATGATGAAAGCCTTGGTCATATCACCTAAAAATTACGCTTTTAATTACTTCCGAACATTATTTTTTCTTAAATATATGTTATAATGTTCCAGGCTAATGTACTTTCCCGGAAATTTTACAACTGTCCTGCAAGTAAAATATATTCTTTTTTCGAGAAAAAGAGCGTTTCTTCGTCCCATGACGGAGCCGTTGAGCAAAAGAGGGTCGACCTGCTGTCTTAGTCGCCGATACGCCTGAATATGAGATTCTTATCGATCACTTTATGTTGCAGGAATAGAAAACACAACAGCCCTTGACCATTTATCTTTACTGCGTTCCTTCGTATTATACCTTTTACCCTTCATGTAATTGGTCTGCTTTATTTCACTTGCCTTTTAATGATTCTAAAACAGTGACTATTATTAAAAACTTTACCAATGTATATACTACTACCATGTTTTCTTTTAAAAACCTTTATTGTGAAAATTTCATTATACAAATACGAGCCTATAACCACGTGGGCCTGCCACGGAGCAAACTGTAATCGTATATGATGAATAGACATTTACACTGTAGAGGAACGTAACGGGCGGGCCATTAGGTTGCAAGAACTAAGGTGTCTAACAGTTACGGAATCGGTGGACGTACATTTTATAATTAAAATACGACAGGGCCAGTTACAATAAAATTATCTAGATATACATTTGCGGGCAAGTACCATGGGTGACGTTAATTCGAACTTTCAACAGTACAGTAATCAATAACACATCAGAACTTAATATCAATAGGGATGTCGAAATATTCAATCAATTCTCGTCCCCGCCCGCCATGTGCTTCAAAACTGCATACGTATCTCGTGATTTCAAGATTCTGCAACCAGTACACAACAAGGAGTTACGAGTCCCATTTATTCTGGCGCCATTTTGGGCGAGGACGGGCAGGTCCAGGATATAGTCAAAATGTCTCTACCAACCATCGACTATGATGATGTTCATATGCTGTATTTATTAGAGTAACACTCATCTGTCCACATGAAATTAATTTACCACAATCTAAACATGTCATTTTAATCTTTCCAAAGTTCTTCTAAATATTTGGGACCGTTTCCCTTGCCTCTGAAGCTCTCAGTGCCACTTCTTTGATGAATGTACTAGCAGGTCAGGGGTTCTCCTCCAAATCTCTCTTTTATGCAGCACTATAATTAATTGGTGCCACCTCTCCATATGACGATGCATGGTATAGTTACCACAACTATATTTTTTTTCGGTTCCTCTGGAGAGTTCATCGTGGCAGATGAAGCGTGTAACGTACCGGGCATTTACCTTTTTTTGCATGTACAGGAAAGGAAAAAAAAATCGAGCGTCCAAGTTCTAAGGTGTCCCAGGGCCATTTTAGTGGACCAGGCCCAAATCCAAAGAACAGGCCGCCATTTTGAGAGTCCTCTTGCAGCCGCCTGTCGCTGTAGCATCAAGAGCAGCCGAAACTCAGCTGAATGGCAACTGAAACGGTAAATGGGCGCCCCACTACATTTCAGCATTGTAGGATGACCACACCAGTACAGCAACTTGCTAGACATCACCTCGGTGCCATCCGGATCTCGGCGCCCCACTGCAGATGAAGAGCCTCTCAACTATGAAACCACCACGGTGACATCCGGATCTTGGCGCGTTGTGCTGCCTTCGGCCTATTCGCACATCGGTCCGCTACTGACGCCATCTCACAGGCTAATGGGGTGACCCACGCCGAGTTTCAGCATTGTAGGATGACCACACCAACTTGCTAGACATCACCTCGGTGCCATCCGAATCTTGGCATCTCAACGCCTAGTGGTATCTTCCATACAGAAAATATTGTTACGCTGCCTTTGGCCCCATTCGCACATCAGTCCGCAACTTAGACATCACCTCGGTGCCATCCGGATCTTGGCATCTCAGCGCCTTGTGGTGTCAGTCAGAAAATATTGTTGCGCTGCCTTTGGCCCCATTCGCACATCAGTCCGCTACTGACACCATCTCACAGGCCAATAGGGCGCCCCACGCCGACTTTTACCATTGTACGATGGCCACACCAGTGGCACAACTTGCTAGACATCACCTCGGTGCCATCCGAATCTTGGCATCTCAACGCCTAGTGGTATCTTCCATACAGAAAATCTTGTTACGCTACCTTTGGCCCCATTCGCACATCGGTCCGCAACTTAGACATCACCTCGGTGCCATCCGGATCTTGGCATCTCAGCGCCTTGTGGTGTCTTCTACTCCGAAAATATTGTAGAAAATATTGTTGCGCTGCCTTTGGCCCCATTCACACATCAGTCCGCTACTGACACCATCTCACAGGCCAACAGGGCGCCCCACGCCGACTTTTACCATTGTACGATGGCCACACCAGTGCCACAACTTGCTAGACACCACCTCGGTGCCATCCGGATCTTGGCATCTCAGCGCCTTGTGGTGTCTTCAAATCAGAAAATATTGTTGCGCTGCCTTTGGCCCCATTCGCACATCGGTCCGCTACTGACGCCATCTCACAGGCCAACGGGGCGCCCCACGCCGACTTTCAACATTGTAGGATGGCCACAGAAGTGCGACAACTTACTAGACACCACCTCGGTGCCATCCGGATCTTGGCATCTCAGCGCCTTGTGGTGTCTTCTATTCAGAAAATATTGTTGCGCTGCCTTTGGCCCCATTCGCACATCGGTCCGCTACTGACGCCATCTCACAGGCCAACGGGGCGCCCCACGCCGACTTTCAACATTGTAGGATGGCCACACCAGTGCGGCAACTTACTAGACACCACCTCGGTGCCATCCGGATCTTGGCGCGTTGTGCTGCCTTCGGCCTATTCGCACATCGGTCCGCTACTGACGCAAACTCACAGGCCAACGGGGCGCCCCACGCCGACTTTCAGCATTGTTGGATGGCCACACCAGTGCGGCAACTTACTAGACACCACCTCGGTGCCATCCGGATCTTGGCGCGTTGTGCTGCCTTCGGCCTATTCGCACATCGGTCCGCTACTGACGCAAACTCACAGGCCAACGGGGCGTCCCACGCCGACTTTCAGCATTGTAGGATGGCCACACCAGTGCTGCAACTTGCTGGACACCACCTCGGTGCCATCCGGATCTTGGCGCATTGTGTTGCCTTCGGCCTATTCGCACATCGGTCCGCTACTGACGCCGCCTCACGTGCCAACGGGGCGCCCCACGCCGACTTTCAGCATTGTAGGATGGCCACACCAGTGCTGCAACTTGCTGGACACCACCTCGGTGCCATCCGGATCTTGGCGCGTTGTGTTGCCTTCGGCCTATTCGCACATCGGTCCGCTACTGACGCCGCCTCACGTGCCAACGGGGCGCCCCACGCCGACTTTCAGCATTGTAGGATGGCCACACCAGTGCTGCAACTTGCTGGACACCACCTCGGTGCCATCCGGATCTTGGCGCGTTGTGTTGCCTTCGGCCTATTCGCACATCGGTCCGCTACTGACGCCGCCTCACGTGCCAACGTATTTTCTCCGCATTTTACACCCTATGCCGCATAACAGGTCATGTGACTTGTTTATAAAACTTTTCATTGGTTCATTTTACTTTTGGTTTCCTAATGATGGAAGGCTTGATCATGTGACCTAAAAACAACACTTTTCATTGGATGAAAACTTTTTTTTTTTCCCAAACGATGAAAGCCCCACCTTGTTTCTGGATGTTTCAGACTGAAGCTGGCGTCAGCATGAGAGCACCACCATCTCGTAGCTCAGTCGTGGTCATTCCGCGAGCAATCATGGCAGCCGCTCCCCACCAGAAGCCTGCAGGAGTCGGAGCCCCCAAAACTTTTGATGAATTCTCAAGGCGGAGGGGACGCTTTCGAGAATGGGGTCCAAGACCTAGCAGACAAGCGTCCGATTTCCAAGGTGTCCCAGGGCCATTTCAGTGGACCAGGCCCAAAAAGGAAACAGCCTGCCGCCATTTTGAGAGTCCTGTGACAGCCGCCTATCGCTGCACCGCAAGAGTGGGCGCAACTCAGCTGAATTGCGGCTTTTGACACAGTGGACCAAAAACGGACGGAATGGCAACTGAAACGGTAAAGGGGCGCCCCACTACAACAGATGACACTCCACCTGGACAGGCCCGTTCACCGCCTCCCCCGGGGCGCCCCGCGCCGTTATTCGGAGCAGCATTGTAGGATACCAAAACCAGTGCGGCAACTTACTGGACATCACCTTGGTGCCATCGTTCTGCTGCCTTGGAACTATTCGCGCAACAGTTTGCTACTGATGACCCACCCCCCGCGACGCCCCATGCCGTTATTTGCTGGGTGGCAACTTACTAGACATCACTTTAGTGTCATCTAGATTTCAGCGCGTTCTGCTGCCTTGGAACTATTCGCACAACAGTTTGCTACTGATGACCCACCCCCCGCGACGCCCCACGCCGGAAATCTGGACGTTGTGCTGCGTTGGGACTATTCGCACAGCCGACCGCTACTTCGTTGTTTTTCCCTAAAAATGTTTATATGTTATTACTATTTTTGTTTTCTTGTATATATTTATAAATTATTAAAGTTTTATAATCTTACTACTTTGTCGGAGTGCTATATATTTTTAATGTGACACATAATTGTAAAAACTTTGATGTACAAAGAGTCATCCCTGGAATCTTCCGCTTCAGGCTCGGTCCCCTCCCCAATCACAATACAGGATGGTTTTCAGATAATAGCAACGCTTCTGCTGTGACGGATCTCATCGAGTGTGGGCCTTGATCTACTATAACTCCTTTGAAGAGGGGTGATTCTTTACAGCTGTGGCCATAAACTACATCTGCAGGGCTAGCTGATACCCTAGGACCAGCCTGGACAATCGGACACAGAGGAAAAGGAGTATCAGAGGGTGCGGTAGTGAATAGGGCGAAAGGGAGGTGTCGGGCGGGCACAGGGTGTGATTCTCAGGGAAGAGCAGCGCAGATGGGGGGAGGTTTATTACCCATGCATAAGACAGAGAGTGGGGGTGACCACTGCCTGGGGGAGATGCTTGCGAGGGTGGGGAGCCATGCTAAGGATCGACAGCGTGCACAGAGTGGGTCTGGTCAAGGCATCTAAAATGGCTGCCGTGCACGACAAAAGTGTGGCATTTGAAAAAAGACAAGATGGCGCAGACAATGTTTTTCAACACTTCCTGATTTCCTTCGAATCGAACGTTAACAGACGTTGGGGCATATTACCAAAGTTAAGCGATATTTATCCCTAACGATGCTTAGCAACGATTTTTTTACCGTCAGAAATTATCGCAGATAAACCTTGCTATTATCAAGGTTTATCGGAAATAGGATAAAAAACGACCGCAATGCATTAATATCGCTGAAAACTCAGCGATATTCATGCATTACCGAGCTAATGCTCTTAGCCATGTTATCCACCTCCCATTGGATAACATGGCTAAGAACTGCTCAGGGCAGGTGGTAGCTTTTGGAGATATTCGCGCTTATCTCGAATATTTCCAAAAGTTGATAATAGGAGATAGCGATGTTAGCGACTGTTTCCAGTCGCTAACATCTTGGCATGCCCACTTTGCATGTCATTAGTGATAAATATCACTCACATGCAAAGTGGGGCCCAAGATGGTCGCTATCTTCTACTAGCCGTCGCTAACTGGTGTTAGCAACAGCTAGGTAATACACATATAATTTTATCTCCGCGAAGCGGAGCGCTGTTACAGATATATATCTTGTTTCTGAACGTTAATTTCTCAAAATGCACTGAAGCACATATATTGAGACCTAGCAAAGGCACATCGGGCTACCAGTCCCTACAATTTTGCCAAGTTTCGTGCAAATCCATTCAGCTGTTCGATCCTACCGAGAGACAAGATGGCGGCCGCTACGGACTGTTTGGAATGTTTACAGACACCGGAGAGCCAATCAGCTTCGCTTCGCAAAGCTCCGTAACGCGAAAAGTACGCGAAGCGGTGCGCTGTTACAGATATATATCTTTTTTTGAACGTTAATTTCTCAAAATCCACTGGAGCACATATATTGAGATCTAGCAAAGGCACATCGGGCTACCAGTCCCTACAATTTTGCCAAGTTTCGTGCAAATCCATTCAGCTGTTCGATTATTATTATTTTAATTTTTTTTTGCCCCGCGGGGCCCTTTTAAAACCTCCACATCAAACCTAGGGGGTGAGCGACAATGTACTATGCCCCCTTATGGTCATTTGCCCCTTCGCTTTGGCCTCCTCTTGTCTCTCGATCCTACCGAGAGACAAGATGGCGGCCGCTACGGACTGTTTGGAATGTTGACAGACGCCGGAGAACCAATCAGCTTCGCTTCACAAAGCTCCGTTGCGCGTAAAGTACGCGTCCTGGGACGCTGCCAGGTCCGCTGTTACAGATATATATCTTTTTTTAAACGTTAATTTCTCAAAATCCACTGGAGCACATATATTGAGACCTACAAAAGGCACATCGGGCTACCAGTCCCTACAATTTTGCCAAGTTTCGTGCAAATCCATTCAGCCGTTCGGGCTAAAAGTGAGGCCAACCGCCCTATGGAAAACTCAATGTTAAAAACACGTTTTGGGACCCCCCTTTTTTCTCGGCCCCCCCTTGACGAACCCCTCCCAAATTTTCAAGGGATGCTCAGAAACAAAATGTGCCATTTTCCTGAAAATTTCAGCCAATTCCGTCCACAAACGCCAAAGTTATTAGACATAGAATTTTCAAAAAACCCATAGAGAAAAAATCCTAACTATATATACCTACTGGCGACCGCCAGTAGGTAATATATATATATATATATATATATATATATATATATATATATATATATATATATATATATATATATATATATATATATATATATATACATATGATTAACAAAAAGAGGTTTAAGCGCTCACACTGGAGAGGGTGCACAAAATACGTGCTTATTTCACCACACCACAAGACGCGTTTCGGACCAGCCTAGCCTTGGCCACATGACCCTAGGTTACAAGTATGGCCTTGTTATAATCCTAGTGAATGGACAAAAACCACGAGAAGAAAATGGGCGCCATCTTGGAAAGGAGGAAAATATAAGGTTATTCAATCAACATTAGTGAATGTACACATTTTCTGGTAGATATTGCAGAAAACGATTTCAATTCTTGAATTCATAGTACATACAAGTCAAATCAAGTTCATGATCATGTCTGAATTCGTTATCCAGTCCACACCGCTTCTGCACCTACAGAACACTATGTCATACTGGGACATTGCTAATTTGACCAATAACAAGGCTGAAACTTTTGAATTTACTGCTGAAGACACAGATAGAATTTACTCGCTGATCCAAGAGCCGGAATGCATTTCATCTAGTACCGGTTCGTTACAATTCAATATTCGCCAACTATTGTATACAGCTAAGAGAGAAATAAATCAGCGGCTGCATGCAAGCACCCTCATCAGGTATCATCGCGTCCAGAGAATACTCAGGGGATTATGGATCCCCCTCAAATCTACTTTGTGTAACAATAATCCACGCTTTACCGAGAAATGGTATGGTATCTTAAACAAGTGCTCCCTTGACCTTATTCTTTTAATTGTTGAAGAACTATCCAAGCTACTTGAGGAACTTGAAAGTGAAGTTACACAACTAAAACAAGAACTTAGCAGCAAATTAACACCAGAAGAATTAAACAAAGCACTTGAAGATATTAATAACCAACTTGATAAATACGCTAAGGAAATTAATGACAGAAAATTGAGAAAATTCAAAAGGGACACAGTGGATTATAAATTAGGCGAAGTATATAATTGGGCAGAAATTTACGCGGCCAGAAGGCAACAAAGATCATTTAATAACAGATCAACAGAGGGTGACACTTCGTCCTCGGAAGATTCAACTCGCAAAGATTTTCAATGAGGTAGACCTCGTCAATCTCCTCTACAAACAACAAACCAACCCAATATATCCACTACACTACAGTCACAGACAAATCAACTTTTCAGCCGTCTTTTTTAGAGTCAGGTCCCGAGCAACACGCAGATCCAGGAGGACCCAGTACAAAAACCTCACAACTGCCGCCGGCTAAATCAACCAGGAGCCACAGAGTCTAGTGATTAACATTTCACAAACTCCTTTAATAATCACACAAGTTAAAGTTTTACAAAAGGGGATCACTTTTGTACCTACATATCAATCCAACGAACTAGACACTCAAGTGTGTTTCTATAAATGTATGAGCACATTGAGACACAAGCATTTTTTCAAGAACATTTGCGAACCCACATTAAGGGAAGACCACAGCACTCTCATGGATTTACGCCCCAAAAGCACTGTTGTACCTCCAATCAGCCACAAATTCTAGGACACTTTCGAAACTCTTGTTCAAAAAGACCTACATACCATCTTCCAGGAAAACAAATCCCACAAGTCCAACTTGTCCAATAATAAAAGTCAAGCTCTCAAACAACTAGCAATGAATGACAAAATCAAGATTTGTAAAGCTGATAAGGGTGGCGCTTTGGTCATCTTAAATTCCTCATTCTATTCAGACAATCTGACTGCACATCTTAGCGACCCCAACTTATACATGGGCATCAACTCAGACCCCACAGAGACTTTCAAGAAAGTTCTACAAACTATAATCGTCAAAGCCATGAATTTCAAGACCATTACAGAACGAGATAAAAGGTTTCTATTAAAAGATCATCCTCAAATACCATATCTATATCTGGTCCCCAAAATGTATAAGCATGCTAGCAAACCGCCATTCCGTCCAATAGTACGCACTTGCAATTCCATCCATGAATCTACCGGCCTGTACATTGACAAACACTTACAGTCAAGCGTGAAGAACATGTCCACCTACATACAGGACACCACAGATTTTCTAATGAAAATCAATAACATCGAGATACCCACTGACCATTCGATCATTCTATGTACCATCAACGTAAATTCCTTATATACTTCTATTCCTCACAACTTGGGACTACAAGCTATGGAATCTGCTCTAGTACATTTACAGATTTTTCTTATGGAATTAAAGCAGTTCACACTTCATCACAGTTATTTCAGAACCTCGGAGAACAACTTCTACATTCAGTTCTCGGGAGTAGCGATGGGCAACTGCGCCGCTCCGGCGTATGCAAATCTTTTTATGTACCAATATGAAACTGAACACATCCTTTCTAATCCGGACTGGCAAAACCACATATGTGCATTCTACCATTACATTGACGACATCTTTCTGGTGTGGAAAGGTACTGAAACTCAATTCCTTACTGCTATGGATGATCTCAATAAAGTTGATGAAAGGATACAATTCACTCATACTTTAAGCAAATCGGAGATATCTTTCTTAGATGTACAAATTAAGATAATTGATACCCAGCCAGTAACATCAATTTACACCAAGGCCACTGATCGGAACAACTACCTTCATTTCAAGAGTTTCCACCAAATGAGCCTAAAAAAAATCTACCTTACTCCCAATTGCTCAGAGCAAAGAGAATTGCATCTACAGATGATCTTTTTGTTCAAAACAACTAAAAGATTATAGACAAATTTCATCAAAGAGGCTACCCCAGATATATTACACAAGCAGCAGAGAATAGAGTGAAAAACAAAGAACGAACGCAACTGCTGACACCCAAGATACCTACAACCACCACAGATACACGCCTAGTGTGTGTCTCTAAGTATTCTGTACAAATTTTGAAGATTAAGAAATCTATACGTAAACATTGGCCTTTGTTGCAGTTAGAAGACGATTTTCATAACATTTTTCAGAATCCTCCCATATTTGCCTACCAACGTTCCAAAAATATACAACAGCTACTGAGAACACCAACAAAAACATCAGATATCTTATACAAAGGGACATTGCCATGCCATAATTGTGGACACTGTAACAGCATAATCAAAGGCAACACCATATCACATCCTACACAAGGAACACCCATAAAATTGAAGGTGAACGCTACATGTGCACAAACGTCACAAACGTCATCTATCTCTTCAAATGCCCATGCGGCCATTTCGTATGTGGGCAAAACTGAACGGAAAATTAAAACAAGATTGACTGAACATTGCAGTAACATTCCCACCAGAAATTTAAAATCTTGTGTTGCAACACAGCATGTCACCATTCACATAATGCCAGCCAGATTCGGTTCTTGATTTTAGAAGTTGTCAAGAAAACAGAAAGCATAGACAACAACAAGCACCTGCTCCAACGAGAATTATTTTGGATATATAAACTGAAAGCCCTCCATCCTAGAGGGCTCAACGAGAGACTGGAATACAGCTGTTTTCTGTAATCCACCTGTACTTGCTGCACCCAGTGATCTATTTCCCTTTACTGTATTTCTCCTCACTGTATCTCCAACCTCCCTATAGTTCGCTCATTCATTTTAATCGTTTATTCCTACTGGTTTCATTCTATTACTCTTGTACTTCCTGGTTCTTCTTCTTTTCTTGATTTTCACTTTTTATATTCCATATATTGCCTTTTACATTTCTCCCGTTTCATTTTATCTCTTTTCTCATCAGCTCATTTTTCATTATCATTTCTTTCCATCTTTAAACTTTTCCAGTGATGTTGTTTTGCATTATAGGTTTCATGAATGACTCTAGCACGTTGCCCCTCTCGGGGGTTGATTGTGTCCCATTTTCTGCACCATATTATTTTGATTGACTCATGCGCATAATTACCATTCATCTTCATACTCACTTGAGTTGAATGGGTTATTGTTGTTTGTTTTTCAGTTTTATTCACTTTGCCCACCATACCAGCCTGCATTCTGTTTACCCTGTCCGGTTCCCTTACACGTTTTACTATTACTAGTTTCTATATTCTCTGCACAACCTTTTGAGTTTGCAGTATGTCCGTTACGTTCCACACCGTTATATTTTGTGTTTCATTGTTTCGTCCCTTTTCTTTTATTACGCTTAGTCTTCTTTCTACCTTTACTGTTTGGCGATCTTACGTGCACTTTGCTTTAACCCGCGTCTTCCGGGTTTCACGTATTCACTACTTTGTGACATCAGAAAAGAAAACACACATGTCTGACCACATCTTGAGCAGGTAAGCATTTCCCATTCTTTGGAGTGCTCATGAGCTTTTACAGTTTCACCGGCATAACCTTTATTGGTGTTAATATCACCCGCTTGCACGTTCACACGGATTCCTATTTCTACTCGTGTGTTGCACCTGTTTTTGATTCCGACTCGTTTAATATTATCCGCCTACAGGTCCACACATGTTTCCGTTTCTGTTCCTTGTGTTTCACTCACGTTAGACTTTAAGCCCAACACATCATTTCTTTTGATACTTGTCTATACCGTGCCTACGTGTTATTTGTCACCTTAATCACTATCCTTTTTATCATCGTTGCTTGTTTACCACATCACGACACTCGCTTGTGTATATACTTTCCTCTATGCACATTTTTTCTCTATGCACATTAATTTCTATGCACATTTCTTTGGCCACATTACACCAATGCAGTCTAGTTACTGTTTTGTGCATTCTGAAGTTTTGCAGGTCAGCGATAGACCTTTGTTTTTATGGTCTGTTTCTTTGTAGATTCCCCCTGACGAAGTGCTATGCACGAAATACATAGGGGAAAGTGCTCACTCATGTGATTTATTAAAGTATGGATTAACAACCATTGATGTATATATTCAACAAGATAATGGATATTTAATCATATGATGGAATATGATAATCTCCTGTGATAATATCAAGAAATAAAAAAAGACATTATCATCATCAATACACTTTTCAACTTACTTAATTTCTCATACAGCTTACGCGCATTCGCGCTACTGGAGTGCACGAGATCTGACCTTACACTGCATAAAGGCTCTCTATTGGATATTTGAATTCGTTATCCCCCATTAAGGTTAAACAGATGGAGCCAAAGTGGATGTATGTAGCCTGGGGTGGCCTCAAAAATGCATGTTTGGGTAGACAATGCAGAAAATGAATTCAATCCCTGAAGTCAGGGTACATAAATAGTAAAAACTCAATTAAGTTCGTTGTCCCTCATTATGGTCGGCTAGATCGCACTCAGGTGTGCGTATCCAGTCTGAGGTGACCTCAAAAATGCCATGCCATGTGCCAAACATAAATTAAAACAGAAGTATATACAGCAATGTCTGATCAACTTTGGTGAAAAACTCCAGCTAATTTTGAAGTAAATTTGAACTGTGTACTGCATTTACCAGGATGCAAAGGGGCGAACTGTGCTGGGACTGTGAGGCAGTGTGCTCCCAACCCCCATTCTGTTTAAAACAGAAGTATATATACGCCTCAGTGGGTGAAGGACACATGCACGTCATAGTTGGCTAGCAGTTGATGTCCCTCATATGTATCATCTCAATCAGGCACAAGTGGGACAACCAGACTAGTGCGACCGCTGGTAAGCATTCTAGCCTCGATGGGCCAGGGATTATACAATTCAGTGTGTGGTGGTCTCGGAGTTACCACGGCATGTGCCAAAGCTAAAAGAAAAGGAAGTTGAAACAGGAGCCTCAGTGGGCGAAGGACACATGCATCCCATGGATCTCAATTAGTCCCAAGTAGGCAAACCAGACTAATGCGGCCTTTAGTGTAATATCAAGCCTCAGTGGATGAGGGATAACAAAAGCCCAAAATAAGCCAAGTGCACAAGAGCAGAGAACACTCACACTTTGAATGGAGAAAGAAAGTATAAAAGATACCCTAAGTGGCAGAAGGGGAGCACAGCACCTCTAAATCCACAGACAAGCTCTCTCCTGAGGGTTAACCCATGAAAACAATGTGAATAATGTGTGTCTAGGAATGTGTAAAAAAATAATAATAATAAAAAAATGGTAAATGAACAATAATAGAAACTTAAGTGTAGAAATATACAACCGGAATGTGAGCAATCTAATTGTCGTGAGAGAGATATTCTCAGTGGCAACAGAGAAATATAAACTGAGGAAACTGTATACATGCAGCTCATTCTGGTAGATCAATCCACAGGTAGAGAGACTTCTCCAGCTGAAACTGTACACAGAAAACACTCAAGTTCCCTTCTTGTGTCCCGTAAGTTCAGGATGGATGCTGTGTGAGAAAGAGAACAAACACAAAGGAGAAATAGAGGAGAGTCGCGAGCGATCTTATCTGCGACAAGTAATGTGTGATCCAAGGGAAATATTTTATTATACAGCGACACCTTTTTCTTCATTATCACAGGAACACCTTCAAATATGTGAGTTCAGCATTTCTGATGCACAAAAAAACTCTTTTGTTTGATTTAATTGACTGAATGTTTGCTCTATGTATAATTTATATAATACAAATCTATCTCACACATAGGGTATACATGACCATTGACTTGCCCCTTCGTTCACTAATAGCATTGCCATAAGAGTGAGCCAAGAATGTTTCTCAGTTCATGCATAATAGTTTATTTTTAATACCTATATTAGTAAGGCTTGATGTGATAGCGCACTGTCATTTAGAGACAGCACATTTTCTATCGAAATGGACATACACTTTCACACTAACATGCAATTTTGTTGATAAAACTATATAGCGTATAAACAATAATCTTTGGAAATTGTGTTTCAGCAAAAATTATTATTATTTGCACATCAACAATTAAAGTGTTCTGATTTGTTTTCATCCAATTAAAATCTTGTTTTTGATCACAGTTAGAAAAATGTACTTTCATACCTAACGAAATATAATTTGAAATGTGTGTACAGTTCACTTATTAGATATTTAAATGTTGTGTACTAGAAAAAAAAACTGAAATCCTATAGTCTTCCATTTCACACTTTGTGCACAGCACGATTTCCAGACAGTTCACTGTACACAATCCTGTACTTTTCTTTCTAACTCCAAAGTTAATTGTAAGAAGACATAAACTGACTTTTCACCTCTGTCTCTGAACTCAGAGCAAATGTGACAGGATAAAAACAGGATTTAAAGGCATCTGACTGCTTATTCACTTTGTGGGTGAACAGAACACCTGTTCTTTGTCAGCTCACCAGAACAGGCCAGTAGGCCCTAAAAATTGCTCACCCTGATAAAATCTGAATCACCATAGCGAGTGAGCGAATAGATTTATCGAGGTCTGATATATATATTACAGAGGGGTGGTAGCTATTTTGCAGTTATAGTTAGCATCACCAGATAAAGGAATTTCTCGGATTTCTGTCCCTTAATGTCATTGGACCGATTTAACAAATCTCCGCTAAAATTTGAAGATCTGTTGCACCCATTACATTGTTAGATGGTTGAAGGTTTTGTGCCGTTTGGTCAAGGGGGATGCAAAGAAAAAAGGGGGTCCCAAAACACACTAATACTCCAGTGCATTATACATAGACATTTTGTATTTCACGTAGCGTGAAAACGGCTGAGTGGATTTACATGAAATTTGGCAGGATTAAACATTATGGTGCGCAGATGATTATTTTGGGTACTACAGGCATATAGGGTAAATATTTTTTCAGCTAAAAGGGATTTTAATTTAGTAATATCTCTTGTTGCTGTATTTTCACAAACTTTTACTGTAATTTGCAGCAGTACTGCTGTACATAGCGATAACAAGTCATCAGGTGATTGGCTAATGACTGCCTTTACAAAGGTTTCCAGGTACAGTTTGCCTGTGTTCTGCATTTTGCCATCAGATCTAGGTAAGTATTAGGTATGGTGTTTTACCCCTACCTGTTACCACTTTAGTAAAGTGATAATATGTAGGAAAAAAATGTATGTTTACATATATCTGTTTCAATTAATGCACTCCACTCTATGCCACACCAATTTACGCTCCTCCACTCTACGCTATTCTCCACTCTATTTTCTATATATTGTTAAAGCAGTATAAGGAAAACTGCAATTTTTTTTTACAGTGGCACTGTAATTTCTAGCTATTAACATACTGCTCCATAAACTGCTATAAAATAATATGGAAAATTGTAAATACAATTATCTACCTATTACACTTAAATAAAGTGGTAATAGGTAGTGAACAACAATAAAACCTAATATTGACTTATATCTAAGATCCTAATCCAGATCACAGTGAAACACAGAATGCAGCAAAACTGTGATAACTACATGTCTGCCTTTTACCATCCATATACACAGCCATTAACTAAACACATACTGATTTCTCACAATGAACTTACCACTCTATACCACTGCACAATATATAACTCCGTTTTCTAAATTTTATAACTTTAACACTGCTTACACTATTCACACAAACTACCAAAAATTTACATTTACACATCATAATGTATCTCCCTGTCACAGAACATTTACATCCATTCACACACTTTCACGCTACGTCTATTTCAATTAAGACTCTCCACTTTACGCTCCTCCACTTTACGCCATTCTCATCTACGCCACTCCACTTTACATCACTCCACTATATGTCACTACACTTTACGCGAATCCACTGTACACCACTCCAATCTCCTCCACTCCACACAATACACTCTACTATACACTATTTACTGTACACCAGCATGTTCTATTACAGTCCAATCTACACCACTTCACTATTTACCCCTCCACTGCACCCTTGTCCACTGTACGCTATTCCACTGTATGCAACTCCGCTCAATGACACTACACACTACAGTATTCTACTCTATCCCATTACACTCTGTGGCGCTTCAGTGAACACCACTGCACTCTACGCTATTCCACTGTACTCAATTGCCCTTTACACCACTCCACTGTACTCCACTGCAGTGTACGCCACTCCCCACTACCGCAATCCAGTGTCTGCTATTACCCTGTACAACTCTACATTCTACATTCTATGCCACTCCAATATGGGTCACTCCATGTCACTACACTCTACTCTTGTACAGTATACATTATTCCAGTGTACAACACTGTCCTCTAGGCTACTCCACTATATGACACTCCACTGAACAACACTAGACGGAACGCCACTAAACTCAATGTGATTCTACTCATCACTACTCCTCTGTACGCTGCTCCAGTGTACGCCACTTTAATGTATGCTACTCCATTGTATGCCACTGTACTCTACGCTGTTCCACTTAACTTTACGCCACTATACTCTACTACAGTGTACGCTATTCCCCTGTACGCCACTCCACTGTATGCCAGTCCATTCTATTTTATTCAGCTTTCCACTAATGCATTGTACCTTTGCCACTCTACGCCAGTCCACTGTACACCACTCCACTCTATGCCACTTGACTCCGCTACTCCACTCTGCGCCACTCCACTCTACGCTATTCCACTCTACGCCTCTGCAGTGTACTCCTTTCTAGTATAACTTATTTCACTTTATGGCGCAACACTGTATGAAATTCCAGTCTATGGCACTTCATTCTGCAGCACTCCACTCTATGCTACTCCGCTCTATGTCTGTCCATTCTATGCCACTCCAGTGTGTCTCATTCTGCTCTACTCTACTATAGTGTCCGACACTACACTATACAACACCATTCTCCACTGTACTATACCACACTCCACTTAATGACACTCAACTCAACAACAGTAAACTCTACGATTGATTTTATTTTTATACATTTAAAAAACCATTGAAATTCCATGAAAAAACAAAGGTTAAGGATAAGTTATAGTTAAGAAAACTTAATTTCTTCTTTATGTACCAAACCAACTTAAACTACACAAACATTAGAAATTCAAAAGTTATATTTATAACTTAAATTTATGGTTTACGCACCACTTTCAAATTACAATATCATAGTTATAACTTATATTTATAATTCACGCACCACCTTCATATGACTTTGGCACACATCTCTGTGTCAACTCACTCGCCACACTACATTAACTATAACTCGCTCCTTCTCCATACACTAGTTATACCTTTGCATATTACATAAGTTATGTACAGAGTGCCATGCCAGTAGGGGAGCATGGTGTTAGGCGCCGGGACCTCTGAGGACTGGGCCCATTCCGGTTCCCGCAATGTGCCAACCTAGTTTGGGCTTCCTGTCACCTCGCATTGCGAGATGCGATTGGGGTGACAGGAAGTGATGAGTTGTGCCCTATGTGCATCAATTCTGCCCGCCAAGATGGCGAGGGGTATATATGGTCCCCTGCCCCTGGCCCCTACCTTTTCGAGTAGAGCATCGTGGTGGTGGAGGTGCTGAGGGCACATAGAACAACGGACGACCAGAGTTGTTGTGGGATTCCCTTTTCCTCGCTAACTGTGTGGTCCGCTCGCTGCCTTGGAGTTAGCCTACTCCCGGTGCGGGCCTGGATCATGCTTGCTGCTTCTCGGGCCCCTCAGCTGTGCCTATGGGGTTGTGAGTGCCCCACTCCCCCATTCCTCTTTAGCTGTGCCTTTAGGGTAATGAGCACCCCGGTCCCCCTTTCCTCCCTCGGTTGATTCTACTGCCGCTTAATTTCTCTCCTAAGCAGTACCACTTGCAGCAGCCAGTGCCCCTGCCTTTTGTTGATTCTTTTTGTACTTATCGAACTGTAGTTCGTTTCCTGTACAGGCCACAGAGATTTTAACTCTCCCTTTGGCAGCCTACACACCAATTTGTTTTTGCATTGACACCCTCCCCCGATTTAATTTCCCACTGCTATAACAATTTTGATTGTGCCCACCTGCTCCTTCTCCTACCCTCTAGTGGGCATCATATAATTTAATAGGCTTTGTTTATTGACTTATGTGCTGTACATTACACCCCACTGTGATTCAAGGCAGCCCCTCCCCCATCAACCTCGTGGGCCCCATTCAATGATAATGTATCCGCTGTCACAGATCTTAAAAAACAATAGAGACAATCAGCAGATCACATGCTGTGGGAAATGCAGGCTGTCAGCAGGGGAAGACGGGCGAAGCTCAGTCAGCTAGGGCCAAGGACATCTCAAGCATGGAGTCAGGTAAAAAGGCTGACACAGGTGGGAACAAAGGGGGTTCCACATCTACCATGACAATTGGGACTAAAGACACTTTGTTGTCCAGACCCGGTAAGTTAGCTTCCCACGTACTTTGTGACTTGAAAGAGAAAACCTGGAAATGGGATTTTGTGGAAATGTTTTCCTTGATAAGAGAAAAGAGAAGGAATTGTGACTACAAGGATAAAGAGGGTAAAGATACATCAGCAAAGTATAGGAAGCCGAGGGTTGAAGGGTTGATCACAAATTGGTTAAGCAAGACCTCTGACCTCCAGATCAGAAAACTCTCCCCTCGCGCAGCTCCGTCATTGCGCCACTGCCCCCAGCACTTCTCTGGTCACAGGTAGGTGTTCGAGGCCATTCTCCACCTGCAGGCTCATGCCTGCGCCTCATCCCTGGTGGTCTACTGGGAGAGCCTTGCTGGTCTGCTCTGCCAGGCTTGTCTCGCTTACAGACCTCCCGGACCACGAGCCACATTCGCTGCAACCATCACTGATCTCATCGCGCCCCACGTCATCGCCTCCATGGACTACATAGTGCTCGGACACCTGAAATTTCACCTTGACAACCTCAGCGACCCCAACTCCACGACCCTCCTGGACACCTCGCCAACATCGGAATAAAGCAGCTCGTAACCACCCCCACCCACAAGGCAGGACAGATCTTCGACCCCATCTTAGCAGGAGGGAACAACATCCACTTCAGCCACACTCCAGAATTGCACTGCCCGCATACTCCTCCAGATTCCCCGGAGGCAGTCTGCGAGCCCCGCATTGAGGACACTTAATTGGCTTCCCATCAAGTCTAGAATACGTTTTAAGGCCATGTGCCTTGCCCATGGAGCTATTCGGAAAACTGGGCCTGCCATTATTCATCCTCTGACGTCCCCCTACCTACCTCCCAGGAGTCTTCGCTCTAGCGATGCCTTCCTTGCTACTACAAGGAAGGTTCAAAGATCCAGATGGGGCGGACGCACCTTTTCTCTAAATGCTTCCAATCTCTGGAACTCTCTTCCCCTCATTCTCCGTAGGGAATCCAATCTACTAATCTTCTGTAAATTGCTTAAAACCCACCTCTTCATTGCCACTCAATAACTTGCTGTGCTTTTTTCTTTCTGGTCATATGCGCTATGTGGCGTCAGGGTAGTTAGGCGCTATAGACATTTTATTTCATTCATTCATTCACTTGGCAACCCCTCTGGAATGATCACCATTGCGTACACTTCTCCTTCTCTAAGCCGACCGCACAAAAACCTACACCACGCCCCCATACATGAATTGGCGCAAGGTCACCGAAGAGCACCTCAACTCCACCCTAACCCAGGCGCCCCCTCCAGCCACGACCGATGTCAACTCTGCAGCCCACGAACTCCACAGATGGATCGCTGACTGCGCAGACAAGCTCACCCCCTCTGGAACCCCGACAAACAGCGGCCCACGAAAGCCACCAGGTTCACTACGACCTTTGAGATTCCAGACACACCTGCAAACACCTCAAGAAAATCTGGAGGAACAGCAAAACCCCAGAAGCTCAGCCCATCTACAAGAACGCCATGACAGAATACTACCAACACATCAGACCCACCAAAAGGAACTTCATCCAGGACAAGATCCTAGCCAAATCCAGTAACTCGAAGGAGCTCTTCAGCATCATACAGGAATTCACCAAAGCCCGCACAAAGCCTCAGACATCACGCCCTCCCAGGACCTCTGCAGCAAACTCGGCTCCTACTTCCAACTCAAGATCAAGTCCTTCTACAACAACTTCAACGAACAGTTACCAGATTCTGAAACCTCACCTACCTTTAGCAACACCAGCCAGCATACAATCTCCTCCTGGATCCCGGTCACTACAGAAGACACTGCCACGACCATGAAGAGCATTCACTCAGGAGCCCCCATGGACCCTTGCCTGCAGCACATCTTCCACAGAGCCACCACCGCCATAGCACCTGAATTATGGCGAACCATCAACTCCACCTTCGAAACCGGTACGTTCCCCGATGACTGGAAATGCGCAGAAGTCAGGCCCCTTCTCAAGAAGCCCTCCGCTGTCCCGATGGACCTCAAAAACTACAAACCCATCTCGCTTCTCCCCTTCGCAGCTAAAGTAACTGAGAAGATCGTCAACATCCAGCTCACAAACTTCATTGAAGCAAACTCATTCCTCGACTCCTCCCAACCCGGACTCTGTAGCAACCACAGCACCGAGACCGCCCTCCTAGCCGCCACAGATCTGCACTCTCCTTAACCAGGGCCACACCGTGGCCCTCATCCTACTAGACTTCTCTGCAGCCTTCAACACCGTCTCCCACCGCACACACACCACCAGACTCCATGACGCCGGCATACAGGGAACCGCCCTCGACTGGATCCGCTCTTTCCTCACCGGCAGAACCCAAAGAATCAGACTCCCGCCCTTCCTCTCCAAACCCACAGAGATCAGCTGCAGAGTACCCCATGGATCATCGCTCAGCCCTGCGCTCTTCAAAATCTACATGGCCCCCTTGCCGCCATCATCAGACAGTACAGACTCAGCAAAGTATCCTACGCCGACGACACCCAGTTCATTCTCTCAGTCAGAAAGGAACCCAACACCACCAGAATCAGCTTCTAGGAAGGTATAAAAGACGTTGCTTCCTGGATGAGCAGCAGCTGCCTGAGCTCAGAGAAGATAGAAGTCCTCATCCTCGGACCATCCCCCTCCGCATGGAACAACACCTGGTGGCCCACTGCCCTCCGCAAGTCCCCCACACCTACGGACCATGCCCACAATCTTGGTGTAAGGAAGACCCCAAGTGCGGGCCCCCTACCACCACCAGAACCCCAGTAAACCCTGCATGGGTGCCAAACCTTAATGGAGACGACAAAGCATCCGGATGTCCGAAAATAATTAAAGACTTCTCCCTCGTCCCGCAGAGTGAAGCAAGTGACCCGGAACCAAACCTTCCTGAGGGAGGCGGTACAAATACCCCAGTCAACCAATCAGCAACTCCCAAAAAAGGTCAAACCAGGCAGAAAAGGCGAGGAGATAACACATCTGTCGTCTCAGCTGGTAGGAAGTATCCAGAACAGGAAGACGGGATCGACGCCAGAGAAGATGAGATGTTGCCAGAGAACGCTGCGATCACCAGAACGGAAGATGCCGAAGAAGAGGATCCAAAGTCTCCAGACACCTGGACGGAGGATTGGTGGATCCCGGAGGACGCACAAGCCGCCACAACTCAGGAGAGTTGTGGCATTTAGAGGTACGTAACAGGTCATAGGGGCATCAGAAGGAGCGGGGTATAGGGAGCGTGGGGCACACAGGGAGAGCTGCTTCGGAGGTGCTTGTTTCCTAGGAAAATCTCCGATTTTCCTCTGCCTCACATATCTTGCCCTAAGACTCCCCCCTGTGGTATATAAATAAATAATACCGGATCTAGGTTTGACTGGACATAGCAATAACAGATAGCTCAATAAATAAGAGTCAAGATTCGAGGTAGTAGGAGTTTGCAGGTTTAATACAGCATAAAGGACAGGAACAGGACAACCTGCACAGGAATGGGATGGCAGCGCTGCCTGGGACAGAATTGGACTGGCGTAAGGGAATCGGCGTAACATTTAATAACAGTGCACAAGCATATATACTAAAACAGTTGCATTACAATGAATACAGTAGGCGGAGCAGTGGGTGTGGTCAATAGCAGTCGCGAAAGATAAGGGTGAAAGTAGGTGTAACAAGAGGCGTATACATAGACATGTGATGTAAACGTAACAGAATATGTCATAAATGGGGCGGAAACATGGAGGGGGCTACCTAAGGAGCCGGGACCTCTAACCTAATGGTGCGCGCAAACTGACAATGACGTGTTACTAGGAGAAGCTGGGGGCTATGAACTCTGCACTAGGAGCAGAGACTGAAGTCTGGAGAGTCAGGGCGACATGTACCTAAACAATATCTAGTATCTAATGTTTAGAGGACATGTTGATATAAACTAAGAGTCAGGAGGGGAGAGGCTAACAGACTCTAAGACTGGAGCATGCATTATTCTACATGTAGTGCGTGCTGAGGAATATTAAATGACCATTAAATACAGTATTTCCCTTACATGGAGACGTAAAGGCTAGACAATGACGGAAACTATTGATGCGATTCAGTAGCTTAGGAATGCAGAGAAGGAGGGCTGGACTGATAACTAGAATCATAACATACTCTTGGCAGACTCGTAGGCAGAGCCAGGCCGAGCCGGGCACTGCGAGGCAGGAAGTAAGTGAAGGGTCGAGGATACAGGTGGGGGCTGTATCGCTCCTCAGCGAGGGTTCAGGAGACAGGAGCTGAATCTGGTGTCCGGGCCCTTTTGAGGCCTAGAAACGGGGACTTTACAATGAAATAACGTGCACACTGAGAAACGTGGCAACGTAACTTTTACATAGGCTTGATATTCGTAGTATTCACGAGAACTGGGAACTGGCATACTAGGGATGGACACAACTGTAATTGCGTCTTTAATCGATCATGGGGGATACATATGCATATTAATCATGCACACATAACATAAGATGGGGGACACGTAGGGACACAGAACATGGCAAAATTTACTTTTCCACATTCCCTCCTTGTCACTACGTTTCCATCAGGAAACATCAATATTCATGATACTATCTATCATTTCATACAGTATCATTTGCTCGTCTCGAATTTTCTTGGAACGGGATTTAGAACGGGACTTGGGACTAGGAATACAAGAGGTAGCACAAATGCCACAAATCGCAGGGCCACATTGTATACATAGGCAGCAGCTGAATATGATCGCTACTGCAATACCTAGAAAGGACAATACTTTCCATCCCCAGGCGGAAATTATATTCCAGAACCAACCGGACCATGTCCAGGTGCCTGGATCTTGGTGTAACATATGGGCAATTTTATGGAGTCTGGTTATAGCTGAATAAACAGACGGCGCGTTATTAGGAATGAAAATGCAGCAACTAGATCCGATGACTCTACATGCCCCGCCCCTATCGGCCAGTATGACGTCAAGGACGAGACGATTCTGGAGCACGACAATTCTCATAAAGGATTGCTCCTCGGTTAAGTTACCTAGAGCAGAAGTAGTCTCAATCACTACTGCTTCAAGGGTTCTGGTTAATCTACGTATCAGTTTACTATTCACAACAGTACCTAAATAAGGGAAGACACCTTTATTGATATCTATGTATTGTTCTAGAGCAGTTTCAGTATAATCGACAATCGGGAGGTCTCTCTTGTGTCTAGTATGTACTAGGTGGGAATTCCTATGGTAGTCAGGTGGGGCTAGAAAAACTGGTGGCAGTAGGAAGGCAATGTAACAGGTACCCTCCCACTCGAGGGGCAGACGAACATATGCGGTCTGACCACAAACAAAATAAGAATGACGTGAAGCTTTGAAAATAGATTTCCCACTGTCACTATACTTGACAATAGTAGTACAATCACTATGTCCTACATGTACGGAACCATTCTTTCGGACACATAATTCACCTTTGACTGGTAATACTGACATAGCAGGTAAGTCTGGAGTAGTATCAGACTGAACATTCAGGACCATGAAATTCGAAGAATAAGTACCCAAATTATAAACTTCATTTTCTAGATCTAACCCTGTTCTGTGGGGAAGACCTTGCTTGTCTGGAAAACATGTACTGTTAAGAAAAGACATATCTGTTGAGGATGACGTTAACGTGGACCATGCTCCACACGAACCATTATGTGAAAATGGATAAGGAAAGAGTGGCAGAACTCCCTTCGGTGTCTGGAAAGGGGGAAGTCGACCACACACCCAACAATTAGTGGCATTGCTGGTCTGGTGTGAATAATGTAACATGCGGATAAAGGAATTATTTTGCATAGCAAGACGATATGAGAGTTCATGAGGAGGCAGATCACTAAACGTATGCTCTACTGTAGCATTAGCAGACTTATTTACATGAGAAACTGGAAAACACAAATAAAAAGCATAACTTGTGCAGGTAGTCATAAGGCTGAAAAACAATATGAAACTTAGAAAAACGATACATCGGATTGAGTTTTGACTAACTCTCTCACTATGGGGGTCTATTTTATACATGTCAGAAACCGGTCTAACCGTTTCACCTAGGGGAGGACTTAGACAATCAAACTGGCTGACTTATTTTACTAGACCTTAATTTCTTCTTATACTCCTGTTGCGGAGTTTTCTCTAACAGGGAGGGTTTAGTATCATTGTCTTTTGCGGGACAGTCCTTGAGAATAGTACTTTGGCAATCCTTAAAATCCTCGGAAATGTTCTTTGAAACAGTCTTTAGTCCGTAAAATCTTTTCACATGAGACAGGTGGACCCAGCCCTTCCTGCCTTCCAGCTTGACGGCAGTACGGGTGGCCAGGAGGACCTGCTTGGGCTCCTTCCAGCGGGGCTCCAGCGGACTTGAACGATCAAAATTCCGGACAAGAACCATGCATCCGGGAACGATTTCATGCGGTGCCACCTCGGTATTGTCTGGAAATGCGGCGGCAACCTGTGAACGACAAGAGTGTAGGGCAGACATCAAGGAAGCTAGGTAATCTGTCAGCATATTACTTGAAACATCTGTAATACTTCGGGGTCTAGGTGTACCCCACATATTAGGGGGGCGGCCGAATACGACCTCGTACGGGGACAGACCTGATCTGGAATGTGCGACCATGCGCATATAAAACAAAGCGACTGGCAGAGCTACTAGCCAGTCCACACCTTTCTCTTTACATATTTTGGCAATGCGGATTTTCAGGGTCTGATTATGTCTCTCTACGAGACCGGCTGCTTCTGGATGGCGTACACAATGGAACTTCCACTGGTACCCTAACAAAAGGGAAACATGTTTCATGAGTTCAGATGAGAATGGCTGGCCGTTGTCAGAATATACGACCCTAGGGAGTCCATAACGGGGGAAGAATTCACGAACCAACTGCTTGGCAGTGGTCGCGGCTGTGTAATCTGGGACTGGATATGCCTCTGTCCATCTGGACAAAGCGCATACAACTACAAGGACATACTTGAAACCTCAACATCGCTCCATCTGAATATAATCCATCTGGAGGACTTCAAAAGGGTGGTCAGGGGGCTGGAATCCACCTTGTTCCACCGGGACACTTTTACCTGGATTGAACTGGCAACATATCATACAGGTACGGACTTTCTGCTTGGCTGCAGCTCGTAAATGCTTGTTGAACCAAATGTTCTGGATACTGTCTAACATAGCTTTTTCTCCTAAATGTGCTGGACTATGTGCGGTATTGATAGTGACTTGAACCATAGAGTCGGGGAGAAACCATGTGGCTCTACCCTTCGTTACCCATCCCTGATCTGTCTGGACCCCTCCTTGTTCGGACCATTTCTTGATTTCATCGGGAGTAGCATGTAACTGGATATCTATGACATCTTGAGTGGGGTCCTTAACTGTCATACAGGTAGTCGGATCTGGAGTATGTGTCTGTGTCGGATTAACTGGAATGTCTGGAGTCTGTGCTGTAAGCTTGGCTGTGCGATCTGCTAGATCATTACCTTGAGAAATAATGTCAGTAACTTTCGTATGTGCTTTGCATTTCATGATAGCAATAGATGTCGGTAAATGTATGGCATCTAACAGAGCTTGAATAAGGAGACCATGCTGAATCTTGGTTCCATGAGAAGTCATGAAACCTCTCTCCTGCCAGAGCACTCCAACGTCGTGTACGACTCCGAATGCGTAACGTGAATCTGTGTAAACATTGACCTTCAGGTTCTTAGCGTGTATGCAGGCTTGGGTCAGAGCAACTAGCTCTGCTGCTTGAGCAGACAGGGTGTCAATACGGTGTGTTTCTATAACTTCAGTGTCAGTAGTCACTGCATACGCGGCTACTAGTTCTCCTGTACTTGTTCTCATACATGAACCATCCACATAAAGTGTCAGGTCGGGATCTGGTAATGGAATATCTGTCAGATCTTGTCTTGGCTTAGTCATAGTGTTAACTACTTCCACACAGTCGTGTGTGGCAGGATTTGAAATAACCGACGGTAACAGTGTAGCAGGATTTAGAACGTTGCAGCGTCTGATTTCTATGTGTGGCTGGAACAGTGTCAATTCATAACCTGTTAAACGTGCAATTGTCAAGTGTTGAGTCTGTGTACGGTTTAAAAGAACTTCCACGGAGTGTGGAACTTGTACTGTCAAGGAATGTCCTAATACTATGGAATCACTTTGTCTGATAGCTAGAGCTGTGGCTGCAACTGACTTGAGGCACGCAGGCAAAGCCTGGGCTACAGGATCTAATGTGCTCGAAAAATAAGCACAGGGCTTGTATTGTCCTGCTTGATCTTGTGTGAGAACAGATAATGCTGTACCTTCGCGTTCAGTGACAAAAAGTGAAAAAGGCTTACTGTAGTTCGGTGTAGCTAGAACTGGGGCTTGGCATAAAGCTTTCTTTAACTCATTGAAACTAAGTGTATGTTCAGATGTCCAAGGGAGGACAGTCGATACGGCTGCCTCCTGTGTCGTTAACTGTATCAGTGGCTTAGCTAGAAATGCATACTGAGGAATCCATTGTCTGCAATAAGAAGTAAGGCCGATAAAAGCACGTACCTCCTTCTGGGTCTTGGGCTGAGGAAGACTCGCTATTAACTGGATACGGTCGGGTGTCAACTGCCTACCCCTCTTGGACAGTAAGTGGCCTAAATAGATCACTTGCTGGACACAGAATTGAAGCTTTGAAGGGGACACCTTGTGCCCCATCTCGGCAAGGAAATACAGGACTGTAAGTGATGCTCGCTCGCAAGCACGTTCAGAACGGGCTGTGATCAGTAGATCATCGACATACTGGAGCAGGGCAGTGTCAGTTGGCATGTGAATGTTGTCTAGTTGTCTCTTAAGTGCTTGACTGTAAATACTAGGACTTTCTGTGAAACCTTGAGGAGCTCGTGTGAATTTATAGCTCCTTCCATTTAAACAAAATCCGAAAAGAAACTGGCTGTCTGGATGAATGGGGACACTGAAAAACGCGTTCTTGAGGTCTATGACTGTAAAAAATGAGGCTTCGGAATCAATGGCTGTCAATAGGGAAGAGATATCTGGGACAACTGGATACTGGGGAATAATACATTTATTAAGTTCTCGTAGGTCAATCACTAATCGATATACTGGGGGTGCATTTGGATCAGTACGTTTCATGACTGGAATGATCGGAGAATTACATACATTGGAGTCAGTTTCTACAACTACTCCTTGAGCGATGAGCTCGTCAATAATTTTGGATAAGGCTGTTACAGCCTCAGGTGGCAGTCTGTACTGTCTGATTCGTGGTAACACTACACCTGGTTTGAGAGTCACACGATGGGGTGTGATTTGCATATAACCTACATCAGTTGGACCTTGCGCCCATAGATGCTGCGGAACATTAGACAATCTCGGATCAAAATCTCGTAATACATAGTGACCCTTGAAGTCACGTAGAAACAGGCGTATTCCCTCTGGGGAGCAGCAAATAACTGCACCTAATTCTTTCAGTGTTTTAATGCCTAACAAATTTTCTGGACATGACTTCGTAAGTAACAGATCAGTAGTGCGGGACAATGGACCTACTTCTAGAGTAACTGGCTTAGATATCTCGTTTACAATAGGCTTTCCTGAAAATCCAAGGGAAACATTTCTAGAGCCTGAGAGCGGAGCCCATGGAACTTCGGCGTGACTAATGGTCGTCCTACTTGCCCCTGTATCAATCAGAAACTTTCTGTCTTTCCCTAGTACTTGACTGTGAACATAGGGACCTTCTTGATCTACAGGAATCTCGATGAGAGGCAAGCCTACCTCCCTCTCTAGGCTGTTTCATGAATATGACTGATACTCTGGATACTCTGTCTGAGCATACTGGTACATCTGCTGTGTAACATGCTGTGTTGCAGCAATAGGCTGCGGTGCTGAAACTGTCTGTTGTGCATTCTGTGGCTGAGAAGTCTGTGAAACTTGTTCTTGTCTAGGCGGACGTGGTCTTTCTTTAGTCTTACCAGTAGCTATATTATGTTTCAGAACTGCACACTCGTTTATAAAATGACCTGGCTGTTTACAGTAATTGCAGGTCCCTTTAACGGGAGCTGCAGGATGACTGGCTTGATTCGGACCCCTCTTCTGACTGTCTTGAGGAACAGATTGTGCAACTAGTACTTTCATTTTCGTGTCTTTCATACGTTTTCTCTCATGATCTTGCTCTTCTCTGATTCTATTCTGATGATACTGGAGCATCTGTAACATCTGGGACGGAGTACTTGCTTGCCATGTACTTTCGACTTTCAAAACTCGATTCTTAACTTGTGGACTTGAATTCTCGACTAATTTAGTAACAAAAAGATGAGGGTATGACTCGCTACTCGTCTTCAAGCCACTGTTTATAATAAAGCATTTCTCGAATCTAGAATAAAAATCACTAGTGTCTTCGTCTTGTTTCTGTTTACAGGCTGAGATTGCATCCCAGTCTTCCTTTTTAGTGGCTAACAATCTGGGCAAAACTTGTATTAACAGTTCTGGTAATTCTTTACATTTCTCTCCAAGACCGGTACCTGGTACTCGTATCTTATCTTCAGCTTCTAGAACTGCCCAATCGATCTTTTTCTCTCCCACCTCCCATTCTTTTTCCTTGAGTTTCTCGTATACCCCTGCGGGCAACAGGACTTTTAGCATTTTAATAATATCTGGATAAGTGTATTCTCCCATACGGAGCATGTCTTTTAATTCTCGGTGGAACCCTGCTGGATCTTTGTCATGACAGGGAATTAATTTCTTCATCTCTAAGAGTTCCATCTTTGTAATCGGGGTGTAAACAAATACTCGTTGCATTTCACCATCCGCTATCCTAACTGGGTGTACTTCTCGTAACGGGTTCTGTCTATCTATGTAAAAGGGTTTACTTTCTGGAGGTGAGACATGAACAAAATGCGGGTTCAAAAACATACTATATTTATGGCGCTGTTCTTGAATGACACTAATTAAATCGGTACCTAAACCTTTCCATCTATACTGGAGTAACTCGTTCAGGACATCATGTAACGGACCTGGATCAGAATGTTGACCCTCATACAGAGTAATGAGGTGTTGGATCATATACATACCCACCAGTCGTTGCTCGGCTGGGGGCAATTTCAGAAACATTTGTGCCACTATTTCGTCTGGAAAAGTGGTAGAAACAGTAATCCATCGGACTGCTGATCGGACTAGTTCTTGTTCATGCATAGTACTTAACTCACTATAACCGATTCGTGATTTCAAAATGTGATCGGTAGCTTGAAATACTTGTTCTAGAGAACTTTGTTCTGGTGCTGGATGAGGAAAAACTGACTTGTGTTCTAGGCGTAAATGGCGGTCTGGAAATCTAGATTTTCCTACATACGCTATTCTGGCGGGATTCTCGTCCTCTACCTCTTCAGTAGAAGAGTCATTTTCTTTCTCGCTTACTTGTGCTGCTTTACGTTGTTCATGTAACTTTATTATTTCCTTACGAATTCTCTTGTACATACTCTCTATACTACTGATAGTTATGTGCTTACCCTCGGCTATATTATCACTCCACCTTGTCAGGATTCTCATTTCGGCCGGATCTTTGGTCGGGTAATCTTGTTCCCTTATTAAACAATTAATCAAAAACTTTAATAGCATGAGCTGGATCTCAGCTTTCCTTTGAGACATGGCTTCACCAATACTTTCTGGATCATCCCCTGTACGGATGAAACGATATATTCTGTCTAGATCTTCTTTCATATTCGGTAGGGTGTCCAAATACCCGGTCACCCGTCTTACACGGATGGAATATATAACTGTACTATCATCACCTGCAACTGGATCATAGCGGCATTCAGTAAGAGCTCGTCGGATATCTGCAACGGACTTATATTTGGGCGTACGCTGTAACGCACTTTCATGTAACTCGACTAACGTTAAACGTTGGTGTGGTGGCGGGGTACCAGGAGGACCTCCTCCTGCGGCCCCTAAACTAGAATCGTCGACTGATACTCTTCGTGCTGGCGCGGTGGGAAATTGTAATGTGGGCTGGACCGGGGGTACCGTGGCAGGTACTCCGGTGTCTGGAGGAGCAGGATTTACATTATTTACAGGAGCTGGCGGAACAGGATTTGTATATTCTGGAACCGTGTCGTCCAAATAGGACGAGATAAAAATATCAGCTGCGGTCGGTTTGTGACGTAGCTTGGTCGGAACTAATGGTGGCGGAAAATTACTGGATGCCTCCGGGGTCGCTTTTGGCAAGCCCTCGGCAAGAAGAGGATACATACCCTTAATGAGGGCATGCCTCTGTCTGTCTGACTGTTCGGTTTTAACTCGTTCACCTATCTCGATTAATTCCCTTTCTTGGGCTCGTTCTAAGGATTCTCTACTTAATTCTGACTTTCTGATTTCTTTTTCGGTTCTTTTATGAGATTCTTTGCGCCATAACTCGATGGCATCTTTCTGTGACTGTCTGGCTTTCTTTTTCCATAATGCTTCTTCTACTCGCATGATGCACTCGGCATCCCATGTACCCGATACGGGCCATCTATACTTTTCTTCTAACTGTTTGGTGTACTCCACCCATAAATCTAGATATAATATGGCACTTATGCCATGCTTCTGATACATAAAGTGACCTGGACTGTCCCTAGGCGGGACAGGAACTGCTTCTTCTAACAGACCTTTTCTAGTTCTTAACTGACGTAGTCTGGAAAATAACGGCATGACTGAACTGTAATCTGGACACAATTACAATACACAATGAACACGATAATTACACCACTCTCATACCACGACATTAAAATACATGAAGAACATTTAAAATAACAGGTCTGACAAAATACTACCTGGAATACGGAAAACAGAATACATGGATTTTCTCGAGAACAGAACTGACTAGAACAGAAACTAGATGCACTGCTAAAACAGTACGAAACTTACCGGTCTCATAAAGAGACACGTCAGGACCCGCATCCACCGAAGTGGACACTTCGTTTTGGGATCTGTGTACCACCAAACCCCACGGACCAGAGACAATTAGATTGACCCTGTCTAGATACTACCCCAGCAACGGTACTCACCGGGCAGCAAGAACGGAAGACCTCGGACTGGACTGGACTGGACTGCTTCGACGCCGGACGGACGAACTTCGGACTTCAGTTACGGGTGGGCCTCCGGATACCTCGGACCTTGGACTCTCGGCTTGGGCTCTGGTCGGGACTCGCCGCGTTCCTCCACCGCCTCGTCTGGATGCTGGACCGCCACCTCCGTCTCCTCCGTGGGCCTGAGGGATACTTGAAGCAGAAATATCTGCACGTGCACGGTCTGGTTCCGTCACGGCTGCAGAGGGTCAGGGGGCCGGCGTGGCTTCACCGGCGCGTGGGGAAAGGGCAAGTCCCTATTCGGGCGCCATTATGTGGTATATAAATAAATAATACCGGATTTAGGTTTGACTGGACATAGCAATAACAGATAGCTCAATAAATAAGAGTCAAGATTCGAGGTAGTAGGAGTTTGCAGGTTTAATACAGCATAAAGGACAGGAACAGGACAACCTGCACAGGAATGGGATGGCAGCGCTGCCTGGGACAGAATTGGACTGGCGTAAGGGAATCGGCGTAACATTTAATAACAGTGCACAAGCATATATACTAAAACAGTTGCATTACAATGAATACAGTAGGCGGAGCAGTGGGTGTGGTCAATAGCAGTCGCGAAAGATAAGGGTGAAAGTAGGTGTAACAAGAGGCGTATACATAGACATGTGATGTAAACGTAACAGAATATGTCATAAATGGGGCGGAAACATGGAGGGGGCTACCTAAGGAGCCGGGACCTCTAACCTAATGGTGCGCGCAAACTGACAATGACGTGTTACTAGGAGAAGCTGGGGGCTATGAACTCTGCACTAGGAGCAGAGACTGAAGTCTGGAGAGTCAGGGCGACATGTACCTAAACAATATCTAGTATCTAATGTTTAGAGGACATGTTGATATAAACTAAGAGTCAGGAGGGGAGAGGCTAACAGACTCTAAGACTGGAGCATGCATTATTCTACATGTAGTGCGTGCTGAGGAATATTAAATGACCATTAAATACAGTATTTCCCTTACATAAAGGCTCGACAATGATGGAAACTATTGATGCGATTCAGTAGCTTAGGAATGCAGAGAAGGAGGGCTGGACTGATAACTAGAATCATAACATACTCTTGGCAGACTCGTAGGCAGAGCCAGGCCGAGCCGGGCACTGCGAGGCAGGAAGTAAGTGAAGGGTCGAGGATACAGGTGGGGGCTGTATCGCTCCTCAGCGAGGGTTCAGGAGACAGGAGCTGAATCTGGTGTCCGGGCCCTTTTGAGGCCTAGAAACGGGGACTTTACAATGAAATAACGTGCACACTGAGAAACGTGGCAACGTAACTTTTACATAGGCTTGATATTCGTAGTATTCACGAGAACTGGGAACTGGCATACTAGGGATGGACACAACTGTAATTGCGTCTTTAATCGATCATGGGGGATACATATGCATATTAATCATGCACACATAACATAAGATGGGGGACACGTAGGGACACAGAACATGGCAAAATTTACTTTTCCACACCCCTCCCATGTGAGTTACAAAAGCGGGCGCTACGCACTAGTGATCAGAAACTGCCTGATCCACACCTAATTTAAGTATTGCCTCCTTCTTATTTTTCCCTTAGCCCTCACCCTTTTTTAACCCATTTTTGCACGTGGTATGGTGATGGTTAGCAAGCTCGTGTAGGGCATCATTACTGACCGCTGCCTTTTTCACTTTCTTTTGGAGTGAGCTCCAGGATCCAACCTAATATCCCCATAGGCATCAAAAGCTCCTTTGTACATCTCGGACCATCGACCTCAGATGAAGACGCTTGAGAGAACACCCTACTCCACAACCCTGTGCTGAAACAGGCTTATGCTACTACTACTATTGTGTTCATCCTGAACTTGAAACCGTTACCTTCATTGAGCTGTGCTTTGTGACATAAATAAATGCTACAGCATTGATCCTATATATCCTTCTCGCTTCTGCTTCCGACCATCCCTCTGACACTCGGCATCATACTCGACTCATCCCTCACCATGACCCGACAGGTCCAAGCCGTCGCCTCCACATGCTTTAACACCCTCTGCATCCTCTGAAAGTCCTTCAAATGGATCCCCCCCGAATTGAGAAAGACCGTCACCCACACACTCATAACCAGCAGACTGGACTACGGAAAGCCCTCTATGCCGGAATCCACAAAACCCTGCTCTGAAAACTCCAGACCATCCAGACTTGTCCTCTGCATCTCAAGACAAGACCACATCACCCAGCACCTACGAGACCTCCACTGGCTCCCCGTCTAGAAGAGAGTGACCTTCAAGCTACTCACTCACGCCTACAAATCCCTCCATAACAGCGGACCCCAAAAGAGTCTCCTTCTACGCACCCAAGAGAAGCCTCCGCTCTGCCATTCTCACCCTTTCCGAAACCCCTCGCATTCGCAGAGCCAGAATGGGTGGAACAGCCTACACCTACATCGCGGCAAAGACATGAAATGAATTCCCACCCAGCATCAGACATTCCCCCATGCTGCATGCCTTCAGGAAGAGCATGATCTGCCCCCTCACCCCCAGCGCCTTGAGACCCTTGCGGGTGAGTAGTGTGCTCCACAAATCCCTGATTGATTGATTGTTAATTCAATTTCAATGTTTACATGTCTGTTATGTTTGAGAAGAAACTGGAGGTCGCGACCTCTATGATATTATACTTAAACAAGATACTAAAAGCCCGACATGTGTATGGGGGAATGGAATGGCTTGATCAAGTCCATGATTTTAGGTGGACTAAAGTGGAAGCTCCAGGTATAGGGTGGGACCAGATGGAGTTCAATGTGTGGTTAGATAGTGGTAATAGCAAGACCCTGCAGAATTCCTCTTTTTTCGCCAGCAGCTCGCCGGGGCAGGAAGGGCTCATGCTAGGCCTTCAATAGAAGGTTTTGCACGAGCCCAGCAAGATCTTGTAAATACAAGCATGTTTGTTCCTTTTGTGGCCACCCAGAATTCAAGTGTAACAAAAAGTCCAAAGAGAAAGGAAAGGATGGAGTTAAACCCTCCAGCTAGTTTTAGGTTGCCAACACCGTTCCAGATTACCAAGCTACTCACATGGCTAGAAAGTTGTTGTATGTGGGATTTTTCACTGGGTTTAGGATATCTGCAGTCAGACTAACTCCCATACCTCACTGTAACAATTTGATTCCTACCCACCTGCATCGTGCTGTGGTATCTAAGAAGATAAGGAGGGCGCATTAGGTAGGATAGCCAGGCCTTTTTCCGCCCTCCCTTTTAATGACTTTGGGGCATATGTAGGTAAAATCAAATTTGCGAGCCCTTAATAGGGAATTTTACCGATTCGCTATTAAGGACTCGCAAAATGGAATGTAGGTAGGAATCACTACAATATTAGCGATTCCTTAATATTCCTTAATAACGAATTGCAAATTGAGATTCGTTAATAAGGAATACCTACCCATTCATTCCTATGGGCTAGGAGGCCCATAGGAATAAATGGGAAGATATTCACTATTTGCGATTCGCTAATAAAGAATCACAAATAGCGGGAGCTATTTCAAGGGAGCCAGGGTGTCAAAAGGACACTCTGTTGCCCCCCTGAAATGCGCATGTGTGCACATGTGGCGCTCATACATGCCCTAAGGGCTTGAATACGTGCCACATGGCACTTTAAAAAAAGCAAAATATTGCTTTTTTAAAGGAAATCGCTTATTACCACCAACGTGAAGTTGGAGGTAATTAGTGATTCCTTAAGGCTAAAGTGCACTTTCTTTTGTGCTACTTACAATGCATTTAAGAAATCGCAATTTGTGATTCCTTAATTGCAAGAGCAAAATAAGGAATCACAATTTTGCAATTCCTTATTTTGCTAGTAGGTTTAAACTCCCCTACATTGCTCGCATCCAAATAGCGATCGCACACGCTGCGAATTTCAGCGTTAGCGCTCGCTATTTGGCCACCTACATCTGGCCCTTTGTTGGTTCTCCTTCAGGCGTAGTACCTAAGACGGAACCAGGGCAGTTTAGGTTGATCTATACCCTCTCAGCTCCCAAAGGCTTTCAGTCAATGAGACTTTTGACCCACAGTTATGCTCAGTCAAGCACTCATCTATGGATCAGGTGTTATGCATGCTGCGTGAGCTCGGTCCAGGGGCCTTGGTAGCTAAACTTGACATTGAGGCTTCTCCCGGTCCATCCTGAGGACTACCAACTCTTATGATTCCAATTTGCTGGCCGATACTATTTTGACAAGTGCATGCCAAAGGGATGTTCAGTGTCATGCACATACTTTGAACACTTCAGCTTGCTACTACGTGGATATTCAGGGAACACACCGGTCACCAGAAGGTAATGTATTACTTGGATGATTTCCTAGTTTTGGGGGCTGGGGTGTGGTCTTGGGCACTAAATGCACTAACTGCCCTCTTCAAGGACCTGAGGGTGTCCATATCGCCTGAGAAGACAGTAGGTCCCTTCACGTGCCTCACGTTCCTTGTTATTGAGATAGATACTGTGACCGGTGAGTGCCACCTTCCCCCTGAAAAGGTACAAGTTTTTAGGCAGCCGAGAGATGTTGTGCTGGCCTTGAAGAAGGTGACTGAACCAGCTCAGAGGCCAAGTTGGCCAGTTGTATTTTGCCTTGCAGATTATCTTTAAGGCCCACCCCTTTTCAAGATCAATTGCATGAGCAGACCGGCTTTACACAGAAACACCATCAAACGCAACTCCCAGGGGAGGTGAAGGACGACTTAAAAATATGGTGCTGTTTCTTGCAGAAATTTAATGGCTCTGTCATCTGGCCTATGCGTCCCATGTCTACTCACGCACTTGGCCTGTTAACTGATGTAGAGGGCAGCATAGGGTTCAGAGCCATCCTGGGCACGGAATAGTGTTGGGGTGACTGGCCTACAGCCTGATATGACGGCGGAACTACAAGAAATGCTGCCTTTTTGGAGCTGCTCCCCATTTTTGTGGCAGTGACCATAAGGGCCAAAGTTTTACAGGATAGAAATGTGGTCTTTTGGTCTGACACATTGCAGAAGCCAATGACAGACAGGGGGCTTCTTGCAAGTTGGTTTTGTAATTGCTAAAACATTTGGCAGTGTTGTGTTTGTAATCTAGCATTTTGTTTCAAGCTAAACATATGTCTTCTCACTCCGAACTACAGGAATTTGGGAATTTACACCCACAGGCTACTGAGTTCCTGTCATATCTGTGGAACATTGGAGTCTCGCCCCACCAGATATAGTGGCGGCCTCGCTAACAAAGTGTATGGGGTTGTCCTGTGACAAATGTTTTTCATGGTATCGGTCATTCCTGCTTGAACATAACATAACAGACATGTTTCCAGCAGAGGCATCTGTCTTTTCCTACGTGCCCTCAGAGAGTAGGGCAGGCCTGTCTCTTATGCGAGGGCTCATCTCTCAGCTATTAGATTTGTTACTAAACTGAAGGGCGCAAAGGATGTGAGCTGTTGTTTTCTGATTAAGAAAGCAGTATCAGTTTGAGCTCAGCTGGATGGCTGTGGAAAGGATGGCAGGTGCCCCCTTAATGCTCATGTCCTTGGCCTCCTCTTTTGTAACCTCCTTATGAAACTACACTGTTTGCAGCAGCTTTCACTGTGGCCTTCTATGGCACTTTTAGGGTCATCAAACTGGTAGGGTCATGGACGACAGACTACGCAGGGGGACTTCCATGGGGGGGTGTCCTGGTGGATGAGGAGAGGCTACAGATTTGGTTGAGAAAGTCTAAAACTGATCCGGATAGCGTTTCTCATCTTGTATATTTATTATGCTTGTTTTTTTCTCTTTCAGTAGGATGCCTTCTAAGGTCGTGTGAGTCATTGGCCATTCCTTCATCCTGCAAGCTTCATACAGGTTGCACGCTGCCATTGCCTAGTCCCATATGGTTCCTCACCTTAACTGGGGGTAAGGATATCAGGTCCAGGATGATCAGTGTCTCTGTTCGACAACTGGACTCAGAGATAGCCAATCTTTGCTCAGGCCCGGGCCGACTCTGGAACATCCCGCATAAATTGCTGAGTGGTGAGAATATGCTTCACAAGGATGGTATGGACCTCTCGTACGTGGGTACAGATCTCTTCATAGAGGACATTTGGGTGTTCGCCCAGTGGTTGGCTGTGGGGCGGGTAAAGTACCTTGTTGCCCTGGTCGCCCTTATGGCGGGAACGCTTATCCTAAGTTCACCCCTAGTCAGCAGAGGGGTCCTATGATTTCCCAGAACAGCGCCACGGGTAGGGTCCAACAATTCTGAGCCAACCAGGATTTACACACCAGCTTGGGGGCAAGGGTGGACCGTTCACCCGGGCTGGGCATGGGCTGTAGCTTCTGGTCACCTAATTGCAGCGGCTTGTTTTTTGGGGGGTGGTGCCCTGGGATGCGTACAAAGGTACAGTGAGGCAGGGACCAGCCCTCACTGATGCAAGTGGTTACACCGGTGTGGTCCAATGCTGTATGGGATTGCCAAAGGCTTTGGTGTATGAATAATCATTGGGTTAGATCCTAGACCCGTTATATGTCATGATTTTGAAATTGTTATGATCTATGAAAATGTACTGCACTGCTTATTTTTTGATGGTTTTCTCAAGCGTGCCTGACTCTTCATGAAATGTTGCTGCTATGCTATCTGTTGTGCTTCACATGCGTGCAAT
The DNA here is from genome assembly GCF_964261635.1 of Lissotriton helveticus. Taxonomy (NCBI): domain Eukaryota; kingdom Metazoa; phylum Chordata; class Amphibia; order Caudata; family Salamandridae; genus Lissotriton; species Lissotriton helveticus. The sequence goes on along the minus strand of NC_136061.1, from coordinate 1,853,532,632 downwards.
AAATATGACTCTCGCACCAATCTCTGAGTCATGACCTCGTTTGGGTTGAGGCAGGGCGCAGACCAGACAGGGGGCATCTGGTTCCTACAGCATGTGAAATCATAGCATTGATAACAATACTAATGACATCTGAAATCATATGATTTGTCAGAACACAGTGCATGATAGAGTGGCGAGTTATAATTAATGTAGTGTGGCGAGTGAGGTCACAAGACTGTGTACGAAGATGCAGGACTTATAGTCATTTGAAGGTGGTGGGCAAATTATAAATTTGAATTATAACTATAACTTTTGAATTTCTAATGTTTGTGTAGTTTAAGTGAGTTTTGTATACAAGGAAGAAATTAAGTTTTCCCAACTATAACTTAATTTTATCCTTTGTTTTTTCATGGAATATATATATAAACACACACATACAAAACCAGTAAAATATGTTAGCAGACTGTGAGTTAAACAGTATTGAAGTCAGTGGAAGTTGTAGTGGCCTTGGGAATGTTTCAGTCACTCCCGTTCTTCACTTCACACCACTCTCTTCTGCAGTCTCTCAGTTGGACACTTACGTCCCTTTTCCGCTTATATCTTTCTGAAACCTTTCATCTGCATAGCTCACACCACATCACCTCTTTCCTTTTATCACACTCTTTTCACTCTCTACTGCATGTGCTTCCTTGCATCTCCATCCCTCACCTCCCCCACACATGATGACGCACCCACTCACCTGTTAGAAGTGCATTTTCTTTATCTCTCGCCCTGTCAATATTTCAACAGCTGTGCATTTCCTTCATACACTTTCACATAGAATCACATTTTTTACCTGCAGCAGGCACCAGGTGGTGGTGCACAAGGGCAGGATCTAATTAGGACTGGAAACAGACCTGGGCACCAAATAAAAGTAGCCATCATGGATTTGAGCTTGCCGCCTGGCAGTTTTGTTTTAATATCAGGTGAATCAACAGTTAAATAAAACGGCCCACAGACCATAAAATAGGCCCACAAACAGCCCTGAAATCGGTCGATAGACTGACTTGTCAACCTAAACCATGGGGCACTGCCTGGTTGCAGTCCACCCCCGCACAAGTAGCGGGTGGTCAGGGCACTTACAGGTGGAGCATGGCCCCACCTTTTCCGCCCATTGCCAGCAACCCCACTAAGTGACTCTCCCAACTAGGGCACAGCAGCCCCATACAAAATTTAACTAGCCAATCCGAACATACAGAACTAGGCAGAGGTAAGTGCTTTCTAACAATAACCGAGCAGGAAATGGGACAAAATAAAATGGACAGGACGACAGGAAGGAACAAAGGGAAACAAAGAGAGGGCTTATACCAGGGTGAAACCTAAACTTGACCCAGAAACGAAATGGCTATATTTAGTTAAGTGTACGCAAATAGTCCATGGGCAAGTTGTTTTGTGTTCTTTTTACCTAAAAGGTAAGGTGGTGTATTGCACTGGGCTCCCTGTATTATATCTTGTTGAGATAATGTGGGGAGAGGAGAGTTTTTTGGGGAGCTCTTTTGATGCTGGCTACTGATGGTTCCTGCTGGAAGTGTGTGATAGCCATGCTGTCTATTCGGCCATGACTCTCTTTAGGCACCACTGGTATCCTATTATGGGTAGCTCCATCCAGCTTCAGTTCAAAATATGGACGCCCATCTGGTTTATAATTTCCAAAAATGCAGTGCAGGTACTATCCAGTACTGAGTATGTGCACTTCTTTAATTTGAAAGAAAGAGTGCCTGCACTTCTCAAGAGCAAACAGCAGTGGCGGCTGGCAGGGAACGGGGAGGGGGACCAAAATATATATATTTTTTAAACAACCACTTTCCTTCTCGCACCACACTGCTGCCACCTCCATCTCTCCTCCGTTGTTGCTGAAGAGTCCGGAAGCACACAGGGTGGTGGCAGCACCTCGTGATCGCGCTTGGGATTGGCGAAGCTGACTGCGAGTGATCTCTTCTGCTACTCGCCTCACGCTGCTACATTTATTTGACCCATTTTTAAAATCCTACTTTTAACTTCCAATTGATTTAAGAATTGTGTAGTATGTATTTTTAAAATCCACCTTTGTTTACCGCTGTGTGCGCAGCTTACTGGTCCCCCTGGGCCCCGTTCCACCGCGGCTTGCCTGTGCCGATTGACGTGGAGGGCTAGGTCGGGCGCCATCTTGGGCAGTCCCGGACCCCGGCTGGACTCGAGTTAGCGGTCCAGCTCGGGGAGGGGCCTGGGCTTCAAATAGAATTGATTTTGGCGTGTCTGTGCGCATGACCAGGGTGGTGGCAGCACCTCCTGATCGCGCTTGGGATTGGCGAAGCTGACTGCGAGTGATCTTTTCTGCTACTCGCCTCACGCTGCTACATTTATTTGACCCATTTTTAAAATCCTACTTTTAACTTCCAATTGATTTAAGAATTGTGTAGTATGTATTTTTAAAATCCACCTTTGTGTACCGCTGTGTGCGCAGCTTACCGGTCCCCCTGGGCCCCGATCCACCGCGGCTTGCCTGTGCCGATTGACGTGGAGGGCTAGGTCGGGCGCCATCTTGGGCAGTCCCGGACCCCGGCTGGACTCGAGTTAGCGGTCCAGCTCGGGGAGGGGCCTGGGCTTCAAATAGAATTGATTTTGGCGTGTCTGTGCGCATGACCAGGGTTGTGGCAGCACCCCGTGATCGCGCTTGGGATTGGCGAAGCTGACTGCGAGTGATCTCTTCTGCTACTCGCCTCACGCTGCTACATTTATTTGACCCATTTTTAAAATCCTACTTTTAACTTCCAATTGATTTAAGAATTGTGTAGTATGTATTTTTAAAATCCACCTTTGTGTACCGCTGTGTGCGCAGCTTACCGGTCCCCCTGGGCCCCGTTCCACCGCGGCTTGCCTGTGCCGATTGACGTGGAGGGCTAGGTCGGGCGCCATCTTGGGCAGTCCCGGACCCCGGCTGGACTCGAGTTAGCGGTCCAGCTCGGAGAGGGGCCTGGGCTTCAAATAGCGATGTGCCCCAGAGCGCGCAGCGGTCTCGCGCAGCGGGCGCGCCGTCTGCGTGCCGAAGGAGCGCCAAAGGAGGGGCCGTCTGTGCCCGTCCGTGCCTCGGACGGGCCCAGGGCTAGCCTTACTGCCTCCTTTCTAGTTGACCAAGCTGGGCTACATAGGCTTACCTATTCCCGTACTGATCTTTTGAAACTGGCTCCTCCTGCCGCGCAAAGTTGCTGTCAGCGGAGAGGACCAGAGCACATTGGGACGGCTTGTCCGAGCTGTGGCTTTTTTACCCAGCTCACACTACCTTCATGCTCAGGCGCTGGTGCGGACCGCACTACAACTGTCAGAGCCGGCCTAATCAATGCTAGATCTGTGGTGAAACACGCAGCTGACATCTTCGAGGTTGTGACGGAGGGTCGGCTTAATGTCTCGTGTGCTCCGACCATTGAGCTGGAAGTCCCTAGAGGTTTTAAGATTGCCAGAGTGGATAGACCCCTAGGTAGCAGTTATATTTAAAGAAGAGTGGCACTTTACCTCCGAGCAATTAGCGGTGGGGGTGGAGGGTGAAGTTCTTCATTTTTCCCTTATTATTTGTCCCCACTTCACGCTGGAGGGGTCCCTGGTATACAGGCCCCCAGGCCCTGCCATTCACTTTATAGAGACGTTGGAGGAGCAGTGAGGCTACATAGTGAGTGCTTGCACTTCGGGGAGTCCATTTAAATTGCTGAGAAAATGTAAGAGTCTCTAAAGACCAGAGGGATATTTATTGGCTTTCTGTGGCATCGCTAGCTGTTTAAGGCTCGTTACTATGCATGCAAATCCTGCCATGATACTGACCCCAATAGCTTCCTGGGCAAACTGATTAGATACGCCTCAAGGCACCCCCTGTGCTTTGGACCTTCCGAGCAATTTTCAGTTTCACGATTCAAACATTCATGGCGTGAAGTTGCTTGTTTGCTACTCAGGTCTCCTTACTGTGGAATAAACTTCCTCATAACATGTGCCAGATTGCACACTCCAAAGAGCCATTATAACCAACTTAACCCCTGTGCAAAATATTTGGCTTCCTTCTGCATAGCAGGAGTAGTTGGAAGCATAGCAGCATAAGGGAAGCATGGGGATGTAGCAGGAGTAGTTGGAAGCATGGTTATGCAGTAGGAATAGTTGCTAGGGTGATGGCGTAGGAGGAGTAGGTGGAAGCATGGCAGAGTAGCAGGAGTAGTTGGAAGCATGGCGGTGTAGGAGGAGTAGCTGGAAGCATGGTGGCGTAGGAGGAGTAGTTGGAATCATGGTGGCATAGGAGGCGTAGATGGAAGCATGGCAGCGTAGAAGGAGTAGAAGAAGCATGGTGGCGTAGGAGGAGTAGTTGGAATCGTGGTGGCATAGGAGGCGTAGATGGAAGCATGGCTGTGTAGCAGGAGTAGTTGGAAGCATAGGGGCGCAGCAGGAGGAGTTGGAAGCATGACGGCGTAGAGGGAACAGTTTAAACCATTGCAGTGTAGCATGGGTAGTTGGAAGCATGTGGGTGTACAGGAGGAGTTGGAAGCATGGTGACATAGTACGAGGAGTTGGAACACGTATGGTAGCCATGCGGTCTCTCTACACTTGATCCAGGCAGACTTGTAGTGCATGTGCCACAGGGCACTAATCAAGGCTATATGCGGGTAGACAGTGCATACCCTCTCTTTTCACAGGGTGGACACTGTCCCTGCTACCAGAAGTTGGGCCCCCAAAAAATATGCTGAACTTGTCCAGATATATTTTCAGACTCAGGGACATATTCAGCAACGCCTGCACAAAGGCTGCTTTCATTCCGAGCAGCAACTTGCAGGTGTGGGGGCTTTGTTATGTTAAATTCAGGTTTGGTCCAAAACAAAGGCTGAGGTTAGAGGGCCAATAGGCCTCCTTTTGATTAAATATCTTGGCTGGGAGCTGTCTGGAGCCTCATATCTAGCTGCAAGTGTAATGGAGGGGAAATGAAGGCTCACAGATTGTTATTACTTTACAGGTATTTATGAAAGACATGCTTTTGACTTTGTTCAGTCTCTGTATATAAGACATGTACATGCACTGTAAGAATGTCAGATATGTTGGTCTGTCCCAGTTTTTACACAAATAGCAATTTAAATGCCACTTGTTTTTCTTATTACTTTTAGAACACTGCTCATCCTAATCCAGGGTGTCGGAGCACTTTACATCACACCTACACATTATACATTGACAGTAAATCATGCATGTGTAAAATAGTGTACAGGAAAAGTTACTAAGACAGCAAGGGTTACAGGGTGTAGGAGTCACATTTCCTTCATAGCTCACTCTGCTAAATTACTAAGATTACAATTTATGAACTGCAAGTAACAAAGGGATCTCTGTGTTAAAAGCAATAACCCACTTTCCCATCTACATAAAATAAAAATCTGTCATCTGTGTGTCACATGATGGGCTTTGCAGGAGATATATTAACCCTCTATGCTACTTTGATTCAAAACCGTTGCCATGCTGGGCTTCTTTTGTAGACAGCGCTGCCCTTGTTCCCCTGGTAATGTAACAATTAAGGGAGTCCCCCACCTGCGAGCTCAAGCAATGGGAGTCCCTACTGTCCCTACCTTTAACAGATGTTGCCACTCTCAAGTCTTGCTACTAATGATTCACTTGTAGAACTATCGGTTCTACCAAGGATGTCCAGTCCCTTGAGACTCCAGGACGATGGTGATAGATTTAATTGTAGACTGAGAGATTAAGCTGTTGTTGACTGCCATTCCTCACCCGATGTTATTATTGTTTCTGTTGGTAGTGCGTTGTACTCTTGTCCACCAATTAGGTTCCATTCTATTGAAAGGGCTGATTCATGTGTGCCCGTTATTTGTGATTCTCCATCTAGGTGAGGTCACTCAGTCAAGCTTGTTTCCTGGAGCCTTGGCGGTATTTGTAGTAAACTTGCTTGTCAAGAGCGGGGGGACTTTGTAAATCAATATGATATTTGTATGTTTCAAGAGACTTGGGCTGTAACCTCGCCATTTCGGTCAGGGTTTTTTGTCAGTGTCGGCTCGCAGAGGGAGTGCTGTGGGGTGGTGGGGCAGGGCGGGGGAAGGGCAGTATGGGGGTAGTAGAGTCGGACATACGACAGCAAGGAGTAAATAAATAAATGAAACTATTTACCTTGCGGTCGCTGCATCGCCGAGTTGGCGATGCAGCGAGCTCAAGTTAAATAGTTGTATTTATTTACTTTACTCCTTGCCGTCAAATGTCCGACTCTACTACCACCCTCACCGTGCCCATCCCCCGCCCTCCTGCCTCGCTGCACTCCCTCTGCGAGACACCACTATTTTTTGGCTTTGAGCGACCAGCCCTTTTATCTGGAAGGGGCAGAAATCCACTCTGATTTGTTCTCCAAAAGTGATTGATCTTGCCTCACCCAATATTTTTAGGGTAATTTTACCACTTGATGAAGGGGTTAGGGATGGACTTGATCAATGTGTATTGCAGGCACGAACGCAGCAAGTCTCACCCAGGCCTGCTTCTTTTTTGTCTTCCTAGAAACCTGGCCCCAAACCCTGTGGGAGGGCGGATGCCCCTGAACTGGTGTGGAGTTACCCCAAGGGAAGGTTTGCTGTTATCATAGCCACACCTCTGCGTGGACAGAGTGAGCACTGACCAAGGGAAGAAAGGTTCTGCCACGTTGGATTTAGGAAAAGTGGGGTACTGTGGGATAGTTTACAGTAAAACACATAGGAAGTGCTGGAAACATGGGTAAAGCCATTCCTGGGAACGTGTACCCATTAGATAGGGTGGCAAGGAGTTTTCCCCACCCACAGGTTGGCACTGGTCAAAATGTGGCATCCCCAGTACACCATGGTACACTCCTGGACCTGTGAATATTAGAAGAAGGACTCCCCTCTTGTCTGAAACGTGAAGGAAGACTGGACCTCCTGGCATTGAAGTGACTCCAAGGGTCAGTTGGCTGATCTCCTTTTTGAGCTACGGGGACACAACAAGCTTCCAGGGCCCTCTCTCCCTGAAACTGCCCAGATGGCCAGTTCAGCTAGACCTGCTCTGAACTGTACTGTACTGTGTTGGAGGTGTTGGAGTGAATCCTAACTCCCAAGAAGTGCTCCGCAAGTTATTTTTCCTGTCCACACACTGCAATAAGTGGGACTTTAAATCTTTTCCCAGCTTTCTGCCTGGAGAATCGATGGGGACTGGGATCGCAACCGAAGTTGCAGCCTTTGATTCGCTGGTTCGCCTCAATTTGAGAAATTGCACGGCTGAAGGGGGTCCGATTTTCAGAAAGGTTTTTTAAGTCTGAACGTAAATGGCTTCATCGGGACCGACACCGAGGACCTTCCGATCGATGTCGATGTCTTCCTGGGCACGGACATTAGACTTTGCCTGCTTGAAACTTTCTCACGTTCATCAACAACACACCGTTACCCTGTTCCCCGGCAACCTGCTGGCATCGAGGCCCACTTCGGATCTAACTTGCAGCTTGCCCCACCAATGACTTGTTGACGACCACTTTTTCTCCACAAATGTTTCTAAGTCAGAAAATAAACTTTCCACTGGACAAACCTGGTCGCTATAGCTGACCCAAGCTCCATCATGGTTGCCCTTAACTTTGGCCTTTACCTCGGTCTAGCGTGACCTGATAACCACGGTTGGCGCTCTGTGTATTTTGGCGCTATTTTTAAGACAAACTTTACAAATTCATATCTTCAGTTCTACTTATTGGATTTTTTTGTCATTTTTGGTGTCATTTTATTTATTAAAATATTTTCTAATTTTCCACATTGGTTTGGGATTTTTTTTGTATTTTATTTTTCGCATTATTACTGTTTGAGCGTACCATAAATACTTTACACATTGCCTGAAAGCTATGCCTGGTTGCCTTGTTCCAAGCTAACAGAAGAATTTGTTGTATTTAGTGACTGTAGTGGTTCACCCTGACAAGGACAGTGATTATTATTTGAGGTGGGTTCTCAACCTTCCTCAACTAATACTCCAATTTTGTACAGTACACGAAGCGCCTCTGCGGAACTGGTGCAAGTGAGGTGCTGTGTTTTTGCACCTGTTGCGGTTAGTCTCCAGTGCCTGTGCATATACAGTCTGTAACTCTGTTGTGAAGGGGTTCTTTTTGTTTCAGTGCATGTTTTGTGGGTAGTAAAATGTCTTACATTGCCTGTGGCCATGGTACTGGACGCCTGCATGCCTCTTTGGCACTGGGCAAGTAATGCTGCTGTGTGTGTACACATGCTGCGTGTAGTAGCGCATTGGCTGTAGTATGGTACTGGTAAACCTGGTACACCTCTGTACAGAAAGGCCTATTGTGCCAGGTGAGCCTTGATTACAAAGTGGGGCAGGTACAGCTGCTTTGTCCTGGTAGCTTTGCAGCGCTTGTGCACGTGGTGCAGCTCATAGAATTGCTGTGCGGGGAGTCAAGCTGCCTCGGGACACCTTTTGCAGGCAGTGCTGCCGCCTCTGTGTCCCCGGAGCAGGTACGCTTGGCCTTGGACTGCCACGTGCACATGTTGCAAGCAGCAGCAGTACGGCTGTCCGGTGAGCCGTACTGTCTGTCTCACTGTACTTGAGGCAGGTCATCTACCGTCTCTGTGCACGTGGGGCCGATGGCTTGCAGTGCCTGTCAGTCTAGTGTCTGAGTGATATCTCTGCACACGTCTTCTGCAATATGTCACAAAATATGCAGCTTTTGTGCAGGCAGTACTTGTGCTGTCACTGTTTGCACGCGCTCTTTAAATTCCGGCTGCCTTACTGCTAGCACAGGAAACTCCAGCCTTCTCCCAAAGCCGATAACATAAACGCCATTTGCTCGGATTAACGATAAAACCGTGTATTTACAATAGCACGCGCTGTGTTCCTACATGCAGTTACAGTACTTAAATCGCATTATGCAAAAACAGTGGCTTAGAGAGGCAGCGCATTTCGAGATAGTGCTCTGCTTCTTATCATCCGGTCAGTAAATAGTCATGTGGCATAGCAGAGTTCTCTTTTACGTTTATTTCCTTACATCCGCTTTCAGCTACAGAAAGCCGAGCTATTCAACACCAACATTCGTCGCTGCGGCACAGCTTCCAACACGAGCGCACCCTGCTCCGATTTTCAACATTTTCAGGTCGTTATAAGGGGTGCCACTCAGTTGAGATATTTATGACTGGCATTATGCGCCTGGAGCAGTGTTGCCCACCGTAGGCGCTACATTTGGATGCGTGCAGCTAGTAGAGGGACACTCGGTCCTGAACCCCTCTCCCGTACGCAGCAGTACTGAGGTTGCAGCTGGTAGCCCTGTGCCTGCTGCCAGTGCGCAGTGGTTTCGATTCAGTGGATGAAATAACTGGAGCTTTCTGGAGCCGCTGCGCCGGGAAGCCTCGGCCCTCCTCCGCGCCTATGATGACACTCTGATCGCTTCCCTCTCCGCAGCCACCAGCCCTCTCCACCTCCTCGCTGGCTGGGTGGGCACAGAGCCGCAGACGCTGGCATCGGCGGGCAGGGCACGGGTGGCAGAGCTCCCAGGTCGGACCTCCTGCGGGAAAAGGTAGGTGCCCAGCTCTCTTCTTTTCATTTTAAAGCCGTTTGGTTTCCAGACCGCGGATTGTGCACTTTTGCTGCTGCCGGGGCCGGTCTCCACTAGACTCCTGGACTCGGGCAGTCGCGGAGGCGCTGCGGGCACCGAGGCAGCTGCTCAGCGCCTCGAGGTCTGCCAAGACAGCGTGGCGCTGAGCCGTGACAGCAGTTTGTAAGCAAGTGGAGGGGTGGAGGAGACGTGCTTCAGAAGCTAGATTGGGAACATACATCTCAGCTAATCCTGGCGTCTCCGCTACACAATAACGTGTGACCCTGGGCAAATAACTTCATCTCCCTATACCCCAGTACCCCCTTTTGCCCAGGCTCAGAGTAAGGTTTCCCGGCTTTAAGCATTGTGTAAAAAACACCTAGTTGTACAGGTATTGTCTATAACTTATTTATTTTAAAGGCATGCTGATTTAATCGATGATCAGTGGAACGCATTTGGCCAGGGCGCTGCGAGCTTGTTGCTTCACACCTGCACTCACTTTAACGGCAGGTTGCAGGAACGGACTCACCGCTATAAAAATGCATTAGTTTCCGTGTGTGTGATCGGCCGTTTCAGTTGCACAGTGCGTATCAGCGGCAACTGCACGTGCGTGCGAGTGCTCTCAGGGCTTCTAGGCGCTACAGCATGCCGAGCGAGCGGGCGTCTAAGACGCAGCGTTAACACTGGCTCGTAGTGTGCCAGGCCCCTAGGGCGGTGTCCTGGTCATGCTATTTGGCAAGGGGGAGTGTCTGATATATGTTGCATGCATGCAATCTCTCCGTTATCACCGCACTCACCAGACAACACACAGTTGCGCGTGTCTGTCTTCAGATGTGTGTGAGAATGCTGATCGTCAGTGTGAGAGGCAACAGCGTGCACAGCGGGATGCTGTCACACCCCTCCACCAGAGAGACATGTGAAAGTGATGCACTTCGCACGATCTGAGGAAAAAGCAAACTATGATCATTTTGAACCTGAGTGAAAGGTGTGCAGAGAAGCAGCAGAGATTGATAACAGTTGTGATGCATCATGTCTTCTGCTTAGATGAGGAAAAATACATTTCTGGTAAATGACCCTTATCTGGTACACGATGCTAGTTTAGGTGAATAATGAAACTGCTGACAAGGGTCGTTCACTCAGCACAAGAGTTTTTTCTTTGCATTCTGCTTTTAGTAGTCATACTTTATTAATTATACATTTAGGATTACAGGGAAGCTCATTAAAAACCAGAGTGGTAGAAACTCCTCACATGTGGAAGCCAAAATCTTTAGACTTTCATAATGACACTATAAATGTCCTTTTATATACAATAAAATATTGGCTGGATTGTGCCTTAAATGTTAATCATGCGTGTTGAACTGCGCGTCAATTTCCTATTATTGCTAAATAAAAAAAAATCCTGGTTGTCAAAATTCACAGAGCACTTGAGGGACTATTGCTTCTTTTAGACTACTGTATTTTTGTAAAGTAATGACATTTTAATAATGAATTAATTTGTTTAACTTGTAAATGTTTTCTTACTCAGAAATGTTATGTAAATTGCAATGATTTTAATTAACCTGCAAATAGATATTACTTACATGTGTGTTTATTACAACCCAACTCGGCGCCGAATGTAGTTCCCCCCTTAGGGATTGAGACGTATGTCACAATGATAATATACACATACTGCAGAGGGAGCATTAGCCACAAAGCTGTCTTTCCAGGGTTGAAACGTATAACCTGCAGGTTACACTGGAATCTCTGCAACAAGCACATGGACCTTCTGAGCTCTACTATTAGGATTCAGAGCTGTGACTTGCAGATTATACATTGTTCCCTGGAGCCACATTAACACCTATTTACAGTTCTGTAAAACTGTTTCACTCTGTTAATAGTGGTGTGTTAAGTACAAATGCATCCACGCCTGTATTTGCATGTGTTGTTATGTGTAGGCGTGTTGTGCATAAGCATGGAAAAGAAAGTGACACTTTTGTGACTTTTTTTATCAGGAACAGGGCAGATTAAACTATTCAAGAAGACCATATCGCGTTCCGGGAGTTTTAGATAAGGTCCACTGTCTCTGTGGCCAGTAGGGTAGAGTTCCTAAGTGATCATAGTTACCCTCAATGAGACCTCTGTAGGGTTTTTAAAAGGACTCTCACCCACAGATTGCCTGTGGCATGTTTCATCATCATGTCCCTCACCCAGAACCATGGTATACCTGGATGGGCTCGACCTTCTAGAGTGAGCTCTTGATATTTTTGGGGATCAATTGTAGAAAATATAAAATTAACCCCTCATAAGGCCTCCTCGTCCCAGTCATTGCTATATGAGGCAATCCTGCTCCTAAGCAGGCCTATCTATACCTAGATATGTTAAAGAAATTTGTAGAGCGCAGCGTATACCCGGGGGTGTCTTGGCGGTAGTCAGAGTGCTGAACAGATGCAAAAGATAAAAGCTACTAGTTAAAAGGCCAGGTTTTTAGGGACTTTTTTTTTTTTTTTTTTTTTATTAGAAATTTTTATTGGTATACAAAAGAAGGTCGTACAAAAATATATATATACAGATATAGGTACACAGTTGGCGGTCATATATATCTATTGTTCTCCCTCCACTGGAGAAGAAAAGAAAAGAAGAGAAAAGAGGGGGGGGGGGGGATTGTCCTTTATTGGGTCGTCCTCAGGAGCTCATCAAGCGGGTCCCACATGTGCAGCTTGGCTGTGTGTTCTTTCGAGAAGGTGCCTGTAATGTTGTCTGCTCCCCTCAGGAAGGTAATCCAGTTGATCCATGTTTTAAAGCTTGCTTTGGCTGTGTTTTTCCAGTTCGTTAGGATCATTTTGAGGGCCGCTGTAAGAAGTAGGTCTAGGAGTTCTCTTTCTTCTTTAGTTTTTAGGTTCGCTGTTAGGTGCTCAGTCGCCAGGCTGACGAAGCTGATCTCCAGATTCGTTTTGAGCATGTCATTCAGGAAAGTGTTGATTTGAGCCCAGAACTTCCTGACTTTCACGCAGGTGAAGATAAGGTGTAGAAGGGAGGGAGCTGATCTAATGTGAAAAGGGAGGACATTCCACTGTTTGGTTGCTCCTGCCAGGAAACTGCTTCCTCCAATTTGGATTTTTTTGTACCTAAAAGTGTTTATTTTGAAATATCCCATTGATCATAGATTTCTAGTGGGAACGTTGCAAGAAAAGGCTTTCCTCAGAAAATCGTGGAGGGCCTTGTACCGGTCCAGGATGCTTGTTTCTGGTCCAGGCAGGACCAGGCCTGGCAATTCGGTCTGGACTGTTCCCATGGGGCACAGGGTCAAGACTGATTTGCATATGGCTGGGTCCAAACTGGGGGGGTGTAGTGGGCAAAAAAATGATGGATTTAACCTAGATCTTTTGAGTGGGGGAGAATGTTTGCATTGTCAGCATTCTGTCCATCATTTGTTTGCTATAAGGCCTTGTAAGGAAGGCAAAGCGATTTGAATTTGATCCTGTTTTTTTTACATTCAGCCAGTGAAGAACTTTTATGACATGTGTGACAGATTGATACCTGGGCAGTCCTAGCAGCAGTCTTGCTGCTGAATTCTGTAGAACGTGAAGTTCGTTGATATATTGTGCCTGCCGGCAATTTTATAAGCTGTTGCAATAACCAAACTTGGAAAGTATTAAAGTGGAAATTACTGTCTTCCTGGACCTGATGGGGAGAAAGTTTAATATTTTCTTAAGGATTCTCCGGGTGTTGAGGAGGATGAGATAACTGCATTAATTTGCTTACCAAGATTTAATTTATCATCCAGGATAATCTCAAGACTCTTAGCTTTAGTTGTGGGGGAAGGGAGCATTCTCATTTCTACTGGCCAGTAGGATGCAGACCAGAAGTTGGGGTTGTTTCTGAACAAGGTCACCGCAGTCTTTTCTGAATTCAGCTTAAGGCAGTGATTGCTCATCCAGATGCTGATTGGTCCCCTGGAGTTCTGGCTTCAATGGCTAGTGTCGATTAGAGTTGTTAGAGGTGGACAGTTCGATCTGCGTGTCGTCTTCGTAGGATGTGAGCGAGAAGCCAAAATATTGAATAAGAGGGGCAAGTTCCGCTACGTAAATATTGAAAAGAGTAGGGCTGAGCGATGATCCCTGCGGAACTCCACTGGGCAGAGAGAAGGATTTAGATGAGAAAGTATTTAATGTGACCACATTTTTTCTATCAGTAAGGAAGGATTTAAGTAATTTTAAGGGTACATTTATTATGCCAATGGCTTCCAAACAGTGGACTAAGATGGAATGTTCCACCGTATCGGAGGCCGCAGATAGATCTAACAAGATCAATGCGGCGGATCCGCTGTTGCCCAAAATGAATTTTAGTTCATCAGTGGCCTTAATGAGGGCTGTCTCAGTACTATGTCCCGATCTGAACCCAAATTGAGTAGGGTCGAGTCGGTTATTCTCTTTAATAAAATGATTCAATTGAGTGTTAATGATCTTTTCGAGTATTTTGGAGGGAAAAGAGAGTCTAGAGATGGGCCAATAGTTAGCAGCGTCCTCCGGGTCAAGGTTAGATTTTTTTAAGAGTGGAAGGATAGACGCCCTTTTCCAGATTATAGGGAAGATACCTGTGGTGAACATGGTGTTAAAAATGGCAGTTACTTTAAAGGCTTTGTGGTTTAAGTTGTACTTAAGCATGGAGGGAGGGCATGGATCGTAAGGTGATCCAGATTTAGTAGTCTGTATAAGCTCTTCAATCTGCACTATTGCGAGTGAGGAAAAAGTATTTAAGGAGACCAATGGGATATCACTATCCAAATAGCCATCCATCTTATTCTTGATTGCTGTCAGGTTAATATCCCTGGGGCGATTGAACAGATTACAAATTTGATTGATTTTATTTCTGAAGTGCTGAGCAATAGTATCACAGAAGGATGGACTGACCAAGTCTCCTTTACTCTCTGGTTGTTTGCTTAATTTGTTTATTACCTGGTAGAGTTCTTTCACAGAGTTTCTAGAGGATTCAATTTGCGATGTATAGTATGTTGTATTTTTCTTAACCAGAAGAGATTTATATTTAGGTAGGGATAGTTTGTAGATTTCTTTCTCATGAGAATCATACTGGACCCTCCATTTCCTTTCTTGTCATCTACAACTTTGTTTTTTTGAAGCTGGAGAGCTTCGGAAAACCAAGGAGCAGAGGATTTGTTTCTTCCTTGAATGGAAGGATAGAAGGAACAGTGAGAGAAAACGCCGTGGTAAGCCACTCAGAGTAGTCCTGGGAAGCTCACTCTGGGTATTCCAATGGTGGAGGGGAAGCTTCGGTCAGAAATTGTAAAGATGTTCATAGTTAAGGCTGGCCAATGCCCTATACTGCCTAATATTAGGAGCTTGAGTTGCTACAGCATGATTAAGCTCAAAGCATGATCAAGGTCAAATAAAATTGTAGAGAAATCCGACCAGACAATTGGTTCACTGAGTATGGTAAAAGCTTTATTATTAGAAAACTTGGCGTCCAGTGTGTGACCATCACTGTGGGTGGGTTCTCGTATTAGCTGAGGAAAATCAAAAGCGTTCATGTTCAAGTAGGGCAATAGTGTATCATCCTGAGATTCCAAGTGGAAATTAAAATCTCCACGGTCAGTAAAATTTGTACTTTAGATGTTGTTCTCAAAGAGATAGCTGATGGAGTTTAAAAAACGATATGTAGGGCCCGGAGGGCGATAAATAAGAGCTCCTCTGAAGGATTTTTTTTGTTAACTCAAATTTAAAGGATAGGGCTTCGCAATCATCATTCTGAATAGTCGAGAATTTGACCCTGAAATTGTCTTGATAGATAATACCTAGCCCCCCTCCTCTTGATAGCGGGTGGTCCTGTCTGTGCAACAGCCTGTAGGAGTCCCAATAAGAAGTTCTAGTGTTTATATTTTGTGTACAAAGTAGAATAAAGACTCCTTCCTCACCCCTCCATGCCTATTTCATTTACTGTCCAAGACAGGTAAGAGGCGCACTAGTTTTCCTGGTTTAATGTTGGTATACTGTTTATGATATAGATATATATATATAAAAAAATAAACTCACTGTGTGAGTTGCAAGCGTACTACAACCATGCATGTGCTTGGCTGGGGAGCATTGCGTGTGGTCTTCGAGAGGGGAAATCGAGTGCTGTGAGAGGCATTAGCACTCGGGCCCGCGGTCGGGTTTCTTATAGATGTGCGTCTGGGGGGATGCGGCGCATTGTTTTTATGCAGACAAATCTTGGAGGTGCTGAGATTTGGTTGCCCAGAAATAACTATAAATTGGAGGTGGTGCCTTTAGCATTACTTACTTCCTGCTTTTCTCAAGTGTGGCCATGGAGAGCGTGGAGGATCTTTCTGCTGCTCCTGGGGGAAAGCTGTGACGAAGAGGGAACATGTTCAGGATTTTGGGGAAGATGAGCTTTGAAGAAATCTAGGATGGGTCTCCAAGGCTTATTTATTAAGGCAACTAAAGCTGCCATGAATGACCCACAAACTAAAAAGCAAAAGGGTATTAATGATGGTGTGGATAATTCACCAAATTTAAGGTGTTTTCAGAAATGTTGGCACATATACGCGAATTCCGTGGCTTTGATCCAAAAACCCTAGATGAGGAGGGCTTTTGTTTGCAATGCAGTACCTCTTTTGAAGATTATCTTCCTTTACATAAAAATCATTAAGGAGAAAATTGCAAAGGAATGAAGGGATGTTGATAAGCAGAGTATTCCTCGTTTTTTTAATAGGAGGTATCATATTGCACATTTTTGATGATTAATATCCCAGATCCCAAAGGTGAATTCAATTTTGGCATCCATGACTTCTTCTTCCCTTTTATCATCAGAGGAAGCAACCTTGTCTGATCCTGTTGAAAAGAAGGTAGAGGCAGCCCTCAAGCGGGCTGACACAGCTTCCTTCCATATACGTTCCAGCTCATACTCTGCAAATGCTTCCCAGTTCCTATTAAAATATTCTGGAAAAGTATTTGATTGCCTCCAGGATTAGGGTGATCCAACTCGTACTTTAGCCCAAATGGAGATATTGGCCCAGTTCCTCTTGGACGTCACGCCACCTATGGGCTTTTTCATCTGCATCAGGCGCAGCAGTTGAGGGCGGATTTCCCTGTGGACGAACCCTTGGGGACTGGATTCTACACAAAAGTCTCTAATACATAAGCTGCCTTTTGAAGGTCCAAAATTATTTGGGGATGAGTCAAATACTATGGTCCAAAGGTCTGCTGAAGTGAAGAAGAGTTTAAAGCCTTTTCAGTTGTTTCAAAGGAAGAAAACGCTTTTTTCCAAAAGTACACTTTTCAAGGTCCTATGACAATATACGTCCCTTTCAAGGACCGGCTCTTGGAGCCACGTTTGCCAATAAGTCCCGACCACGGGGTCAGAATACCCCAAAAACTAGTCAGAATTTACTATGTCAAGGTCAGGCCAATCTTCAGTCCTACCTTATGCAATGGCGCCTGTAGATAATAGAACAATGAGTCCTCTCCATAATTTGCCAAGGATACGGGTTCCTTCCTGTCAGCCTCCCCCAGAAGGGGTGTTTCATGTTGCTCCATTATCAAGAGACATGCAAAAGAGGAATGCAATGTTGACACGGTGGAGAAACTACTCCTCAAGAGGGCAGTTGTTCATGTACCGACAACCGAGTGTTAAGAATTGTTTTATTCTAATCTCTTCTTAGTGCGCAAACCAGATATTTCTTTTTGGCCTATTCGAGAAATGAAGGCACTGAACACGTCTTTGAAATTAGACCCATTTCGAATGATCACTCTACAATTCACCATTCCCCTCAACGAGACTGACGACTTTTTTGGCAACTTTGGATTTAGAAGATGTTGTTTTCGTGTTCCTATTCACCACAAATGCCAAAACTTCCTGTGGTTTGCACGGAACGATGGCACATTCAGTTCCAGTTGTTCCTTGGGCTCGATTACACCTCAAACCTCTCATCATTCATTGGAATCCATCCCTCGCCTCGCCAATCACGTTTCCCAGGTCCTACTGTCTCCAACTCTTGTTCCTGTGTTGACTTGGTGTTTGCACACCCTCAATCTAGAGAAGGGTATCACGTTTCAGGTCCCTGTTCTGGTTTTGTTGACAACAGATGCTAGTCTGTGGGTTTGGGGGCAACTCTGGGGACTGTTGAAGAAAATGGTCACTGATGGACAGTAGTCATTCATCCGATTGGAGGGAGTTGGCAGCAGTCTGTTTGGGAAGCGGTTGAGTTTTTCCAACCACAGTTACACGGGGCAAATCTAGTGGTCTGTACCGACAATCGGATAGCGCAGTGTTACCTGAATTGCCAATGGGGGAAAACTGTGTCCTCTTCTCATCTGCCTGGCTAACAGATGTGCTCTTGGGCAGAGGTAAATCTCATTGCCATGAGGGCAGTTTACATTCAGGGACAGCTTAATTTTCATGCCGACAGCTTGAACCGCAATCTGTCCTCCTCAGTTCTCTACCATCTCTTTCATCCTGTCTTTCACAAGCTATGCCATCTCTTCGGGGAACCATGGATAGACCTTTATGCCTTTCCCCACAATGCCCTTATTCCAATATTTTGTTCAGAAGTAGTTTGTCATCAAGCATGGGCAGTAGATGCTCTCTCAGTCGCCTGGCCACGTGGTCATCTGTATTCATTCCCGCCGATTACCCTCCTCCCCAGGGTGCTATAGAGGATTCGGGTGGCGACGGTATCAGTGATCATGATTGCCCCTTATAGGCCTCGTAGCCTTTGGTCCCCTATGTTACTCAAGGTGTTCAGTGGAAGGTTTGGCAGGTTACCAGTAATTCCATCCCCTCTCCAGTGTCCAGCATTGCCACTGGGGCAAATTAACTGCTGAAGTTGACGGCTTGGCTCTTGAATGCTTAGCGCTGGAGATAATGGGTTCTTCCAGCCGTTTGGCAGCTGAAATACAACTATCCCGTAAGCAGTCAACTCTTTCCTCCTATAAAAAGAACTGGGGCTCTTTTGTGAAATGGTGTGTGGTTAAACATATACATCCAGTTAGAGGAGATTCCTTTCAGATTCTTGAATTTCTGAGAGATGGGTTTTTAAAGAATCTAGCTCTGGCTACTTTGGCCACCAATGGGCAGCAGTTAAGGCTTGTCCCAGATCTAAGGGGAAATTGGTTATGAGTGTTCCCTTGGCTGCACTCTTACTTAAGAGTTTTCAGCAACAAAGACTGGTATCACTGGTTATTGTTCCTGGGAGTTACCTACAGTTCTTCATGGATTGCAAATGTTCCCTTTTAAACCTCTTCATGAGGCAGACATGATGGGGGTGTTGGCTAAAACTGCTTTTCTGTTGGCCATTACTTCATCTTGAAGATCGGCGAATCCGGTACCCTGATGATGTCATATCCCTATTTGCAGATTCTTGTTGAAAGGGTGGTCTTGCGGTAGAATCCAACCTTTGTTCCTAAGGTGTCTTCTAGGTTCCATTCGCAACTAGAGGTAATTCTTCCAGTCTTCCAGGATTAAGGCGATCTTCAGTTTCCTTCCTCCCCAGGTGTTTAGAGGGCTCTGATAATCTATCTGCAACGTACAAAGGACTTTTGCCTTGTCAATTTGCTGTTTATTTCTTTTGGTAGTGTAAACAAGGGTAGAAAAGGGTTCACCTTCATGCTCAGCAGATGGGCTCGGCAGGCAATTTGTCAAGCTTACAAATTCCTGGGTGCATGCCCTCCAGTAAAGGTCCGAGGACGCGCCACCCAATCAGTTTCTATCTCCTAGGCTGAGGCTGCAGTTTTGTCAATTCAAGAGATCTACAGGGGTCCACATGGCCATCTCATCACACCTTTCTTAAACCCTATTGTCTTGATGTTTTGAATTCTTCTTCTGATAATTTTGATTTTGGGGTCGTGAAAGCAACAATGAAATAAGTATGGTTTAATAAACTTCATTAGTTTGCAGATGGCGATGTCAAGCTGGTTCTTTGTTGCTTGTGAAATCCTCATATTGTAATGACTGGAACGAGGAGGTCCTATGAGGGGGTAATGAATCCCTTACATACTAGTAAGCGTCATTATCCCGATTAAGGTTCTCCTCTCCCCAGTCATAGCCCCCCTTCTGATTTCTGATTTACATTCTTGTCTGGTCTTGATACTAGCAGGTATCGAGGAGGAAGGGAGGAGTCTTTATTCTATTTTGTAAATATAAAAGAAAGACTAGGTGTAGATAGGACTGTCTGGGGGCAGGATTGCCTCATATTGTAATGAATGGGACAAGGAGGTACTTAATCGGGGTAAAAAAGTTTACCTGTAAGTAATGGATGTATTACCCAGGAAAAGGTACCTGTTGGGTATTTTTATTCAAGAGTTTCCCTGGTATGGTTAAAATAGGGGGTTCAGAATGTACCAGAGGGACGTAGGGCATTGGTTAGTACTCCAGCACAGAGTTGGTCAACATGTTACAGCTGTGTTTGTGCCACCTAGAGCAGTCGGCCTTCATCAGGACCAGAAGGACCCCTATCAATGTAACATTAATACCTGGAGTGATTCACCATTTGTAGTGATTATGACTTCTCAGGAACACACTCATGCATAAATACATGTGTTCCACTTTGGACTCACTATAAATACCTGGCTGGGCTTTTTGAGGCCAGATAGGGGACAAGGGTGGTCCTCCTTATAGTCACGCTTTCTTCAAAGGTCAAGACTTATTTGTGCACCTGCATCCTTCTCTTCTCCCTGCACATTGTTTTTCACTTAGCCAAACTCAGGCCCTAGTTGAAACCTGTGCTGAGCAAAATTCCCAAGTGGAATCCTGCTCGTCACAATTATAAGGGGTCCCATGTTTCTGAATCCTGATTTACTTGGCCAGGAATAATAGATCCTAATATTGCTAGCTGGAAAACCTGGCTGGTAAAATGCCCTAGGAAAGGGCTACATTGCAGGCCGGACCTGTTCCCAGGGATTGAGTCTTTCCCGCTGCAGGTTGAGACCTAATTCCGCAGCTCTGTATGGTTAGCAGGGTTGTGCTTTAAACAGTAAATGTTCTTTGCAATCAACTCGTTGTACCATAATAAACCCGCCTCCACCACCACCACCCGCAATTGAGACTGATGGCAATTGTACTTATTTCAGAGAACTAGGCCATGTCATTTAAAAAAAACCCGTTCTTGTACAATGAAAATGCCGAAAGGCATTTGCAGAGATAGAAAGTCCCCCATGTGAGGTTTGTGTAACTTACCAATTACTGTTTTTTTGTCCTTTGCTGTTTGTGGTTTTGATATATTTAATGGGTCAGAACTGTATTTTATTGCTGATTTAATAGCGATTTCTATACCCAAGTGAGAGCCTAAAGCGCTTTACTGAATGGGTTGGTTGCCTTAATTTGTAAAGCGCTTCCTACTCCTGGTGAGGTTGTCAAGCATTCAAAATTGCATCATTAAACCTACAATTGCCTGCCTCCAATGGGAAATGAACACAGGCCTATATGAACTACCCAGGCTTAACATTGACCCAATGTAATTGCTGACTGGAGAGAAAAGATATGACTTGGGGATTTGTCAGAATCTCTGTTGACCGGTGACTTAAAGCTATTGAGATAATGAACTTTCATAAACAGAAGAAAAATGATAGCTAAGTTGTTGATAGATGAGGGTGAGCCATTACTTGCTCGGCCAAGGACCTTCCTGCAAAAAATATACTGAGCTGTGAGTGACTGACTGACTTCTCCAGCTGCGGTGTGAATCCGAGAGGGAGGGGAGGGAATTGGAGAGGAAGAGTTACAAGGCAGAGGAAGATGGACTGTAGTTAAAAAGAGGCAGGGCAGAGAGGGAAAGATTTTTTGAAAACATATTTTATTGGTTTTTAGACATCATACAAACCGAAGTCAGCTCCTATTACACTTTGGACCCATCAAATATATTTCCAAGTTTATCCCCAACCAAACACCTCAATATCCTCCCTCTCCATATGGCAATTGGTGTGGGTACATTTCAAAGGATATATATTACAGCATAGCACCAGCAATAATGGGAATGCTCATAACACAGTGCGCTTACTAATTGTCACATGTATGCTCTACACAGTTCAATCTTCCCCCTTCGCCTGAGAATTCAGTAGAGCCTGTACCATTGTGTCCCAAGCTTTAGCCATTTCCAGAGCTTTTTCATTGTTCGTTCGTTTGGCCAGTTGGAACCTAACGGAGCTCTCGCTGCTAGCCCATCTATGTAGCTCCGCTCTCCATCTCTTACACGATGGCCCTTCTTTCGATTTCCAGTGCCAAGTAATTTCCCGCTTGGCTAAAAGTAATCCTAAAGCAATGAACTTACTGGTTACTTTAGTTTTGGGCGTGTGCGGGAACCAATGTAGCAGGCATACAGCAAGATCAAAGTTCAATTGTCTATCAGTGATTTCCTTGAGGAGCTCCCCCACTTCCATCCAATAATCCCCCAAAACTGGGCAGCTCCAGAGCATGTGCTCCAGTTCCGCACCCTGTTCCGAGCACCTAGGGCACGCTGCGCTGCGGACTTGAAAGTATTTCTGGATCTTGCCTGGGGTTAGGTAGGCTCGGTGCAAAAAAAAAATTGTACTTGCTGAAAGCGCGCATTTCTGCTCCCCTTCCATGTTCTCCCCGTGATGTGACCCCACACTGTGTCTGGTATCGGTTTGCCTATGGCCGCCTCCCATTTCAGTTTCAATCCATCTAGGGGCCGGAGTCCCTCGCGCAACATTCGAGACTGGAGGCATGTAACTGCTTTAAAGGTCCCCGCCGCCATTACTACATATTGGCAAGCCATAGTTGTCACTGGTTCCGCCTGTCCCCCCTTGCCGCCGCTACTGCCGCGTGAATCAGGAAACTACCATCTGGGAGACCATATCTGTCCTGCAGGGTTTGGAACGTCAGCAGCACCTCATCCTCATATAAATCACCTACCACTTGGAGTCCTAGCTGTTCCCAGTCCATGAGGGGGGATCAGTCTCCACCATGTGGCAGTGCCGTCAGCATCCCCAATGGGATTTCAGGTGCATACGGGTGGGTCACCCCAGCTCTACACTGACTCCTATTCCAACAGAGCCTAAGGGTTTTCTCTTCCATTGTCAAATCTTTTAAGTTAAGTTTATGTTGCATTATTATGTAAGAAAGGATATGTCTTGGAATCCCCACACCTTGCAACCTTTCAGGACCCCGAAATTTCGCTGCAACGTGTTGCGTGAGCACCTGCAGCTGGGCGGCCAAATAGTAAAGCTCAAAGTCTGGAACTGCCATCCCACCCTCTGCCTTAGGCCTCATCAATGTTGTCAAAGCCACCCTCCGCCGACCAGCCCCCCACAGAAAGCCAACAATCATAGAGCGCAGTTCTTTAAACACACTCGGGGGAACCCAGATCGGTAAAGTTCGGAAATAATAAAGCAATCGAGGTAAGGCCACCATTTTAAGAAGAGCCACTCTCCCCACCACTGAGAGAGGGAGTGTAGACCAGAACGCCATGCTTCCCTTCAGAGCACTGATACAGCGCCTTACATTCCCCTCCAACATGTCCGCGGCGGCATGATAGATTCGAACTCCCAAGTATGTCAAACAGGTCGGTTCCCATGTCATCACCCTGGGCAACTGCGGCGACTGCGCACACGGTTATAACGGGAAGAGACCTGTCTTGCGCCAGTTCACCTGCAAGCCCGAGAGCGCTCCAAAGTGCGTGAGCAGGGAGATTGCACTCTGCAAAGAATCCTCAGTATTGTCTAAAAACAGGAGCAGGTCATCTGCATAGAGTGATATGTAATGGGGTACATACTGCAACCACAGACCCTGGTAGACACGTCCCGACCTAGCCTGTGCCGCTAGAGGTTCTATTGCCAGGGTTAACAATAGTGGGGATAACGAGCACCCCTGTCTCGTTCCTCGCTGCACTGAGCACTGCACTGAGATCATGTCTCCCAGCCGCACTCTTGCCCTTGCCGAGGAGTACAATGCCCTCTTCCACGCCCCAAAGTGTTCCCCCAAGCCAAATTTCTCCAGTACCCTATACAGGAACTCCCACTCCAGGCTATCGAAAGCCTTCTCTATGTCAACCGACAGTGCCATTGGTAACCGTGCACCGTGATGTTCTCCTCCCATAATCCGCACCAATCTCCGGATGTACGAAGACGTGTTACGCGTGGGGATAAATCCCGCCTGGTCAGTATGTACCAGCGTGGTCATATATGGCAGTAATCGGGTCGCCAGGATCCAGCTCAGTATTTTATAGTCCACCGTCAACATAGACAGTGGCCTATAGGATGTCACATCCGAGTCTCCTCTGCCGGGTTTCAGAAGGGGGATGATCAACGCTTCACGCATGGAAGTGGGTAACTGACCCAACACCTTGGCCTCTGCATATACTTCCAGCAGGCGGGGCGCCAAGACGTCCACATAGTGTGTGTAAAATTCGATTGGCAGCCCGTCCGCTCCCGGCACTTTATTTCTGGCCATGCTCTTGATCGCACATCGGATCTCTGACAGTGTTACATCTCCCCCTAGTGTCACGGCCTGCTCCTCCTCTAATCGCGGAAGGGGGATCTCGGCCAGATAGTCCTCGATGGCTGTCCCCTTTCCCGCCAACCTGCACTGGTACAGTGACTCGTAATACGTTAGGAATCTCGACACCACCTCCCCCTGTGAGTATACCATGACTCCTGCCGCAGTTTCTATTTTCATAAGCGGGTTTCCTCTCTGGACTGGGTTTGCTATTCGTGCTAGCAGCGTGCCCACTTTATCTCGTTCTGCATGGGCCTTCACCAAGTAGTTTTTGTGATCGAAACAGAGCAAGCGCTCCACTTCAACCGCCACCGCTTCCTTCGCCTCAATGAGCGTCGCCTGCAATGCCGGCTGCTCAGGCCTTTGTTTCTCCACTTCCCTCAGGCGGTCTTCGGCTTTGGCCACATCGTTCAAGATCACTTTCCTTATCCCAGAGTATTTGCTAATACAGAGCCCTCGTATCACCACCTGGAAGGCGTCCCATTCTCCTGCCCTAGAGGAAGCGGTTCCCTGATTAACCTCAAAATAATGCTCAATGCCCTCCTTAACCTCTGTCCGGAAGACCTGATCCTCCAGTGTCTCTGGGCGAAGCCTCCAAGTGGGTATGGAGGACCTCTCCCATAGCCAATTAAAAGACAGCAACAGTGGGTTGTGGTCTGAAATGGTTCTAGCCAGGTACTCGGAGTGCGCCGCTATGTGTGCTATCGACTTAGAACATAGTATAGCATCTATCCTGACGTGCAGTTCATGCACTGCCGAATAAAAGGAATAATCTCTTTCTTGTGGGTGGTGTGCACGCCATGTATCCATCAGCCCCCATCTCTCCTGCCAATCTAAGCGTTTCCCAGCCAATCTGCGAACCGGAGAGTCCGCCAACGGGGGATGTGATCTGTCAAGAACTATGTCTGTGATGGAGTTGTAATCCCCTCCCACTATCGCCGGTCCAGCCAGGTAATGTGCCAATGTTCCTTAGATATGATCCAGGAAGCGTGGCTGGTCCACGTTTGGGGCGTAGATACTGCTAAGGACAATATCTGTACCATGTAACCTCCCTTCAACTGCCACATATCTGCCCTCGGGGTCTAAAATATGGTTCAAGGCCAGAAAAGGAACACCCGCCCTCACCCAAATCAGTGTCCCTCTTGCAAACGCCGAGTACGACGTGCTAAAGATCTGGCCCCTCCATCTGCGTTGCAATGCTAGTCCTTTCCGTTTTAGTGAGATGGGTCTCCTGAAGCAGGGCTATGTGAACTCCCCTCCGCACTAGGTATGAGTGTACTTTATGCCGTTTCGCCATAGAATTCAAACCGCGAACATTCCATGTGATACAGCGCAATTCAAGTAACGTGCCCATTGTGTGCATTCCTCCGCTCCCTGGGCCACCACATATGGTCATCCACACCAAATCTGCCACCCCAAACAACAATACCCCAGTTAACAACCCCCACCTCCCCCCAGAACAGGACCTAATACAAATTTTTCAGCCCCCCATCCAAACCACACAACACACTCAGCTATATCCTGTAGTAGCCACTACAGGCTTGCCTTAAAGGCAAGAGGGGGTCGCTCGGCCCCAACAGGCAGCCGCGCCAGCCACGTACCCCACCGCCTTATGATCCCATAACGAGTTCACAGGATCCATATACTCCCCCATTTTGCCTAAATCCAAGGACATAACTACCATTCAGAGACAATGCAGCAATCGTCAACAGCTAGTCCACGTAGTCATTCATCGAGCATGCCATCCGCAGTCCCGGGTGTCACCTCCGGACCCTTAGTACTATCAGTTTCTGAACGCCCAGCCTCCGATCGCGGCCTGTCTTCCTCCGAATCAGTCCCAGCTGCCGACTCTGTTCTCTGTGATCCGGTGATCGCAGCTGTTGCTTCCAATGCCCCTTTCCTTTCCTCCGCTGTTTGTGAGAGCATCCGCAGCCGCAAAGCCCTGTTCTTCTTCTGTAGCCTCTGGGATTTGCGCACTCGCGGTTCTTGATACTGTTCTACATACCGTTGATCTCTACGATCTGTTCCTGCTCTGTAGGTTTCCAGCCTGGTCCAAGCTTCCTCAGGAGTGAGGAAGAACTGTGTTATGCCATCCACTATGATTCGTAGCTTTGCAGGGAAGATCAACGAATATTGGATCCCTTCCTCTCTGAGCTCTTTTTTGACCGCAAGGAACGATGCACGACGTCTTTGAATGTCTTGTATGTAATCCGGAAATATTGTCACCTTGCTATTCTCCACAACAAAGGGTCCAGCCAGTCGAGCTTTCTGGATCAGC
Organism: Lissotriton helveticus; assembly: GCF_964261635.1. Classification (NCBI taxonomy): domain Eukaryota; kingdom Metazoa; phylum Chordata; class Amphibia; order Caudata; family Salamandridae; genus Lissotriton; species Lissotriton helveticus. The sequence continues at coordinate 1,853,506,377 of NC_136061.1, read as the reverse complement.
AGGTCTCTATCCTTATAGTGGAGCAGTCTGGCCACTACTGGCCTAGGAGGGCGGCCCTGTAGCGGCGGCCGCGCCGGTATTCTGTGCGCCCTCTCAAGTGTGAAGAAAGTGGACAGTCCCTCCGGAGCCACCGTCGTCCTGAGCCAATGTTCCAGATAGGCGATCATATTGGTTCCTTCTATTTTTTCCGGAAGGCCAACCACGCTTATGTTATTGTGTCTGTTTCGGCTTTCGGAATCTTCCGCCTTCTTCTCCAACGCCTCAATGCGGTTTAGGGCATCCGCCATTTTGGCTGCCAGGGCGGTATGAGCCGGCGCCAAGTCTCGAAGGGAGTCCTCATTTGCCTTTACTTTATCTGCCAACTTCGAATGGTCGGCCCGCAGGAGCCCAAGCCCGGTCGCCACCTGTGCAATATCCAGTTGTAGGGCTTCTTTTGACGCCGCAATGGCGTCCCGGATCCTGTCAAATTGTTGTTGAAGGCCTGGGTCTGGTATCGATTCCGCAGCCCCATGGTCTACAGTGGCAAGATCATCTGGTTCCACAGTCTCATCTTTTTTGCTTTTGGGCTTCATTGCAGCTGAAGAGCCCCCTCGGTGCTATGCGACACCCGGTTTCCTCTCAAGATTGCCCGCTCCACCTGGGTGTCGCCGTCTAGGCCCCACTGCGTCCACTCTCCACTCACGTGCGTGAAGTATATTCCTCACACCACCCCACCGCGCTCCTGGGAGCCCAGAACCCCGGTACCGAGCACCGGTCCTGTCGCTCCAGGTGTCTGTCCGCACCAATCAGGGCCAGTACACGTTAGTGCAGCTTCGGTGGGGCCCTCCGTCGCATCAGCCGGACGGGTGCTCCGCCATCTTGTGCCGGGTGTAGAATTCGGCTACAACAGTTCCCCGGGCTCGAGCACCAAAAAGTCCTCCTCCGTTATGTGCTGCGGTTCCACGTGTCTGCGCCGAGACTCAAAGTCACTCGCACTCTCTCGCAAGCCCCGCTACGGGCCTCCAATTCATCCCGTTGCAGGAGTAGTCATCGGCGCTCCGAGACCTTCGCCACTTTGTCGACCTGTAGTGAGCCGCAGCAACACGATTTCTCGGCCCGCAAGGGTCGACGATGGCCCCAGCTATTCCGCCAGTGGACGTCTGTTGGTCACAGGCGCCCCAGGGATTCGGGGTGCCAGGTTTCGGCGGCAGATTTAGGGGGATAACAGGATTATTGCCTGGATCAGGCACGGAGCTCCGAGCTCACGCCGCCATTCCCGTCGGCGCCCAAGCCACGCCCCGGCAGAGAGGGAAAGATGGGTGACAATCTGTAGTCAGACACAGAAGCAAGGAAGTTTAGAAGATTTAGCAGGTGAGCATTAAGAAATGGGAAATAACAGAAAAAGCGGGGAGAGCGAAGACATGCCATGGAAGAGGGGTGACACTGCAACAGGCTGATGAGAAAAGTCAGCAGGGTTGGGTCACAGTCAGCAGTGTGACTTGTGACTGACTGTGAGCGCCTTAAATACCAGCCAATCTGAGACACCAGTCTGTAGCAATATGCCCATATCCACGAATAGTTATGGCCGTTTTTGCCTCCCCACGCTCCTCTGCTTCCAGTCCTCCTGCCTACCACGTAAGCCAACCAAAGCGTGATATTTTGGACGCGAGGGTGCATGTTCCGATAAGAAAATAGTGCTAAATGCATAGACTGAGTTGGGACAAAATGCTACCCCAAGAACACATTTAGGGAGCGGAAGTGACTACTCACACTCGCTATTCATGTTCCGTTGCATTTAGAGCTTTTTCTTAGTGCAAAATGCATCCTGAAGTTTACTTTGTGCTACGAAATAGCACACAACGCAGAATTACTCTTCTTGCATAATCCTATGGAATCGCACGGAATTCTTCGATAATTCGGTGTGATTATGCCACATGGAATAACTTGAGTTATGCCCACTCATAGTGACAATGAGTTTGTTAACTCGGCTCGCTACAGCCAAGCAGTGCTTAAATTGAGCCGGCAGTTTCTGGTGCTTGATTCCAGCACTTAATTGTCAACACCAGTGCTTAGGACGGTCTGCCTTATGGCAGCACTGTTTGTCTAATTTAGAGATGAGCACAACAGCAGTTATTTATTAATTCAATGTACTTTCAAAATCACTAATGCTGGCAGCCCAGGCCTTTCTTATAGCTTTGGATGGCCTGGAAGAGTCTGAATTGTCACACTTGTAGGAGTCTGATGGTAGTTGTGTTGGTACTGTCATTGGCTGCGCTGGCAGAGGCAATGGGTGATGCAAGCTGCAGTGGCCTCCTGATGAGGGCCCTGGCACTTATTTTTTTTTTTACAAATGAAGCTCTGCAGCTAAGCTAGGTCCATGGCTCAGTTGTGGCTGTGCCTTTAGGTAATGACGTGATGGAGAGCTGGACGATACCTGTAGGTATCAGTGTCCCTTCACCAGCAGGGTTTACTCCACCTTTCTCTCTTTGATGGGGGATAAATTGCAGACAAGCACCATTATCTCTTTTTAGATAGAAAATGGTGCAACTGAATGGAAAGGAAATGTATACCCAGAAGACAAACTCAACATGACCTTATGTTCAACAAAACATTTAATATTAATGTAAAACATGAATAGTAATTAGATAATCTTACAGTGGGTTCTTAACTGCGAGCAGCCAGGAAAGAGACTGTCATGGGCGCATTCTGGAATATTACGCTGTGTTACTATTTTCCTGTGACGTAAGAGGACATGGAGAGGATAAGAGGACTTAAGACGTTTTGGGCACACTCTGTCCTCTAGACCTTTGATGTAGAGTAGCCACTTGGATTACTCCAGTTCGGCTCATGTCACGAGTGACATTCAACTAGTCCAGTTTTGCCGCCATCATCAGTAAGTATTATGCTGGGGCTGTAGCAGCAGTGCTTAATTTGTAAAACAAATAAGTGTTGGCCCTCGTCAGAAGGCCACCGCAGGTTGCACCACACATTGCCACTGTACCTACTCAACTACTAACCATCACACTGCGGCTACAAGTGTGACAATTCAGATTGTTCGAGTATGCCAAAGCTTTAAGAATGCTCTAGGTGTCAGATGTTAGTTGGTTTGAATGTGTATTAAATTACCAAACAACTGTTGTTCTGCTCATCTTTAAAGTACACAAACAGCGCCACCATGTGGCAGCTGTCATAAGTGCAGGTTCTGGCAATTTAGTGTCAGTGTTCAGCACCGGAAATCACCGGCTCAAATTAAGCACTGTAGTAGCCCCACACATCTGGTGGAAAAACATGAAACTACAAGACCAGTGAAGACTGGCCAAAATCCACTTTCATGACATGGTGCCGGCTAAAAGCTGCGTAAAAACACAGGCAGACATTTGGATCTGATCTCTCAACATGTGAGTAGTGTTTCCTCTTCTGTGAATATTCTGCCAGTCTCTGAGAGACCGAATACATGCAGTCCATTGTACTCCTTGGGTCCTTTTCATCAGAATAAGCTCCACTTTACCTGTCTGCGCGTGGAAACACCACAGACCTGCTTTGTTTCACCTGGAGCTTCAGACTGTTCAGAAAAGCCAAAAGCTCTGGTGGGATCTGTGGGGAGGTGTAGCATCGTGCTACAAAGAACCACAGACACAGGTTCTACTTTCAAGGAGCTTTATTCACTGCTACTTGTCTGTACCCTGTCCCTACTCTAACTGCCTCTCCCTCGTCGGTCCCCTCCTCTTCCTGTCCACCCCCTAAGCTCCACCCACAACCACTAGACTGCTAACTTCACAACATCTCCCCCCTTTGTAACAAAACAAATAAACACCCTGACTTCTTAGTCCATTTCTTCAATAAGTCTTTTGGGTGGACGTATGTCACGATGAGGTCGTGGTGACCTGGTTCTCAGATTAGTGTCACTCCGTGTTTCATTGATTGGACCAGTGTTCTCACGACTGACTGAAGGTGGTTCTTCCGAACCGGGAGTGTCCATTTCACTCATTGAAACCTCGGTGGCGTCGTGTGGCAATTTCTTGAAGTGCGAGATATTTCTCGTGATTCGTCTCTGTTCTAATTCAGCAGTCAACATAGTTCCTTTCCTTTTCGTGACCAGTAACGGTTCGTCCTTGATCAGGCAGTCAGTCTTTTTCTGCTGTTCTTGCTTGACAAGCACCCGGTCTCCTTCATGTAACGAGAGTGACCTCGCTCTTCTCCTGTGATCTGCATACGACTTCATTTTGTCTTTTCGGCGCTGGTCTGTCTTCATCATTTCTTGATGATCTTGATCGGGTGACAATGACGGTCGTAAGGCCCCTTCCCACGTTGGGATGCGGTTCCTCATGGGACGCCCCAGCATGAGTGTTGCCGGGCATTTTCCTGTGGTAACGTGAGGAGTTGTCCGGTAAGCTCGGAGGACCTCGTTGAGGGCGACTTGTAGATCTTTCCCTTCCGCTGTCGCATGTTGAAAAGTCTTTTTGAGCGTGGCCATGAATCTTTCAATTGTTCCATTGGCCTGTGGCCAGAGGGGTGTAATCTTACGATGATGGAAATCCAGGTGTTTCGCAAAAGCTGCAAAGTCATGTCCATTAAACGGGGGCCCATTGTCTGTCTTAACCTTGGAGGGAACTCCCGAGGCCGCAAAAACTTCATCAATACCTTTAGAGTGCTTACGGCATTTGTAGATGACACAAAACGTGCAATGGGGTATCTAGAGTGTTCATCAATGATGGCCAGCACATACTTGCCCGATGCCAAGGGTCCATAGAAATCAATAGCAATTTCTTGCCACACTCCAGGTGGTAGAGGGGTCATGTTTAGGGGTGCTGGAGGGTCACTCTTGCTCGTAAGTTGACAAAGATGACAGTCCTTCAAGGTAGCTTCTACCATTTGGTCGAGATACGGAAACCACACTCGCTCTCTCAATGCGCGTTTGGTTGACACAATACCCCGATGTCCTTCATGGGCAAGGGCAACCACTCCTTGTCTCAGTTGAGTGGGAATCACGATTCTCTGGTCTCGCAGTATTATGCCATCCGTGGTGGCTGACAGCTCACTGCACACATGCCAGAAGGCCTGCATTTCTTGTTTGAGGACAGGATCAGTCTCTTCATCCTGAGAATCATGCCTCCACCTGTTGTGTCGAATCCTGCGCAAGACCTTCTGCAGGACGATATCTTGTGCTGTACTTTCTCTGATGGCGTCCATTGGGATCGCGGGAGGAAGAGCCTGATCGGTCACGAAATGTATGTACTCTTCCGCTATGGACGATTTAGAGACTGATGATGTAGCCGGGTGTCTGGACATATAGTCAGCTGGGTTTTCTGACTTCCCTGGCTTGTGGATGATGGTGAATGTGTACTCCTGTAGCCTTAGGCCCCACCTTTCGATTCTCGGGGGCATCTTTCTGTAGATGGTGACAAGAGCCTGATGATCTGTAATTAAAGTGAAATGTTTTCCATATATGAAGACATGAAAATGTTCACATGCCCACACTACGGCAAGACTTTCTTTTTCAGGCTGCGAGTATGCCCGCTCCGGGTCGGTCAAGCTACGACTCGCATATGCGATTATTCGACGTGGATCTGAGCCGTTGTCATACTGTGCCAAGATGGCACCAAGACCAACAGGGCTGGCATCCACAGTTATTTCAGTTTTTCTTTTTGGGTTGAAATAGGACAGGTGATCCGCAGATGCTACCGCCTTTTTGATTTCCTTGAAGGATTTCTCACATTGGGGAGTCCACTCAAACGGCTGGCCTTGTTTGGTCAGCAGGCGAAGGGGATGGCTGATTGTTGCGTAGTCTCTGATATAGCGAGCGCAATAACTGGCCATACCGAGAAATGACCTGAGCTCACTGACGTCTTGGGGACTCTTGGTGTTGTTTAGAGTCCCAATCTTATCGGGGTCAGGTTTCATGCCAGCGCCTGAGAAGATATGACCAAAGAATTTAAGTGTGTCCTGATGGAATTCGCACTTCTCTTTGTTGAGAGTCAGGTTTGCTTCTAGTAGTGCGTGGCAAACACGATTGAGTGCAATGTCATGTTCTCGCAGATCTGAACCATAGACAAGGATGTCATCGCTATAGTTGAAGGCATTGGGAATGTTCTGAATGACCTGCCGAATGGCTTCCTGGAATATTTCGGCTGCAGAGGAAACCCCAAAACTGAGTCTCTTATATCTGAACAACCCCAGGTGGGTTGCAAACGTGGTGATGTATCTCGACTTTGCCTCGAATTCTAACTGGTGGTACCCCTTATTTAAGTCCAACTTGGAAAATATCTTCGCTCCGTTTAGGGCCGAGATCATATCACTCAAGTGTGGCCCCGGATGTCGTTCTCTTTCGATTGCAGTGTTGGGCAGGCGCATATCCACACAGAGTCTGACTTTGTTGGCCGTGCCCTTTTTGGGAACGATAACTACTGGGGACACCCACGGTGTTGGACCCTCAGTGCGCTCGATGATATCAGCAGCTAGCAAGTCCTGGAGTTCTTCTTCTACAGCGGTTTGGAGATGGAATGGTACCCGTCGAGGGTGTTGAGCGACAGGTCTGATTTGCTCATTAATGTGTAATCGTACTTGGCAATCCTTTAGCTTGCCTAGTCCTTGAAATAGTCTGGGAAACTGGCGGGTCACATCTTGGTTTCCGCTGACCTTGAAAAGGATTTCCACTAGATGAAGACGTTCAGCTGTCGGGAGACTCAGCAGACAGTCCGCTTCCGGGCCCTTAATGACATGGATTACTGCTGGGATGGTTGTGTCCTCATGTTGGAGGGTCGTCGAAAACTTCCCGAGGCAAGGAAGTGGCTTCTTAGCCATCCATGTAAAGACTCTGACTGGTGCAAAGGTCAGTGGAGGACGCGGCTTCATTCTTTCATATTCGGTGACTGGAATATAGTTCAGGGATGCACCTGAGTCTAGTACAAATTGTGTGTCATGATTGCCAACTTTGATGTCCAGCCTGGGATATGTCTTAAGCTGGTCTGGATCTGCGGCTAAGTTCAGATATTCAATGGTATATGTTGAGTCTCTGGATGACGGTCTAGATTCCTGGGATGGTGACCTCCGTTCCCACCTGGACCGACGTGACTCTCGTCTGGAGTGTGACGACCCAGAAGACTGTTCAGCTTGGTCTTGGACAGCTCGTGCATGGTGTCTTCGGGTGCCGGATCGGGACGTTCTCGGGGTACCTCTTCGTGAGTCGGGCTGAGCTGTCTTTGTGGCACCACTTCGTCTCTCCTTATTGTATTCCCCACACATCACTTCAAAATGATTTGTTCGACCACACTTCCGACATCTTTGTCCCATGGCAGGACAGCTGTCTACATGGGGGTAATCATACCCACAACGGTAGCATTTCTTCACGTTCTCGGTTCTCCTTTCCTTCTTCCACGGTTCTCGCCGCTGATGTCTTGATCGCTCTCGACGTGATGACGGACGTGACCTCCAGTGTTTGTCACTCGAGCGTCTTCGATACTCATTCTTGGCGTGCACGCGGCGCACTTGTTCGCGACTTCCTTTGTGTCCCGTTTCGATGTCTGCTGCATACTCTTCTGCTTGATCAAATACTCGTGTCATCTCCTCGATATCGTCAAGGCTATGTTCCTTTCTCAATAGTCTTCTCCTCAATTGGTCGGAGTGACACCCATCAATTATTTGTGACTTAATTGCAGCATCTGTTGAGAAATTATCAAATGCACAATGCTTGGCTAGTCTCCTCAGTCGCATCATGAAAGCGCTCATTGGTTCCTCCTTCCCTTGACGAGCCGAGTGAAATGTATGGCGTTCATAATCGACGTTCTTTTTGTGAAGGAATCTCTTGTTTAATGCATCACGCACTTTGTCATAGGTGTCCGCCTCTGCGGCAGGAAGGTCTTTGATTATTTTGACTATCTCCCGCCCCGCCAAGTTGCGCAGGGCAATCAACTTCTTTTTGTCCTCAATCACTTCTGATCCTTCGATATAATCTTCGAATTCTTCGAACCATTCCTGCCACTTGGGGCCCATGGTTCCCCCAGTGGTCACTTTGAGGGGTTCGGGCGCCCGCAGGTGCGATCCACCTGGAACCTTAGGCTTGGTATCTGCCAGTGGCGGTGGATGTCTATCATCATCAGACATCTTTGCGGGGTTTGTTTGTGTCTTTTTTACACTCCCTTGGTCTCACCAATGCTTGTTTCTTTGTCGATTCTTGTTTCTTTTCAGGTACCAATGCTTGTTTCTTTGCCAATGCTTGTTTATTTTCAGGTACCAGTGCTTGTTTCTTTGCCAATGCTTGTTTATTTTCAGGTACCAATGCTTGTTTCTTTGCCAATGCTTGTTTCTTTTCAGGTACCAATGCTTGTTTCCTTGCCAATGCTTGTTTTATTTTCGGGTGCCAATGCTTGTTTCTTTTGGAATGCCTGACTTCAAAATGGCCGCCTACAGTTTGCACAGGGAAGGTGTCCCGAAAGTTGCCTGACTCAAAGATGGCCGCCGTGATCATCCACAGGCACTACTTTCCCTCTCTTCATTCAACTCTTTTCCTTCACCCAGGACTCACCGGCGGTCGTATTCAGGAGCAGTATTCTCAGGATTCAGCTCCCTCAGGTCACCGCTACCGTCAGGTGAGGTTGGGGTGGGCTCCCGCCTTACTTTGCAGGGTCCTCCGCGGTGGCTTGCCAAGTCTCACGCATCGGGCGTGAGATTTTCCGACGTCGGAGTCACTGAAGCTCCGATTATTTCGCGCTCAGCAGCGCTCAGCAGCAGGCCTTTTGTGGGGCGATTTACCCCAAGATTTACTCTGCCCCGACCACAGCAGGCATCAGGTTGGGTTGGGGTAGGCTCCCAGCTCACTTTCGACGTTCCCGCTTCTTCGGTGCCGATAGCGTGCCAAAGCTCACGCATCAGGCGGAGCTCGCGCTTTCGGCGCGAAAACTTCTTCTTGGCTCGAGCGTTCCAACGCTCGTGGTAGTGGCTCCCTCGGACTCCCACACTCACAGGAGGGGCAGGGTCACCTACTCTTGCTCTCTTCTTCGGTTGGCAGCCTCATACAGCAGCGGACCTTTTTCTTCAACGCTGCAGGGGACAGGGTGCTTCCATTCAATTCTGTGCGCTGCAGTCCTGCTTATCCCACCCTCGTCGCCAGTTGTAGCATCGTGCTACAAAGAACCACAGACACAGGTTCTACTTTCAAGGAGCTTTATTCACTGCTACTTGTCTGTACCCTGCCCCTACTCTAACTGCCTCTCCCTCGTCGGTCCCCTCCTCTTCCTGTCCACCCCCTAAGCTCCACCCACAACCACTAGACTGCTAACTTCACAACAGGAGGGACGGTGAACTAAAGAGTAAATCGAACCCAGAGCTATCAATTTACTCAGTAATTACATGTGTCTCATTGGAACCTCCGGGTTCCTCTCTGAATACCCACTAACTGCCCCCAGGAGTTAACAGAAACCCTGTCACAGTAATCTGGGGGTGCGGGTCGGGGCTCATGCTTAGGGCATTAGTGTTTGGATAGTTAACTGGGGTGATTCTGCACTCTGCTCCCTCTTCTCGTCGGATAGAATGCTTTGATTTCTGATTAGTCTGTTTCTGAAGAGAAAACATCATGCTCTGTGCTCAGTGTTTCAACAGTTTCACAAAATACAGGAAACACGCTAGATTCATTGTTTCCCTGTCAGAATGTCAATAATCCAGTGGCTTTACTAATAAATAATTTGCTTTGTGGTGCAGGGTGTGCTTGATCTGTGATGGTGTATTACGCACAATGAGTAGGACTTAGCCTGGAGTGTTCTGGTTACAGCTCCACGGGACATCACTGATTCTTGCTCGGACTATTGTCGTGACACTGCAGTGTGCTGAAGCTTCAGTAGGCTACAGGTGTGCTGGAGCACCGCATGGCCTTTATTGTGCTGTACTAAGAGGTACTGGATAAACTGCTGCTCTCCTCCCTGTCAGATTGAGAATGACAGCATAATTAAATGGTTGCAGACTGTATCATCCTGTCGGGTTGAGAATCACAGCATCATCCTATGAGTGCAGACCGCAGTCTCTGGTCAGGTCAAGATTTACAGCCGTCACTCAATGATTGCAGACTGTATCGTCCTGTCGGGTTAAGAATCACAGCGGTCGTTCTGTGGTTGTGGCTGAATGAATGAATGAATGAAACGGTTCTTATCTAGCGCAAACTTAGCCCAATGGGCGTCAAGGCGCCTAAATCAAATATAGAGGCCAGAACCTCCTCTCTGCAGCAATTCTCTCATTGGTAGGCACTCCTAAAAAAATAAGTTTTAAGAGCCTTTTTGAATAGCTCTAATGACGGGAGAGTTTTTATATCGATAGGAATAGAATTCCAAAGCTGAGGGGCGGCCACGGAAAAAGCCTTGGCTCCCCATCTAGCAAGCTTGATACGGGGCACAACAAGTTGACAAAGTCCCGCAGAGCGAAGACCTCTTGAGGGAACATACCGCGCAATCAGAGAGCCAATAGCAGTCGAGGAGCCTTCTGACAACGCTCTGTAAACTAAACACAGAATTTTAAAAGAAATTCTGTGTTGTACAGGAAGCCAGTGGAGTTCTTTCCTAGCTGCGGTGGCAGACGAGGTTTTCGGAAGAGCCAGAACAAAACGCGCTGCAGCATTCTGAACAATCTGCAGGCGATGTAAAAGACTCTTATTGACTTCCATATAGAGAGAGTTGCAATAGTCTAGCCTCGAGCCCACCAGAGCGACTGCAACCTGTTTGCGCGCCTCGGGGGAAAGATACTCGCGGATTCTATTCAGTATCCTAATCACACCCCAGCAAGTGGCCACTGTCCTGTTGACTTGAGAGGATAGAGAGAGCGAGGTATCAAATATTACACCCAGATTTCTGGCAGATTGGGAAGGAGTGGGGCAGGCGCCGAGAGAAGATGGCCACCACTCACTCGACCAAACATCTCGGTCCTTCCCAAAAATCAACACCTCCGTCTTTTCGACGTTCAGTTTAAGGGAATTTATAGTCATCCAGTCTGCCACATACTGCATGCATACCCTAAAACTGGCGGCAGATGACCTGACAGAGGAGTGGGCCAGTGATACCATAATCTGGGTGTCATCTGCGTAGGACACCACCTCCATCCCCTGAGATCTGACTAGTCTTGCCAGGGGAGCCACATAGATGTTGAACAGGGTCGGACTTAAGGCCGACCCTTGAGGCACCCCACACTGCAGTGACTTAGCAGGGGAGAGGTAGTTCCCAAGCATCACTCTCTGCTCCCTTTCCAACAGAAAGGAGTTGAGGAGGCTCAGGGCCGTACCCATGACACCAGCTTCCCTAAGCCGAGATGTAAGGATGGCGGGGGACAGGGTGTCAAATGCGGCCGTGAGGTCAAGGAAAACCAAAACCGTAGTTTGGCCAGAGTCCACTTTGCGTCGGATGTTATCGACCACACATGTGAGGGCGGACTCGGTGCTATGGTGTTTTCTGAAACCATGTTGTGTATTATCAAGGTATTCAGAAGAGTCAAGAAAGGAGGACAGATGAAGATTCAGATGCGCCTCAAGCATCTTAGCAGGAGCAGGGAGAAGGGAGATTGGCCTAAAATTTTTCAAAAGGGCCGGATCGAGGGAAGGTTTCTTAAGAAGAGGTTTCACAATCGCCTTCATCCATACAGGTGGAAAGGAGCCCTGGGAAATAGCCTTATTCATGATCTCAAGCATAGAAGGAAGAAGGCTATTTCTACACTCTTTCAGTTTTTTCAGAGGCAAAGGGTCCAGAGGGGAAGCAGATTTAATCCTGTCAAGTAACAAATTCAGTCCTTCGAGAGATAGAGAAGGAAATTCCATAAATAGGTGGGAAGGGTCTCTACCTAACGCCTCAAGACTGGAAATGACAGGCGGGATACTTAGATCCAGAGCATGGCAATGAGCTTCCAAAGAGACATGAATGTCAAGAATTTTATTATGAAAGAAGTCAGCAATGCTATTGCAGAGTTCTTGTGAGCTGACTACGGGGTCCGGAAGTTGCAGGGAGCATAAGGTGTCGGCGATTTTAAAGAGCTCCCTGGAAGAGGAAAGAGAGCTGGTGAGATTGGAGAAATACTCCTGCTTCTCTATTACCACTCTTTGTTTATATTCCCGTAGGGCAGACTTGTGAGCCTCTCGATCATTAAGATCCCAGGATTTCCTCCAAGTTCTCTCACTGCTCCTGCATCCTTGCCTCAAGAGTCTCAACTGATCAGAAAACCAAGGTGCCGTAGGCTTTCGGCGAGCTACATAGCGCAGGGATGAGGGGGCAAGTTGTTCCACAGCATTGGATATGGAGTCCATCAAATCTTGAGCTGTATCGGCTGCATCTTTTGAAGATAGAGATGCAAGGGTGGGAATAAGTGGGACAAGAGCCTCATCCGAGATATTCCTAAGATTTCTCCTCAAAGTAAAAGGTGATGCTACCAAATCAACAGGGCATGAGACAGGAAGGGAAAGTTCCAGTGGCACGGCATAGTGATCTGTCCAGACCAACGGTAGCGGGGGACCAGTAGAAAGCCTGGCGTCATTAGAAAATACCCCGTCAAGTATATGCCCAGCCGAATGTGTGGGGCTGTTCACAAGTTGGACAAAATCACATGCTCCCAGTGACTCAACCAGTGATATAGTATCCTTAGAATTGACCTCATCCAAATGAAAATTAAAATCACCCAGAATGGTGAAGGCCGCTCTTCCAAAATAAGGCTCCAAAATAGTCAATAATTCTGATGAGAAACGGGCTCTAGGACCAGGGGGCCTATATACCAGAATCCCAGTAAAGGAAACCGATGGGGAGAGAGTAATACAAAAGTAAAATGATTCAAGACTATCAGAGGGCTTCGATAGTGGTTTAATCAGACATGAAGAGGAGGATTTAAAAAGAATGGCAATACCTCCTCCTCTGCGTAAGGGTCTGTCATGCCTATGAAGAGAATAGCCGTCAGGGATGGCCATAATCACCTCATGTCCTGAGGTATCTGAGGCCCAGGTCTCCGTAATGAACACCCAATCCGGCTGTCGATCGTCCACGAAATCGTGGAAGGCGACATTATGCCGGATAAGAGATCGTGCGTTAATTAAGAATCCGGATCTCCGGGGTGCGCCAGGCTGTTTACGCAAATGGGGTGATATAACGGAGCCAGTACAGGAGAAATCAAAGGAAGTCGTACACGCCCAACAGCTGGTAGAATGTAAGATCCCTTCAGGAGAATAGCGATGGAGACAGGGCAAAGATAGCGGCCTCAGAGCAAGGATATCTGCCCTAGTGTAAAGCATGGTTATCTCCTCAGAAGGGGAAGGAGTATATGCAGAGTCCAGCCCGGCCTGCAGCCCGTCCTCAGCGCGGACGGGCGCAGACGGGCTGAACTCTGGCGTAACTCCGGCGTCAGTACGGCGTCCCCGCTGCGCGTTACCGCTGCGCGCAGACATGGCTGCCTTTGTACTCGCCTTTAGACAAAGAAAGCAGACTGGGACGCGCGAAATCTGCCCCTCACCAGTATGGCCACCGTCGAGACTGTGGCCAAGGGCCCGCGAAATGCAGTGAGTTTTCAATTATGTTGCAGGTGAGAAGTCAGAGGTGGGGGTATGTGTGGCCAATATTTAAAATCAGGGGATAAGTGCCCAAAATAAGTTTACCAAGGAAGAGATAAAACGGGGAGTTAAAATAACAAGCGCTACAAATGACGGCGCTGCTGCAAATGGAGCGCGATAGCAACTGGCTGCACTTTGAAAGTATTTTTTTCATATAAGTGAAATGGTAAATTCTCCTTAAGTTAGGATAGTATGGAGGAGGAGGATTGTGTTCAGCAGGGTCATATGATATTTCAGCTTTACGGACACATTTGAGCTGAATTAAATAAAACGGGAAACAACCTTTACAACGCAACTTTTACCACGCAGTGCCTTTACGACGCAACTTTTACAACGCAAACCATTACAACGCATTGCGCTGGGGGGCGCTCTAGGATAGGGAATAGGTTTAATTTACTGTCCAACACCTTCCCTACTATCCACGGGGACTGGAGTTGGAATAGTAAATTAAACTATTCATTATCCAGCGCCTCAAAGCACTATGCGTTGTAATGGTATGCGTTGTAAAAACCGCGATGTAAAAGCATGCGATGTAAAAGCATGCGTTGTAATGTCATACATCCAAATAAAACATCTAAAACAACACTGAAAGTAATATATGGGGGAAAATAGCTTGCTCGCTTCCATTTGATAGATTTTATAAATGTTTCAAACATTGCACCTGCCAGCAGAAGTAAACTAACGTATGCATATGTTACCTATACCCGTTAAAAGGAAAACTCCCCCCCACAGAATGAAAAGAGTTGGTGGGAGATCTGGCGGGGCTTGGCTGGAAGAGTGAAAACTTGTGAATTTCCAGCCATGACCCCTGGAAGAGCACGAGGTACTATGTCCCTACTGTCTGTTAAAAGCTACATCCGGGGACCATGGCCCACCGGGAGAAGGGGGCCTTTAGTGGGAGTATTCTGGGAAAGACAGAGGAGCTAGCTAGTTGTGCCTTCTGAAGATCCAGTGAGCAAGGACGATCCAGAGTGAATGCAGGTGGTCTGTGTGATCCCCTGTGGACTATGGACAGCTCCATGTGTGGAGGGATGCCACCCTCCCTGGGCATCAGGACTGCTGGGCTGAAACGTGTCCAGAGCCTGTAGAGCCTAAAGCAGGCGTCTCCTACCTTTTTAGTAAGAAGAGCTACTTATGTTCAAAGAAAATCATCTGAAACTACTAACATTATCAGTGTTCGAATAGTAACTACGTTAGACAAGATTACGTTACCGGCTACCATATACACGCTGCGATCATCGCCAAGCATCAGAGAGGGTTGCCAGCAGTAATACAAAAAAGGTTTTGTCAATTTTGGATGCATCTGCTTGAATAATACAGAATAGCTGTGGCTCTAATGCCCCTCACACCAAGATAATAAAGGTAGTGAGAAGTCTCCTCCCAGTCACATGATTTAACACTCTATTATCATCCTTTATTATATTTTATAAATTGACCAGTTTTTCTCCAAAGATCACTTACGAGTTCTCAAAATACACTCGTTTGTCTTGAATACACCCAATTTCGTATACTTATATTAATTCAACCATGCAAACCATTCTAATTTAGTATGATGGACTGCACACAGGCGAGATACTGACATGCAGCTGGAGAGCTGCCAGTAGAACGCAAGCTTCTTGTTGAAGAAGCCTGGCCTGAACCTGTACTGGTTTGTAGAGTCTCCTACCGAGCCCTGCAAGAAGTTGGGTTGAGCGCCTGCAGCTAGAGGGACTCGGCGGCCACGGGACTTGTGGAATTCTCAAAAGGGGAATACATCATTTTGCTAAGTTATTTGGAGTTATCATGAGAGTGTCAAGAATACAGTACAAAACGAGCGAATTGATAGCCCAGAGCCTGAATAATTTTGAAAGTAGAGCCAGCAGCATCCCTCTTTGAAAGACTTTGCTGTATTTGACTCGAGTCCTACCCAGCCTGTGTGCAGATCTTGGTTGGCTTGGTTTCTATTGGGTGTAGCCTGGTGCAACATGGCGCTCCTGTTTACATTTTTACGAATCCTGGCTCGATGCCCTCAGCTTTTCTTTTCATTTTTGTTTTTAGGCTAGCACTGTAGAAAAAGCTTTACCCATTTTGCGATATTTCTTACCGGCAAACTTTAACTTTTCATTGTCTTTTTATCCTTGAGCGGGATTGTAGTAGTTATTTTTGCATTTGTATTAAGATATATACTTCTTTCTTTGTTACTCTTGACTGGACAAGTGATTTGTATGTTTTTACTGTTCCTGTACTTTGTATTGCTCACAACTACGAAGAAGCTTCCCGTGTACGTATTTTCCAAATTCTATATATGTTATATTTGCTGTCATAGTGCTGCACCTCTCCTAATAACAAGGTTATTTTTGTGGCCACTTTTCCAAACTGGGACCCTCTAATGGCGGAAAGGACTTGAGTGGCCTTAGCCTGGTACCATGGTACTTTACAGTGGTCTTAACTTAGCACTGCCTTAGATTGGTGGTTGAAGACTCTGCCACCTGCATAGTCTCTGTGTATTCAAGCTCACTGCTTGCGCCACCTTACCACAGTCAGAGGTAAATGGGAGAATTCATCCATCTCTATGAGTATGGCCAACAACCATCAGTTTCCCCGAAAGCATCAAGAACTTTACACCTTGCAAACATCTTAACTCACCAATGATGTAAAGAAACGACCTCAGATCCTCACACTCTCTGTATAGTATACCATTAAAATTCCATATCCAGTCCTTGAATGTTACCCTGAAATTCTGCGTCTAATCCTTGAGTGTTGTCCTGAGATTCCACATCCGATCCTCGACTGTTAATCCGATGTTCCACATCCAATCCTTGAGTATGACCCTGAGATTCCACATCTGATCCTTGACTGTTACTCTGATGTTCCACATCCAATCCTTGAGTATGACCCTTAGATTCCGTATCCAATCCTTGACTGTTACTCTGATGTTGCACATCCAATCCTTGAGTATGACCCTGAGATTCCACATCCGATCCTTGACTGATACTCCGATGTTCCACATCCAATCCTTTAGTATGACCTTGAGATTCCACATCCGATCCTTGACTGTTACTCCGATGTTACGCATCCAATTCTTGAGTATGACACTGCGATTCCACATCCGATCCTTGACTGTTACTCCGATGTTACGCATCCAATCCTTGAGTATGATCCTGAGATTCCACATCTGACCCTTGACTGTTACTCCGATGTTCCACTTCCAATCCTTGAGTATGAGCCTTAGATTCCACATCCGATCCTTGACTGTTACTCCGATGTTCCACATCCAATCCTATAGTATAACCCTGAGATTCCACATCCAGTCTTCGACTGTTATTCCGATGTTGAACATCCAATCCTTGGGTGTTACACTGAGGTTCCACATCCAATTGTTGAGTGTGTTCTTGCGATTCCACATCCAATCCTTGAGTGTTACCCCCACTCGTGGAACACCTTTACTTTCCATCCTCTCCTGTCTATCGTATCCTTTGAAAGTTGTTGTGCCGTTTTTAAGACTCCCTTTTCTATGTCACCTCTTCTGAAATGTTTTCTTTTATTTTGTGATTTGGGGTTTTGATCATATTTTATTATGAAGTGGAATTTCACACCGTGAGTGGGGATGTAATCCCGTTCATACTGACGGAATACAACAAAACTAAAATTGAATAATTCCTGGAATTCTGGGAAAGCTTGTTGGCTGTTGATTCCCGAATCACCATACTGACAGGAAACACTTTGCTGGACATAGATTCTGTGTTGACCAATTCCTTGACCGAAATCAGTGTTTTCTCTTCCGATACCTTTTAGACCCACCTGTAACTAAAAAGAAATGCTGTGATGCTGACCTGTTACAACACGAAATTATTCACTGCCTTTTTATATTTAACTAGCCACTTCTGCCACAGCCAAACTGGCTTGTTTTTGATGCTCACCTCCCTCAGTTTCTAACATGAAATAGTGGCTGTCCATTGACCCACTATTGGCCTGATCTTCACCAGGGAACACTTAGATACCATTGTTCTTCCAATAGGCTGTTTTTGATAAAGGGAAGGCTTAGGCCTTCAGTCTAAGCCTGCAAGAAATACCCATGTGATAATCCTTCAATCAGAACAGTGAATACCACGGGATACATGGAAACCATATTTGAACTTGCGCTTTGACGGTATCCTAACATATTGGAGTTAACACAGTATTCGTAGTTACGGCACCCTAACATCTGCTGCTTCATTCTGATAAAATGGCTAGGCAGTAAGAGTATTGGAGAAATCCGGAATGTGCCATTCTCATATACCTTGTAATTCCTAAATCGGCTGCAAATAGTTTCTAGATGAATTGGGAACCATGCCACCTTGGAAAGGTGGCCCAACAGTCTAGTTCGATCAGGTATGTAATGCAGGCTGTGGAGCAGGGGGCCCCCACCTTTGGGGTGCCTGCATTCTGCCCACGGCCTATGAACATCTGTGAGATATGAATGAATGGGTGCTCTCAGGCCTTTTATCACATTTACAAGTGGCTGGGGGTGCACCATTTTTGCGCTACTCCACCGAGTCAGAAGTACATCCCCTATAATATGAAAAGTGTTGCTGTCTCATTCCAGTGATTTCTCACTGGAATGAGGGATGTGCACAATGTGTGTTATTTGCTTTAGATTAATTAAGTGGAAACTTGGAAACATTCCACATAATTATGTGAACATTTGACAAAATGACGAACAATTCTGTGACATGCAAAAGTATCATTTAGCGCTATATTTTTGAGTAAAATGCGTCCTTGCAACAACTTTTGATACAAGAACACATTTCACATGATTGCAAAAAACAAAAGCCCTGCAGGCAACAACACCCACTCGTGTTCTGTTAGCGTTAGCAATAAACCTTTACGTCGAATGGTGTAATTATCTGAAGTAGCATAATGTTGAAATGTCAGTAATTTTGTTTAACAATCCGGATGTGAAATTCCCGAAATGACGCGAATTGCCCCAGCATACCTAAAATTTCACTCAGGTCGACAGGAATTGGCAGGAAGCCCTTTTCTTAGGCATCTTCCGGTGGCTCATACCACATATAAAGTTGTGCCTTTTCTGTGCAGACGTTTGTAGTTGAGTTCAACTTTCTGCTGCCTTCTATTTTATAAATCTCTAAACTAAGTCATGACCCAGGGAATCTGCTGCGTTCTCTAGCACTACCTTTCTGGTTCTTCACAGACATTTTTGTCTGTTTTCTTTCTTCATTGAAATGTTTGATCTGTTTTCTAATGTTAATTACCCTCACAGCCAGCCATTCAATGCGTCTATTTGCGATTGTGGCGCTTGAAGTTGCAGTGCAGATCTAAGTATTACACAAGTAGGTTGAATAGAAATAGGCCTTCGTCTCAAACTGTGTTCCCTTATTCTGTTCACCCATTTCAGTCTGTGTTCTTCTCCTGGTGTTCTGCTCAATAGAACTAATTTCATTGCTGAGCTCCTTCTGAGCACAGCTTCTGATGCATTTATGGTAAGAGGTTGAATTTCTGTTCTGCTTATTGGGTGTTAGGAATTCAAGTAGTACGACCTCATGGCACTGGAGTTGTTCTTTATTTTTTAACTACAGCACTATACATTTCATATTGGGGTTGATTTGATTTGATTTTTATTTTTGTAAAGCGCGCGATTGCCCGTGGTCGTCTTGGCCCTGGCTCTGATTTTCAGGAGACACATGGTCCAGTTTGCTCAGGTCTATCTTGCTTTGAACAGCCAGGTTTTTACTTCCTTCCGGAAGGTGAGCAGAGAGGTGCTATTTTTAATAGTGACTGGGAGTAGGTTCCAAGTCCTGGCCGTGTGCAGTATGAAACTTCTTCCTCCCCACCTAGCCTGTCTAAACCTTGGGACCTGGGGACGTTGAGACTGGCTAGATCTAAGGGTTCTGGATGGTTCATAGGGTTTAAGCCGTGTTCTAAGGAACAAAGGGCCAGAGCCATGAAGGGCCTTATAGGCCAGGCAAAGTGATTTAAACACCACTCTTTTGGGAATCGGGAGCCAGTGGAGCTGCTCCAGTCTGTGGGCTATTGGATCGTGCTTGGGGACGTCCAACACCAATCTGGCTGCTGCGTTCTGTAAACGTTGGAGTTTATTTAATTTAAAAGAGAGAGACCCCTTAGACCAGGGGAATAAGGTACTTGTTCAAAGTGGAATAGAGTGTTTCCCTTGGCACAGTTTATTCGTTAAGCCCACATGTTAACTTTGGATATTTAAACATTTAAACACTATAAAACAAACCAATACGTATATAAAAAGGCTGATATAAATTTATTATTCTTAAAAACAATGACAGTCACAAATTTAAAAAATATGGTGTTACCATATTACAAATGATAAAAACAAAGGGAAGAAAGCAAAAAACCTTTTCTTCTAACAATTTATAATGCAACTGAACACAATATCATAAGGAAAATCAATGACGAGTTCAATGGACAGTACAGGATAAATAAATCAAATTCTACTACACCACAACAAAGAGAGACACATAAAGACAATACAATTTTGTCATTCCAGCTATGGCACACCGAGTGTATCAATCTCAGACTGGCAATCTTGGGTACATATACTTATTGTACTTTACAAAATTGACACGGTTACTCAGTTGTGCAATTCGTTTTGCGTCGACGCGTTTCGATGGCTTATTTCATATTCTTGCCATCTTTTTCAAGACTGTTGTATTTTCGTCTCCCTTTATCAGCGGCACTGGATGGTTGCCTTAAATTAGAAGTTCCTATGAGCAAACATATGGCCATCAGTATCTATTTTATATTGCCAATTTAATCATTACATTACCGCACCTATCCCTAGTGCAATCAAACTTTATACATCCAAGGTAGTGTACATCTTGTTTAAAAAACCTCTCAATTTCATTTCTCATTTGCTATGTTAGAACCATTTTTCTAACAACCCTTAGCGACTGCATCAGGTTACACCAATGTCTCATCATTAGTAACCAACTTAGTACCTGCAGTTATCCAATCTTACCATGTGTGCTCCTACAATTCAATGTCACCCACCCGCATATTGGCAGTATAGACTTGTACTTGGACTGAATTAAATACACACGGGTTAGGGTCAGTTTTTACCTTTTATGTCATATTTAGGAAGAATTTCTCTGTTTGTCCTGCACAGGCATATTATAGGGCAGGGCTAATCTGAAACATAAGGAGATATTTACAGCTCCGCATTTTACACTATTGTAGATCCATTACTTAGATCTCCTAGAGTTGGCTTGCTTTTTACATTTTATACCTGCTAGGGATTTCCTTGCTGCTTATTCTTTCCACGTGATAAAATCAAGTCAACAGTCCTGCGCAGGGGTTATCTGTAAAAAAGTATGTATTGGTCCTTCACTGACGCTTATCATTAAACATTTTAATTTATCTTAATCATTAGGACTTCTAACCCGGATTTACCTTTATTTATTATTATCTAGTTGGCGGTAACCCACTGGTCGCGTCTGCTGGAAGGGCACGTCCCGCCTTGTTTAAAAATGGCTTGTATCTAGTGGTAGATAATGAATATTGTTAAATTTTACCACCCCATATTCCTAGGATGCAACAGTCTTTTATGGCTTCTTAGGCCTTTTCAACACGACCCACCTTGCTCATTAAGTCGCAGTGTTTAGTACGGAGTGGATACTTGGCTGGGCCGTCTTTTAATCTGAGAGGCAAAGAGAGGATAGCAGGAGCAAAAGTTAATGTCTATTCTTCCTCCCTCTCACACCTTCCAAACGCTACATTCTAGCCTTCTTACCTTGCAAAGCGGCAGCACTTGTCTCTCCACTCCCGGTCCGTTGCAATCCTACGTCTGGTTTCCCGTAGCGTTCTGAATTACCCGCGCTTCGTTCCTCTTTTTAAAGCCCACTGATTGGTTAAATCCAGATCAGCTGGGTAACTCTAATGAGCGGACGGATATTATTAGACCGTGGTTTCCGCTTTTTCCTATGCGTGCCTCGCCTCTTTTTCATTTATTGTGTGCGAGCCAGCCCACTGGGCGGATCCCATAGTTGTTTTGTACACGCATCCTAAAATGCGCGCTAAGCCTCGCTTTGGTGCGACTTTCGCGGCTCGATTTTTTTATATTTGTATTATTAGGTCCGTAATTGTTTGTTTATATCCACACCATTTCTGGGATTACTGATCACTCCTATTACTATATTTGAATAGGGCATGCGTGCTCTTTAATGCTCCATTTGCATGTGCCTATTAATTTATTTGCCACCATTATTTTTATGTGATACTAATGCACCGCAGTATACAGTTTGAATCTCAGAATATAACAAAGGGGCAAAACACACGGGCATAATGATTTTCTTACATTCATCCTATTTCTACAGAGGTCAAGCAATTGGCGGATTTCCTCTATTATTTTTGCAGGTTTGTAGGCTATGGTTCTTTTAATTATTAGTTAGTCTCGTTATTCCAGGTTACTTTTAATTATAGGCTACAATTGTCATCCAGTCTTCTTTGGAATTTAAACCTTTGTCCACTGTGTCTAGAAAACACATAAACCATTGTTCACGTGTTTTTCTTAGGGCATCTATATTGCCGCCTCTTCTGCTTACAGTTATTTTCTCTAGAATGTACCATGTAAATTCATTACACCCATGGTTTTCTTTTTGGTAGTGGTGTACTAGGGGAGCATTATCTTTCTTATTTTTCAGTGAGGATCTGTGTTCCAGTAATCTTGTACGCAGCTCCCTGCCTGTCTCGCCTACATAGCCTAACCCGCAAGGGCAGACTAGCAAGTAGACTAGATTTTTGCTCCTGCAATTATTAAGAGTCCTTGGTACCAAAGTTTTACCATTGAATACCAGTTTCTTTGTTTCAATACAGTTCGGGCAGATTGAACAGGTTCCACATTTGTGGTTTCCTGTTGCTTTGTTCTTATTAGCCAGGGTGGTTTGTACCAAGGTAGACGGGTTTTTGTATGTCTTGACCAGAGCATTCTTTATTGTTTTATTTCGTCTAAACGAAAACAGGGGCTTTGGTATCGGTGCTGGGAGACCGTGTTAATGATCTTCCAGTTCCGGTTTACTATATTTTTTATTTTGTTACTGAGACCCGAGTATTGGCTGACGAACACAATTCTGTTGTCCGCCATGTTTTTCTTGGCCCTATCAATCTCTAATAGATTTTCTCTGTTGTAAAATCTGGCCCTCTTCATGGATTGTTTGATTAACTTTTTTGGGTACCCTCTCTCACCCAGTTTTTTACTCATTTTTTCTGCATGTTCATAGAAATCTGTTAGACTTGTACAATTTCGACGCAATCTTAAAAATTCTCCAAAGGGAATATTGTCCTTTTGGGACTTTGGATGATTGCTTTGGTACTGGAGGAGGGTATTTTTGTCTGTCGGCTTAGTGTATAATTCGACTTCCAAAAAACCCTCAACCTCTTTAATTTTTATATCCAGAAAATCTACACAGTGGGCACTATAATGTGCAGTAAATTTTAAGTTACTGTCCCCCAGATTTAGCCACTCCAGAAAGGACAGTAGTTCCTCCCTGGCACCGTTCCAGACAAAGATGATATCGTCTATGAAACGGTGCCAGTGGGACACATTTTCAAAATAGGGTGCCAGTTCATTGTAAATGTGTTTGTCTTCAAAATGCCCGACATATAGGCATGCCAGGCTGGGGGCACATGTAGCCCCCATACTGGTCCCTTTGACTTGTTTAAACAGCTCATCCTTGAATAAAAAGAGGTTGTTTTTTAATACCAGTTCTGCACAGCCAATGATAAAATCTTTATTTCCTCCACCAAGATCCTTCCCCTCCAAAATAGATGATAGTACTTGGATGGTGTGGTCTTGGGGGATATTGGTATATAGAGCTTCGATATCTAAGGTGACCAAAAATTGGGTCACCTTATCGAAGCTCATGCCCTCCATTATTGCAATGGTATGTGCAGTATCTTTTAAGTATGACCGTTGTTGTTGGACTAGGGGCCTTAAAAAAAAAGTAATGATTAAATTGGCAATATAAAATAGATACTGATGGCCATATGTTTGCTCATAGGAACTTCTAATTTAAGGCAACCATCCAGTGCCGCTGATAAAGGGAGACGAAAATACAACAGTCTTGAAAAAGATGGCAAGAATATGAAATAAGCCATCGAAACGCGTCGACGCAAAACGAATTGCACAACTGAGTAACCGTGTCAATTTTGTAAAGTACAATAAGTATATGTACCCAAGATTGCCAGTCTGAGATTGATACACTCGGTGTGCCATAGCTGGAATGACAAAATTGTATTGTCTTTATGTGTCTCTCTTTGTTGTGGTGTAGTAGAATTTGATTTATTTATCCTGTACTGTCCATTGAACTCGTCATTGATTTTCCTTATGATATTGTGTTCAGTTGCATTATAAATTGTTAGAAGAAAAGGTTTTTTGCTTTCTTCCCTTTGTTTTTATCATTTGTAATATGGTAACACCATATTTTTTTAATTTGTGACTGTCATTGTTTTTAAGAATAATACATTTATATCAGCCTTTTTATATACGTATTGGTTTGTTTTATAGTGTTTAAATGTTTAAATATCCAAAGTTAACATGTGGGCTTAACGAATAAACTGTGCCAAGGGAAACACTCTATTCCACAACGTTGGAGTTTAGCCATGATTTGGACCTGGGCTCCAGTATACAGCGCGTTTCCGTAATCTAGCCTTGATAATGCCAGTGCTGTTACCACCGTTTTCCTGGTGTCCAGCGGGATATAGGGTAGGAGCTTCCTTATCATTTTCAGAATAAACCATACCGCCCATGTTAGTTTGCTGGCCTGAGCATCGAAGGAAAGCTTACTATCCAAAGTAACACCTAGGTTCCTTACCTTCTGAACTGGAGAAGGGCAATTGCCCAGGCTATCTGGCCACCATTCTGGTGTCCATACATTGGAGTCAGATCCAAGCAGCATTACGTCGCTTTTATCTCCATTCAGTTTTAAGCAGTTACTCTGCATCCACTGCTTGATTTCTAACATACAGAACTTGAATTTTTTTGCGGTTTGGTCAACATCGCTGGCTATTGACACAACTATTTGTGTGTCGTCTGCATAGGAGACAGCCACAAACCCACTTTCCCTTATGATCGCCGCTAGAGGTGCCACGTAGGTAAAGCCCACCCTTCCAATTTGCTCCACACCATGCTTATTGCAGCCCTATAGATCTTACCTAGAGGGGGCATATAGGATGTCAGCAAAATATGATGGTTCCAGTGAAAGCTTTTTTTAATGTATCTTTTATTTTTTTTTAAAAACCTTTATTGTACGATTCTGAACTTACACGGCAAGTAGCCTACAACCCCATGGGCCGGCCACAACAAATATCACTTCTGTTCAATATTGCAGGTTTAACACAGCTCTTCAGCCGACATCCCTGGGGTCCGGCGGCGTGGTTGAGTAGTGTACACACATATCCTGCATCTTTACATCGGATAATTTACAGGTCCATATTTTCTATTTTTCATAAACATCCTAAATGAAATAAACCAATTAACAAAATAGAAACCGTAAGACAGACACATTGGTTGAAGCACTACATCTGTCCTGCCCTACCTGTGACATGTAATTTCTGTGGGCAAACTGATATTCCCAGTATCAGCTTGTCTATCGTATAGCACACCCTCGGGTGGGTGACCCAATTCGAGTGGCTCAAAGGTTCGGGCCAGCCGGCCTCATGATCCCTCCCCCACCGTGTTACGTATCATTGTGGGTATTCAAAAGTCTCTGTGTCCGCCACCCTCTGCCCTTCACTCCTCACTCTCCCTCCTCCTCTTCGTCTGATGTTAAGTGCTCATCTTCCTGCAGTGGTTCGCAGATTTCCCCCCTAAATACGTTCCACTGGGTCCATACCCCGTTCCATTTGCGTGGGCAGGCCCTCACCGTGTAGACCGCCCTCTCCGCAATCATCACCCTGTCCATATTCATACACCATTGCGCCAATGTGGGGGCCTCAGCCACACCCCATTTCTGAGCTATATCTCGTTTCGCTATTATCATGCCTATCGTGGACCACGTTTGGCCATGCCTGGTGAGATCGTTCAGTTCCCATATATTCAGCAGGCATTTGCGTGGCTCAGGGACAAGGGACACCCCCAGTGTTTGAGATATGGTGCGCATTATTTGTCTCCAATACTCCACTACACGAGGACATTCCCAAATGGTATGTAGAAATGTTCCCATCTCCCCGCACCCACGTAGGCAGTAGGGATGTTGTGCCCGCTGTATTGTATATAGCGTCGTTCTTGTGTAGTACACCCTGTGCAGGATCTTAAGCTGCACTAGACGGAGCTTAGCCGATGTGCCCACCTCCTTCGGTGATGCCAGTGCCTCGTTCCATTCCGAGTCATCCATGTCCCCCACTTCCGCTACCCATTTGTCTTTCAGTTTCAATGTAGGGTCCTGTAGGTTGTTAAGCAATTACAGTAAGTGAGTGATGTAGCTCGTTCTTGCATGTAATCCGTGAGGAGGCGGTCTTCAAGAGGAGACGCCTCTGGGACCTCCGAGTCAGGTGGTATGGCTGTGAGCAATGCGTTTCGAATCTGTACATATCTGTATGATTCCGTCACTCCCAACTCGTATTGTTGTCACAACTGAGTGAAGGGTATCACTGTACCCTTATCCCACAGGTCTCCCACTGTTGATATACCAATATTGTCCCATTGCGTGAAGCCCTTACTGTGTCGCAGGTTCCCCAAAGCTTTGGTGTCCCATAGTGGGGTGAGCTTAGTGATCCGCCCTTTCCACCCTAGTTTGGCCTGCACCGTATACCACAGTGTGGTCGTGAGTTTTGTGGGTCCCACTATTTTGTTTACGAGGCCCTTGTCATACAGGATCGCCAACATACTGTTGGCACCTAACTGCGCCAGGTCGGCCTTGTAGGCTGGATCGTCCTGTGGAGCGTGCAACCACTGATTGATGGGTTTCAGTTGAGCCGCCCAATAATACAATTGTAGGTTCGGCAACGCAATCCCTCCCTCCAGTTCATTTTAGCCTGCGCTATACGTGCTGGGCGATTGCTCCATAGCAGGTTAGAGACCAACGCTGAAACCCGCCCAAAATATCTGGGTGGTACTGGGTAGGGTGTATTATCGAGGACGTAGAGAAATCTCGGCAAAGACATCATTTTGTATAGCGCCGCTCTACCTAGTAGTGTCAAAGGTAAAGTCGCCCAGTATTTAACATCGTGTTTCAACCGTTCTAACGGTGGTTTCAGATTTTTGTCAAAGAATTCCATTGGGTCACTTGTGACGTGTATGCCAAGATACTTGAAGGAAGACCCCGCTAGCCGTAAGGGGCAGTCCGCGGCGAGAACTAGGGGTGGCCCCCGCAGCACATACAGCTCGGACTTTGCCCAGTTAATGGTGTAACCTGAGACTTTCCCATGGGCATCACAGAGAGCCAGTAGTTCCGGTATACTACGATCCGGGTCTGTCAGGTATACAAGCATGTCGTCCGCGTAGAGCGAGAGACGATCCTCCCATCCCTCCGACCATGTGATCCCTCTCAAAAGCGGGGTCGAGCGTATCAGTGTCGGCAGTGGCTCTAGAGCTATCGCAAAGAGTAGCGGAGATAGGGGGCATCCCTGCCGGGTACCCCGCGCCAATGAGAACGTGGGGGAAATGTGGCCGTTCGCCACGACCTGTGCTATGGGCTCCGAGTACAGCAACCTGACCCAAGCTATAAAGTTGGGACCAAACCCCATATGGGACAGAACTTCGAAGAGGTATTGCCATTCCACCAAGTCAAAGGCCATCTTCGCATCAAGTGCCAATATGACCGCTGGGCCGGAGTGCAACGGTGCCTTAGCCAACACCCCATGAACCCGTCACAGATTGAGGGCTGTGTTTCTGTGGGGCATAAAGCCCGACTGGTCGGGGTGTATCAATTGAGGGAGGTGGGAGAGCAGCCTGGTGGCTAGGAGTTTCGCCAAATTTTTTACTTCCGCATTGAGAAGGGAAATGGGGTGGTATGATGTACACTCCGCCTGTGGTTTTCCGGGCTTGGGGATCGCCACTATTGTGGCCGTCCGTTGATCTAATGGAAGTGCACCCGCAGCCAGACTCTCAGAGTACATAGCCAATAGGGGCCCACTGAGTTGTTCAGACATAGATTGAAACCATTCTATTGGGACGCCATTAGGTCCCGGTGTTTTCCGAGACCTCACCGCATGTATGGCCTGTTGTATTTCTTCCTTCGTAATGTCTGCTTCTAGATCCGTGACTGCTTCAGGCGTCAGTGTTTGTGTGACGATGTGTCTGAGCGAAGCTCGTGCCGTGTCCGCCGTCACCACTCTGTCTGGGGTATAGACCGCCTCGAAATGCTCCGCAAGGGCCCTTACTATTTCTTCTGGCCGTGTCTGCGCCATACCATCCTTGTCGTATACTTGTTGTATCCCTTTAGTGCTCCCCCCTCTTTTGTCCAGCCAGGCCAGCATTGTTCCCGCCTTATCCCCTATGTCGTATACTCTATGTGCAGTCGCAGTAATCTGCTCAGCCGCCAGGTGTTGTAAGTGTTCCCTATACTGTTGCTGACGTAGAAGTAACGTGTGCGATGTTTCTGGCGTCGGGGTTGCCGTATGGGCCATGTTAGCGTTGTGTACCGCTAATTCCAACCGGGACAATTCTAGTAGCTTCTCACGCTTATACCCTGTAATGGATGTTATTGCCTGCCCCCGTAAGACCGTCTTGTATGCCTTTTTTTTATGTATTTAAAAAAATATATATTTTTATTGAGTTTTATTGAATATGAACAAGAAGAAAGCATCACATATCAATCAATATTACATTAGGTCATCCATTTCTGCAGTTAAAAAGCAAGATCACATGTAGTTTGGGGTTGCCTTCTTTGGAGGTTGGACATTTTATCAGGGAGAGTGGTGGGGGGCACACACATGCATACTCACTCATACCCATGCATTCACACACTTGCCAACACACACCCATTCAAATACACATACATACACGCTTGCAGGCACCAAACATTAAAAAACGAAACTTACCTTCACTGCAGCTCTCCTGAAGGGAACCCCTGGAGGTCCCAGGAGGGTTGGGACTGCTGCCTCCCCATTGCCTGACTTAAGGTCAGCCAATGAGTAAAGGCAGCAGTCCCTCATTCATCACAGAGTGGGATGGGGTCTGATAGACTGCTGACCCCACCCCATTCCTTGACGGGGTGTCACTGATTGACACTCGGCCCTGGGCACTTCAGGACTTAAAACAGAAGTGCCTAGGTCCGAGGCAATCAGTAATGCTCCTCCTCATCACAAGGGCCTCGAGGAACTTTCATCAGGCTGAGGAGGTCGCGACCAGAGGGCTGTGAAATACTCAGCCTGGCAAAGTTCAGCTCAGGCAGCCAGGAGTATGCACATTTAGCGCATGTCTTGCTCTTGCCTTCCTGTCCTGAACAAGAAGAGTGTCAGGCTGACCTTTGTTCAACCTGACACACTCTCCTTGCCATAAAAAAGGTGAGGGGTGTGCTTTTGGTTGCCTTTCCCCCAGAGGTGGCGGTGCCAAGATAGAGGTGGTGTAGCAGCATGGGGGGCATCATTGGTACAAGGCGGTTGCTCATGAAGAATATTGAATACATACATATATATATATGGATCCTAGGGGTGCTCCAACTGAAGGAATATTAACCCTACAACTGGTAAACTAGGTGAACAATGGGGAGGGAATGGATTGAAGGGGTGAGAGAGGCTCTGGTGCCTCCGTGATCAATGACCACTGGAATTGATCCTACTTGCTGCTAGGGGTGATGGTTATTGTGGGTAAGTTGTCATGGGCAGTTATCCAGGACTGATAGCAATGTGGTGAAGTGTGCATACATCATATTGGAAGCGTGAGATATTGGGCTAGAATTTTCAGAACTAGAATTTATTCGGTCTGGGGTGGTTGATCAGTCTATTTATTTAATTTATTTATTTATAAAGTTTTATATAGCGGGAACAAGATCCCAAGGGATATCGGAGCGCTTTACATTAGGATTGGAGGAGGGACATACATGCAAAATCGCCAACAGGAATGATCACTGATTCAGGGACAGTTGCACCATGGAAGGTAATACATTAGGCAAATAAAAGCGAGCCCAGATGGAGTCATTGAAAAAGGAAAAGAGGAGTAGTAACAAAAGAAGGTACAGTGGAAGTAAGAGCAATGACCAAGGACGGTAATACAGTAAACAAGTAAAAGCGGGCCCTGAAGGGGTCATTGTATAGGAAAAGAGGAGTATTAACAAATGATGATACAAAGGAAGTAAGAGCAATGACTTGAGCAGGTGGACCAAGCCCAATTAGGG
The DNA here is from genome assembly GCF_964261635.1 of Lissotriton helveticus. Classification (NCBI taxonomy): domain Eukaryota; kingdom Metazoa; phylum Chordata; class Amphibia; order Caudata; family Salamandridae; genus Lissotriton; species Lissotriton helveticus. The sequence continues at coordinate 1,853,476,563 of NC_136061.1, read as the reverse complement.
TAAGAATGTGTTCATAAATAGTCTTTTGGCTTCCACTTTGAACGCCTTTGTTGTAGAAATTCTGCGTACTTCTGAAGGAAGAGAGCTTCATATCTTTGGGGCGGCGGCTGAGAAGGCTCTGTGACAGGTTCTCATTTCCTAAGGATGGGTGGTTTCAAAAGGAAAGTATTGGCACTCCTTGAGTCTCTTGCCCCACAAGATAGCTCAAGTTTTGCGCAAGATACCTGGGAATATTTAAGTGAAGAGCTTTATGCGTCAGAACGGCAATCTTTAACTGAATACGTGCATCATACGCCAACCATTTAAAGATTTTAGGACTGGGGATATGTGCTGATTTCGCTTGGAGCCTGTAAGCAGACTGGCTGTGGAGTACAGTGATCCTCTTCGGGGAGCCAGGGTATTTTTAGGAAAGCCACAGAACATTGCACTGCCGTAGTCAAGCCTCGGCAGGACAAGAAAGCAGTCTCTCCCAGTTGTAGGCCATGGGGCAGCGGCGTAAGCCTCTGGCCTCTTCTCTGTGTAGGGCTATAGCCTCTGTTTTGACCCAGCGAGACAATGCACTGAGTCAGACTTCGGTGGGTGGGGGCGGTGTAGCTTCTAGGATAAGGAAGAGATCTAATTAGCATGTTGCCGTTTTGTTTATGTGGTGAGTCTTGTGAATGCATAGAGCCTCCTTTTTTGATGTATTTATTTGTTTTTATTTGCCAAATTGGCTCTCATTCCGTAGCAAGGCTTTTTAAATGGTCTGCACTGGGTGTCAGACTCAGAAAAATTCCCTTAAATGCTGGGAGCTTTCTCCCAGCACATACAGAATATTTTCACAGTGTTGCTGTCTGTGTCTACCATTGTGTGCATTGTGGTGCTGGACAGCATGTAAACTGACAAACACGGTGTTGAAAGATATGCCCTAAGTAGGGTGTCCCTTAGGTCATCATTTTTACTAGTTTTCAGACACTAACATAGGGCTTCCCGATGGATGAGCTGGTGATAACTTGGAAGATGGGAATACCAACAACCCTGATCTCTAAATGAGGTCAGGGATGGGAGAGGTGGGCAGATAGAAAAGCTGCCCTTTATTAGTGTCTGAAACATTACCTCTAAATCAGGGTCTTACAGTGATGCTATGTCTTTCTTTTTGTACTTCGAGTGCAGCTTTGTGTCTTTCATGGCTATTATACATACTTTAACTAATATTTTTCCCTTCTCATGTGTCCCTTGGCAAATTCATACACTTGTACTCTATGGTCTTAAACCATATACAAATTTTCCCATTTGGTTCCTTACTGCTATGCAGGTCGGTGGCACATTGGCGCTCGGGGAAGATGTGTTGCACAAAGGAGGCATCACTAGCAAAGTGATGCGTCGGTTTCTGGAGGCGGTGCAGAGTCGTTGAGCCAATAACACCCAGGTACTATGCAGGGGCAGGGGAGGTGATGTGTCAGTTTCAGGTGTGAGACCTCTGGTCTTGAAGGCAACACAGTGTTGATGGTGCATCACTTTCACAGTGTTGATGTTGAACCACCAGGCTGCAGGCACTGCGTCAGAGCAGTGCATCACAGACTTTGGTAAAGTGGTGTTATAGACTGACCTAGCAACGGTACTTCAGAGGCGCTGCGGCACCGTCAGGGCTTGCGTTGTAAGTGGAGGTCACTGTATTGCGCACTCAATGAGCGGGGACCACGGCTTTGGTGAAGGCAGGGGTGATGCATTGATTTCACAGGAATGCGCTGGTTCCAATGTGACTCTTGCAATCAATCGTTGCTTTGTTGGTTGCGGTACAAAAGGGGGTGGTGATGGATGGAGCATCTGAACCAATCCTACACTCACACCCAGTCAAAAGTTCTGGGTTTGATCCATCACCGTTCTTTAGCCCACTCTGCCACCCCAGTTCAGACATGGCTATATGCAAATCAGTCTGACCCTGTGCCTCATGGGAACAGTCCAGCCCGAACTGCCAAGCCATGCCTTCCCTGGACCGGAAACAAGCTTACGAGGACCGGTTTCTGGCATTACAGCCGTCTTCAGCCCGGCTTGCTTGAATCCAGTGGCAAAGTGAGCAAGCGACTCACGTCTAAGCATACCCTGCCACACTTATGGCAGCCAAAGCGGTACAAAAGGGGGTGGTGATGGACGGAGCATCTGAACCAATCAAACACTCACACCCAGTAAAAAGATCTGGGTTTGATCCATCACCGTTCTTTAGCCCACTCTGTCACCCCAGTTCAGAGATGGCTATATGCAAATCAGTCTGACCCTGTGCCTCATGGGAACAGTCCTGCCCGAACTGCCAAGCCATGCCTTCCCTGGACCGGAAACAAGCTTCCGAGGACCGGTTTCCGGCATTACAGCCGTCTTCAGCCTGGCTTGCTTGAATCCAGTGGCAAAGCGAGCAAGGGACTCACGTCTGAGCATACCCTGCCACACTTATGGCGGCCAAAGCGGTACAAAAGGGGGTGGTGATGGACGGAGCATCTGAACCAATCAAACATTCACACCCAGTCAAAAGATCTGGGTTTGATCCATCACCGTTCATTAGCCCACTCTGCCACCCCAGTTCAGACATGGCTATATGCAAATCAGTCTGACCCTGTGCCTCATGGGAACAGTCAAGCCCGAACTGCCAAGCCATGCCTTCCCTGGACCGGAAACAAGCTTCCGAGGACCGGTTTCTGGCATTACAGCCGTCTTCAGCCCGGCTTGCTTGAATCCAGTGGCAAAGTGAGCAAGGGACTCACGTCTGAGCATACCCTGCCACACTTATGGCGGCCAAAGCGGTACAAAAGGGGGTGGTGATGGACGGAGCATCAGCAGGCCGGGCTGAAGACGGCTGGAATGCCAGAAACCGGTCCTCGAGGCACAGGGTCAGACTGATTTGCATATAGCCATGTCTGAACTGGGGTGGCAGAGTGGGCTAAAGAACGGTGATGGATCAAACCCAGATCTTTTGACTGGGTGTGAGTGTTTGATTGGTTCAGATGCTCCGTCCATCACCACCCCCTTTTGTACCGCTTTGGCCGCCATAAGTGTGGCAGGGTATGCTCAGACGTGAGTCCCTTGCTCACTTTGCCACTGGATTCAAGCAAGCCGGGCTGAAGACGTCTGGAATGCCAGAAACCGGTCCTCGGAAGCTTGTTTCCGGTCCAGGGAAGGCATGGCTTGGCAGTTCAGGCTGGACTGTTCCCATGAGGCACAGGGTCAGACTGATTTGCATATAGCCATGTCTGAACTGGGGTGGCGGAGTGGGCTAAAGAACGGTGTTGGATCAAAGCCAGATCTTTTGACTGGGTGTGAGTGTTTGATTGGTTCAGATGCTCCGTCCATCACCACCCCCTTTTGTACCGCTTTGGCCGCCATAAGTGTGGCAGGGTATGCTCAGACGTGAGTCCCTTGCTCGCTTTGCCACTGGATTCAAGCAAGCCAGGCTGAAGACGGCTGTAATGCCGGAAACCGGTCCTCGGAAGCTTGTTTCCGGTCCAGGGAAGGCATGGCTTGGCAGTTCGGGCAGGACTGTTCCCATGAGGCACAGGGTCAGACTGATTTGCATATAGCCATGTCTGAACTGGGGTGACAGAGTGGGCTAAAGAACGGTGATGGATCAAACCCAGATCTTTTTACTGGGTGTGAGTGTTTGATTGGTTCAGATGCTCCGTCCATCACCACCCCCTTTTGTACCGCTTTGGCTGCCATAAGTGTGGCAGGGTATGCTTAGACGTGAGTCGCTTGCTCACTTTGCCACTGGATTCAAGCAAGCCGGGCTGAAGACGGCTGTAATGCCAGAAACCGGTCCTCGTAAGCTTGTTTCCGGTCCAGGGAAGGCATGGCTTGGCAGTTCGAGCTGGACTGTTCCCATGAGGCACAGGGTCAGACTGATTTGCATATAGCCATGTCTGAACTGGGGTGGCAGAGTGGGCTAAAGAACGGTGATGGATCAAACCCAGATATTTTGACTGGGTGTGAGTGTTTGATTGGTTCAGATGCTCCGTCCATCACCACCCCCTTTTGTACCGCTTTGGCCGCCATAAGTGTGGCAGGGTATGCTCAGACATGAGTCCCTTGCTCACTTTGCCACTGGATTCAAGCAAGCCGGGCTGAAGACGGCTGGAATGCCAGAAACCGGTCCTCGGAAGCTTGTTTCCGGTCCAGGGAAGGCATGGCTTGGCAGTTCGGGCTGGACTGTTCCCATGAGGCACAGGGTCAGACTGATTTGCATATAGCCATGTCTGAACTGGGGTGGCAGAGTGGGCTAAAGAACGGTGATGGATCAAACCCAGATCTTTTGACTGGGTGTGAGTGTTTGATTGGTTCAGATGCTCCGTCCATCACCACCCCCTTTTGTACCGCTTTGGCCGCCATAAGTGTGGCAGGGTATGCTCAGACGTGAGTCCCTTGCTCACTTTGCCACTGGATTCAAGCAAGCCGGGCTGAAGACGGCTGGAATGCCAGAAACCGGTCCTCGGAAGCTTGTTTCCGGTCCAGGGAAGGCATGGCTTGGCAGTTCGGGCTGGACTGTTCCCATGAGGCACAGGGTCAGACTGATTTGCATATAGCCATGTCTGAACTGGGGTGGTAGAGTGGGCTAAAGAACGGTGATGGATCAAACCCAGATCTTTTGACTGGGTGTGAGTGTTTGATTAGTTCAGATGCTCCGTCCATCACCACCCCCTTTTGTACCGCTTTGGCCGCCATAAGTGTGGCAGGGTATGCTCAGACGTGAGTCCCTTCCTCACTTTGCCACTGCATTCAAGCAAGCCGGGCTGAAGACGGCTGGAATGCCAGAAACCGGTCCTCGGAAGCTTGTTTCCGGTCCAGGTACGGCATGGCTTGGCAGTTCGGGCTGGACTGTTCCCATGAGGCACAGGGTCAGACTGATTTGCATATAGCCATGTCTGAACTGGGGTGGCAGAGTGGGCTAAAGAACGGTGATGGATCAAACCCAGATCTTTTGACTGGGTGTGAGTGTTTGATATGTTCAGATGCTCCGTCCATCACCACCCCCTTTTGTACCGCTTTGTTGGTTGCAGCACCAGAATCACCTCCAAGGGCCCAGGACTGGATCCCAGTCCCAAGGTCCCAGTAGGAGACTTGGCAGGTCATGACTCACAGAAGACGAGCCCAGGTGCTGGGAGCAAGATGCAGGTGAAGTCTTTGAAGGCCCTGAGACCTCTACCAGGAGGCAAGCTCAACTCAAGCCCTTGGAGAAACTTTAGAAAGCAGGGTGCAGGGAGCATAGTCCAGTCCTCTCAGTCCCAGGCAAGAAGCAGCAGACAGCAGGCCAAAACTGCAAAACTAGCAGCAAAGTAGCAGTCCCTCCTGAAAGTCCAACAGTTCTTTTTCCTGGCAGAATGTTCTCAGTCAAGAAGTGTTTCTACTGTTATTGTTTCAAAGGTCCCGTACTTATATCCATTTTGGCTTTGAAGTAGGGAGACTTCAAAGAAAAATCTTTGTAGTGCATACAAGACCCTGCCCTTCCTGGCCCTGGTTCCAGACACACTACAGGGGGTTATGCAGTTCTTTGTGTGGGGACAGGCACATCCCTACTCAGGTTCAAGTGTCAGCTCCTCCTTCCACTCTAGCTCAGGAAGACCCATCAGCAGCCGCGGTCCGTGAAGGTAAGAGCGGTGGGGCCGGGTTGGGGGAGGTGGGGCTCTATTCGAAAGATGACCACAAGGAAAAATAAATAAATAAATAATTAATTTTTCCCTCGTCGTTCCTATGGGGAGCAGGGTCAAGGCTGATTTGCATAGGGCTGGGTCCAAGCTGGGATGATGTGGTGAGCAAAATAACGATGGTTTAAACCCAGAACTGTGACTGGGGGTGAATGTTTGACAATGTTTAACATTCCATCATTCCATCCATCATCTTTTTGTGTTGCATTTTCACTACCAGGACATGTAAAACTTAAAAGTAAATGTCTCACCTTTTAACCACACTGCATCCGGCCCCTGGGCTACTGAAGGCCAACCTTGGGGGTGCCTGACATGTAGTAAAAAGGAATGCGTGGGCCCAGCAAGCAGATGCACTTGTCAGGCCGACACAGCAGTTAATAACTGCACATGGGTTCTGCAGTGGCAGGCCTGAGACATGTTTGTAGGGCTACTCAGGTGGGTGGCACAATCAGAGCTGCAGGCCCATCAGTAGCATTTTGTTTACAGGCCCTGGCCACATGTAGTGCACTGCACAAGGGAGTTATTAGTAAATCAAATATGCCAACCATGAAGAAACCAAATGCCATTACATTTTAGACACAATGCACATGCATTTAGCACTGGTAAGCAGTGGTAAAGTGCTCTGAGTCCAAAAACCAGCAAAACGAAGTCCGGCACACAATCAAAAACAGGAGGACAAAAGCAAAAAGACAGGGGAAACCATGCCAAAAGATGCCAAGTCGAACAACAACTTTTACTTTATTACCTATTTTTCATTAATTCACTGCAATGCCAAATAACATTAATTTATATCTTAAACTTTCAGAAATGGGGTCATGAAACACTTAATAGATTATACAGCCTTATCTATGCCAGCCAAATAGTAATAAATGAATGCATTCACAGTAGGTGTTTTTATAGAACACCTTTACCCCGAGGGGTATCTCATCACTGAAATAACAGGTGTTTGTTGTTATCCAATTCAGTGATTCTTATTTTTTGCCAGGTTTTGAACCTGTGGCCCTGAGGTAAACACATATCCCTGCAGTGGATGCGTTAGTCCACTGAACCACCAGGCCCAGCTTTTTAAAGCATTGATGACGTCTTTTTTGTTGTGCTCTTGGCTGTAGATTTCTCCTTCATCTTGAATTCAGTGTCTAACTTCCCTGTTTCTCACATTTTAAGGCAGAAGGAAAACACAGTAGGGGTGTCTTCGTGGCTGTCTAGTGAACTAATGTACAATATAGTAAAGTAACCTATAAGAACATATCACTTGAAATTGTAGCTTTAGTTTCTAAATATTCTAATAGCAAATAAATCCATGTCACTGCTCGGGTCATTCTGCAACACTGAAAATCGAAAAGCTGTAATATATTTCTTTTGAATTTTCTTCTACTCCCGTATGCCTCCTCTTTCTTTCTTTGCACACACTCCACTGGCTAGACCTTGATCTCCGACACTGCCAAGGAATATAAATGGAAGCAATTGGAGGCAGGAGAATTGAAGGTTGAAGAGATTGCTGCAACGAAAAAGGTGAAGAAGAAAGTGGATAAGGGAGGTAGGGGAAACAACCTTTACAACGCAACTTTTACAACGCACTACCATTACAACGAAACTTTTACAACGCAAAAACTTTTACAACGCATACCATTACAACGCATGTTTTTACAACGCAAGTACTTTTACAACGCATGCCATTACAACGTAAGTATTGGTAAGTATATAATTATATTTTATATTTTATATGTTTTGTTTTTTTTACGTTTTCAGTTTTTGGGTAAAGGGGTATTTTTAGGGTTCAGGGTCAGTTTTCAGTTTTTGGGTAAAGGGGTATTTTTAGGGTTCAGGGTCAGTTTTCAGTTTTTGGGTAAAGGTGTATTTTTAGGGTTCAGGGTCAGTTTTCAGTTTTTGGGTAAAGGGGTATTTTTAGGGTTCAGGGTCAGTTTTTAGTTTTTGGGTAAAGGGGTATTTTTAGGGTTCAGGGTCAGTTTTCAGTTTTGGGGTAAAGGGGTATTTTTAGGGTTCAGGGTCAGTTTTCAGTTTTTGGGTACAGGGGTATTTTTAGGGTTCAGGGTCAGTTTTCAGTTTTTGGGTACAGGGGTATTTTTAGGGTTCAGGGTCAGTTTTCAGTTTTTGGGGTACAGGGGTATTTTTAGGGTTCAGGGACAGTTTTTGGTTTTTGGGGTACAGGGGTATTTTTAGGGTTCAGGGACAGTTTTGGGTTTTTGGGTACAGGGGTATTTTTAGGGTTCTGGGTTAATTTGGGTTTTTTGGGGTACAGGGGTACAGGGTAAAAAAATATTAAATTAATTAAATTAAATTAAATTATATTAATTACAATTAATTTAAAAAAAAATATTATATACTTACCAATACTTACGTTGTAATGGCATGCGTTGTAAAAGTACTTGCGTTGTAAAAACATGTGTTGTAATGGTATGCGTTGTAAAAGTTTTTGCGTTGTAAAAAATTTGTTGTAACGGTATGCGTTGTAAAAGTATGCGTTGTAACGTCATACATCCGGGAGGTAGAGTTCGAGATTGAGATAGAGAGGTAGGGTGATACGTAAGGAAAAGGTGGAAATGCGGGGTAGCCCAAAAAAGTATACAGAGCAGCAGAAAAAGGGAAAAGTAGGTAGAAAAAGAAAGGTAGTGAGATAGGTTACGTTTTCCAGTAGTGTAGCGAGAAGGGCGGGAGAAGATGGACTCTGAGACAGGGAGGGATGGGTAGACCAAAGAGGTGGTAGTGAGAGAACAGAGTCTGGTGACTCAATGGAATAATGGGTCCAATGCAGGGATATGTGTTTGACCTCACGCTCACAGGTGCAAATCCCAGTGCGTCCACTCAAACTTTCATCCTTCCGACGTCGATAAAATGACTACCATTGAGTTGGGTAACAATAAACATCTAGTATTTCAGCAACAGAGAACATAGATTTTGTATCTTTGTCTGAAGGTGCCCCCTTGGATTCCCATTTGAAATGTTTAGTTCGCTTGCGGTATTTTACAAGGCATATGCTTATTTTAATCCTTTCAAAGTATGGTAAGCACAGACAGTTTGCTGTTCATTGACTGCATTTCATAATACTTGGGTGAAAATATGTCAATTTAGGGTTCTTGATTAAAATAGTTATGTTAGGAGTTTCAGCACGAAAATGCCACAGTTTTAGTTCTACAAAGGCATCAGACATCCTGGTCATGGTTCTGCGGCAAGAGTTTGTTAGTCGACATCTGAATGACGCATAACGCATAGTTTTTGGTATTGATGAAGGGTAGTATTGGATGAGCAGGATGACTGTATTCACCACAAGCTCACACAGCCGGCCTACTGGCTTTTGTCAATGCTCGTTTCCTCTATGACAGAGAACAGACAGACGCCGGATTTGAACAGACACCTGGTGAACGTCAACTTAAAACACTTCACTGAGACCTGGTATTAATTAGGCAGAGCTGAGCGAAACCCTATCTACCCGGACCCAAGCCTAGCTGGAAAAGCATTATATGCACCAGATTAGCCTTTACATGCTCTTTAGACAAAACTGGCAGTTATATGAACAGGGGGGATAATCAGGGTGAAATCCTTCTTGAATAAGATGGCGGCTAGGCCCAAATTGAGGCCTACTGACAAGAGTCAGAAAAACGCTGGAAAAAAGCAATTATATGCACCAGACTGGCCAATAAATGCTCTTGTGCATAGTTACCCGGAGGTGCAGGGCAGGCCGCACTGCAAGCAGTAGGCTTCAATGCATCCACTCGCATCGCTTCTATCGTCAAAGGCATTTCTTCATTAAATATGCTTTAAAGAAAATAAATGCGCCTGATGTATCCATGTGGACGTGCTGTAGTGAGATCATAAAACATATTCAAACGAAAGAGACATGGAAATGAATCCTCCTCCGTAAACGAAAGCTAATTGTAATCTTTTCCACTTTCTTCGGGAAGCTTCTTCTGTGTGCAGGTATGCCCGTGTTTTAAACCATTCCAGATCTCCCGCCTGTCTGTGCCTCCCGGAAGTGCCTGTATTTATATGCTTCTCCTGAAGCTCAGAGGAGAGGCTTAGAAATGTCCCCAAATATTCGAGGAGAGAATGATTTACTATTCTAACTCCAGGCCCTAAATACTTCGGGAAAGTGCATGCTTGTGAACATTGCTTATTTTCGGCATACGGGGAGATTCAAAATACATTTTGTGGAGTTTTCATTTGCAGTGACCATTTCTTAAAGACTTCATGGCGTGCAGCATGGGAGGTGAGCGTCACTTGAGCGCAGGACTTGCGTGGATAAATGGTTGCGCCGCTGCAAGTGGCGGGAGCCCTTGTGTTGGCTCCTAGGCTTGCATAGGTTAGCCAGCTTTCCGGCCAGGAAAAATGGATGACGGCATGTGGTCCTCCGAGAGCGTTTAATTGTATTAAGTCCTGCTAAATTGGACAACAATGACCAGTGTTTTACAGCGCTTAGAAACGGCAAATGTGACATGTTATAGAAAAACATCCTGTTATTTTTTTTTTACTTACGGTATCTACCAATTTGATATCCTTGTGTATTTAACAAAAACATAATTGGCTAATCCCATTGTTTAATCCAGTATATCTTAAACAAGTATTGGCATAGACAATAGATCTCGCCTTTGGGACCTTATAAGTGTTTAGCCATGCAACAGTTGATGGTGTTGCACCAGGGATATTGTGCTGCATAACTAAATTCTTATAAGGTGCCAATGCTTGTTAACAAGATGGTGACTAGGCTTAAATTAAGGCCTACTTAACAAGTGTCAGAAAAACGCACTTCTACACACCATTCAATTCGATCAAAAACAACAGTACTATATCAGTGTGTACATGTCATTAAAATGTTAAAATACAGCCTGCACATTGTTAATAATGCACAACAACATGAATGCAAAAACATCTGTAACACATTACAGAGCTGTATAACAATGACCTCTCATTCATTCACCAACATTGTATTGGTCTGGTGTATCTCACTACACTGCTGTATTACCAGGAACACTGATACAGGTAATGGTTGTCGAGAGGAGAGGTGTAGCTCATCATATAATGACTTTACGTGCACAGGGCTGTAATACAATATATCTTGAACTCTCACACATGGCTGAGGGTGAAAGCTGGCAGAAGTTGTGTATCGAGCATCAGTGTGCTTGATAGCTGTTAACCCTCATGCACCGATGAAGCAAGGGGCTCATGGAGTGGAGCAGTACATCACTTCAGTGCTGTAGAACCATAATCTCTCCTACAACTAAGGGACAGTGAATGGATAAAGGAAGAGTGTAGCTCAAAACAATGCCGTATAACAATGCCTCTCAGTTGCTTAAGGTGTAGTATTGGAGAGGTGTGTCTCATCATTGTGCTGTATCACCATGCTCGCTCAAACACATATCATGGAAAGTCTAAATAAAGGAAAGGTGTTATTGTATCTCATCGGGTGCTGCATAACGATGAACTTGGTTTGCTCACCATAGCACAGTACAATCGTGAACTCTCGTGCATGCATGGGGTGAAGGCCAGAAAAAGAGAAGCATCTGTTGGGGTTGGAGGACAGCATCTTCATGCAATAGTCTGGGGCCACGCATGTAGGAGTACATGTTTTACTCTCAGCTTTGGGAACACACAGGATACCACCACATCATAGCTACGAATTCACAAAAAACACCCATGAGTAACAGCTAGGTAGAAGAAAGGTACATCTCACTGCAGTGCTGTATAATCTTAGACTCACCTATGCTTATGGGAAAAGGGGGAGGTAAAAGAAACATACCTCTCGTCGCGTTCTTTCTAGCTATAAATCCTATGTAGCATAGGCTGATAAAGTAAATGGGCTCCCTCAGACTGCTGCGTAACCTTAAACTCTCAAATACCGGTGGGGGGTGAGGAACACGTGCATCTGACCACAGAGTGATATACCCACGGGCCTCTCAAATGTCCATGGGCTCAAGGCTGATAGAGATGTGTATCTCATTAGAGTGCTCCGTAGCAGCGGTCTCTCGTGCACCTGTGGGGTGATGGCTTGTCAAGAGATGCTCTTGCCATCACAGTGCTCTCGGATTAAGGTCTCACATTCCAGCCATAGGATAAAGTCTGGTGGATAAGACGTTTATCTCATCAGAGGGCTCTTAAACCATGGTGTCTGATAAGCCCATGGGCTCAAGGCTGGAAGAGATGTTTATCTCATCAGAGCGTGATCTTTAACTGCGGTGTCTTATACACCTGTCGAGAAAAGACTTATAGAGATATTTATATCATTAGAGTGCCCGTTCACCCTGGTATTGCATACATTTTTAGAGTAAGAGTTGGAAGAGTTGTTTATCTCATCAGTGGTCCTTAACCGTGGTATGAGCGTAACACAGGCCCCTGTGGCACCGTGGGGTCTCCAACCCTTACGGGGCCCCTAACCTTGCAGGGGGCCCCATTCAGACAAATGCCAATGTAAATCAGTGACTTATGGAAGATTCAGGGTCCTCTCTTCATATTCTGTAGGGGTCTTTCATTTTGCGTTGCGCCACTGAACCGTGGCCCCAGACACTTGCGGACTAAAGGCTAGTAGAGATTTTACCTCATCAGAGGTCTCTTTAAGCGTGTGTCTCATCTGAGAGACCTGTGGGGTAAAGGCTGGTAGAGGTGTTTCTCATTGGAGAGCTCCACGGCCCTGGTGCCTCTCGTGCATCGTTTGGGTGTGGAGCATAGCATCAGAACTCTTAATGTAGCATTTCATACGGTGCTGCAAACATGGCTTCCTCGCGCTATGCCAAGTGACCTGCGCCTGTTGACCGCTCCTCTGAGGACAGGTATGAGACTTCATGAAACCACGTGCTACTTTGGGAGATTGTCCTTGGCAGGGGAGACACCCTCCTGAGAGGTGGCTCAAAGAATCTTCTGTTGCCCGTAAAATAGCTCATGACCCCCTTCCTCCCCCGACTCTCCCTCCCTCGAGCCCATCTTGACGTGTCCCAAAATCTGATGCGTGCGGTACCGTGCGCAGATGGGTCTTCAAATTCCTCAGGTGCTGGCATTTCCGGAAGCTTGAAGGGGCGGTGTGGGGGGCCAGAACGGCCTGTGTGTATGCGCGCGCGTAGGAAAAGCCGGGGGAGCGGAGAGCACAATGGAATAAATTCACAGCTCGCGCCTTCTTAATCACATCCTATTTTTAAAAAAACATGCGCGGCTGCACCATATGCCATATAATAGCTGGCCAGCCGGCTGGATTTAGTACGGTGATCCCAAAGCTGTGAGAAAGGGAGAAATGCGTTCGCTTAAAACTCCCAACGTGTCAGGAGATTATGCGGTAATGCAGGCAAGCCTGCCGCGTGCTGGCATCATTGGAGCCATTAGGGCCGCTTTTGCAGGCCCTGATGGGCACGCGGCTGCAGGCACGCGCCGACGGAGTCTCAGATGGACGGGCATGCTGCATGCCATTATAATGTATAACCGCGCGCTGTTGAGCTGCGGACTACGTCTCATACATCTGTAATGCACTCCAGGCTGGAGAGCCTCTTCCTTCCAATAGACCTGTTTTCAGGAGTGCTATGTCTTTACTTCCAAGGAGGGCGCAGGAGACAGTCATTTCGAGAGTGCCCCTATCAGATGAATGTCTAATGAGCCACGTGAGGTCCTTGAAAGGCCAGTCTGCCCAGTGATATTGGCTAAAAGATGATCGGGTCAACCGGGATCTCCCACCTACCCTCCTGTCTCATCACAGACGGCCTGCTGGAGTTTGCTGTGTCACCCACTCCCTATGTTGTGCCTAAAGTTTAGTGGTGATCTGTAAAAATAATTTGTGGTTCTATGTAGATTTACTTGACTGCTTTTAGTGCTTTACAAAATGATGTAGGGACATTTTCTTTTTAGAAAATGAGAGTTGCAGTATGGCTTTTAAATATCCATTGTACAGTAACGTGGTCAACCTTTTTCCCAGTATATATTCACCACATGCAGCTGCAGCTGGAGTTTAACATACCAGATGTAAAGAAGTTAGCAGTCCAGTAGCTGGGGTGGGCGGAGCTAGGTGGGCAGAGGGGAAGAGGTGGGGACAGGACAGGAAGGGGCAGTTAGAGTAGGGACGGGGAACGAGATGGATGTCGGAATAAAGAGCTGAGAATACACAAGCCTGTGTCTGTGTGTATTTGTAGTAAGATACTACAACTGGCGACGAGGGTGGGATCCCTGCAGCAAACCCGCCAAAACGAACCCCGTCCCGCAGCGTGGAGCATCCTGAGCTCCGCTGCGACCGTGATCCGACGGCGCCAAAAGGGAGGCCCCCAAGAGTGACCCAGCGACCCTCGAGAGCGCCAAGAAGGAGAAGAGCGCTGAATGAAAAGAGCGCTGAGTGAAAGCGCTGAAAGAAAAGGAGCCGGTCGCGCTGAAAGCGCGAGACCCAAGGGCGCGAAGACACAACCAAACCGTGAGTGACAGTCGGGAGCCCACCAGGCGACGCCCGGACTACAGAAGGAAAGTATCCGAAAGGAGAGATCGCCGACCTGAACGCACGAGGCGATGTTTCAGGTGTGGATACGACTACCCTCACATCGACTCCTGCCCTGCCATGGGCCAACGGTGCAGAAAATGTGGACGGTCCAACCACTTTGAGGCCATGTGTGGGGATTACCACAAAGAAAAACGCAACGACAGTGACAGACAAGATGGGTCGCAGCGACCCTCACGATCGGAGGCCAAGCGTCATCACATTAGAGCTGTTCAGGAAGAGCCTCCTAGATCTCTCACGTCCTCACACTCCAGCCACGACTCTCGACGCTCCAGGTGGGACCGTCGTTCTCCGTCAAGAGACTCAAGATCGTCCTCATCCAGGCAGTCGTCATACACCACCGAATATGTCAACTTTGCTGACCATGATCAGTTCAAACGCTATCCACGTCTCAACATCAAAGTGGGCAACCACGCCGCCAAGTTCATGATGGACAGCGGAGCATCGCTCAACTACATATCAGTTGCCGAACATGACCGAATGGACCCCAAACCACGTCTGCATTTTGCGTCCGTCCGCGTCTACACCTGGATGGCGAAGAAACCTCTCCAATGCCTGGGCAAGTTTGAAACTACCCTGACGCATGGCAAGCTTTCCATCCCAGCAGTTATCCACGTCATTAAAGGACCTGAGGCCGACTGTCTGATGAGTCTCCCCACGGCTGAACGTCTTCAGTTGGTGCACATCCTCTTCAACGTCCATGACATTTCAGACTGCGCTGGAAAATTCCCTTCCCTCTTCCGAGGTTTGGGAAAACTGAAAGGCCGTCAAATCCATCTGCATATCAACGAGCAAATCAAACCGGTGGCTCAACACCCGCGAAGAGTGCCATTTCACTTGCAATCCGCGGTTGAATGTGAACTGCAAGAACTTTTGGACGCCGACATCATTGAGCGCACTGCGGGCCCCACTCCCTGGGTGTCCCCGGTGGTTATCGTCCCCAAGAAGGGGTCCCAAAACAAAGTCCGTCTCTGTGTGGACATGCGTCTGCCGAACACGGCCATCGAGAGGGAGAGACACCCGGGCCCACTCCTGAGCGACATGATCACGGCGCTCAACGGGGCAACCGTGTTCTCTAAACTGGACCTGAACAAGGGCTACCATCAGCTCGAGCTGGACGACTGTTCTCGCCCCATCACGACGTTTGCCACCCATCTTGGTCTATTCCGCTACAAACGGCTCAGTTTTGGCGTTTCATCGGCCGCCGAGATCTTCCAGGAGGCCATACGTCTCGTCATCCACCACATCCCTAACGCCCTCAATTACAGCGATGATATCTTGGTCTATGGTTCGGACACGCAAGAGCATGACACCGCCCTCGATCGTGTCTGCCTCGCTCTGATGGAAGCTGGGTTGACCCTCAACAAGGAGAAATGTGAATTTCATCAGTCGACCCTGAAATTCTTCGGACACATCTTCTCAGCGAGTGGCATGAAACCAGACCCGGATAAGATCGCCACGCTCAACAACACCAAGAGTCCGGCGGACGTTAACGACCTGCGTTCCTTCCTTGGGATGGCAAGCTACTGCGCCCGCTACATTCGTGACTATGCCACCGTAAGTCACCCACTGAGGCTCCTCACGAAAGCTGGCGCGCAATTTATGTGGACCCCGGAGTGTGAGCGTGCCTTCAAGGACATCAAATGCGCCGTGGAATCAGCCAAGTGCCTCTCCTATTTCAATCCCAAGAGGAAAACGGAAATCACTGTGGACGCAAGCCCCATGGGCTTAAGGGCCATCCTGGCACAGTACGACCATGAGTCGGATCAGAGGAGGATCATCGCCTATGCCAGTCGGAGCCTAACTGACCCTGAGAAACGATACTCCCAACCGGAGAAGGAGAGCCTGGCCGTCGTGTGGGCGTGCGAACAATTTCACATCTTCATATTCGGGAAACACTTCACACTCATAACCGACCATCAGGCACTTGTCACGATCTATGGGAATCCCAAGTGCAAGATGCCCCCCAGGATCGAAAGGTGGGGCTTGCGGCTGCAAGAGTACACGTTCTCGATCATTCACAAACCGGGGAAGGATGAGAATCCAGCTGACTATATGTCCCGCCACCCCCGAGACTCATCAGAGACTGCGCCCTCCATCGCGGAAGAATATATTCACTTTGTGGCTAATTATGCTCGTCCACCAGCCATCCCCATGCACGCCATTCGGGAAGCGACCAATCAAGACAACATCCTACAAGCAGTAATAAAGCGCACCCGAACCAACAAATGGAGATACCACCCGCAGGAGGAAGAGGAAAGCCCTGCTGTCAAGAAAGAACTCCAAGCCTTCCGACATGTCTCCGATGAACTCTCTGTAACCGGTGACGACCTCCTCCTCAGAGATCACAGACTAGTTATACCAGCGACACTGAGACAAGGAGTAATCGACTTGGCCCACGAAGGCCATCGAGGAGTCGTTTCCACCAAAAGAGCCCTGAGAGAACGTGTCTGGTTCCCAGCACTCGACCAGATGGTTGAAGACACGTTGAAAGACTGTCACCCATGTCAACTGACCAGCCACAGTAATCCACCTGCACCTCTACAGATGACCCCATTGCCTGATGGGGTATGGCAAGAAGTTGCCATGGACTTTTATGGCCCCCTGCAATCCGGGAAGTACGTAGTCGTCATCCTGGATGAATACTCCAGGTTCCCAGTGGCTCAGTTCATATCATCCACCAGTGCCGCCTGCACCCTCAAGGTACTTGAAGAAGTCTTCGCGACTTGGGGTGTCCCCAGGGTCATCAAGACGGACAACGGGCCCCCATTCAATAGTCATGAATTCAGCGACTTCGCGAAACACATGGACTTTCAACATCGCAAAGTCACGCCACTCTGGCCCCAAGCCAACGGCACTGTGGAAAGATTCATGTCCACCATTAAGAGAACATTCCAACAAGCCACGGCCGAGAAGAAAGATCTTCAGTCAGCACTGAACGAGGTCCTCAGTGCCTACAGAACCACTCCCCACTCCACAACGGGCCAATGCCCTGCGACTCTCATGCTCGGGAGGACAATGAGGAATCGGATCCCCACATGGGACGGCGCACTGAGAAAGCCTCTGTCGGATCAACAACACAGAGAAATGGCTGTGACAGATCGGCACCGCAAAGACAAAATGAAGGAGTATGCGGACCACAAACGAAGAGCCCGGTCCCCCTCCTTGAAGGAAGGCGACAGAGTCGTTGTCAGACAGGAACAACGCCAAAAGACTGATTGTCGTTTCAAGGATGAGCCTCTAACAATTACCCAACAAAAGGGCACTATGGTGACAGCGGAATCCGAAACACGGAGAGTCACCCGCAACGCTTCTCATTTCAAGAAGTGCTCCTCTGAAGTTCAAGAAGGCACCACTGCAGTCCCAGTGCCTGAAAACCGGGACAACCCTGAATCTGTTGCACCCGATACCGGACATTCACCTGTAAAGGAACCCTCAACTGAAGGCGCCGTGTCCGCACCGGCGAGACCCCGCCGTCACGTGCAGCCTCCCAAGAGACTGATCGCAGAGATGGACTAATCTCTACTTCATTTGTTACTTTATTAAGAAAAGGGGAGATGTAAAGAAGTTAGCAGTCCAGTAGCTGGGGTGGGCGGAGCTAGGTGGGCAGAGGGGAAGAGGTGGGGACAGGACAGGAAGGGGCAGTTAGAGTAGGGACGGGGAACGAGATGGATGTCGGAATAAAGAGCTGAGAATACACAAGCCTGTGTCTGTGTGCATTTGTAGTAAGATACTACACCACTGTGGTAAACCTCCACTGTAGTCACCGTCAGATAAATTCTGTCATCGTCGTAAATTTTAACCCTCAAACCAACCTTGGAAACAGGCCATATTCCAAGTTTGATGGTTCTCCTTGTTAAACAAGTGCCAAGTCCTGAGTTATGCTGTTATGCTAAATGTTTTTGTATTGCACATTTCCACCACATCATGTTTCTGTCCTCTTGGCATTATGCACCGTAAATAAGTTCCAAAAGGAAACACTCTTATATTTTAAATACGTGCATTTTTATTAGCTTTCGAAAAAGCAAGGAAGTTTTGGGAAACGATACAGAAAAAACTGCCGAACGACTTTGCACCAAATTCGACAGAAAGTTAGAACTTTACTCAGAAAGCATGCTTTTTGTTATTTGGTGAAAATCGGTTTCGACGTTTTTGTGAAATCTGTGTTTAAAGAGGTGCTCATGAAGGGGTTAGAAAATTGATCAATTTGGACAGATGGTCCATCAGAACTAAAAGAAAATGGGGCCTTCTGATTTCACCAGGGAGCTTTCTATCCCATGGGCCATTTTTGTACTGCAGGACCAGAACTGGTCTAGTGGTGCCAAGTGATTTGATTGGCTACAACAACTGTTCATAGAATGGCGAGGCAGCCATTACAGGACTCAAAGACCCGGTCTCAGAGTCCCGAATTTTGTTTGTTAACCACTTGGCTGCTAAGGGGTATGCATGTAGGTCCATTGACTTTCCATTGAAATCAATGGGCCCTACATGACGAGCTGGGCTCGTCATGAGCGTCGAAGGGGTTAAAAGGCTAAAAAGGGGCAGGGAGGGCACACCCTGACTCTTAGAACCATGTGGTGTGTTTCAAATGCCTTCCATTTAAAAAAAGAAAAAGAATTACATGCGGTGGGGACCGTGATACCAAACAGCTGGTACTGCAGTACCAATGCCAGTACCGCACTTTTTAACAATAAATACAAAAAACAAAAGAAAGAACTCCAATTGGGTGAACATTTAACATGAAAACTGTGGGCTGATCGTGGATAAATATACAGGCAAGTTTCCATTCTGACACAGATGCTCATTTCACAGAAATTAAACCTCAACTGGAAGCTCTTACAAATATGAACGTAGCAGCTTCTCCAGTTTAAAGCTTCTCTCTGTAAATGCCCAAACAATCCTAAATCCTTGTGCTTGGCCAAGGCAAAGCTAAGTGTGTTCTAACCTACACTTTTAACCAGGAAAAATATTTGAATGGTGCGGGAGGCAAGGAGGTGGGGGTAGGGGCAGCAACGGAGAACAGTGGTAGCACAGGGGCAATGGCAGCTCTACAGGCCAAGGATTGAGGGTGCTGGAGAACACTTACTGAGAAAGGAGGGCCAGAGGTAGGGGGCCGGGGCATCAACATATGGCAGTGGCAGCAAAGGGGTAGCGACAGCACAACAGACCAAGACCAAGGATGGAGGGGTCAGGGGCATGCATACAGAGAAAAAACGGGTGGAGGCAGGGACAGGAACAGGGCAGCTGCAGCACAACAGACCAGAGAGTGAGGGGCAGAGGCATGCACCTGGAGAACAGCGGGCCCGGGCAGCAACGGATGGCAATCCCTTTTACCATACTGAAACAGACTTGTCTCCAGGACTACACTAGTTCTCTTTCGTACATGTCAGTCTATGCTGTATATGTATGTGGGCCCTTTAGTACTGGCTTTGTTCCTTAAAATTATATAGTGGTTTATAGAGGTATATGGGGAGCAGTAGCTTGGATGTCATTATGAATGATGTCATCAGTGATGTAATTTGAGATGTCATTAATTAAGTAATTTGAAATGCCATCAGTGATATCATCAATAATGTCATTTAACATGTCATGAATGATGTAATATGTGAGCTTATAACCAGTGCATGGCAGGGGTGAAATTTATAGGTAACTTGCTGAACTATAACTGGCAGATGTCAGTGTTTTTGTCAGAGAATATCTAGGGTTTTTTTAATTGAAAGCTAAGACCTTATTACGTAACTATACACAAATTAATTGGCGAGTCTTTGAGTCCGTTAGAACATTTCTTGCTTTCGTTCAAGCTTTCTTGAAGTTCATCAGGTCCTAAATTCGTATGTAGTTGAGTATCAGTTTAAATTGGTGTTTGATCCATCGCTTTTCCTTTTATTTTCACTTGGCATTGTAATGGTACGCCATATCACTTACCAATTCAGTATCGGGATAATTGTTCCCCTAATCCAATATCTGAATCCGTATTGTAAAGCAAAAAAGAGGATCAGATGCAGCTTTTTTTCTTTACAATACGGTTGCAGCTATTGATAGCCGCTGTTTTAAAAGGGGCTGGGGGCCAGTAGAGGCCCAGGGAGGGGGGCTAAATTCCCCCCTCCCCTTAAACTTATGTTTAGCCCCGTTGGATAGTGTTCCTGGGGCCCTGAGTGGTGGGGGGGCGCATGCGCCTCTCCTTAAACATAAATTTGGCCCCAGGGGATAGAGTGGTTCTGGGATGGAGACGCCACATATACCCCACCCCAAAAATAAAAATGAGAAAGCCCCTGTGCCCTGGCCCACCATGGGGGTCTATTTGAATCATAATTTAAACACTGAGGGGAGTGTTTTTTTTTAAAGCAGCGGTCTTGCTGGACTCCTGCAGGATCACAGCTTTTTTAAAGGAAGAACTATATTTTGGCCCCAGAGGGGTAGGGTAACCCTACCCTGCCCCCTTATATATTTTTAAAAATATACCCTCAGGACAGGAGACTAGGCCCCTGAGTCCTGAAAGGGCAGCCTGTAGTATTTGTCTTAATGTTACAGGCAGCCATTCAAAGCTCTTGCTCACGCAGGAGCATGTCTCCCATGGGAGCAAATTGGCCCAAGGGAAAAAAACACCCCCTGGGCTAATCAGAAAGTTCATTATGACACCGGACCAGCAAACCTGAACAGCCGACTCAAATTCCACGCACCCCAGAGGACCCTATGATCTGCCCAGCTCTCCTACGCTGTGGACCCCCGCACCAGAGAGACCAGATCGGGAGGCCGCTCCTTCTCCTTCTTCGCGGCCCGAGCCTGGAACGCCCTGCCGCTCCACCTCAGACAGACAACATTGCTCCCCATCTTCGCAAGAAACTTCAAAACCTGGCTCTTCAACAGACCCCTCCCCCCTTTGATGGACTGGAGCCTGCTAATCCCCCCCGCTCCTTGAGACCCTTATGGGTGAGTAGTCGCGCTTAACAAAGGCCTGATTGATTGATCGAAAATTAGGTTCCAGGAACTCTCATGATAGTCCCTAAAATCCAACCGTCCAGATATACAAATATTTTTTATACTTTAATTTCTCATAAACTACTGAACATATTTACACCAAGTCATAAAAAAACACTCTTTCTGGACTAGGATCTAGCTTCCTGCCAGTTTTGGTGTTATTACATTCAGCATCTTTTGCAATATTGCTTTCCAAAAAGGTATATGGAAAATGCATGGGGGTTTTGCGTTTTGGGAACACCCTTTTTCTTGTCCCCTGCTTGACGGATCACCCTATAACTTTACATTCACAAACTTGGAGAGAAAGAGAAACCTTTTGGAATTTTTGTAGGGAGATTTGTGAAATGGCATCAAAGTTATTAGCAAAATAAAAGGCATCTCCCTGGGAAACTCTGACTTAAATATAAATACCCAGTGCTGGCTGGCACTGGCTAATATTTATAATTACATGGCATTCACCACTGTGTATTTATAGTTAGTACCATGTTTCCGTATGAACAGTTTTTTTGTTTCCTAGTAGCACTGGTGTCATTTGACAAATGTTAAAGAAACTTTCCCCCAAAAAAGGTTCATCCACCTCAGCTCCTTTCTGGAAAGTTTCGGGGTGATCCATCTTGCGAGTGTCAAGAAGAAAGGGTGGTACTAAAATGCGTTTCCCCTAGGCAATGTTCCATAGGAAAATTAACCAGAGCTACAGCCAAAACAGCTGACTGGAACTACACCAAATTTGGCAGAAAGCTAGATGTTTACTCAGAAAGTGTGCTTTTTTGTAATTTGGTGTATGTATGTATGTTCAGTATTTTGTAAGAACTGGAGGTTAAAAGTGTATAGATTTTCAGACCACTATAGGATCGCAGGACTGGCAGATTAAAATATGATTGGCTGCCGTTAACAATGGAGCCATTTTAAGATACAAGGACTCAATCCCCATGTCCCGAAAACAAAATGCAAATAAACTGTAGAGGGGCAGGGTAGGGATACCCTGACCACCTAAGCCTGGTTGAGGATGCCAAGAGGGACCCTCCCCTCTATTTTTAAAATAGGCCCTGGTGAATGCTGACCCCAGGGTCTTGCAAGGCTCTGGGAGGGGGGCGCCCTGCCCCCCTCCCCTTTAATTTTTAATAGTGGCCATGGGGATGAGGACTCCAGGGCCTAACAAGTCTCGGGCAGTGGGGTCACATGCCCCCCCTTTAATTTTAATAGTGACCCTGGGTGATGGGGTCCCCATGACCTAATAACGCTTGGGGATGAGGGCATTGTAGCCCCTCCTCCTCCTTAATAAATAAAAGGCCCTGGGGATAGGGTCGCCAGGGCTTAATAGGGCTGGGCATGGGGGGGAGCATGTGGTTCCCCTCCCCTTTAAAAATAAAAAAGGGGCCATGGGGTATGGGATCCCCAGGACCAGCCCCTGTGGCTACCCACCACTTAACATGGATGAACGCCGTGTGTAGTGTGGGGGTTGCCTGCTTTTGGGGGTTGTGGCCAACCCTACACATGATCAAACGCTGTGCACAGCGTGGGGTTGGCTGCGTGGGGAGGATTAGATGTGGCCAACACCCCCACCATGCACAACCAAACACCTTGTGCAGTGTGGGGCTGGGTGCCTTTAAAGGGGATGGCCACAGGCCAGGCCTCGTGGTCAACCCTCCACTACACATAGCTGAATGCAGTGGGAGGTTGGGTGCAGGCAAGGTCACGTGGCCAACCCCTTGCTGTGCACGGTCGAAGGCCCTGCGTGGCATGGGGGTTGGATTTGCGTATGGTTAATAAATATTACTTTATGTTAAAAAAACTAGAAATTCACTGAAAAAAATCAAAGGTTATAGTAACGTCATAGCTAGTTGAAATGTTCAGTAACAACGTAATTTTTTAAACTCTAAAAACCAAGAACCATAACCAGCTTTGTGAATTAGGCCCACTGTCATCACAGAAAACAGAGCTCTCGGGACTCTGAACTTATCTCTGAGAGCATGATAAAGGCTCCCAATCTTGCCCAGCAATGAATAGAGAAAGGGAAAAGCTCAAGCAGCTTCCAGGAAAACTGCTAGGCATGAGGTCAACTGTGATGTACCAGCAGCGGCGGCATGGCGAAGCAGAGCAGGGTCAAAAAGGGGTCGTGCATATTTTTTTATAAAATACATTAAAAAATGTTGACCCGGGTCCACATCTCTGCTCCTGCTCTGCTCCGTCTCGGATGGTAGCACAGTCAGGCCCCACTGACTAATCACAACGATTGGTAGCCCCCAGGCCCCACTGACTAATCACAACGATTGGTAGCCCCCAGGCTCCCCTGAACAAAGACAACGGTGCAATGGAGCGTTGTGATGGGTGTTGAGAGTCCTGGTTGGATGCTCAACCAGGGAATGGGAGCCTGGTCTTATTCTCCATGCAGGCTGTAATGCAACCTGCATGGAGGATGGGAAAATTGCGCATGACTGGTTTGGGCGGCCCGAGAGGGCCGGCAAAATAGTCATTGCTCAGTTAGGAGTGGGCAAACCACTACTTCCCTGCCCGGCTCCGTGAGCAGAGCAGTCCTGTCCACCCGCCCGCAAAGCAGCAGGAAGCATAAAATGATAATAACTTAGAGTTATTATACATTTTATGCTGCTTCTTCTTTGCACTGCTTAAAAGCAGTGGAGCGGCGCCACTGTAGTATACTCTCGCTCTTCCCAGACCACATTGCTGATTATAGGTCTCTTTGCACCCTACTACTAATGTATGTGACTGCAATTTCCGTACCCATACGTCTTACTCCTGTTGGCATTTTGAGTCGGTGCAGGCCCCTACGACAGAATTTCATGGGACGATATGCTCCTAATGAGCACGGCGCATCGCATGCAAGCCACGGTCATAGATATCTCTTCATCGCCACCACCTGAAACACCCCCTGTGCGACTATCAAAGTCTAGTGGCCAGTCGGAGATCTCATCCTGTAGCTCCAAGACCACCAGAACAGAGTAAGGCTTGTACCAAGCACCAACGCAGAGCCTCCTGATTCTCCCACAGAGTAGACGCCTCATTCAGGCTGCCTTGCTTAAACTCCTGTGTTTATTAGCCTCCAGGTGGCTTCAGTGTGCATATTGATCCCTGCACATTTGGAAGAACCAGATTGCCCTGAATATTTTATATGTAGGAACTGTTTACATGGCACGATATATATTCCCTTGGAACATCTATTTTTTAAGGCATTATTTAAAAATGAAGCAACAGTTAAAGTACAGAGTGTGGCAAACCCTCTGTGAAATGCAAGACATTAGCAGTAAATCATAAAATGAAAATGCATTACTTTTTGTACATCCAACCACCTCCAAACCTCATACTCCCAACCCTGACACACAAGACTAATGGTAATAAAGAAATTAAGAAAGAAGTAATTAAATTTAAAAACATAAAGCCCAAATAAAGGAAAATAAATAGAGTAGGGCAGACGAATCAAAAGAGCAAGAGAAAAGTTCATACTTAAACATAGACTATATTAGAACCTATTTAAGAGAGAAATTGTTTTTTTTAAGCTATAACATTGCCTGGAGAGTCTGCTCATTATGCATCTTCACGCGCTACCTGTATCTGACTCTCTTCCCACACACCGCCCTCCGGGAGGATGCCTTTATAGCGCGGCCTAATTACACCATGAAAGTCAAACCTAAAGCAAAGATTTGTCATATTTAGAGAGCTTGCAGGAGCTTCCGCTTCCTGGGGATCTACGGTCAACAGGTAATAGTGCTGGCTAGAGCATGCCCCGTGTTCATCCGTCCTCTAGGCACTTGACAGCTGTGCTGGCAATGGCATATTGCTTAAGGCAGGCGTAAGATGAATCATTGCCCTTTCAGTAAAATTGCTGTGACATATATATATATATATATATATATATATATATATATATATATATATATCAAAGTAGGTTGCTGGCCGCCAATGCAAGGCGGAAAGAATCAGGTGTAGACCTCTTGAAAACCTCTTCAAAATTAGGAACCAGCAGTCAAATTCAGAGTGCAAGCAGAGTACGAATTTTATTTAACAAAAATTCATTCGACAAGTGTCAATCCATGACGCGTTTCGCTCCTCGAAGGAGCTTGGTCATATGATGCGCCCCAGAAAGCATTGCGTTTTTATAGTGAACATAGAAAGCTCAATTGACACCACACCTATAGTGATAGATATAGACAACAGACTATATGTAGCCTCCTAGACTGATACGCATGATATTTTGAAAGGTAAAAAACCTAAAGACATGTTATATATGCATCTATAGTTCATTTTAAACCACATTCTATAATATACATTTTGACATCCAGGCACGCTCTCTGCGTTCATCCACCAGCGGAAATCTCGCAATCCCTAGATTTAAGAAAACCAACTGGGGAGGGAGAGAATTCATTTAAAGCACTTTGAGGCTGTGGAACTCACTTCCAATAGAACTAAAATCTAAGACTACTTATTGGAGTTCAGGAAGAGCCGGAAAACTTGGCTCTTCAATAAATAACCTGACCTTTTCCAGAGTTCTAATGCTGTCCGGTCCATTCACCGCCTAGATACCTCCGGGTAATTATTGCTCTTCAGAAATTCTTTTTCATTCATTCATTCATGCATTCGTCAACAGATTACCCAATGCCACGTGCCCAGGTGCTATAGCCTCATGCCCTACAGTGCTGTCTTCAGCCCCAACCCAGTGTCAGTGTCCCCACAGAATGGTGATTGCTGTCAGCCAAACTCAATTCTGTTGTAAAGGTGACACGGGTAGGACAACTCTCTTTGAATTAACTGTTCTGTCACTTACTATTCCGCCGCGAGGAATACCAGCACCAAGAATCCTTAACCCTTCCTACAAACACAGTAGAATTACGGGACGGCTCAAATTGTGTCTATTGACAAGTTGGGCCCTAAATCAGAGAAATGGCGGAATCCAATCCCAGTGAAACATCAGTTGTCCCCGGAGCAGTTCGTAAGGATGTGCTTTAAGCAACCTGTTGTGGAGAGAGGATACTCTGCTCACGGACACAGGATGTCTAGTTTAATAAAGATTTAATGATACACACAGCCTGGCACCAATCCTCTATGACAGCCAGGGGCAAACTCACTCTCATAGAACACCCAACTCCTTACACTCTGGAATACACATTACACATGACACTCTAGAATAACATTTCACGTCATAACACATTTTTTGGGGCACATTACGTGGCAGGCTCAGAGTTGAACACTGATTATTCTTGACCCAATGCCTACTCCCCAGACCCTTCCAGGAATCATGTGTGACCAAGCTAGCTAAGCCTTAGGAATGACCACCCCAAATAGGAAACTTTCAGCAAAATACATTCCCTCAACTCGTTCCTATCCATCTTTACTGAGTTGTTTCTGCCAAGGTGCACAATGATGAGATTCAGAGACTGGTGCTCCTCTGACCGGGAAATGCTTCCAGCGCCTTGTGCAGCTGTGACATCTTCAGACTGCGGACAGTGCAGCGCCTGAGTAAGGCTCTCCTTGGCATCGGCTGCTTAGGCTTATGGAGATGCTGCAACTGGTGCACCACTCATCAAACAAGGGGGTGACCTTGGAATGGCCTTGGAAGTCATCACAACTGCAAGAGAAACAAACAGAAGAGGTTGAGACATAAATAATAACTACAACATTTAGGTGTGAATATATCGCCTGTAGCGCACTGACAACCACCTCCTAATATTCTTGACCTCATCTACTCCTATAGAAACTGTGCATGTTCCATGGGAATACGATAATCAATTGGTGCTCTCCCAGCTGCTGAAAGAGCTGCAGTAAATACGGCGGAGAACTGATACCATGACAAACTTTCTCTGAGATTAATGAACAATGAAAAAGTTCCCAAGATGGCGCCCAGCGCTATGTAGGTATGCATGTACCCTGTCAGGCAAGTGGGAGTTGAGTAGGCAGCCTGTAGTTTGATGATGGTTTCCTTTCCTAACTGGTCAGGATTTGAGTGTACCAACCTGATCATAAGTTCATCTGTCTCCTGCATATTTTGCTACTGCAGTCCTCCCTCGTGGTCTAACTTAGACTTTCCCACCAGTTCACCCGGCCGGAAGCCACCATAAACCACCACACTAAATGCAGTGGCAAGGAATGTCTCTTCATGTGCCGAGCTGCACCGCCCTCTGTAAGTGGCTACAATGGCGTCAAGCTTTGAAATATCCAGGTCCTGTCTAACATCACTGTTTTTGGCAGATGACCGTGCCCACCACACCAGAACCTTTTTGACCAGATAGTTATCAGTATGGTCAACCGTTCGTGTCAGCTTAGCAAAGAACCCTGTGGCTGTAACGTGCTCTGGCGTATGACACCGTCCACCCCTGCGTTCGCAGTTGGCTTAGGAAAAGGCAAAGTGACCGTGTTGAAAAAAAGCACTTCCCTTTACTGCCTTCCACGAAATGACCCAGTAAGCCTTTCATAGGCACTACACGCTCACATAGGAGAGACGCTGCTAATAAATCTGGGAAGCAAAGCAGCAATCTTCAGAAGATGTACCCAGATTTTCGCCATTAGTTCTGCTGCCCTTGGATGGTACTTCTGGAAGTTCTGGAACTTGGGTTGAGGTAAGGCATCAACCTCATTACTGGTATCCGGCCCATGCCTGGCTTAGTTTCAATACTATATTACATTCAAACACAGAAGCACCAAATGCGTCAAGGACCTCAGGACATGTCTGCATGTGGCCTTGTGTCACCGGTAGATTGCCCCCACTCCCATGCTGTCAGGCCAAAAAATGACACCTCTGCCTAAAGTTCTCAGACCAAACTGACACCACAAAAACTATAAGGAACAGTTCTAAATGTAATGTTGTTTGTTAGCCAGTTTCATCCTTTGTATTAGACTAATCCATGTGCTAATCACCAAGGACGGCCCCAAAACAGATACTGCCTGCCGCATCCAGTGTACAAGCCCAAGACCTGGCCTCAAACTGTAGAGGAACTGAAGCCGCAATTGTGCCAGATCCTCAGGTCCTTCTTCACCTCAGTTAAGAGCCTTGTGTAGTGGTGTGGCTGCATCACGGCTGTGGGGGAACTGGCGAATAACCAAGGGAAAGGGCGGGCCACGGGCATTTTTATTAAAATGAAATTTAGCTGACGCACTAGGAATTGAAGCTGCAGCAATGTGCCTTTTTATGTGAAAATACTATTACTATGGATTGGTTGAAAGCAGAGTTTTTTCTTCTTGTATTAATCTACACTCACCTGCCATGGAATTGATCTCAATACCCAATAATGTAATGCATGGCGAAGGCCCAGTCATATCTTTTCCCTGCTAAAGGGATGTCCAGTTCTTGTAGCAGCGTTACAAAGGCATTGAGAGCCTCACCGCTCTTGCTAGTCCCTGTCGCCTCAACAAAGCGAAAGGTAACCAGGTAATGTATCACATTGTGAAGACATTGACTTTGTGGAAAAGATTCACTCAAGGCATGAGCTGAACTCAAAATAAGAACAAGAAATTTCACAACCCATCCGCATACATTTATTGTAGTAATACAGGCTACCATTTTGGAATCCTAGCAGGTTATAGTAATTACAGTGGACAGGGAGCCACCCGAAAGCAGGCTCAGTGTCACCTTTTTCCAATAACGAGCCCGTCATAACTTCCTCGCCTCAATCAGGGCTTTGACCACTGAACCATACTTAAACTGGAAAAATATAGGGTCACTAGTATCAATAACTGAAGAAGTTCTGCAGTGCAGAGGGAATAAATATCAACAAATACTGACCGGGTTCTTTTTTTAGACAGTTCCTAACTTCAAACAGCGGTGCTTCAAAGGGTCCCTCAATCTTTTTCATGAACAATTCCTTCTTCAGTTTTTTAGCAGCCACCCCTGAGTTAGCCTGTATATATAACGTGTTCCTAAATGAGCACTGGGCAATACTTCTACACCTTGTATTGTAAATCCCTGTGGAGACTCCAAGTACAGCACATGCGCTGAATCATTTTTGGGATCTTGTTGAGCCATGTTAATATTGGTGTGGGTAGTGGAGAGTTCGCTGTTGGGTTTACTGTCTCTCTACTCTTTTCTTTGGCTTTTTATGAATTCAGGGTGAGACGCGAGTCTACAAAAGGAGCAAACATACTTGAACTAGATGACCCAGCGGGGTCTGCTCACAACTTCCGACTAAATGCCTAGCACGATCCCTTCTTATTCCATCTCCAGTAGTGGCTGCTGCCCCTAAAACTAAAAAAATTAAAAAGCATACCTACTGCTGTCAGACGCCGCCCAATGCTCCTCTACTCTAGCTGCCTAGTGTGCTTCTGCTCCCTGCCCACCCAACCCAGGCACTGCTCTCATGCTGTTACTCAGCATGAGGGAAGCACCGGGATTGGTCTGAGTGGGCCGAAAATTGTGCTCAGTTAGGGACCTGAAGCCTGGGCCTCTTCTCCAACTCAGCTGTGCAAGACAGCTGGATTGGAGAAATGTAAGTGGCAGTGTTGGTTTGGCCGTCCTAAGACGGCTGCCCAAACCGACATGAGCACTTCCAGTGCATCTACCACTCTTCTTCCCTTCCTGCTGCTGTCGCAGAGTATGGCCCGCCCCTCCCTAGACTCTGCTGAATATGTGAAAAATAAAATGATAATAAAATAGTTTTAGTACCATAATATTTTTCATTTGCTGCCTTTCAGTAGTATGGCTACGCTCCTTCGCCATAATGGAGGAGCTGTCCCTGCCCCCCTGCCTGCTGCGGTCAAAAGGGATGCTGTTTGTATGTGGTACTACTGTGTGAAACTGACTCTAGCCATATTATTAACTCTGTCTGATCCCACGTAATGTTGGGATCATCCAGTCAAGCCCCCCTCACGTCATGGTCATAGTCCATCCATCCCATCCCCCATAATCATGGTGTGCTTTGAGTATCCTATTTGCACAGAATTCTGCCAGCAGCTATGGTTTCTGTCCTAGCATTACTAATGTATACATTAAACTCAATCAACCAATTTAGAATATATTCCTCAGTGTTAGGTTTCTTACCTTTTGCAGACACAGTGCCATCTTTTTTCTTTTGTTTCCATCTCCCTTCGCTTTGCTTGGGTCACGGAAGAACCTCAATGAAGTCCACCTTCTGTATCTTCTCCTTAGTTTCTGAAGGCACATGGGTGGTAAGCTTACCCAGTCCGGGGAGAATTGTCTCCTGGCCACTAATTCTTTTGAAAGTGTCTGCTTGGTTGTTCCTTAACCCTGCTTGTCCTTCCCCTCACTAGAGTTCCCACTGTCCTTGTTCCTAGGTTTCAGCCTCCCAGGTTCAGTACTGGCCTGAGAGTTACCACTTTGTTATTTTTTAACTTCCTCCCGCTACTTGGATCTGCTGCAACGCCTACCGCCTGTTTCTGTAGATCAGTGATGGCGGCCACCACACTGCCAGAAGCAGCCCAGGGAGTCGCCCAAGCATTGCTGTTGGTCGGCGTCTCCACGTTTCCTTCCAATTTTGAAAGAAAATTGTCTACTGAGTTGAGGACCCCTGAAGTGTTGCTAGCTGTTTCACCCCCACTGCCTGTGCTTTATCCTGAGCCACTGCTGTACCAGAGGGGCGGCCTGCCCTGATCCACCACTGGGGCGCATCGTCTTTGGATGCAAGCGTCTAATGCTGCTCCGTCTCCGTTAGGACTTTCTAAAAGAGCTCCATTAAGTATTATTTTTCCCAGCAAAACATCATTTTTGTGCCCAGCAGGAAAATAAATGAGACATCAATAGAAACACTGACTGGATGCACTGAGCATTTCAGCTGTTTGAAATGCAGTCTCTTAGCGAACTAGTAATATATTCTTTGCCTCCTTGTATGTGAGGGAGGGCATGCTCAATAAAAGAGCTCATGTTATGGGTGGCTACGGGTTGTGGAAGGTTTGAAATAAATATATTACAGCATCAAAATTTCGGGTACCCAGAGATATCGCACTTCTCTAAGATATGCAGATCAGAAAATGTTCACCAGGAGTGTGAGTGGGTTATAAATGTCCCCATAACAACGCGTTAGGTTTGGAGGAAAGGTGTGACTGTGTTCGGCTGTGAATTTCTTTCACTTCTTGCACATATAGCTAACACACAAATGTGACAAAAGGACTTCACAAAACACTGAAGCTCATTCCAGTGCTTAATTTGTAAAAAAAGAAGAGCAGGTGCTGAAAATGTTGCCAAGGAGGCCACAGCTCGCTTCTTCCTCCGGTGAGCCCCACTTTCAACACTCTCACTGCCGCAGTCTCTATCTTCTAACCTTGATCCGTTGTCTGTCCTCTAAGTCTTTGCTCTAAGAGTCTATCTTCTCACCTCTCTAATTGTTTTTTATCATCTTTGTCATACCTGGTGTGTTACCTTATTCCCTGCATTTCTGATTTGCCCTCTATTCATTGTACCCCTGCCCTTTTTCCTCTTCACTTTTATCCATGCTCTGCTCTTTCTCCCCTCTATCTTGGCTCTTTATGATCACTCTTCTAGCAGTTATTAGCTGTGTCTCAGTTTTATCATTTGTCTGCTTTTGTTCCTCTGTCCTGTCCTCTACATGCTTTTATTCTATCTTTTCTCTTCTTAATGCTCTCTTTTTCACATCATAGCTGCTTTCTCTTTGTATCTGATTTGCTCTCCTTTTTTTCTACTTAGCTCCGTCTTACCTCTCTCCTCTCCTGTTGTTTCTTTCTCCTCTTTACTCCTGCTCTCTCTCTCATCTAAGACACTGCTGCTGCCTGTGCCCCCTGTTGTCAGCCTGTACATGTCCCTGCTATTTTGAACTCTGCGTTTTCCTGTTGTCTTTCCTAAAGAAGAGGAAGAGGACATGTTTTACTTTCTTACCTACACCGAGTGCAAAAACAAAATATACACCAAATGAAAATTCTTTTTTTGCATATATTAATCAGTGCAGTATAACTTGGTTATTTGCAGAAGGTAGCTGCTCGAGCACAGCAGGTGATGTCACTACTAGTGCTCCCTGTAATTAGTAGGTCCAGGGATGGCGACGGCATCCACTGTTCAGCTTGCTGTGATCCTGCCTGCTACAGCAAAGGCATTGTCCCCAGCTGTAATGCTGCCAATGCTGGTAAGTATGGCTGTGGTGCCTATTGGACTCAGGCACGCTCAGCAATTACCATGCTGGGGTGCAGCGCACAGATTCTACAGGTGACGCCTTAGCGCACAAAAGTTGTGTTGGGCCACAGCCGCATCGAGCACGTTGAGGATAGCAGCAATGCAGAGCTGCAGGATATGCTACTCTGGCTACACAGCAAGTGGAAAGTCCACACGTACTTTCGTTTATTCTGTCTCAAGAGCCCTCACTCCCAAGTTTCAAATGCGCTCTTGCAGCTTCCTTGCCTCAACTCCGTCTTGAACCAGCCCCCAGCTACAATTATCCAATGGGAGGCTTAGGCTCAGGCCGTGGCATGGTGCAGCAGACTCTGGGAATAGAATGCAAGACATAGTTTGTCGATAACTTCTTGGATTTGTGATCGGCGAGATAACATCATCACTAACTTGGTGATACTCAATCATGCCTGCCTGGACAGGGGTATGCTGGCCTGTCTATGAACATTTACCAGCCAGAAACCATGCAATGTAGGTTATTCTTTTTATTTTGAATTTGAACAATTAATATTGAGACCACCACCTGCAGGGTCAGAAATTGTAGCCCCCGGTCCTGTGAAAGAAGTGCAGGTGCTGAGCACCTGAAAGCTCCTGCTCAAAGTAAGCACTGGCTCCTTCCCATCTGTCACAAACAGGCAACTAGGCCAGTCTCCCTTGTCCTGTGGAGGTAGTGAGGAGCATGCACAGGAATCTGAACACGTTGCCATGGAGGGGTTTACAGCCGAACCTGGTTTATTCCCAGTGTGAGACAGTGCTGTCACCCTGTGCTCGTGTATCGAAAGTACCTGACTTATTTCATTGAGTAAAGTGTCTGATTCCACGAGACTCATTGTACCTCACCATAGTCTGGTCTTTAACCTGTGACCCTGAGCGAGCTGCAATCTAATGCCACCCAGTGCTTCAAGGTTACACATGGACTAAGCAAATGCCTTGTTCAGACTGGGAACCAATATTTCTAATGCAATAGGTCTCGTATTTGCGAGAGCTTAAGCCATTGGCTTTGTAAATGACAACCAGGGGCGTAACACAGGCCCCCGCAGCCCCCGCATTGCGGGGGGGCCCCGCGCTCCAGGGGGCCCCTCTGCAGCCAGCCAGCACAACACATCAGTTTTGCCTGGATGTGATTGGTTACGTAACTAACGTTACGTTCCCCGTCATCGCCCTGGTCTCTTTTTAAATTAAATACTGTGTGGCGCGCAGTTCTTCACTTCTGCGCCAGCTACCCCTAAGGTTGAAAACATCCCTTTCTTTCCAGCTGGCTGTCTCGTCCTGGTCCTCTCAGGAGATGGCCAGCGCTGGCTTCGACAGCACTGGTGTGTAGAGCGGTACGCAGTGTTTCTGCTGTGGGCTAGTGCAGTAGTGCTGTGCTCCAAGTTTCAGAATTTCCCCGCACAGCGCCTACTTGAAACGTCAGCACTCAGCCTGACTGTGGTTCATTCAAGGGAAAGAGGGGGGAAACATCCCCAAGTATGACGTGCGTGTCCAGGTCCCCCACGGAAGTAACAGGCCTGAGTGTGGAGAGGTTCAGAGAGCCGAGATGCAGAGATTGGACTTGTCAAGAACTGGCCTTTCTATGCCAGGACAGACCCAGAGGCACTTGCGAGCGCTGAATTTTTCTTTATTGGTAAGAGAAAGTGTATCCACGTTTTTTCTGTTAAAGGTACATGACACGTGTCTCCGATGTGTACTTAAGTGTGTGTCACACCCACTGATGCAACAGACTCCCCGCGCAGAGAACCGTCCACAAAACATGCTGCACAAATATGTAAATTGTGAGCATGTGTAACTTTTGTTAACATGACCAAATAAAGTGCAGTTAAAAATTCCCTTAACACATCAGCCCTTAATTAATATCGGGACAGTTGCTGTTTAACTTTATTCCAGAGTGTTGTTTTCTACCCAACAACTACCCTGACTATGCCAACCTCACTCATCCAATACTCAGCCAGCCCGGTTCTACTCACTTCTACCCTTTTGAATCAAGTGTCCGAAAAGTCGCCTGTTGCCTTGATAATAAAGTAAAAAATAAATCATCTGCTTTAATTCTTGAAAGGTTCTTGTTGATATGAAGAATTGCCACTTAAACCTTGTGCAATAATTTTGAAAAATTAGATTTACATTATTTATAATAAGGATGACTTTTGATTTCCAAAAATGATGTCTACTTTTTCGTATCAGATAAAGAAACATATGTCATATGCCCCGTTCTGAATGCGTGTTCATTGGAGATACTCATCAGACCAAGTTTTACAACATTTCTTGTCGCACGTGGCTGTCCCAACCACAACTATTACACTTTCTCCCACCAAGTTCACTTCCATTCAGTGACGTATCATTGACCGTACAGGTCAAAAATCCAAACTTTCAATAATAAAACATAAATCATATATAAATATTTTTAAAGTAACTTAAAATAGGTTCATACAAAATAACATTCAACATATCACAGCTCTTCTTCGTACCCCAGCCTGCATCTGAACTCCTCTTCCAGATCATTGGTGCATGTTTAGGTAAGGCGTCTGGAACAGTTGAGTACTTCCTCCTAGAAAGCACACGAACCACTATACTGACCCACTTAACCAAAATTAAAGTTTTTCGCCCTCATTTTTGTCTGCAACATATGCCATGCCAGCCACTGTGTGATCCACGAAAGGTGTATCCCTTCTAATTCTTTTTTCAGGCTAACCACTGACTATGTTAATTATTCCCAAGAAATACTACATGTAAAATTATCCCCTATGGATATCCAGACTTTCAAGCATGTATCTTGGACTTCTGCTTAAACGTTAGACACCTTTTTTGGTCTGCACTATATCAAATAAGCTCAGTGGTGCAATTTATTGTACGCTCATAATGATGCCGGTGGTTTGTTTTGCCCCAGTTGCCAGTGTATCATCTTTGGTGTAAACTTAGTGCTGCTCAGTTGTATTGTTGAGCAATATTTTTTCATAGAGGGGGTTATTGTTTTGGATACTGTTTGCTATTTTGATATATAACTGTGACTTTCTTACCAACTAAATGCTGCAAATGTAATACAGTTGTTCATTTGTACAGTTACAATTTTGTATACAAATACAAAATTCTATGATGAAAATTGACTTCATTATTAAATTACGTAAAAAGAGTTCCACTCAGCTACCAAAATGTTTTCTTTTAAACTCTTGATATTTTTGCAACAATTACCAGCACAGTTGTACATTATAAACACAAGGGTACAACACCATCCTGCACCATTTTGTCTTCATAACAAATTGGCGCTCCAAAGCATGATTGATGTCATCTGGCCCATGGTTTAAGAAGGATTCTATTTACAGTCCTGCAACATTCACTGCTTCAAAAAAGGTAAAGCTTCTCTTGTTCAAATAGGAGTCAGCAGTTTGGATTCATTTGTTCTGTGTTGGTTCACCTAGGGTGCAATCTCCCAGATGTTCTCTTGGGTGGTTGTGTTGAGTTTTCTGGTCCTCTCCGTTTCCCTTGCATGGGGCAGAACATGCTTAAGAAATGGACTCTGTACTTTTTGCCCAGCTGGCTAATTCTTTGGTTGTCCTCTTGCTGTTCCTCAATAGATGGACTAGTCAGTCTTTCCAAACCTAAATTTCACAGGCAGAGATGCACTTTATATTGTCACCTGCCCGCAGACATGTCTTGAACCAGCTAGACAGCCAAGAACCTTTCTTCTAGACCCCTGATTGTCATCGGCAACGAAAGTGGCTCTTGTGATAAAATAGTTTTTCCATTTAAGTCTATTGAAAGGTTATTTGCATACTTGATCACTCGACAGAATTCAGCTGACTGTATTCCTGATTTTTGTCAATACTGGTTTATGGCTGTGGTGTCTTTCTCAGACTTACAGCCGACTTTTGTGTAACATTTGAAAGGAGCCAGATTGTTGACAACAGTTCCACCGGGGAGCATACCTTGAGTGTTGCCGTCACATTGTGCGTGTACCCTTGGGACAGAGGGTCAAATTGAGAGCCTGTGTGTTGATTTGTGGTTTCTATGGAAATATCATGTTTCTGTTCTCTGTGGCAATTGTCCCCTTTAATCTAGTGCTTGGTGCTTAACACCCTACTTTCAGCAAAGTGCTAAGCCTTTGTCATATTTGAGGAAGTTAGCTCTTTTACCACCATCTCATATTTTTATTTCTTTGCACCAAATTATTGAAACCCGTAAATAACTTCTTTGTAGCCTACTGTGGTAGCCTGCTGGTTATGTGTTTCAATAGCATCAGAAGCATGTACATGAAAAAATATAACATATAGAATAGGTTCCCTCGGTCTAACACTGTGGTGCAGTATGTCTTGACAATTCAGAATTGTCCTTACTGAAAGAAAGATCCAGAAAAGAGTTAGTCGTAAGGATAAAATATTTACAAACACTGCTTTTATGTTTGACAGTCCACTAATAACTCAAATCGGACATGCTTTAACAAAAGTAATTCATCCAACCTAGTGTTCAGCCATTGACCCATTGGATGCAATGTAGCCCTTAGAACTAGGATTTAACCCTTATCTCCATAGCAGGTGTAAAGAATTCTTCTCCCTTCTGCTTTCGTAAATCACTGTGACCACCATGACTGCATTGTGTAAGGTAGCAATAATGATGGAGGGACTATGGCAGTATGTTTCAGTGCCCTTCGATTTTCCACTAGATGCACGATCCTTGTAGATTCCTGTTGCTCACAGTTGTGTTTCTGTTTCGAAACATCTGTTATTCATTCATGGTCCTGCCAAGCATTAAATTGGTGGTAACACGAAGCACCACCAATTTTATTATCTGGGTTTGGCTAAGCCCCGAATGTGCCACTGCTCACGTAGGGTTTAACGATCTAGCACCAGGTTTGGGTTTAGTGGAATAGTGTAATGCTTTTTTGGCTTTAGCCATTTATCCATACAAGCCCCAAGGCATGGTTGATCCACCACAGGACAATATTTGGAGGCAAGCCCATTATGTAATGCACACCTTGCTTTAGCTGGTATCTATCCTCATCTCTTCATCCCATATGACCCCTCCATCATCTAAGGTCCTCTGTCAGTGGGTACTGCCTTCTGTGACTGGATGGTTGTGAAGTTTCTCAGTAGTGCATTCTGGCAGGTCTCTGCACAAGGATCTTAGGTACATAAGAGATGAGAGTAAAAGGGAGCAGTACTTTCGGGCAGATGCTCTAGGTTATGAAAAGATGTACCCACTTGCCCAGGCCAGAAAAGACAGGACGTGGCCAGAGCTGCTATGCCCACCAATAGGGGACTATTGCAATAAAATACAAAGTAATGAACTAAACGTTTGAAATAATCTCAGCCACTAGTGATTGCTCAGGGCTGCATTCCAGTTCATTGTGCCAATTTAGACTGAGATTAGCAATATCCAAATATGTAGATATTAATGTTGATCCTAATAGGACATTCTAGCCCGAACTGCTAAGTCATGTCTCTTTCAGACAGGACCATAAGTGACCCCAGACTACTTTCAGCCGACTCAGCCCTCATCAGTGAGGCGCAGCACTTTTCAGAAGAGGTGTAAAAATACAAACTGGAAAAATGGGAAGAGTCAGCCTACTAAAAGAAAAAGAGACATGTGACAACTGGCAGCAAAAGCCCGGCATGCTCAGGCCATTGACCCCCTGCTCTTCGGCTACTTTCATTCATTGGAAGAGCTTTCTACCTACATAATCACTGTTGCTTTACACTTGTGTAGCTTCTCCAATGCAGTGCCTTGTGGTTTGAAAGTCTCTGGATATAAACGGGGTCCTCGCTTGCAGCGGCCCCCCTGTAATGGCCTGTGAAGCTGCATCAAATTAGATGCCACCTGTCAGGATTTCATCAAAGGGAATGGAGAGAAAGAGACATTGATTCATGGCCCTTGGTCTGACAGTGTGTCCCCCAATGCTGGTTCCTTCACGGTCTCATGGAATTTTTGTGTGCTTATGGTGCTCATCATTGCTAATTCGTTTGAAGGACCCGGTGAGTGACATGTAAGACATAACTTTATACCTAAATGGTGATACATTCCTGTTCCAGTATTTATTTGCTATTTGCTGTGTTAGGACCCTGCCCAG
This sequence comes from Lissotriton helveticus, assembly GCF_964261635.1. Lineage (NCBI taxonomy): Eukaryota > Metazoa > Chordata > Amphibia > Caudata > Salamandridae > Lissotriton > Lissotriton helveticus. The sequence continues at coordinate 1,853,438,317 of NC_136061.1, read as the reverse complement.
ATCCAGAAACAACCTTTCACTCCATTATCCCTGCAAGTACTAAAGGGGCTCTATCTGGTGTCACACAGCTGGCGTATTCTACACACTCTGCAGCCCCTCAACTCAAAATCCTCTTGGCTTGCACATTACTTCTTTCATGAGGCAGTTATGCACCTCTGCCTCTTGAGATGTCCATACATGGAGATTAGTGGATTATATTTTGAATCCTGTGTTCAGTATTCCCTGAAAACAAGATCAATGCAATCTCCTCCACCTGCTTCCTCACTCTTCTCATGGTTTGTGCGATCGTCAAATGGCTCCACTTCAACACTAGATTAACTGTCACTCAAGCCCTAGTCACCAGTTAGCTGGACTACGGCAGCGCACTCTATGTAGGAATCACCTTGCACCTCCTGAAGAGACTGCAAACCATACAGAATTCAGCAGCCAGGCTCATCCTCCACCTCCCTAAGAGAACCCGCATCACCCCCCCCCCCCCACCTCAAGAAGCTCCACCGGATCCCCAATCAGAAGAGATGTCAATTCAAGATTCTGATCCACAGCTACAAAGCCCTCCACAACCAGTTAAACCACCACCTGAACTTCCACCAACTCTCCAGAATAGAGGCATTTCATTATATGTTTGAGATTTCAAATCAAAATATACCAGATTTGGGGCAAAGTAGTAGGTGGTGGGCCAGGCCGCCAGAAGGGGGGCCCCCTCCGTGTGCTTTGCAGGGGGGCCCCCTCAAGTTTCGTTACGCCTATTATTTATCTGTCTTGATAATTAACACATAAATAAAAGGCATTATCATTTACAATGCCAATAGCGCAAACTCGTGTAAATGCAAGACCTATTTCATTTCAAAAAAGCAGCCGCCATTGTCCCCGGCTGCTTGAAAAGTGAAAGTGCACATGGCGCGCTGAATGTTGCAGGAAAGCATGTTGAGCCTGCAATAGGGGAAACTCATTAAAGAAAATAGTACTTATAGACTAAATACGACATACCATGTAACAACAGAAGTAAAAGGGCCAGTCCTCATTGGAGGTTGCAAATGAAGACAAGGCGGGGGGACTAACAAGCCTATTAACGAATCAGAAGCCAGCATTTACAAAGGACAATGACACAAGCCAATGACAAATATGGACGGAGAGTTGGGCGGGGCTTCAAGTCCATACTCAAATGCAGCATGCCTGGCAGAGTAGCTCATGGGCTACCCAGGCTCGACCTAAAAATATAAAAACTCACAATGGTGTGAGAGCACGACCAGAGCAGGAGAATAAAGAGTGTGAGCAAAGCTGTAGTCGTCAGCGGGAGGGGACTGCCTGGATGGACCTGGCATTTCTTATCTATATACATGCCTCTACTAAAGTGCAATGTACCCCGGTCTTTCATCTTATGAATATATTTCTAATATTCAGAGTTTCCCACGCTCTTTTTTCGTTGCTCTTTCGTTCTCTTTGTCTACCTGTAATTCTATCTACTTGTGACCTTTACTGACATTTTCCTTCCTCTCCTCTCACTCTCATTCGTTGCCCCTATTTCTGCCCTTTTATCCCTCTTGTAACAATGGACATCGATTTACCAAAATGCCAGGTCTAGCAGAAGTGACATCATTCAACCCTGTGACCATAATTACATCACAGGAAGCTACTTTATATGACCTTTGACCCTGAATCTTTCTAGGAAGTGATGCCATGTGACCCTAATCCTTAAGGCATCACAATAATTGCATTACTGACATTTCATAATAACTGCATCATTAATATGAAAGTACAACACAAACAAATGTCTGTTATCAAATACAACTTATGTTATGGTGCTGACAGGATCTTCAAAAGTGATGGGAAATACTAGTCACTCTGAATTGTAGCAAATGAGCCAGACTTCATCTAGGGAGTGTGCAGAGGGGTTCTAAAACTGAGAAAATGTTTTTAAATATTGGGTCAAATTGTGCATGGTAAAGCATATTTTTCACATAGATTCACATAGATTAACTAAAACATCAAAGTCTCTGAAAGGGCTCTCATTAAATATTCATGTCTTTTCATGTTGAGCCAAGCCAATCGACTCCATTGTTTCAAAATGTGCTCTAGGGCACCTATATGTTATATCTCTAGCACATCAGGACCAGTATTTTTTCATGGTTGACGTATGCCAGGTATTCCCTCCAATGTGCTTGCATCCGCATTTTGCCAGGGCTTCCACTTATGCCAGTACTTTCCTCAAGTATGCGAGCACCAGGATTTTTCCAAGGGTGCCCTATATGTCAATAATTACTTCTAGTAGAATCAAAGAATGGGAAAGGAGCCGGGTTATAGTGAACTGCACTACCTAGGTCAGTCATGTGATATGTAGATACTGCCCACCTCAAATGATCAGCTGCTGTTTGATCACAAATAGAAACGTGCAGAGACGGTAGATGAGAGGCAATATAAATTGATAACAAGTAAAACGAAACAACTTTTACAGGTTGAAAAACAATCAATAGTCATAGGTAGAGTTCTTTGTGTGTCTTTATTTTAAATGCGCTTGATTTGCGTTTTTGGGAAACAGCCAGTGCATTTTGCCCAAACAAGGGTTCTTCGGAGCAATCGATGATGTTGTATATGTTTTGCCAGGGTAATAGGCATCTATAGAGCGTGGTCAGCGTGGTAGGTCCGTTGAGGGACATAGGTAGAAAGTGAAGAGGCCTCTGGTCCAGAGGACCGCCTGTGTGTACCGGTCCTAGGATGCTTGTTTCCGTTCCAGGGAGGACCTGGCTTGGCAGTTCGGGGTGGACTGTTCCCATGAGGCACAGAGTCAAGACTGATTTGCATATGCCCAGGTCTAAACTGGGGTGGCATGGTGAGCAAAAGAATGATGGATTTAACCCAGATCTCTTGACTGGGGGTGAATGTTATGATTTGTTCTGCATTCCGTCCATCAATTGTGTGTCTTTATGTACAGCACAGAGCGCGTGGACCGTACAGCCCTTGCATAGCTTTAAGGTGTGCATGTCTTTATATACAGTGCTGACACAGTGGACAGTACAGTCCATGCACACCGTCATGGTGTGCATGTCTTTATGTACAGTGCAGAGAGTGTGGGCCGTACATCCTTGCACAGCATCAAGGTGTGCATTTCTTTTTGTACAGTGCAGAGTGTGTGGGCCTACAGTCCTTGCACACCGTAAAGGTGTGCGTGTCTTTATGTTCAGTGCAGAGTGTGTGGGCCATTGTCAACATACAAGTCTTTATGTTCAGGAAACGTATGGCCCGCGCACTCATTGCACACCATATATGCACACATCTTTTTGTACCACCATTGCAGTGGGCACTGGGTAGTTGTAGAGCGTATTGAGTCACATATAAGTGCAGTGCAATGCAATCCTTGTCCAATTTGTTGCAAGCAGCGGCATTCATGCATAGTTTACATAACATAACATGTATTTGTGTAAAGCGCACGCTCACCCCTAACGGGGTATCTTGGCGCTGAATAACAGATGTTTATTGTTACCCAACTCAAAGGTACTCATTTTATCGACCTCCGATGGATAAAAGGCTGAGTGGACCCGCCAGGATTTGAATCTGTGACTATGAGGTCGAACACAGGCCCCTGCAGTGGATGCATTAATCCACTGAGCCACCAGACAGGCTGTGCAATTATTCTGCGTCACATGTGCAGTGCTTGCGTTGCACCAGTGTTTGCAGGTGGTGGGCAATAGCACCCATTTGTGGTGAGCGGGACTTATTGTCAGTCAATCGTCAGATTTTGACCAATAACACGAAAAGAAAGGAAAATGGGCAAGGAAGGAGCAAAGCACAGAGAAGACAATGGTGACAAAGGAAGACCTCCTCGGGATGAGTGACTCTGCAAGAGTGACATAAGGAACTAAGCGTGTGGTGGCCAAAGAAAGAGGCAATGGGTGGATTCGAAATGAAGAGAAGGCAGGCCTGGTAGTAAGCAACTCCGGCGTTTTTGAAAGTAAGCTGCGTGCTCCTTAGTTGCTTCGGGCCCTTCTGTTTTTTATGCAGTCTCCCGATGTTTCAAGGGGTGTGTGGATAACAGGATAAGCACCTATGGCAAGAAGCTGAGTGTGAGAGCCACCACCTGTTTACCTCGGTCGTTTCCTCTTCCGGCCCGTGGCTAGGCCCGGCGTCCTCTCGGCGCGCGCTGCCCGCGCGGGGAGATTCATCAGTGGCAGTAAAGCCTGTGACTGCTCGGATGGCAGCAGGGTGTCATGAGGGATGACCCTGCGCAGCCGCACACGGCCGCGGGCGCGAGCGCTCCGTCTCTGTTTGCCGCTCCAGCCGGCTGTGCTGTAATTAAAAGCGCGCGCGGACAGATCGATGGCGGCAGCAGATATGGATCTCCTCGCGCTGCGCCTCGCGGTTCCTTCTCATTGTCGCTCCGGCCCTTCTCTGCTCCGCAGGGCGCTCCGAGGGAGGCCATCGCCTTCCCAGGGATTCACGTCCTTTTATCACATGATTTCTGCAGTACCGGCTCGTGCTTTTGGACACAAGCTAAAAACCTATACAGACACTCGATAAAAAAAATATATCTTTTGGAACATTTCTCACATTTTCTTTTTATTAATCGTAGAATTCGGTGGTAGGGGATGCATGGGCGAGAGTATCAATTATTTCTGTGCTAACAGGGACATCATGGACTCTGGTGCCTGGACAGCAGTGACTATGGACTGGCAGACTAGTCGTCCTATGTATAATCCACACCGTCCACAAAGTGCTCGTGGTACTTACTATTCCTCCGTTTTGACCGGACTATCTTTTCTCAGTAGTGACCTGGTGATTTGGAGACTTTGGGGTTTTGAGATCCTCTACGAACAACTCTGGACACACCACTTGAGGATTTCCCTCCCTTTTGGCAGAAAAAAATTAATTCTTATTGACCTCTTCCTGTTTCTGGCTTTACCCACCCCTTGCTCTCACCAATACGTCTGACTTCCTAAAGTTCCTTCTCTGTAGTGCTTTGGTTAAGTTTCCATGGCTTCTATCTGCTGCGAGGATGTCAGTTAGCTGCTAAGAAATGTCTCCTCTCCAGGGCTTACCGGTACTTAGATCCTTTCCACCAAGACTTACTTCTTGTTCCTTTCTTCAGGTGTATCTTTCTTTCATTCCTTCCTCGATGTTTTTCGTACGTTCACTCATGAGTTCTTCTCCACTTCGGGAGATGATGGCCTCTGAAGTGCATTGCAGGTTTGGGTATCGATTTAGACCGCCTTCGCTCGGCTCTGGCAGGGTGAGAGGTGCAGTGTCCTCTCCACATGCCACCTCTTAATTTGAGATTGTGTTTTTTGAAAAGGAATTCGCTGGTGTCCCCTTCCTATGGAAAGGTTGTCAGAAGATGAGGGAGTCACTGTATTGCCTCCCTTCTTAGGCTGATTGCTTGTGATCTTTCTAAATTTGAGCTGGAAGCTTCCTCAGATACTTCCTTCAGGTTTCATCGATTTGTACAGTTGATTTTGAGTCACGCGTTTCTCCACTAGTCCCGTAATGCAAAGTGACGGGCCCCATGTAAAGCCTAATGAGCGGCCCCTAAAATGTCATCTTTCCACCTCGAAGATTTGCAGATGCTGTCGGAGGAGGAGGCATTGGATCCCGGCACCACAGAGCCTACAGGGGACTTTGTAATGTCACTGTCCTTAAACCATTCCTTCTGCACGACCTCGACAACGGCGTTGAAGGCACCGTTTTTGCCTTCTTTGTGAAGCACGCAGTAATACTGAGATATGTGTTAGACTGAATGTTTCTTCAATAACAACTATTGTTTTCCAAACTCCACTTTTTGAACGTGCCTGACTGCCAGTGCCCTCTGTTTGGGAGACAGATTTTTTTTATTTCTTTGATCGTCATTTTATAGATACCTGCACAGCCAGTGGTTCTAGGGCCTCGGCTGTTCCATAAGGACCCACGCAAAGAATTCTGACTTCACCTGAAGTGAAGGAACTATGCCTTCCCCAGTCGCAAGGCAGAATTTCCTGCTAAAAGAGTTGTGTCTTCCTGCAGGAACCATCACTGTGCAGGAAAGAGGAAGGGCAATAGAGTGGTAATGCAGGCTTGGGATTTGGGGGCAGTGGCTTTCCCGAGCTTGGACGCTGAGAGTGTAGGGATCCTAAGAGCTGTTTTGCTGGAGGACCTGAAATAGGAGAGGGGGAACTGCTTCTGCATTGCAGCGGTCTTCTATATGCCCTGGGTGGCTCTAAGCTGCAATGGGAAACAGTTGTGCAAATATAATCTAGCTATAGGTGGGGGACAAGACTTCGAAGAGTGGGGCAGGGCCTTCTTTAGAGCTTAATTAAAAAAACATCGCAGGCCTTTCATTGTCCTCGGCCAATGTGTGATAAGAGTGGGCGAAACTTTTCTACGCCCGTAAGCAGAGAGATTCTAAGCTGTTCTGGGAAGTTATCAACCAGTTATCAAATGGCAAGAACCGGCACTTTAACTCAGACATAACAGAATATACCTGGAGAGACCATATTGATCAGACATATAACGCCACCCCACTCTTGGGTGCTATAAAGCAGGAAGTTCCCACTTCAGAAACCAAATACAAAACACAAAAGTCAGAATCTTCAGACCCTCCGTTACAGATTACACAAGACCAGGTGTAATAAGAGTGGATCATTTATCTGGAAAGTATGCAGTGTATTGTGTATTTTACAACACACTGGCCATTAAGAATGAGTTCAGCATAGCAAGGCTTAATAACACACAGAAGTGCTGGATTCAAACAAAATTTAACAAGATGAATGCCAGACTCTTCATTTTAAAATGCATTGGGACGGTCAATCTATCAGGACGTGGAATTTCTGTTTCTAGTGTTCAGCACTATCTGTGGAAATTGGTATATTATAAAACACGTGAAGCCAGTTGCATTGGCCACAGCATAATAGGACTTTAAAAATGCATTAAAAACATTTGAGCATCCTTTCTCCAAATTGGTTTTGGAAAGAGGTAGTAAATAGCACAGTTTAAGCAGACATTGTTTAGTTATTTTTCATTTCACACTGCATTTACCAGCATATAATACATTTATACTTTTTGCAGGATGGAATATTAGTACAGAAGAACACTCTCTTACTGTCATGGGGGAAGGATGCCTCACATGCATGAACTAAAACAGACAGAAAGAGGAATATATACTATGTGGAACTACATTATAACCATGAGTTGCCGCTTCATCAAATAGCCTTGATTTTGAAATGATGTACCCCCAGTTTGAAGTGTTGCCCACATTTGAAAGGCTTTGGCTGTGGAAATGAATATATAGCAGAGAAACGAAGCACAAAGCTCAAGTATGCATGTTGTTCTTCCTGCACAAAACATTTACCTAAATTCACAACATACCCATGAACACTGGTAAAAGCAGAATATTAAATAGTAAAATGCTTTGTCAAAATATCTGGCATCAGAACATGAAAAATAGCAGAGCTACCAGCTGCATCTGTTGTGGGAGTTTTACATATGTTTCTACAGATTACATTGTGAGAATTTTTCTGTAGAATTTATTTATTTATTTTATTTATGCGTTTTTATATAGCGCAGACTTTACCCGAAGGCGTCAGAGCGCTTCACAATAGAACAGAAAACTACAGGTGAACAACTTACGAAAGCAGACCTTAAGTTACATGAGGTAAAAGTGACAAGTCCTAGCAAACAAAATACATGAGGTAACAAACAGTGCATTACAGGAGGAAAAAGTGACAAGTGTGCTAGGTACAAGAGAAAACAAAGTACAATTAGAGGTAAAATACTGCAATATATGCTAGACACTCAGGCACAAGAACAAACGTTACGTAGGTAATGGTGGCACTTGTGCAAGTATCAAAGGCAAACAACATGTGAGAGGTAGCAAACAGTGTGTTACAAGAGAAAAGTGGTGTGTGCATGTTACAAAAGAGTACTAAACACAGGTACAAGGATAATACTGCAATAAATGGCAAACACCCCAACCACAAGAACACACTTGGAAGGCACTTCCATAGTCATGGAGAATAGAGTTTTCAGTAATGGGAGGTCTTCCTTCAGATAATAGAGAGTGCATGTATTACTTTTGGAGGTGTCTTAGGAGGAGGAGAACTTTGAGGTCCGTTTTGAAGGCCTGGGAGGAGGTGGTGGTCCGGAGCTGAGGCGGAAGTCAGTTCCAGATTCTCACCGCGTTGCCTGAAAAGGATTGGGCCATCGATCTTTCCTTCTTGAAAGTGGGAGGTTCAAGCAGGAGATTTTCCGCATTACGTGATGGTCTAGAGCCTCCAGAGAGTTTCAGTTTATTCACCAGGTAGCGAGGAGAGGAGGAGTGCAAGGCTTTGTGGGTGATACAGGCAGTCTTGTATAAATATATTGCACCTCTACACATTGATAGAATCCATATGTTTTGATGATAGTCTTGTAGATAGATCTAGCCTCAATGGGAAGCCAGCGGAGGGTGGATAACATCAGCGTGATGTGGTCACTTCTTTTGGCCACCATAAATGAAACGAGCTGCTGAATGGAGAACAGATCTAAGGGGGGACAAGTGGTATTTTGGGGAGGCCAGTAAGAAGAGAATTGTAGTAGTCCAGTCTGGAGAGGACCAGCGATTGCACCAGAGTTTTAAGGTCCTGCTCCGGGAAAAAGCAACGAATTCCCCAAAGAAGGCGCAGTTGGTATCGAGCAGACTTTGCAATGGAATTGATGTGGGAGATTAGATTGAGTTTTTTGTCGAGTATGACGCCAAGGGATTTTGCGCTGTCGACAATGATGGGTTTATTGTTAAGTAGATTCATCTGATCCATCCATGATTGAACCGGGGGAGGAGAGAGTGAGGAGGAGAGGAGGAGGAATTCAATTTTGGAGGGATTTAGAATCAGTTGATGAGTTGACATCCAGTTTTGAATGGAGTCGAGAGTAGAGCTTAGAATGGAGAGATCGTGAGTCGAGGCAACCTTGAGGTAGATTTGAGTGTCGTCTGCATAGAGATGATAGTGGATTCCGGATTTACTTAGGTAATGGTTAAATGCTCAGAAGTAGCATACCAAAGGCCTTTCAAAAATAGAGATGAGGCAAATCAGAAACAGAACCAAAAAGGTTTTATACAAACTGGAAAAATCAGAGTGCAGAAAAGAGTGAGTTGTGATGATACTAGTGTCTAGTGTGTTGCAACAGGTTAGGCGGGGCATGCAATCCTAATCCCAATCTCATTTGATTTTCAGTGGTAGATTGCTGAGTAGGTGGCATTCATTGCAAATATGCACTTGGTATAATCCATTTCGAGCACTGTCCTCCTGCTTACTTAATAATTTCCCTCCGATTACTGCAAATCTTGGTTACAAATTTGACCTACCTAACCACCATAGTTTCTGACCTTCCAGAAATCCAGTTATCACTCCCACACTGAATAGGTCTATTAGGAAGACATTCACCATGTGGAAGAGGGAACGTTCTGCTGCCTCTGAATGGTTCACTCGAGCATGCCCTTGAATATGTTGACAGCTCATGTAGGTGTCTAACTCTCGGCGAGCCCTAATTTCCCTCACTGTCACCAACCATATCTAGCTCCTTCCCTCTCTCGTGTCGTCCTATCCTCTCCTGTTCCCCGGTGTCTCATTTTCTTTCCTTTCTTCCGTGTTGGACAGACACCGAAGGGCTGCTCTTCATAAAGCATCATTGCTCTGACCGGCGAGAAAACAATATCCTGGGGATGACCGCTGCATTCACAAGATTCCTTACTCATTCTGTCTGTCTGTCCTACTCCTTTCTTGTCTGCCGGTCCCTCTTTTCTGTCTTTCCTGTCCTCTCCGCTCTCCCTCAGCACTATCTCCCCTTCTACAATCCCATCTTCTTTTCCCCCTCTCTCTCTCTCTCTTTCTTCCTCTCTCGTTCTCAGTAGGTTCTTTTCTAATCTAATAATCATAACCTAAGATCTTAAAGAGTTCACGGAAAGGATTACTGAATCTTTCGCAGGCAAACTTTGATATTTGGTTCAAAATGCTTGATTTTATAGCGCATTGAGCTTACATCAATAGTGAAAACATGATAGAACTTCAAGATACTTGCCTTGTGCACGCAATATTGACCACTTGTAAATCCAGATAGAAGTATAATTTGGAATTCCCTGCTGAAGAGGGAGTTCCCCTTTCTCGTTAGATGGACAGAGTCTGGGCCTCATTTAGATTTAGGCGGATGGGATACTTTATTACAAACGTGACGGATACCCTAAATGTCTTATTAAAAGTGCCATTGAATAAAAGGCAATTGTAATATGGTGGACTGGATATCCGTCACCTTTGTGACAGAGTAACCCATCTGCCAAATTGCAAATCTAGCCCTATATCTCACTGACATTCTCATTTTATTCACTTTCTCCCTACTCTAGCTCTCCTTTCTCTATATTCTCCTACTTGCTCCACCTACTCCCCTCTCTTCTCTGAGCCTCTACTCATCATCTTCTTTCTGCCTCCTTTCTCCCACTATTGCCTGCTTTGTCAAGCCAGCCTTTTTGTTCCAATTAGTTATATATCAGCACTTTTCTTTATTTTATCCCTCCCTTTTCTTTACCTCCTGTTTTTACTATTGGTTCTCCCCTCGCCTTCTCCCTTTCTTCCCCTTCTTGTCCTCTTCTCTTCACTCTTACTGCCCCTTTCTTTCAGCTCCTTTTCTCATCACTTTCTTCTTGCTTGCCTGTAGTTCTATATATTTATTTTCCTTTCCCCTCCATTCTCTTACTTTTTTCCCTCCTTTGCTATGCTTTCTGTATCCCCTTCACATTTCTCTTTTAAGATCTTGCGACAAAGCTCTGCTCACTGTTCCTAAGGGCAGAAAGTTCCGGTCAGGTGACAGGTCGTTTTCTTTCCTATCCCCTTTTTATTGGAATAAGCTGCCCCTTCAAATGCAAATTTACAAAGATCATCTCCAATTCAGGAAATTGCTCAAGACTAACCTATTCTAACTGTGTTATTTTCTGCCCTTTATCCTGGTACTCACACCAAGATACCCCTCCTGGGGTGATACATGCACGTAATAAATTAAAAAACACAACATATCTCAGCTTTCTTTCACTTACCCTTTTGTTTCTACCCTTTCTGCTTTTGCCCTCATTACCTTCTCTATCCCACTTACTTTCTTGTCTGCTCACTTTCTAATTTGTCTTTTTCTCTCATCCTTTTGTCGCATCTCCTCATTCCTCTTACTCATTCTGTATTTCCTTTCTATATATCTTTAATTCTTTCGTCTGCCACACTCTTTAATCTCTCCCTTCCTCTTGTTTTCCTTTTCTTCATTATCTGTCTCAAAACCTCTGTTCTTTCAATTTCCAACATTTCTAGATCATTCCTAGGACCTGATTAGGAGTCTGGCGATTTTGGGACCACAAGACTCACTGGGGTGCAGGAGTGGAAGTCCACTGTTTTGCCGATTCAGAGTTACAAAGTCGAATCGGAGGTGGACCGCCTGCTGTGCCAGGGAACAGTTGTTCCCTTGCGGTGGAGCAGGAGTGCCACAACGCATTATGTTGAGCAGGGATTGGCGCAGTCCTGCTCAGCATATTTTGAGTTCTTGCACTGCCCGCCTTTTCATGGCAGAGCTCCACCATGAAAAAGTTGTTGGTGCAAGAACAAAGGGGGCCCTTCAGGGCCTCCATGTCCCTTATGCCATGGGCATACATTCAGGGGAGGCACAACACGAGCCCCCTATCTGTATTACCCCCCACAGTAACGTCCAAGTGGTGCTGGAACTTTTTGTCCATTCCCATTGCAGTGCTTGTTTTCAAGGCACCACCGTGGGAATGGCCAAAGGATAGTATTACGAGTTGCATATTTTCAACTCGTAATACGGTCGGCGGTCCTTTCACGACTTTAGCGCAGCAGAGGTGGCATTGCGCTGGCACCGCTGCGCCAAACTCGTAATAAGGCCCATAGGCTTTTGCTGTTCAGTTAAATACCACATCAGACTCTTCTGTGACATTTGTCACAAACGATGCCAATTCAGGTTCTGCAAGTACTCTTACTATATGGTTACTATTAAATGGACATTAAATATTGAGGGTGGGTCTAGCTCCACTTCACTATCAAGAACACTTTGAACTGAGCCTATTCAAATCGACATTTTGCTTTCATTTGCGCATTCATACAAACATACGTAGCTTACTTCTAACCAGTGAATCTTGAACCAACAAATCACATCTAAACCTACAAGTGTAACCTGCGCCACAAAAAGCATAATTATAACAATGAATGTACATCCAAACACACAAATATCCATTTGCCAACTAAATAAGTACAAAGTGAACAAACCATAAAAGAAGCTATATTAATTATTGGAAAACACAACATTAAAAGTACATGTCCTCTTTTAATCTGACATGAAAAAAAGAAAACCTAACCAAATTAAGCAAACCCATACAGCATGTCACTGTATTTCACATGGCACCATGTTTTCAGTGGGAGGTGTGCAATACATAATCTTACATATTTATTCTTAGTAATTTTATACAGTGCTTCCAATGAAAATGTAGGGTATAATGGTGCAGAGAGGAACAGCTCGAGGATTATTGGTACTACATTGGTCTGGCACTTCTGGCCTTTTCCCACAACAGCCCCTTCCAAGCAAAAGGTCTCCAAATGCCGCTCCCAGTTGCAGGGTAAGACTCTTTACTGCCCAGTGCGTAGTGACACCAAGGAGCTCATATCTCACTTTATGAACCTAACAGCGCTTGATACAGACTCTAACACTTAAAAATATATATTATGTTATGTCATTATGTAGCACGTTTGCCAATTACGTGGCCTGTTTGAACTTTGGTCAGAGTCTGTCTGTGATATTGACTTTGCCCAGAGTATAAGGGTACTCCATAGGAGAAAGTAAACCCTATTGTATATGTGTTGTCAGGTGGGCACAGAGATTTCCCTGCCGATAGCTTCTGTAGCAGCCTGTTTTGCAATCTGCTGTCCAAACCTGTGTTCAGTAGGTTTTTGTTAGAGTAGTCTCTGATGGGTTAAAGCTGTAGGGTTTGTTTCAGTTCACCCTATGCCTAGCTCAAATCAGTGTAAGGGTGTTAAAATACATTATTTAGAATACTTTGGAATATACCTTGTAGGATTGTGTGATGTAGTCTAGTGGTTGGGGGGTGGAGTTAAAGGGAGGAGCAGGAACGGGAGGAGCTGGGGACAGGAACCAGGGCAGATAGAGTAGGGACAGGGTAGAAGCTGGATGTAGTGAATAAAGCTCCAGTGTAATTACAATCAGTGTCTGTGATTATTTGTAGCGCTATGCTACAACTGGCGACGAGGGTGGATGATCAAACCCATTGCCTGCAGAGCCCGACGAAGACACCCTGTCCCAGGCAACGTGGAAGAAAACGCTGCAGAGTATTGTGAGCTGCTGTCTAGGGAGAAGAAGCCAGCAGCAGGTGACCCTGCCCCTCCAAAGACCGTGAGGGAGCTGAGAGGGACCGTGGAATCGGGCGCTGAACCGCCCGAGAAGAAAGAAACCGATCGCACCGAAGCGCGACTCACGCCAGAAGCGTGTGCTGTGAGTGAGTCCTGGCAGTGCAGAGATCGGGAGCCCACTCCGACCCTGCCGTGCACCCCAGAGCGAGGGAGAAGTGACCCCAGCGTCGAGGACGTCGTCCCCGAGGATTTGCCAACGAGCGCGACCGAGCGCCTGGAAGTCCGGGTGTGAGTGCCTGCCGACGGTGGAAAATCTCACTCCTGATGCGTGAGCCTTAGCACGCCGTCGCAAAAGAAAGTGCGGGAGTCTGCAAGATAAGGCGGGAGCCCACCCCAACCTCACCTGATAGTAGCCGCAGTTGGAGAGAAGTCGATCCTGACGCGTGCTGCCCTCTGGAGCTGCCAGCCGGTGAGTCCAGAGTGAAAGCGGACCGGGTGAACCAGGAGAGAAAGCCTCGTGTGCCTGCAGTGACGGCGGCCATCATAGAGTCAGGCACCTCTCAGGACAGATCCCTTGATTGTTGTAGAGCGGCCATTTTGAACTCAGGCACACAGCAACAGAAACAAGCACTGACCAGAGCAAATAAACAAGCATTGGCAGAAAGTAACAAACAAGCATTGACGAGAGCAAACAAACAAGCATTGGCGAGAAGAGACGAACAAGCATTGACGAGAGCAAATAAACAAGCATTGGCGAGAAGAAACAAACACGCATTGACTAGAGCAAATAAACAAGCATTGGTGACTGTAACAAAACAAACATTAACACATACAAACAAGCACATGCAAATGCAAGAAGCAGTCTAAGAAGACAAGCATTGACAAAGACAAGGAGAAAAATAGTATAACAAGCAGTGACAAATGTAAGTGAAATACAAGGACAGGCATTGGCAAGTCTCGAGGAACAATCAGCGGCAAAGGTATAGGACCAAGCACTGGCAAAAGCAAATGCGCGAACACCGACAAACGAACAAGCCAGAGTCAGTGCAAGGAAGAAACAGCAAACAAGCACGAGCACCTACAAAAGAGATGCAGCAAACATTGGCCAACGCAAGTGAGGAAAAGAAACAAGCACAGACACATGCAAGAGCTAGGTGAAAGCGACAAGTGGACCCAAATAATCACGAGCAGATGCAACGAGGATAATAAGATAACAAGCCCAAGCGAACGCAAGAGGCGTAATAAGGAAACATAAACAAGAACAGAAGAGAAGAAGCAAACAATCATAAGCAAACGCAAGCAACCGGTAAAGGTGGTGGTGAACACACACCGAAGAGCGTAAAAGGGAGAGGAGCTGCTGGACAGAATCGCATGAGATTTAGAAGAGGGCAAGACTGCGAAGGACAGTCCCAGAAACAAGCACAATACACACTGAAGTGACTGGAGGACTTGCACTAGGGTAAAGGGAACGCCCGAACGAACAAAGATGTCAAACGCGCCCAGCATCACCGCGGAAGAGTCGGTAACCACCTGCCACTAGCATGCGACTCGAAAGAGTAGGAGCCCTGTGTCTAGCACCGTGCAGCTGAGTGGTGGACATCTTGGAATGCAAGAAACCTAAGCTTTATTCTCTGGCGCATTCTGTGATGGTAGTAAAGATTATCAACGTCCCAGCAAATGACCAGACCGAAGACCTCGACTAAAGAAGATCAGCTAAGAAGACGAGGAGCCGAGTGAACAGCCTGTGCCCAGCGAATATAATTGATCAGAATCCTCCTCTCATGGCGGGGGAAGAAGTAGCACAACGATTCAACCCCTGCCTTAAAGTACCACCCCCAGGGGTGCAGCGTGATACTTGGAGTCTGTGTCTCAAACGGAACCAATGGCTGGCAACATTGGGTGACTTCCTGGACGCCAATGGTGAACAAAGAGAGAGAAAATGTCTAATGCTACTCCTCCATCTGGTGGGTCCTGAGGGCCGATGCCCAATCAGAACATTTTCCTAAGAAGAGACAGAAATCTATGAAAGACTCCAAGAGAAGCTATGTGCCCATCTCTCCGCACAAGCAGATGTGGATCATGATCGCATCGTCTTCAACACAGCTCAGCAGGAACCAGGCGAACCATTGCCAACCTTCATCATTCGGTTGCGAAACCTGGTACAAGGCTGCCACTTCAACACCTTTACGAATGAGGACGTAGTTCGACTCCGGATAATTGAAGGCTGCGCAAACCCCGACACAAAGCGCAGGATCCTGCGAGAGCATTGGTCGTTAGAAGAAATCATTAGAAAGGCTGAAATTGGAATGCACGTCAAGGCAAGAGACAGATCAAAAGACGTAGCTCTGAAGGCAGAATGTCAAGATGCCTGGACAGATAAAACTCGGAAAACAAACAAAACGAAAAGGAGAGAGAGGGAAGGCAGACCAGTGAAAAGACAACGGGAGAGACAAAGTGACAAGGGAAGTGACAAGGAGTACTCCGAGTCAACCAGTCAAAGGACAACCCCAAGGAGTTCTTCACCCTCAAGGTGTCATTCAAAGTCTGATGAGGAGGGAGCGTCAAGTGGGACAGATCGCACTCCTGGACAAGATGGCAACCTGCACAACAGGAGGGTAAGGAAGACAAACTATAGAAGAAGAGATCAAAATGGTCAACACTGGAAATCGGCGCAGGAACACTCTTCGTCAAGTTGTGAAGATGAGTCCGAGGGAACATCCAGCAGGAGTACACACCACACCCGTATCATAGGTGTCCGAGCACCAAACAAAGGGGAAGAAGAAACAGGTCGCATAAGACGAACTGATCCTCCCCAACAACGAACAGGAAAAGACCAACGCATCAATGGCACCCGTGACAACGAAGAAACTGAGAAGAAGTCGTTGACATCGTGTGAGACGGGCAAAGATAAAAAACCTCGAGATCAAACACAAAGAACAAGCACGTGGTTGTTGAACAACTTCTCAAATGAAACAACACCAAAGACAAGTCAACAAAGGTGCCCGGAGCGCCTTAAAGACAACACTGAGTTAAAGAACAACGTGTCACGGCCTACTCATTTCAGAAATCCATTACTCGATACACTCTCAAAAGAACGCTTTAAAAAGAATAGGGCTAGGAACTCCTCTGATTCAGAGAGCGCGTCTGTCCGATCCTGGAAGTCGACAAAAGACTTCTCTGACTCAGAAAGCATGTCTGTCCAATCCCTTGAGTCGACTGAGTCATGGTCCCGACAACAGCCATGGCGTCAACCACCCGAACGCACCATGGAGCCAAAGGACATCCTTCCCGTTAAAAGCAACATGTCCTACACTAAGGTCTCTGAATACTCAGTCACTCCACAAGACAACCTGTCATGTCAGTCACAAGTACATCCAGACATAGTTCATACACCATCACCCCTGAAGGGGTCCGCGAGGCTGACTCAAAGGGCCTACAAAAGGAAAACAGAGATAGTGGACCTTAGTCACCGGTTGGGAAGGGATCAGCCAGTCACTCCGCAAGGAAAGCCGGATGTGTCAGCAGAGAGAGATCATCATCGGATGAGAGAGAAACATGCCTATGCACAGATGGCCCAAGAGTTCGCCAGACAACCCGAGGCCGCGAATGAGTTACCGAACCAAACCAAGACAATCTCTTCAGATAGTACCGTACTGTCTGGTATACATGACCCTGAACTGGAGGGCAGTGTTGCCCTCGACCGGACAAGACAAAAGGAAGTAAAAGTAGATGCGGGTGCTCGGAAGAGAACCAGAACATTATCCACTCATGAAAGAGATCGAGCATCTGAGCCAACAGCAGTTACACCACAAGAAGGAAACATGATGACTGCGGAATGTGAGAGTAAACAGTTCACACGCAACGTAGTCAAGTATGCCCTGACTAAGACAACGGAAAGATTGACCAAAGCCAAGCCCACCACTGATTCGACACTACTGAGGCTTGAAGAACAGACTGTCCACCGACCCGTGTGGTGGATTGGAGAATTGCGAACACTGTGGAAATTAAGCTCATTTTGTTAAGAAAGGGGGAGATGTAGGATTGTGTGATGTAGTCTAGTGGTTGGGGGGTGGAGTTAAAGGGAGGAGCAGGAACGGGAGGAGCTGGGGACAGGAACCAGGGCAGATAGAGTAGGGACAGGGTAGAAGCTGGATGTAGTGAATAAAGCTCCAGTGTAATTACAATCAGTGTCTGTGATTATTTGTAGCGCTATGCTACATACCTCATAATGGGGCTTGGCAAACCCGGAATTCTGAATGTTGGCCGATGCTCCAGAAATCCTGACAACACCAGGCATTAATTTTAAAGGGAATACTTAAATTGTTATGATACTTGTTTCTCTTTTACGTTTGTATATAGCCAAGACCTTTTGATTTCATTAAAATAGATATATATAATATACATACTTGTAAGGGCTTTCAGCTAGTCCATTACATCCATCGGTATATTGTTGGTTCTTTCACACTTCTTGCACTCACTACAGCATACACCATGGGGCAGTGGGTCAGCCCACTTTAGCCATTTACTATCTCCACTTGTGTGACAACATTCTGCACTTTCACAAGAAACACGTCTGCATGCACAGTCATATCCCTCAGAGCCGGGGAGTGCTATGGTATTGTGTGTTCTTTTTAGACCAAAACAATATTTTTGCTGTTAGCCAATGTGATTTTTAGTTCTCGCCTGTCGATGCGCATGCGCATCGAGCTTGCGAGACTATTGGGGCTTAAACAGTCTTTAACCAACTTGCAAGGAATCGTGGCGATTCCTTGCAGTGCCCGTGAAATTCAAGCTCAATGCGCATGCGCATTGAGCTTAAAAGCTCGTGCACATCAGTTCCCTCAGCCGGCTGCTTTAACACCCTCTCCCCGCTCCGCCCCCTCCCCTGCCCGCCGTGTCGCATTTCTCCTCCCCCCTCCCCTTCTCTCCCTCCGTCTTGTTTAATGTAGCGTTCTTCCATATCCGCTTTTATCGCATTCATACACCATCCGCTACTCTATACACGAGCGCTTGCACTCTCAGTGTATGTCGGGATGAAGGCACATGTCACACACTGTGGCCGGTGAATTGCTTTGCCGACTTCCTTCGTCGTAAAGGGTACTTGTCCTCATCGCAGGGTTATGGTCATTATTTTCGGTCCCCATCACATTATTTTCCCTTCTGTTTATTCTTGTGTTCCATATCCGCTTTTAACGCGTTCATAATACACCGTCTGCACTCTCAGTGTATGTCAAGAGGAAGGCGTGTGTCACTCATCGCAGGGTTTTGCGGTTTCTTAATAACGTTCGGCTGCATTCTGGTAACAGACAATGTGCACCCGCAATCTATACTTGGTGCTTTCTCTGTTTAGATGCTGAATTGACTGGTTGCAAGTTGTGTATGTGTGTATACCCACCTAGGAAGCGCATTCAGATGTTTCAACAATTGCTGTTCAACCTTGACAGCGTGCTTTAATTATTTTCGAGCGATCCTGTACTTTCTATAGGACACGGAGAGCCCAAGCGGCAAAAATGCACAGCACTACGCAAGAAAATGTTCCTCTCCCCAAAGCCCTGGTATTGTATGTTCCCTTGAAGTCCTGATCTCCATTTGGGTGGGGTGTATTATTTACAAAGTGAAAGCTTGTTCTTTTTGTGACTTGCGGTACAGTTTTGTTTGGCTTTGTAATAAAATCTCTATTAGCTCTCAAGTGCTTGGCAATACTCCCCCCTCCCCCCATCCAAAATTCGTCATCGCTCCCGGCCCCGCGGCCAATGCTTGTTTTTCCTCGCTCTTGCCCAAATCACTCGCATGAACTCAAAAGACCGTGTAAACGCGCTTTGTGGTTCTGTTTAGGAACCAATATTTGTATTTGCCCTTCTGTTTTCAATTGCGGCTATTTGACCCTGCTGTTTCAACAGATAAAATGCAAATTGCAAGCAATTTGTCCCAAGCCCGAAAGTGTGCTTCTGAGAGGAGGAGCTTTAACACATACACGCAGCCACCTATCTTAATAGCTGTGCAGTCGGGGATACAGGAGCTTTCCTAGCTACGGTGCTGGGTGCAAGAGGCAGAGGTCGTCTGTATATTCATTCTTCAAGATCTTATGTTTGCTCAGTATGTTCCCTCCATTAACTGACACCTTTCGATTGTATGCATTCGAAATGTCTCGGCATCTCTCTCTCGCTGGTCGAGCTCCTCTGTGTTTTGTTTTAAACTACTTTTATTTAAAATGAAACGGGTGTGGTGAAAGAACGACACATCCTCCGCACCTCACGATAATAATTAGTTGATCTTTAAATGGCTTTGACACGCAAGGTAGCAACACGGAGACATTTTTAGGAAAGGGTTTATTTATTGCACAGTTGGAGTTTCATACAATCAATAAGAAATGTATCTGTGTCGTACAGCATATTTTAAATTTCAGTTTTCAAAGTGACACATTAAACTACTGAAAATATATTATTGCAGTTTCCTTTGCAAATATGCGAACAAACTCCCCGACCCTACTTATTTCTCCCACTCCCGCTTGCTACCCTGCTCCCCCTCCCCCGCCTCGCACCAGACTACCATTTGTCGCATTTAGACTACCTTCTCCCCCACCCGACTTGAAAGGCAGCCTCACACACCAACATTTGTCTCTCACACCACAGACTCCTGCTCCCCCGCCCACCCAGCAATGCCGAGAGCTATTCCCTCCCACTTGTTACTGTCTCGGCGCTATCTATCACACAACGTGTTTTTTTTCCGGGCCCGGCTTTCACCTTTGAAATGTGGGGCACGTGGACCCGCTGGTAGACGGGGAGCGAGGGGGTGCGGGGCCTAGCGCTTAGATGGGCATCTCGTTCTACCCAGCTACACCCTTTCTACCCGTCAGGGTGCCGTTGTTGTGATGATTGTACCAATAGTTTTATATATCAACAGGTCTCGCCCCCTACGGCTCTGTACGCCTGGCTTTACATTTCAAAATATTAATCTGTAACTCAGGGAGCTGTTGATGTAGTCATGCGTCTACTGTTTATAAACGTATGCATACACCTGGTGCTCGTTGTACCAAAGGGAGAACCTATTTGCACGCATTCGTGAAATATATAATACATATAATGCGGTGGTAAACATGTTTGCAAATGGAATTGTACGGCAATTTTCGCGCACTTTGCTGAACGAGGAACTTCGCCGACCTGCGTTACCCTTTGCTAGATGCTCTGCGTTCGAGTTCAGGGTGTACGATGGTGATCTGCAGCACAGGAAACAGGACAGCAACTCACTAGAACGTGCACGTTTTTCTTATAGCTACTGTTTTTATTTGTACATTATATTATAGTATTATTTTTATTTTTATTATTACAAGATTTATTTGGTTTATCACAAACCATGGACAGCATTAGCATAAAACGCTTATAGTTAAACAGTCAGTTGCATCCTCCGGATATTCAGTTCCTCCGGTCAGTAGGGCTAAGCCCAAAAACTTCTCCCCCACCCCCAACACTTCACGATCTCTTCATCTGTGTACATTATCCAAAACCATTGCATTGCATATACTGTGGGAGCATCCTTCCTAGCTATGTTTCGAGGGTTTGTTTTACCTTTAAATCACCTACAAGCTAATACATCAAAAGTGGAAGGTTGACTCAGTCATTGAAGAAGGGTGTTAGTAACTTTTCGCTGTTTTCGCATCCACCACCACCACCACCACACCCACCACCACCACACCCACCACCACATCCACTACAACCACCACCCCATCCACCACTACCAACACACCGCATCCACCACCACCGCCGCATCCACCACATCCACCACCACCACATCCACCACCACCACATCCACCACCACCACCACATCCACCACCACTTCACCATCGCATCCACCACCACCACATCCACCACCACCACCGCATCCAACACCACATCCACCACCACCACATCCACCACCACCACATCCACCACCACCACCACATCCACCACCACCGCATCCACCACCTCATCCACCACCGCATCCACCACCTCATCCACCACCTCATCCACCACCTCATCCACCACCTCATCCACCAACGCATCCACCACAACCACCACATCCACAACCACCACATCCACCACCACCACATCCACCACAACACCACCACATCCACCATCACCATCACCACCACATCCACCATCACATCCACCACCACATCCAACACTTCCACCGCATCCACCACCACCACCACCACCACCACCACATCCACCACCACCACATCCACCACCACATCCACCACCACCACCACATCCACCACCACCACATCCACCACCACATCCACCACCACCACCACATCCATCACCGCATCCACCACCACCTCATCCACCACCACCGCATCCACCACCACCACATCCACCACCACCACATCCACCACCACCGCATCCACCACCACCACATCCACCACCGCATCCACCACCGCATCCACCACACCCACCACCATCACTTCCACCACCACTTCCACCACCACTTTCACCACATCCACAACCACCACATCCACCACCACCACCACATCCACCTCCACCACCACCACCACCACCTCCACCACCACCTCTACCACCACCACCTCCACCACCACCACCTCCACCATCAACACCACCACCACATCCACCACCACCCCCACATCCACCACCACATCCACCCCCACATCCACCGCCATCACCACCACATCCACCACCACCACCACATCCACCACCACATCCACCACCACCACCACATCCACCACCACCACCACATCCACCACCACATCCACCACCACCATATCCCCCAGATCCACCACCACCACATCTACATGTGTGTGGCTCTGTGTGTGTAGGTGCAAATGCAATGTTCTTGGATTGTCGTCACAATAAAATACACTGAACATAATCTTCACAAAAGTTATTTACAAACGTTTAAGCTATTGCCATTATAAATTACAATAACTTTTATTTAAGTATTAATTATTTACAAAATTAAAAGCCATTGTTATTTGTAATATCAATACATCTAAGTCACGTAAATACAACACACATTGCATTACAAATGCTATAGGTGTCACATTTGCAAAAGTTAAAACTATTGACATTGTAACTGACAAAGCTATTAATTTTGCTACTTTCAAAACCTACACATAAATAAAAAAAGTGTCATTTACAATACCAATAGCTCAAACTTTCCTAATGCGAGACCTATTGCATTTCCAATGCTTGTTCTTATTGGTGATGACCCAGTATTTCCCCGAACAAAAGGTTTCACAAAAACAAAGCAAGCAGTGACAAAGTCAAAAGACGAGTGGGCGGAGAGGCAACTACAAACCTATTGGCTTTCTAAGTGCTTGCATTAAGCTGTGCTTCATATCTGTTGTGAACTTAGCACCTATGAAAAGCTGTTTCTTGATTGCACAAACATACAGGGACTTGTGCTTTATGAAGCACTTGCTACAAGAGATTTCTGCAGTCATCTCACTGGCATGCATTTTATAATTCTGAGAAGGATGAAAGGCTGTGATGTGTCTTGGAATTCATACTTGTGCTCAGTAGAGTGGATACAGGTTCTTGAAACAGTCAAAATAGTGTCACATATGCCCCTTTTAGGCCAGGGTAAAATGCTCATTACACTGTGTGGGATTTCAGGGGGTTCGTCGAACAGATTCACGGACAAAGGGGTTGTAGGTAGTGCTGGTTTTATTGTTTTATACAGTCTCCTTTTCTGTACAGGGACTCTATAATAGGGTAGTGGATTGTCGACGTCTTCCGTGGCCTCCCGTAGGGTTCCCCGCCGTCTCAACTCCCGGGGTCTTCTGGGTGATGTAGTTCGGGCTTCCGCCATTGTGACAGCAGGGTCGGCAGGTCAGTAAAACCCAAGAAAAGAAGAGAAATAGAAACCGATTGTACCTTCGCTCTTTGGTCCAATGAAAGTAGGGAAGGGATGGTGAGGAGGCACACGTGCAATTTAAACAACCCCGCGGTTCTGTGAGGTGACGTGAGGGGAAACAGGGGGGGTTTAGAGCGTGCACCATTACTCCTAAAATGGGTCAAGGGGGCTTGTCCCACTTGCGTCCCACCCAGCCCAGGAAACGAGACCGTACCTGTCCTAGCCACACTTCCTGGGAAGCGTGGCTGGGCGATGCGCCTTCCCGTTGGCCTCCTGGCGTGTCGCTGCGTTCTCGCTCCTCCTCTGCTCCTTCTCCGGGCTTCTCTGCTGTCTGCTCCACCGGGTCTCTTCGCAGTGGTCTCCGTCCCTCACTCTTTCTCCTCTCCTCTCCGTCCTCGCTCGTCCTCCTCTCCTCTCCGTCCTCGCTCGTTCTCCTCTCCTCTCCGTCCTCGCTCGTCCTCCTCTCCTCTCCGTCCTCGCTCGTTCTCCGCTCAGCTCCGCCTTCGCTCTCCATTCTCCACTCGCCTCCTCCAGGTGTAACACACACCGGTGTGGATGCAGGGCCGGGCTTTACAGTCCGATGGACGGCGGGGCCCTGAACCGGGTCCGCCCATAAGTCCAGGGCTGACAGCTGTCCCCGTCCGGGGTCTTCCAGGAGTCGGTGTTCTGTGCAAAAAGAGGGGACACATGAAAAGACAGGCCCGGGGGATCCGAGTCCGGGTCCCCCTCGTCACACACCTCCCCCCTAGGATTCTCACGATCGGGGAGAGGATACCTAGACAGAAAATCAGCGTTGACATTGTCTTTCCCTCTCCGGTGGCGGACCTGAAACCTGAAGGGCTGGAGGGCCAGGAACCACCTCATGACCCTGGGGTTGTTAGAGGCGTTCCTGCTCATCCACAACAGAGGGGCGTGATCAGTATACAGAACAAACAGATGCCCCTCCAGGTAATAACGCAGCTTGTCAACAGCCCACCGAATGGCGAGGCATTCTTTCTCAATCGTAGGGTATTTTACCTCTCTGGGGAACAACTTGCGACTGATGTATAGGATAGGCCGTTCACCCCCAACCCCCGTGTCCTGTGACAACACTGCCCCTATGCCGAAGTCGGAAGCGTCAGTGTGAAGTATAAAGGGTTTCGTGAAGTCCGGGGACGTGAGCACTGGGCTTGTAGTGATGGCTTTTTTTAGCGTCTGGAAGGCCTTCCACATGGCTGGTGTTGGAGCATGGAAATCGAGTCGCCGGGAGTGCTTCCTCAATGTATCCGTCAATGGGGTTGCCACATCTGAAAATGAAGGGATGAACCTCCGATAGTAGCCAACCAGTCCCAAGAATGCCCTCATCTCTTTCGTATTCTTGGGAAAGGGGGTTTCGGCAATAGCTCTCACCTTCTCTATCTGGGGTTCTATGAGTCCGTGTCCCAACAAGTACCCCAGATATTTGACCTTTTGAAACACTATCCTGGACTTCATGGCATTGACGTGGAGACCGGCGTCCCGTAGTTGTTGGAGTATGACCTGCAGATGATGGAGGTGCTCCTCCCACGACGGGCTAAAGATAATGATGTCGTCGAGATATGCCGAACTGTATCCCTGGTGTTCCCGTAAAACCCCATTCATAAGTCTCTGGAAGGTGGCCGGGGCACCATGTAATCCGAACGGTAGGACATTGAATTCGTACAGACCATCCGGTGTAGCGAAGGCGGTTTTTCTTCGATCCTCCTCTCTCAACGGCACCTGCCAGTATCCTTTGGTCAGGTCCAGTACTGATGTATTTCGACTCCCCTAATTTCTCAATGAGCTCATCAATCCGGGGTATGGGGTATGCGTCAAATGATGACACGGCGTTCAGTGCCCTGAAGTCCATACAGAACCTGCTACTACCGTCAGGTTTGGGCACCATCACTATGGGCGAGGACCACTCGCTTCTTGACGGGCGGATCACTCTCAGTCGGATCATTTCGTCTACTTCTTTCCTTATGGCTTCCCTTTTGGCGGCCGGGATCCTGTATGGTCGTTGCTTGACGGTGACGCCCGCTGGGGTCTCTATCCGGTGTTCCGCCAGTCGGGTAATACCCGGCAGATTGGAAAATATCGCCTGGAACGGGCGTAAGGTCTTTAGTAGTCCTTCTTGCTCACTCTGATATAATTCGTCGTTGACAACCAGTTCACTCAGGGTGGTCTCCGTGTTGTTTCCCGCTGGCGTAGTGAGGTGGGATGATAGGGGGGAGTTCCCAACCACTTCTTTAGTAAGTTGATATGAAATATCTGTGTTTTCCTCCCTTCCAATTGCAACCGGTAAGTGGTCTTCCCTATAGTTTCTATGACTTTATAAGGGCCTTACCACTCGTTCTGTAGTTTCTTTATGGGGGAGGGTAGCAGCACGAGAGCCCAGTCGCCGACTAGGAGATGTCTCCACTTCTTCCCTTTGTCGTAGTGGGTTTGTTGTTTTCTTTGACTTTCTTCCAGATGCAAAAAGGCCAGCTCTCGTATTTTCCCCAGTTTACTCTTCAGATTTTGACTATAATCTAGCAGGGATCGTGTTTCTCCGGTTGTTTCTGCCTCCCACACTTCCTTGGTCATGTCTAGGAGGCTCCGGGGTTGTCTCTCATATAACATCTCGAACGAGGAACAGCCTAAACTGCTTTGTTTTTGTCCTCGGATCACGTAAAGGGCCAAAGGAAGCAAGAGGTCCCACTCGTTTCCATTCACGCTCAGCATCTTCTTCAGTATGGCCTTCAGTGTACCATTATAGCGCTCCACTAGGCCGTCGGTTTGAGGATGGTACACTGACATTTTAATCTGGTGGAGTCCGAGTAGGAGGCACACTTCTTTCATGACCCTTGACATGAAGGGGGTCCCCTGGTCGGTCAGGATTTCCTTGGGAAACCCGACCCTTGAGAACAGCTCCAGGAATTTATCCGCAATGTTCCGGGAAGTGGGGGCTTTCAGGGGGAATGCCTCCGGAAAGCGTGTGGCGTAATCCACTATTACCAACGCATATTGGTAGCCCTTCTTTGTCCGTGGAAGAGGGCCTATGAGATCCATACCAACCCTCTCAAAGGGGGTACCTATTATGGGCAGTGGTTGGAGGGGGACCGCTGGTGGCCTCTGTGTGTTTTTCCTTTGACATACGTCGCATGTCTGACAGTGGGATTTGATATCTTGGTACACTCCAGGCCAGTAAAAACTCCTTAGCACATTCTGGGTGGTCTTCTCGCTCCCTGTATGGCCTGCCAACAAGTGGGTATGCGCGTAGAACATGATTTGGTCGCGAGAACACGCCGGCACAATCAGCTGCAAGGGGTCATCTGCATTTGCATGTCTATAGAGGAGATCGTCTTTAATCAGAAAACGGGGATATCGGGGTTGGGGATCGTCCTGCTCTCTGTGGGCCTGTTCCCATGCGTTATATAAGGTGGCGTCGTTAGCCTGGGCAAACCTAAAACTCCGGTCTCCCTCCCAGGGTTCAGGAGAGGTCAGGGCAGGGAGAGCTGTTGCGTCGACTTCCCTGTCCTGTTGTAGCCTCTCTTCGAACAGAGCAAGGAAGTGGGGATTGTCGGTCCTTAATATTAGACTCTCTGGAAGGGTATTCAAGACCCCCACCTTCACAACCAAGGTACTCTTTCCCTCCACCTCAATAGGTATATAGGCCACTGGATAACCCTTGACGTCCCCATGTACGCATTTAATGAACACTAGCGCATCTGGCATTACCTGAAGGGGCTTTACAAAACAGTTCTGTATCACTGACTGTTTACAGCCCGAGTCCAGGAGGGCCCTGACTTCTGTACCGTTGACCATAACACTCACGTGATAGGCTCCGCCGAGTTCCGCGGAATACATGATGGCCTTGGGTAAATAGCTGACGTCCATAGGTTCTTCTTGGGAGCGTTTTTGGGGGCAGAAGCGTGTGATGTGTCCCCACATTCCGCAGTCGAAGCACTGCGGGCCACGGAAAGGGGGCGTTTCGGTCGTCATCGGTCTTGGCATAGGTCTCCCTGGTGGGGCTCGTGGTCGGGGTTCAGGTCTGGGTACGGGCCTGGTCGGTTTTTCGGGTTCGGTAGGGTGGGAGCGTGGTTGTGCTCGCACGAAAGTGGCCGCCATTTCCATAGCTTGGGCGGTTGACAGGTTTGAATGCTGCCTGAGCCACCTCTGGGTCCCATATGGTAGGGCCTCCAGAAACTGCTCCAAATAGATCTTGTCCATGATTTCCTCTTTCGTACTTGTCGCAGGGGTGAGCCATTTGTCTGCGGCTGCCTTTAAGCGAAAAAACAACGTCTTCGGGTTGTCCCCGGCTTGTCCTCTCTCCTTGCGGAAGCGTACCCTATACGCCTCTGCATCCAATCCCAGGTGGTCTAGGATGATGACTTTTATTTGTCCGTATGGGGTTTGTCCGTTGCCATTGGCCACCTGATAGGCAGCCTGTGCCTCTCCGGTCAATAGGGGAGCAAGAAAGAATGGCCATTTCTCGATGGGCCATCCACAAGCCAACGCCACCCTCTCGAAGTTTGTCAGGAAGGCATCCGGATCTTCCCCAGTGACGTATTTCTGTAGGGAGATACCTGCAGGGGTGGCCGGGGGTCGACTCTCCCTCACGGGATTACTGGCGGGGTCGACTGGGTGGTGCAACCCCTCGAGCCGTGCTACCACTGTGTTCCGAAAGGTGTCTCTATCCAACTGGGCGGCGGCTAGTTGCTGTTCGACGGCCCATCCCAACTGCTCCTGTCCTTTAACCAGTGCCTGTAACATCTCCTCCATCGTTGTGTCCCTGATGGCTATCTTCGGAGTGCCCGCATTCTCCACCACTTGTGGGATTTCAGGGGGTTCGTCGAACAGATTCACGGACAAAGGGGTTGTAGGTAGTGCTGGTTTTATTGTTTTATACAGTCTCCTTTTCTGTACAGGGACTCTATAATAGGGTAGTGGATTGTCGACGTCTTCCGTGGCCTCCCGTAGGGTTCCCCGCCGTCTCAACTCCCGGGGTCTTCTGGGTGATGTAGTTCGGGCTTCCGCCGTTGTGACAGCAGGGTCGGCAGGTCAGTAAAACCCAAGAAAAGAAGAGAAATAGAAACCGATTGTACCTTCGCTCTTTGGTCCACTGAAAGTAGGGAAGGGATGGTGAGGAGGCACACGTGCAATTTAAACAACCCTGCGGTTCTGTGAGGTGACGTGAGGGGAAACAGGGGGGGTTTAGAGCGTGCACCGTTACTCCTAAAATGGGTCAAGGGGGCTTGTCCCACTTGCGTCCCACCCAGCCCAGGAAACGAGACCGTACCTGTCCTAGCCACACTTCCTGGGAAGCGTGGCTGGGCGATGCGCCTTCCCGTTGGCCTCCTGGCGTGTCTCTGCGTTCTCGCTCCTCCTCTGCTCCTTCTCCGGGCTTCTCTGCTGTCTGCTCCACCGGGTCTCTTCGCAGTGGTCTCCGTCCCTCACTCTTTCTCCTCTCCTCTCCGTCCTCGCTCGTCCTCCTCTCCTCTCCGTCCTCGCTCGTTCTCCTCTCCTCTCTGTCCTCGCTCGTCCTCCTCTCCTCTCCGTCCTCGCTCGTTCTCCGCTCCGCTCCGCCTTCGCTCTCCAGTCTCCACTCGCCTCCTCCAGGTGTAACACACACCGGTGTGGATGCAGGGCCGGGCTTTACAGTCCGATGGAGGGCGGGGCCCTGAACCGGGTCCGCCCAATTAAAGAAACAGGGTTCCTCCGTATAAGTCCAGGGCTGACAGCTGTCCCCGTCCGGGGTCCTCCAGGAGTCGGTGTTCTGTGCAAAAAGAGGGGACACATGAAAAGACAGGCCCGGGGGATCCGAGTCCGGGTCCCCCTCGTCACACACTGTCAAAATCTTGTGTAATTCATAATCTTTCGTGTTAACCAATTTATGCTGAATTTTATATTATTTCACCAGTGCAAAATGTTGTATAATTTTTGTCCACGAGCCACTAGTCCAAGCATAAAGTGTCTCCAATATTAATGTAAGATACCGAACAAGTATATGCAAACATTATGCGCATTTAGAGAATAAATTGGAGTTTGCTCCCAACCCACATATAACATGCATATAAAGTGTAGGAAATAAAACCGTGTATCAGAATGTAAAACTCCTGTTGTACAGTTTAAGCTAAAATGGTGCTACATACATGAATGTTCTCACATCACTAAAACAAAACACAGACTACTACCAATATTTCTTATCTTGCCTTTGGAAATATTACTTTATGGAATGCTTCTTTGATATCAGTATTGCTCGCTTTGCCATACTTTTATAGTGATACTGGCTTCCTTGGTCTGTTCTACCTTTTGTTACAAATAGGGGTGTGCGATTTGCGATTACCTGGAGTCGAGATCCTGTTTCCACTCACAAGTTGAACGCTGCAATACCTAGTTCTTCTATGCAAAGACCAGTCGGGTCTTACGTCACAGGACTTCATTGGGCTTTGACGACTAACTTATGAAGTTGTCGAACATTCCGGAATAGTGTTGTATATATTAATTATCCATATAGAAACCCAACAAAAATGAATATGGTCTATGAAGAAAAAAAATTAATGCTCATATTTGGGTATTACTTCCAGAAAATCAGTACTGCGGCCAAAACATTGCGATCAAATTCAGAAACCAAATGAACAAAACCAATGCAGTTGCGATCCTAGTTAGGAAGATGAAGGCCTGAACCTATGTCTATTAAAACAGATCGATGATATAAACAGTATTTACATTGCATCAGATGGTCCTGAAACTTGTGTATCTTGTCTAAGTGGCAGATACAGGTGGTTGAAGATAATTTTTCGCGTAAGTCCTCTGGTCAGCTAGACCATCCCGCATATATTCTCGTGTCAACAGGTAGGAGTTGGACTGTTGACGCCATTAGAACCTATATTTGGTTTCTATATTGACTTTTGTTACTGTGCGTAACTGTCTATTTTTGTGGGATTATACACGGTCAGTTTGGGGGCATAAGAGAGATGTAATAGACAATGCTACATGTATTAAAAGTACGGTAAAATTATGTAATAATACAAAAACAAGTCGAGAGAATCATTTACAGGATAATTTCAGAAAGGAATGTAAGTAGAAAAACAGAAATACTATGCTTAACACGAGCAGATCAAAGCTTAATAATTAATAAAAATACAAGGTTCAGATGATAGTAGTATACGTACTCCATGGCACATCCAAAAAGCAAGAGTATGACCAATATTCTCAAAAAATGCAAAAGAGAGACAGGAGAAATAGATCATGAAAGATGTAGAGAAGAAAGGGGCAGGAGGCAAAGCTTATGCTACTCTGTTACACCTCGAAGGTGAATGAGCAGTGTTTTGGTGAATATTAAAGTGTACTTTGATTTGTGTGACCCATAAGGAGATGCCTTGGAAGATTTAATGTATAGTTCAGCAGAAGAACACGAGCCAAATAAAGGATATGCTAAACCGAGTAGGGACAAAGTATGCCATATTGGCCAGACACTGATAGCCTCAGCAACTACATTTTATTGCATGACTATAAATCCTGCAGACGTGTACTAAAGGTTGGGGATGGCGAATTTGTGAAGCCTCAGGTTTTTAAACCTACAGTTAGTTACTCAGCCGAGAACAAAATTGAAGAGCTTGTATTGCCAAAATAAACAAGCTGACCTGGGTATCCTGTTTGCATCCTTTTATAACCTATCTAGCCTCAGGGATATCTCCCACTTTCACCGGAATTACCTCTAATAAGGTCTAATCATAGAAGAACAGACTCTATCAAAAGTTGAAGCAGTAATGGAGGCCGAGGTAGACGGCGGTGGTGAACTAACTTTACAACATAATTAATCCAAAGAACAATTGCTGAATGTAGTAAAGAAAACAAAAACAGATGGTGCTGAAAGGGCTGAACGGATAACCACGGGTCTTTTTTAAAGCCAACCCTGATTTTTGGGCATCGAATCGATGCACTTTGTCTGAGGCAGTTGTAAGCCAGGGACGAAGTTCCAAACTCGTGGAGGGGGTCAATGATAATCCTCATTTACATGGGAGGAAACAAGAGCTCCCTTCGTAATTACTCCCTAATAGCCCTCCAGGATAATCAGGCAAAACATTTTGCTAGTCCGTCTATTACTCCAAGAGTTACAAAAGTGGGCAAGTGACAATAACACAGTCCCATTGAACCAGACAGGATTTTGTTCCGGATCAAGTGCACTGTCAAACCTCATGGCACTTGCTGTGTGCATTAAAAAGACTTTTACCACATTGCACTTGCTGTGTGCATTAAAAAGACTTTTACCACCAAAGCCATATTATATACACGTTTTGTCGATTTTCAACATCACATTCGACAGCATGCCAAGAGGCATCCTGTGGCAGAAACAATGTGATCGGGGCATCCTGAGGATGCTAATCAGATTGATACAGATATTGTATACCGACAAGTGGCTACAGGTAAAACTAGGCGTCATAAATGTAGTAGTGTACTATCAAGGAGAGGCCAGATGTCATCCGGCTTGAAGCAGGGATACATTTTGCTCCTCTCCTTCTTAATCTTTTCATTGCATATCTTTCGAGAAAGCTGGACCAGGTGAATGCACACCCACCATAGTTAGGTAGTAAATTGATTTCGAACCTTCTTCACACCATTTATCTACTCCTGATGATTAAGACCAGAATAAGGATTTGCTTAACAAGCTGCATTTCTTCACAACTGCCAACAGGATGGTGATAAATCAGAACAAAACCAAGGTGCTTAAAAAAAACAAAAAAACAGATCTATAAATGGGAAACCCCTAGTCAACAAACCAGGTACAAATGTCTTGGGATCACAGTCCACACCGAGGCACCCACAACCAGCACAAACTCCAGCTGAAGGCCAAAGCTGGTTCCCTCATTTTTGCATGTGGTCTGCTTTCAAAATACACTGAAAGGTCTAACCTATGGTCTCTTGTTGAACTTTTTCAATTCTAAATTGGTTCCCGATATAACCTACAGGAGTGAAATAATGTGAGTGAAGAACCCGGACCTTTTAGACAGGTCAATAGCCAATATGTATTGATCCACCATTTGCCTACTAACATTTGCCTCTCAACTGCAAGTGCACCTGGAGTTTGGTCTTGTTAAACAAAGCTTGACTAGATGAGGAGCGTTCCTCAAATCCTGCCATTGATTTAAAATCTCTTCACAGAGCACCCTGGGTAATCTGATCTGGGAGAGCGCAACACCCCTCTGGGAACCTCGCCATACAGACACTAAATGGTCTCCTCCCTCCAAATATTACAAGCATTGGACCTCCTGGCCCTACCGTAAACAGGTAAAGCATTGAAAAGGACTTTTAAAAAGCACATTGCTTGATCTTCATGCTGAACAACAAGGGGGACCTGGCAGCGTATCCCTGGCAAATCATTAATAGGTATCTCACCTGGCCCCCAACCTTATTAATCTGTGTGTTACTCTCAGTTTGTAAAAATTATGTTTCTGTGATACCTTTTTGGAGCCCTGCTGACACTTGATAGGTTACCTGTCTGTCTCAAAAACATCAGAAAACATGGCAAGCCCGATGAAACGCTAACACGCCTGAACCGCTTGACTGAACGGAAATGTTTCCTCAGCAAGCCTTTTATTAGGCATGGGTCGGCACCTTCAGACATGCAGTCATTGAGTGTGTGAATAAAGTTAACATCCCTATAATTTAGGGTTTGTCCTACTTTTCATGTTGTTCTCAAAGCGGACTGACCCATTGACCAGAATTGGTCTTTCTGCAGTGTGAAGCATCGACTGTACTGGTTTTATACTTTTAACTGTGTACATCGGACTACATTATACAGACAACGACGACAACAGCTTCTCCCCGATGGAACTATGACCATTTGCACATGCAACTATCACGCAAGATTAGGTCGAGTGCTGAAGATCTTAGTTACCTGTTGGCTCGCCTCTATTTGTTTGCACTTTAAAGCCTATATTTTGCACTGCAAAATCAGCATTTTATCCTGGGAGCAGGGAGCTTGTGCATGGCCATCTACAAGAACAAGCCGGATTTTTAAAGCTTTTAACCATCCGCCTGTTTTGCACTGCTCGTCAGCATGTTGTAGTGGATAACATTGCATGAAAAGCACTTTACCGTCTGAGGCTTGACACGACAAACCAGCACAGCACCCCTCTGCCTATAGTATCTGTACCTCACTACATACACTATATAGCTTGAAGATGGCACTGCAGGATAGACACGTAGCAGCTTATAGCATGTACAAGAGAGTACGACAATCCAGGAACTCCATCATTGCCAAGCCTGTACCAAAGTTTGTGCATGTTGCATTTAGTAGGGGACCCGCTTGCCCTAATTCTGAGCCTATATAGCAGTTTGTCCCAGGATTCTTCGATTTTCAGTCCTAAACAACTTATGCATGGACCTAGATATTTCAGTTGCTGTACCCAATAAGGTCGTTGTTGGATTTAATGTGTCCGATCTATGTCATGTAATGCTTTTAATTAACTATGGATGGTAAGTGAAATTTGAAGATACTGTTAGTTACTCAATGTGCTTGGCTAGCCAGAGATTTAAAATGAAAATAAGGAGAAGTTTATGGCCTGCTGGTGCTGGGCAATGGACACCGGTACTCACTTTAGGAGACAGGAAGTTATTGTTCAGCATCTAGGTCATAGCTTTTTGTGACCAATTCTAGCGGTAGTTCTATAGATATTTCCAGGTCAAATGTGCTCTTCTGCAGGGTAAAAAAATCTGCTGCCAAGGGTCATGGAGTCTAGAATACTCCAAGCCCCTCTGATAAAATACACAATCCCTTTAGTTTGTGGGACCTTAATAAACAACTCACTGGTGAGGTGACACTAGCTAGATGCACTCTGTAAAAGATGGTTAGTGCATGTTGGACCACTTACTAATGAAGTTTCTGATGAGACTCGCTTTCATTCAGATTCAAATGTTGCAATGCTATACCATATGCGGGTGGTCCCGACTGGTCCATTTTATGTGTAAGGGGATGCAACGCCGTGGGGACATTTTTGCACCCAATATGTTAAATGCCATCTGATCCGCCGATTTTGGGAGAATCTTAAAAAATCCATCTCAGACGTTTTCAAGACAAATTTTAAACTAATAATGAAATGAGAGCTTTTTTGTAACTCAGGTGGGAAATTTGAAGTTCCCAAATATATTATATATCTTTAGCACTGGCCTGGTATTTACGAGGGAAACTTTTGCTCAGTGCTTTGTACGTCGAGTCAACTGACCTTCGAATCCTTGTGCAAAAAGGTGAACTTGTGGATGACTCCAGAGAAGGGTATTTATTGGAGTCAAGGTGGCCTCAATCAGTTTGACAAGATTTGGGGGCCCATGGAAAGAACACCACAGTTTTAAATGATAAGAAACCTTCATCACAAAGAAATTCATGTTATATCGATTTAATGTGCCAGGTGCTATGATTGAATTTTCGATTAGATACATGCCGTGTCTTGCTATTATGTTTCCATTAGATGACTGCTTTACACCGAATGGTGTAAAAAACTTTTTGTTACTCTTTCCTACGATTGATGTACAAGGGTGTAGACAAAGTAGATAAAGTAATATTTAATAATATGGAGAATGAATGGGGAAAAGAAAGATCGGTAAAAAAATAAACAATTAAAAAGAAAGCAAGGATATAAAATAAGCTGCAAGAGTGAATAATAAGTAACTCTAAGTAAATATGTAGCTGTATGTTGACGTCATATAGATGCAGTCTAATGGCATAGAAGCAGATCCGCCAATTATGTGGCTGTGTGTGTCCGGGGCTTACCAAGGGGAGGCAACTTTTACTCTTGAGTTATTTCTGGTATGAACGCTCAAGTATAAGTAATTACACCAGAAGTTAAGAATTCCATCATTTTAATCTTTAAAAAAAAGCTAGGGACTGGCTAGCAAGAAGCTAGTCGAGAGTGTACTGTAAGGCGTTTTAGAAAACATGCTTAAAATGTGAAGAATTACTTTTCGATCAGACACTTGCACGTAGGATTTAAAACCAGAAAGGACTTTGTTCTTACTGTTCTGGGTATTGTGAGGGATGAGTATACTTTGCATTATATGATTGCATGAAATTGGTTGTCTGAATATAGTTGTAATAAATGTGAGTGATTGATTGCTTCCCCAGTATCCTTGGGATACTTTTGGTGCCTTTGCCAGGCCAGTGGTGGCCAGGGCTAGAACGACCACCAGTTAGTTAAAATGTCTAAATGACTAACTTTATGATCAGGAATACTATTGTTAGGTCTCGCCTCTCAATGCGCATGCGCATTGAGCAGAGCGAGACTATAGGGGCTTAAATAAGCTTTACCTAGACTGGCGATTGACTGGCGATTTGATGCTGTGCCCGTGCGCTTTCAGGTCAATGCGCAAGCGCATTGACTTAAAATGCGCGTGCACATCATCAAATCGCCATCTGTTCCCCAGCAGCACTCCTCCC
The DNA here is from genome assembly GCF_964261635.1 of Lissotriton helveticus. Lineage (NCBI taxonomy): Eukaryota > Metazoa > Chordata > Amphibia > Caudata > Salamandridae > Lissotriton > Lissotriton helveticus. The sequence goes on along the minus strand of NC_136061.1, from coordinate 1,853,402,707 downwards.
ACACCTTTGAAGTGAAGCTTAGCTTTACTTCAAAGGCCCCTGCTGCTTCACACCCTCATCGCCGCTCTCCCCGCTCCGCCCCCTCCCCTGCCCGCCGTGTCGCATTTCTCCTCCCCCCTCCCCTTCTCTGCCTTCCCTCCATCTTGTTTTCCTAGCACCCTCCCACCCCCCACCTCCACCCTCTGTCTCCTACCAGCCTCCACTGAATGTTCCGATTTTTCTGTGAAAGTAACTGGGCTCGTGAGAAGTTACGCTTTTCTCCTTCCAGTCCTAATGAGCATTGAGTGCGGCTCCGGCAGCTTCCAGTTCTGCAGCACTTCGTCTATTGCTTTTGGAAAGCTGCATTTCTGTAATTTTGGCTCTCCCCGCTCCGCTCCGCCCCCTCCCCTGCCCGCTGTGTCGCTTTTCTCCTCCCCCTCCCCTTCTCTTCCTTCCCTCCGTCTTGTTTTCCTAGCACCCTCCCACCCCCCACCCCCCCTGTCCCCTACCAGCCTTCACTGAATGCTCTGATTTTTTATACCAGTCTCAGTTTTCATAACATACGTGGTGGCGGGGAAGAGGGAATGGCAAGCTGGCTTATATTTTTACATATTCTAAAATTTCCAAGTAACGGAAAATGTGTAGTATTGAAGCCCAACTTCACTCAGTTTTGCTCCTTTTTTGTATGTAAACAACTGAGAATTAAGCACAGATGTTGTGATTTTTAAAAAAAATATATACGCATCGAGTCCTAAATACATTTTACACACCGAGCACGTGTCCTTTCACCACTGTTTCCCCCTTTAGCGTACTTCTGATTTCAAGAAAAACTGGAGTTCTTTTACTTCTGCTTGTCACACCACATAATGTAGTAGTACTCTGTGCTGCTTGTAAACCGCAGATGTGGCCTAACGACCAGAGCTGCCATCTAAGTCACGTGAATACAAAACATGTTGCATTACAAATGCTATAGGAGTCACATTCGCGAAAGTTATAACTATTGGCATTGTAAATGACAAAGCTATCAATTTAGCTATTTTAAAAACCAACACATAAATACAAATTTTCATTTACAAGACCAATAGCTACAACTTTTCTAATGCGAGACCTATTGCATTTCCAATGCTTGTTTTTACTATAGGCATCACTATTGTCATGGCCTGTGATCATGTGTGGATTCTTTCCAATGGATTATAAATGTATTTACATAGTGAAGAATGAGTGAATGCAACTTCTTCTTCAGTGAATGGTTAGACCCTTTATTGAGTCATTTTTATGTGCTGGATTGTCAGTGCAGCTGTTTCTAGACAATTATGTGAGCATCACTAGAGACAGGCTTTGGCTCCACCCACATGCTGGAAGACAGGAGTACATGTTTTGATTGGACAGACGTTTTGCGCTTCCACACAAAAAAAGTGCTAGCCCTCCACACATCTATGATTATTTTGTTTATTCATCCAGCTGCCTGAGCTTGAATTTTCAGGGACCCAAACATGACATTGTAATGCTATTAAAGTGTCTTAGATAATTTATGGTCTTTTTCTCTGGCCGCAGCAGAGGTGGGAGGAGGGAATTCATTAACATATGTGGATGTTGAGGTCTGGTTTTACAGTGCAACTTTCACCTAACCTTTTACCCTACACCAATATTATTATGCTACAGTTCTTTGCTACCACACAAATACGTATCCATTCCCATGCTATTTGCTGGCAATGCTTCACATTACCGTGCAACATTACTTTAAAGCCAGGCCCATCAGCCTTGCCAATGCTTGTTAGGAATGGTATTTATGAAACTATGGGCGCTTGTCCTCCGTCTTTGGGAGATTCTGTTGGGTGTGTTTTTCACAGTAGTTAGATTTATTTTAAATTATTCATTGATAATTGCTAGGAAAGTAACCATCTGTATGGAAAATATTCAAACAGACACTTGTGTATCAATTTTATTGTGCATTATGCGAACCCACATGTGCGGCCACTATTCAATTCATACTCTTCCTGTTTGATTGGCATGCGGTTTCCTCCCCTTCCACAAATATTTAATTCCGATTTCTTTTAATGAAATTATTATAAGCGAATACTTTTGTACGGTTGTTATTTTTCATAGGAGAGCTTCAAAGCTATTTCTTATTAACAAAACAACCTGGAGTCCTCTTTAGTATACCAGAGAGATATCTATTTTACATAATTCTTTACATCATGACTGATAGTGATATTTTCTAGTTTCCAAATGCTTTAGTGGGTGTAACTGCACAGCTTTTACAGGGGCGCCTTTATCGATCTTGGAAAGATGAAGCACTGAGTTGGGATTTGAAGTTGGGGCCTGCAGATCACAGGTGATGTCTGTAACTGGTGGAAGCATTTTCGCCCCGATTGGTTGTATTTGTAGGTAGGAAAAATATCCATAATGGCATCCTACTGACAACCACTTGTTAAGGAGTGAAGACTGTGCGGAGTGGTGGCAGGGCTGGAAGCAGCAGAGGGTTGCCCTGGAACACTATCTAGGCATTTCTGGCTGTGCATCCTCAGTCCAGAGCCCAGGACAGCACCGGGACTCAGGCATGCATGAGCTGGTGCTTACCCTGCAAGAAGTGCTCTAGCGCCACCTCTAGGGACACACAACTAACTGCAATGACTCCTCCCAATGGTGTTTTGGCCTAATCCTGCAAAATAAAATACAATATAATTGTCTTGGCCTAAAGCCTCTATGCATTGAAATGATGAGAAGAGGAAGGGCTAGGACCAGGAAGAGGACCAGAAGGAAGAGGACGAGGAGGATGCAGTGTGATTCTATGTCCTATTCATAAGGACAGAGTCTATGTCGCTTGGAATAGATTTTTCATTATCCTTCTTGGGCCGCAGATCCTCGAAGGTTCTGTGGCCACTGCTTTATCCAATCAGTAGTCTTAAAATGCATTGTATTTGTGACTACTTTATTAACTAGGAGAACTTGACTATCATGTTTTTCCTTGTAACCCATGTCTATGGGGGCTGTGCTTGACCGTAATAATGCATAGGGTGTCTGGTACTGGCTCTGTTTCTCATGATGCAACTGCTCATTATGCTGCTCGCTTTCTGAGAACCCACAGGATTTTTTTTCCATTTTCAATACTGTCAATGCACATATTGAAAATAATCCTCAAATGAATACATGCAATAGTTTCAGACAGTTCCCTTGAACCTGTATGTCAGTAGTTGGGAGGGACTGATAGAGCAGTTGGTCAAAACTCTGTAAATTTCTGAGCTGTGTGTTTATAGTCTCTTGAGAAACTAGCGGTCTTCTCTTCAGTAAAGTCCATGTCTTCAGCAGTGACAGGGCCACAAGCAGTCAAGCTTCGACAGGGCAAGCAGGGATCAGTTCAGCACAAGATGGCGTCCAAATTACAGGAGAGTTTCGTTCAAAGTCCATAACCTGGAAGTAATTCACGGAGTTTGTTTACCTATATTTGCTCTTATTATTATATAAAATTAGAGGGCTCTCTTCAATCACTCTGCTCACCTGCACATACTCAACTATGGGATAACCAAATCACAGCCATCTTAGGGACTACACAATTCTTGACTTGTAGGTAACCTCATAGCAAGGGCTAAACATGAACCGGTAGTCTCTTTCAGAAGGGTGCTACCTTGCAGTTTGCTAATCTTCTATCTTACCGCTCATCAGTCTGATCTCTCTCTCTCTCTCTCTCTTTCTCTCTCTCTCTCTCTCTCTCTCTCTCTCTCGCTCTCTCTCTCTCTCTCTCTCTCCCTCTCTCTCTCACTCTCTCTCTCTCTCTCCCACCTACCAGCTACTTGACAATGAGATGTACATGAAAGACTGGTTTGCTGACATGATGCAGTGAACTATGGAACTGTATGTCCACTGAGTTATCTCTAGCACTCTAGTAGTCTTTCTCTGAGAGCAGAGGACCCCTATAGAGGTAGAGAGACTGACACTAAAATCATACGTAAAAGAAAGACTGATTCTGCCAAATCAGCTTCACGGTCTCGCAAATGTCAAATCCATCCTGCCTGTTTCATGGGGCAGGGTAGTGACTGCATGCGACAACCATCGAACACAAGTGGAGGAAACAAAAATAGTAAATGAATTCAGAAACGCCTAAGAAGACGAGGGAGGTGTGAAACCAGGTGGTTGGAGTGCATGTATATCCCCCACAGCACTTTCAATGCACCGTCTGCTTCAGGCACAGCTTCCAACTCACCCTAATTATAGCCCCTTTCTACTACGCAACTGTGCATTGCTTCCGGTGTGGTGGGACCTGGAGAGTGGTTAGGGCTTTAAGAGGGTGTCAGACTCAGCTGTAATTTGAAATGGTCCCTTCCGGGCCCTCTGCTCATCTCATTACTTTGCTGTAAAACAACACTGATTGACTCTGATCGATGAATGTAAAAAACATTAAATCCATCCATGTCACCGATTTATCCCCTATTTATATTTTACACGTTTTACTTATTCATTCATTCATTATTTCTTTATTCGGTTTTTGACAAGTATAAAAAAACCATAAAAGCAATTACATGGATAAAAAAACAGTTAAATCTCATTTAAAAGAATTTTTACATGATACATAAAGTTACTACTTTGTCAAAACGATTAATTATCATAAGGAATTTTTACAGATTCAGTCTATGTCTAAAAAGACATTTTAAAAATGTAACTACATACTTCGTTGTCCATTCCTCCTCTAAAAATTGCAAATGTAGCAAAGCAGGACGGCATCTTCTAATACCCATAAGTCTCAGCAGGGGAATTAACCAAATCTTTTTATGATAATCATACAATTTGCAGAAAAAAAAGGTATGAATGGTTGCCTGCCTCGAGATCTCATCGCACGGGCAAGATGGTAATACTGAGTCCCAATTATTTCTCGTTGGGAAGGCAACCAAACGATGAAACAGGTTTAACCTGAACCTAGTCAGGAGAAATCTCTCAAAAATGGTAACATCATAAGTCAAGTATGGCTGGATAAAAAAGGTGGTTTGAACCGCCATAGAATGTTGGACTGAGGTTTTAATAACTTCTTTGGTGATTCGTAATTCTTCTAGATGGGTCAATGACCTCATTTTTAATGCCTTCCTCGATATTTACCGGATCGAAGAGGGTACCACATAATGTTTTCCTAGTCCCAAATCATTCAAGACATTTTTTATGTAAATCAACCATCCAATTTTGTGTGAATAATCCAGGGACATACAATCTGCAATTACTTGTTGAGTAAACACATTTTTTTCTGATGTCCAGATCCGGTGCCAAAGGAGGAGGGGTAGAATTTTAGCTAGATCTAAAAGATACGGGATCCCCAATTCCATGTGGCATGAGAAAGTAGATACGCTCTTTGGTACTGCCAATAGGAAGTCTTAAGAACGCATTCTCAGCCACTTGTAGAGCATTAATATTTGCATAGCCCCATACTCCAGCCCCGTAGAGGGCCACTGCCTGGCATTTGGCTCAATAGATGTTTAACAATTCCACCGGTGGTCTCTTGCCCAGCTTTTGGGAAAAGTTTACGAGGGCTGCAGTAGCTCTCATGAGATGGAGTTTTCTGGCTTCAATCGCAGGTTTCCAGTTTAAATTTTGATCAATAATGATACCCAGATAAGGGTATTTATCTGTGGTTGCAAGTTTCTCCTTATTGAGATAGATGTCTTTTACAACTTTTCTTCCTGGTCCTGCGACCATTACATAGGTTTTTTTGATGTTTATATGTAGGTCTAATTTCCCCATGAAATCAGAATACCTATCAAGGGCCTTCTGAAGTTCGCGGGGGGTGCGCGTCAGCATCACGGCGTCGTCCACATAGAGCAGAGCGGGAATCGGACGATTTTTTATTTGAGGGAGATCCTGGCCCCCCTTCAACATGGCCATCTCTAGGCCATTAGTATAAAGGGTAAAGAGAAAGGGGGCCAGGACACACCCTTGCCGAACTCCTCGCTCTACTCTAAACGACGCGGTCAATTCTCCCTTTACCCCGAACCTCACCCTCGCGGAAGCGTTGGAGTATAGTTCTCTCAGGAAGTCCACCAATGGTGAATCAACCCCCATTGATATTAATACAGACCAGAGTTTGGCATGGGAGACGCAATCAAAGGCTGCGGACAGATCGACATATACCATGTACAATCTGCCCGGTTTTGCGCGTACATATTTGCCCAATAGCATGGTAAAATTCAGGGCTTGTTCGGTTGTTCCAAGTCCCTCCCGGAACCCAAATTGGATATCCGAGAGGACCCCGCCGTCGTCCGCCCACTGCTGCAGACGCTCGAGGATGACTCTACCAGCCACTTTACCCAGTGAGTCCAGCAGTGAAATTGGGCGATAGCATGAAACCACCTGGCGGTCACCTTTCTTGAAGATAGGGACCAAGATTGATTTTGTCCAGGAGTCCAGTAAACCAACCTCCATCACAGCCTTAAATACCCTGGTCAACATTGGGGCCCAAAGGTCCAGGTTATGTTTGAATAGGTCAATGGGAACCCCATCCGGGCCAGGTGCCTTGCCATTTTTACTTGCTGTTAAAGCATGGAGTACCTCATTGATGGTAAATTCTAATGTAATTGGGTAACTAACTTCGGGAAGGCTACTCTTAAGACCTAGATCCTCTCCCAGATCTACCGGACCTTTCTCCAAACATTTTGTAAGATGGGCCACCCAGGCTGATTCATCGATAGCTACATCCAAGCTCGGCGCAGTTTCGGGATCGGCTAGGAAGGGGGACTTACCACTGTCCAGAATGCTGCACTGTTTTTATTCGTGCAACTTTCATGTAACTGATCCCATAAAGCCTGTTTTAGTGCGGCTTTCCTCTCTTTTAATGCAATGTTATAATCCCTCCTCAGGCTAGCTATTTCCTGGGCCACTCTATTGGTTTTTTGTAATGCTGTTTTTAATTTAGAATGGGCTGCCGTACATCTATGATTGAACCACCCTACTTTCTTTGGTTGGCTATTTTCTATCTTAACCGAAAGTGATCCATTGATTGTTTGTAAAATTGCCCTAAAGTTGCTTAAAATTTCCTCCGTTGAAACTGACGGGTCTAAGCATTTAACAATTGAGGGGTAGGCTGTTTTTATAAGTTTTTCAGTAATAACAGAGGGGTCTACCTTCTCCCATTTTATAGCGAAACCATTTGTCCTATCTAAATGCAGAGTGTTTTGACTTAAAGCACTAACTAAAGTTTGTATAGTGTGGAGGTGGAATAGACGGAACTGTAGGGTGAGGGCGCAGTGATCACTTAGCGTGTTAATTAGTGTATCAAAGCTGGTAACACGATTGACTAGCATTTTCGATATTAAAATATAGTCAATTGTGGTCTCGCTCCCCCTCCCAAGAAATGTAGGATCCAACTGGTCAGTGTTATGGTTCAGTTGATTAGTCATAGTCATAGTCATAAGTTCTTATATAGCGCACGATTCACCAAAAAGGTCTCAAGGCGCTTAGCAAAAAGAGACGACGACCACGAGTTAAAGAGAGTGACACTAATTAATTGGGGAAGAGCCAAGTTTTCAGACCCTTCCGAAAGGCCGAATGGTTAGATAGGGACGACAGATGGAGGAGAAGTTTGTTCCAGAGTAGGGGGGCTATGTAAGAAAAGGCCCGACAGCCATTTCTCGAGGTCCTGGCACTTGGCTGGACCAGGAGGCATTTAGAACTAGATCTTAAGACTCTGGAGGGGTAGTACCAGACCAGTTTCTTTGCTAGGTAGGAGGGACCAGTACCCATAAGGAGCTTGTGGATGATACTGAGTATCTTGAAGTGGCTTCTTTGGCGCACAGGGAGCCAGTGTAATTCCCTAAGACTAGGCAGAGAGGATGACCTAGGGGACAGGCCAAGGACCAAACGAGCTGCGATGTTCTGAACAATTTGTAGTTTAGTCAACAGACACTCATTAATGGAGGCAAACAGGGCATTACCATAGTCTAAGTGACTAATAATGAGCCCCTGAATCAAGGGCTTCCTAAATTCAAGGGGGAGCCATTTAAATAATTTACGCAACTTGCGCAAAATGCCATAGCAGGTACGAGACATTAGATTGACGTGGGACTTCATTAGTGATTACAAGATCCAAGTCGGAGAGGATTTCATTTAGATAATTTCCACTGATCGTTTGGGCAAAATGGACTATGGATTCTTCGTTTTCATCCATTATCCCACACAGGTTACCATTACTATGCTGACAAGGATGGTGGTTAAAATCGCCCCCCCAAATAATGGTTGCCCCTGCGCTACCTCCCGAGCCCCTCGTCAAGGAAGATAATTTATGACGCACTCTATACAAAACCTTCAACAACTCTCCCTCTGAAAGGTTATTGTAGAAGTTTACCAAAAGGACAATCAGCCTGATTCATGAAGCGAAATAGCGCCCGCAATGGCTGCGAAAACGCAATTGCGGGTGCAAAACACGGAATCGGCATTCAAGTACGAAATAGCGAAATCGCTAAAAAATAATAGCGAGCGGAATAGCGATTACGCTGTAAAAGTCGCAGACTCCGGGAAGTCGAGCATTAGCGATAATGAAATAGCGACCAACCACGGAATCTGCGAATTGAATAGCGAAACGCAATATTGTCTCCATCGGCATTCATGAAAGAAATACATTAGCGAAAAAGCGCTAAATCGCACATTAGCGCGGCGCAATTTAAGGACAACTCAAAGCAGGTGGTAACCATAAAAGCCATGATCAACCAAAATTTGAAAAACTGTTAGCCAATCACCAACAGGTCCAGGCCTGACCAATCACACATAAGGACATTCAGCAGCAGCAATAGGCGTTCCACAATGCCTGGGATGTACATGGTGGTGAGGCGGCGAAGGCTACAGCGAGCAGCACGGAGGAGACGCATGAGGCAGGCAAGGATTTACCGGCAGCGGGTCACCTTGCTGGGGCAAACCAGAGAACAGATTTATGCTAAATACAGGCTGAATGGGGAAATGATCACCTGGCTGATACAAGAACTCGACCCCATCATGCAGCACCCAACAAGGCGAAACAATTCTGTGCCCACACATGTGCAGGTATTGTGCAGCCTGCACCTCCTGGCATCCGGCAGTTTCCAGGGCATAGTAGCCGCTGCTGGGGGGATATCCCAGCCCACCATGTCACGCTGCCTCCACACTTTTGTTGACGCCATGCTCACCCAGCTCCACCGGCACATCACATTTCCCACGAGCCAACAGGATTTGGACCTCACAAAACTACAATTTTATAATGTTGCCCATTTTCCCCATGTCCTTGGCTGCATAGACTGTACCCACGTCGCCATCTGCCCACCAGCTGGCACGGAGTATATGTACCGCAACAGGAAGTCCTACCACTCCCTCAACATACAGATGGTCTGCAATGCCAAGACCATCATCACTGACATTGTGGCCCAGTACCCAGGGAGTACCCATGACTCCTTCATCTTCAGGCACAGCGGACTCCACACACGACTGATCAGGGGAGAGTTTGGGGAAGGACACCTACTTGGTAAGTACACTTTGTCGACAATGTCACATTGCTATGAAGTAACTGCGCTGCACAGGCAATCAACATCTGCTCCTCTCATTCAGGTGACAGTGGCTACGCCCTACGGGAATACCTCCTGACCCCTTACCTCAACCCTGCCACACCTCAGCAACGCCGCTACAATGTTGCGCACATCCGGACAAGGAACTGTATTGAAAGGACATTTGGCCTGCTCAAGAGCAGGTTCCGTATACTGCACAAGACAGGTGGGGCCATGTATTACAGTCCTGCAGCGTGCTGCCGCATTGTGGCTGTCTGTGCAATGCTTCATAACATTGCAACCAAGCGCCGGATACCAGTTGACATCTCAGGCAGTGAATCTGAGGGGGACGACCGGCCACCAGCACATGCGCACCATGCACGCGGGGAGAACCCAGCTGAAGGCCACAGACGTCGCAACCACATCACAGCTAACAATTTCTAGCCCACCCCCTTCCCCCACCCCACATATCACAATTGCATGCAAACTGTAATGATTACACAAGGCGTATGTGTGCACCAAAATAAATGTATTTGTTATAATCACAAAAAAAAAGGGTCTTGGTAACAACTATTTACAAAATGCAGTATTCATGCATACTGCATGAGATGGTCCGTGGCAGGCTTAAGTTCAGCCTGCGCCTGTGTCCCTGACACAATGTCATTGGCGCCTCCGGCGCACAATTCCCAGGCGCCTGTGAGGCTCTTCCTCATCCTGGGCAGCTGGAGCAGGCGTAGCCCTTGTGCTGCACCTAGGTGGGGGGGCCTGCGTGGCAGAGTGGCTGCTGACACTGGAGGCACCCTCACTAGCATCATCACCCCCCACAATTGCCGGTAGCGCAGGTGCGTGCAGTGCGGTGACGGCGGTGGTCAAATGCTCCAGCACCCGGGTAATATCCTCGCAGCACTGGACCAGTTGGTGCTGCTGGGTCAACGAGCGCCGCGCAAGCAGGGTGGTGGCATTTGCCGAGACATAATTGGAGCGGCTATAGGTGGACAGCCGGCTCAGCAACTGGTGGTGGCGCCTGCTTGCAACACTGCGGTGCTTCACCAGCGCTGCAGTGTTGTCTTCCATAGCCGCCGTCATGCGGTCCATGGCCGCCGTCATGCGGTCCATCCTCTCCCCGACTCCAGCCACATTGCGGCCTATCTTATGAAGCTGGAGCTGGATTGCTCCTTGCTGCTGGGACTGCCGCTGGTGTATGCGGAGCATGCGCCGCTCCACGCTCATGCAGGCATGGAGATGCCCATTGCCCCGCCTGCTGTTGGGCCGCTGTGTAGCGGATGTGGCTGGCCCAGATCTTATTGGACGTGCTGCAGGTGTTGTAGCAGCTGGTGTTGCAGGTGCGGCAGCCACTGGAGGCACATTGATGGGGTGCCTGGCTCTGGCAGACGGTGGGCCTGCAGGTGTTGTAGCAGCAGAGGCGGGGGGCCTGGCCTTGGCAGACGGTGGGCCTGCAGGTGTTGAAGCAGCAGAGGCGGGGGGCCTGGCCTTGGCAGACGGTGGGCCTGCAGGTGTTGAAGCAGCAGAGGCGGGGGGCCTGGCCTTGGCAGACGGTGGGCCTGCAGGTGTTGAAGCAGCAGAGGCGGGGGGCCTGGCCTTGGCAGACGGTGGGCCTGCAGGTGTTGAAGCAGCAAAGGCGGGGGGCCTGGCCTTGGCAGACGGTGGGCCTGCAGGTGTTGAAGCAGCAGAGGCGGGGGGCCTGGCCTTGGCAGACGGTGGGCCTGCAGGTGTTGAAGCAGCAGAGGCGGGGGGCCTGGCTGCTGGTGTTGTCGCTGCTGCAGGGGCTGGTGGCTGTGTATCAGGTAGGGATTCCTCCTCCTGGGCCTCCTCATCGATCAGCAGCCTCTCACTGTCACTGCTGTCACCCGCACCTGTGAGGGTAAGTGGATACTCATTAGGTGCATGTGACTGTCAGACGTGCAGATGTTACATGCATGCTGGGTGTCATTCCCTGGGTGGCTGTGTATTTGCGCACTTTGGAACCTTTCTGGGCGCATTGTGGTACTACTACATTGTGGACATACTACGTCTCCCACAATGCTTCAGGGCATTTCCTGATGCACAACATAGGCATGACTAAGGGCCAATGAGTGAGCCTATTTGGTCAGGGGCGGTCATAGGGGACAGGGTCGCAGTCGCATGCCACTTACCTTGGGTGTCTTGGGTGGGGCGGGAGGAGTCCAGAGGGGTCACGCCAACACACGCCTCCCTCTCCAAGGTGTCCTCTACCTGGTCCTCCAGGGGGGTGTTGGGTGGGACAGTCGGTCCACCACCTCCGGTGCCTGATGCCTCACCAAGGCGCTCCGCCACCCTCTCCTTGGCACGCCCCCGGAGGTCGTACCACCGCTTTTTAAGCTCCTCCAGAGACCTGTCCGCAACGCCCACATAGTTCACACTGGAGGCAATCCCCACCCATATCCTCCTCTTCTCCTGCTCTGGGACCCTCCGGGAGTTGGCACCAAACAGCTGGTCGTGGTTGGCCACCACCCCTTCGATGAGGTTCTCCAGCTCCTGTTCGGAGAATTTCAGTTTGCGCTTGCGGCCAGCGCTGTTGCTGGGGCCTGGCTGGGGTTCGTCCGACATGTCGGTCGCTATTTCGGCGGGGTTGTGAGTCGCTAACGGCGGTTTAGCGGCAGCTTTCGGTCTTCAACACTCGACTGATAGCGTCACTGTGTTGTTTGGGGGTGGGATTTGGCTGCTTCCTGGTTGTGATGTCATCACGGTGCTCGTAATGCGTCTTCCCGTTTTCCAGATCCCGCGAGATTGCGACTCGCATTCCCGATCGCACGGGATTGCGAGTCGCTATCCCGTGCGATCGGGATTGCGAGTCGCTATCCCCAGCGATCGGGATTGCGAGTCGCTATCCCGATCGCAGGTAGCCGGAAATAGCGATTTTTCTGCGTTTTTTGTCGGTCGCTAACGGCTTTAGCGCCCGCGTGCGAGTCGCTATTTTTTTCCCGAAAAGTACATGAATGCCGTTTTGCGTTTCCTCAATAGCGAGTCGCTATTAATCGCTATTAGGGACACGCAAAACGGCCCGTACATGAATCAGGCTGAATGTCCTTTCTGTCAAAGCGAAGACTGAGTAGCTGATAGTTTGCTTCCAATTCCAGAGACGTTATTTTTGCCCCCCTATAGTATTTGCTATAAATATAGTTAGACCCCCTTTCACCCTACCAGAAACCACAGGAAGTGCAGGTGAAAAGTAGGTCTTATAGCCTACCATATGGATTTCCTTCATGGACCAGGTCTCCTGGAGGCAAATTATATTATGATCTTGGAGAAAATTCAGTCCAGTCCCGTCTGCTATCTTAGGGCGAAGGCCAGCAATGTTCCAGAAAAGAAACTTTATCAGGGGATGTTCAGTTGCTGTAGTGTTAGCCCGAGGTGTAATAGATGGAGCTATCTGTGAATCGTTGGTCATGCCAAGTTCAGCCGTATTTTCTGAGGCAGTAGTAGAAAAAACGGCGCCCAAACGCATAAACGCATTGTTGCCGATTATCTCTCTGCCTCTCCCAGTTTCTTTGGAATTTGAATCAAATGTTAATGTGTAACCTTGGATTAAATTAGATTGATTGCCTTCTACACCTTGGATTAAATTAGATTGATTGCCTACTACACCAGCTGCCGGGGGTTCCAGGATTGGAAGCTGTTCCTGATTTGAATTGCCCCTAGTGGCTTGGTTTCGGAGTCAATCAACTCCTTCCAGCCCAGAGAGCATCGAAAAATGATTGAAGGTAGGGACACTAAAGCCGAAACGTTCTGTACTAGGCCCGCAGGGGGCTCGGAGTCTCAAGGGAGGTGCCAACAGCGATTGTGGGTAAAAGTAGCTTAGATCATGTGTAGTAATTTCTTTCCTACCACCCATAGTATACCAATCACCGATGTGTTTTACTGCTCTATGATCCTTAAAATTAATGATGACAATGTGCCCCCTTTTGTCCTTTGGTCGATTCCCCAGCCAGTCCAGACGCCTTACATGTAGGATTTCTCCATTGATATGCGGGGGTAGAGGTCTGATTTTACCTCGCCAATATATCACCTTATTTTTTAGCTGCTGATACTTCTCTGTATTTCTCTCTAATAATGCCGGGACCCCCGCCAAGACCACGACGTAAGGTGCAGCCTCGGGCGGGAGGTTTACGCTTCGTCGCTTATTCGATGGAAGGGGCCCAGAGACAGGTTTTTGCAAAGTTCCCTGATTCTTGTCCTGACCTTCAGTTCTTCCCCCCTTATTAGTAATGGGGCTTTGACTATTGGATGCGGAACCGGAGTATTCTGAACTTGAGGAGGTATTGGGTCCTTATTATATGGTTTGGGTACTGGTCTCAGCCCTAATGGTGTGTTGTGGCAGGTATCAATGGGTCTGGGTGGGACTTAATCATTAATCAGCTCTGTATGTTTTGCCATCTCATTTTCTATGGACCCCAGCTGTATACCCATTCTTTTAACTCTCTCTATCAATGGCAAAATCATTGATTTAAACAACTGTTCCATATTCGCCATTAAATCATTCACAGAAAAGGAGGGTGAAAGATGCTGTTCGACCACGGTCTTAGGTGTAATTGATCGTGCATTCCTAGCAGGGTTTTGAGCAGTTTTTGATGTTTTAACACTCTTACTTTTGCCACCCTTACTGTCCCTCCCCCGCTTTCTCTTTTTTGAAGCAGGACCTAAGTCTGTATCTCCGATAGTCATGCTATCTATTAACAAGGGCCTATTAATGATTATTCTATTGGTGGTTGCAAACGGTTCTACCTCTGAAGAAATGTCTAGTGATGTTTCTATAATTGTATCATTTCTAGTTACCTTAGGGGAAAGTATTTGAGTTTGGTGGGTTTGCGTAGGATCGCCCGTACCTTGAGTACCATGAGGTTGGTCGTTTTCTACTCCTTGCCTTGGGGGGGTGACAGCTAATTTAATGGTGCCCAAAGATGACCGCTTCTTGTTCATAAGTTCCAGGGAGAGGCGTTTTTCCGTTAAGAGTATTTCCTTCTCCAGAACGGAAGCGGCCCTAGTAATAAAACCATCTAAAGTCCCCCTAACTGAACCCCCCCACCAATGAAGACCTTCCTATACTACTACATGAACTCATGTTCCCTGTAATACTTAGCGCAGTGGGGAAGAGGACAAAAGCTGCCGAGGGACAATACAAAATAGAGGGTCCTAAAAACATGTGCAAATTAAGCTGTACACAAATTAGAGCCTACTAGGAGACACCAGCTAATTATCGTATACAATGTTCTTACTTCGAGTGCCCCAGGGCAAACGTCAGAGGGGTGGCCCGGCCCAACCCAGGACAGCCCCGGACGGCCACAGACGGTCCTCCCTTGTCCCGGGCTTCTCCCGGCGCTCACCCGTGCGTGTATCGCGCAGCGGAAGTATTGTCCAGTTATATACAGACGAGCAGGGGGCGGGAAGAGGACCGTAGCTGAACGGTGTTGCCGGGCTGCTGGTCCTCGCAGTCCCAACCCGTTGAGCCTCACAGTGCAGCAGAAATGCAGGAAAACACGAGCCCAGCTGAAGAGTAAAGAATCCAAAGTCAAGAGCAGGCAGCAACCTCCACGAGCGGCACGTTTTACTTAATCTTACTTTGCCTAGCAGTGTTTACAATTTCCATGATGTTATTTGTCTTCATTTTTAACCGTGTAGCATATTACTCTTTTATAGCGCATGTCATGAACTGAGTCGCCTCCAGGTGTTTGCAGGAGGCTGCTCGGGAGAAGGCAGTGCGGGTTTCTCACAGTGCATATCAGTGGGTCAAAAAGGGGTTCAGGAGAGCTGGCCATGCAATCTTCAGGCACTCTGCAGAGCACACAGAGCAACAGGGACTTATTCCAGTTGCGATTACGTGCAAATATGTGTGAAGAAGGTACACAGCTAGCAAAATATTGACAAGGCGAAAGTATAAGAAAAACAGTGCTTACAGGTTAGTGAGTGCATGGTGTGTTTGGAGGTGGAAGTGAAGGAAATGGAAGAAGCTGTATTCAGGAGAGAGTGAAAAGACAGTGCAGAAGAGAAAAGAGATGAGTTATTTGGGGCCCACCCAGGAGGGCGGGGGTGGAATGACCGACCACAGACACTGTAGTAAGGTGTGACAAAGGCCGCTTTATTGGAAGCAGGTGCATCCTCAAAACCCAATAACCTTGGCCTGTGCCGAACAAAACTAAGCCTCACTAAATAAGAAATACCTAATCCAACCCCCCACCCCCTCCCCTAAAAGCTATCCCCCCAAACACAACCTACTCACAACATAACCACCACATCTCCTCCGCCACATGCCTCCTTTCTGAATTAAACATTCCTTGACCCCTGCAAAGAAACCCCACCCCCTGTACAAACCATCCCAGTGCTCCAACTTAGCCCCTTTTCTCTATGAAAGCGCCAATCCCTTGCATAGCACACCAGCACCTCTCCAGCAACACGGAACCACCAACCTAACCAACCTGATGCACCGGCTCCCAACAAACCCCCACAGGTCCACCCCCGCAACAAACCCCCACCCCGTTAAACACTGCAGCCCCAGAACTAAGGCCCCCCTAGGGCACCCCCTCCCCGAGGCAAGGTCCAACCATCAAGTCCCCCGCCCCCAGGAAAAGGCACACCCCTGCCAAAACAGGAGAAAAAAGGGAGGGTGGGAGGGCAAAAACCACGAGCCCAGGGACCCCCTCCGGCCTCTGTGTCACTGCCACCGAAATGGTGGACAGTGACACAAGATGGCCGTAGAAATACCCCCAGCCCAACCAGCCCAACAACCCAGCCCAAAAACAGCCCAAACCGCACAAGGAAGCCCAACCAGCCCAAACCCCCCGGAAAACCAGTGCTCAGGTCTCCCCCCCCCCCTCTCCGGGCCCCAAAGCCCCCCAGGGGGGCAGGCCTCCCGGTGGTCAGACGCCCCCCCCAAAACCCCAATGGTATGCAGAGGGGAGAGATAAGGGGTATTCAGTAGTCATAACTATTAACGAGATTTGAACACAGTGGTGCTGAAAAACACTGCGTGGTAAAGCAGTCAACACGCAGAAGGTACATAGCCATTGCAAAATTTTGCAAGTGCCTCCGCTGAGATATCACCCATCAAGGCCGTATCAATCCCAGAATACCGGAATACTTTGATGAAGACAAGGTGCATCTGTTTGTAGCCGGCCAAGTGTGTAGCTTTGGATATTTTCAAACGCTCTCGCAGAGAGACAAAGAGCAAAGAATGCTCCAAGGCAGAGGAGAAAGAGATTTGGCCAAGGAACTGGGTAAAATTGATACATTGACGGCAGCATTCACTACATATGCGAGCATGGCGTGTGAACGGTCTCCAAAATACAGCGTGGCATTGCGGAAATATATAGACCTCACTTGGAAGTTTAGCATTAGCTTTTGAGGTTAGGCATGGCACTGTTACGATGAGGAATTTTGATACAGGAAGTGTGGGTCGACAATATGGGACTCCCACCAGACCTTTCCAATCAGCCCACACTGCGAGCGGCATGCCCCTACCTTATAAGTCTTTTCATGGATGGCCCACACCATTTAAGCCAGAGGCCAAGAGCCCATGGCTGATAAAGTACCTGGATGGGGTGGCAACAAGGTTGTTGGGGATGTGTTTAACCGTGAGTTCAGGGTACAATACAAGGGGCCACATGTTCCTTCATGGGCGAACCAGGAATTGTAGCAAAAAGATTGGCCAAAGAGATATAAAAAATGGCAGGACAGCAGGACTGTTTGCAGCCACCAATAAAGAGTCTCATACCATTGCAAATGGGGTTTGTACCAAAGAAGAAAGTGGGGGAATTTAGTGTATCACCAGCCTTGGCCCAAATGCCAATCTTACGGCTCCTTGTCCTACACTAGCATTGGCACAGCCATAAGCTGGTGAGGAAACGTGAGAGGGTAGTGGAGATGTGCAAGGCGGACAGTAAATCTGCTTTCCAACTTCTGCTAGTCCATCCTGCTGACATCCAGCTTCTGGGAAACCGTACCGAGGTGGCTCCTACATGAACAAGTGCATTCTCGGTGTCATGGGCTGTATTTGAGAAAATCAGCACTTTCATTGAGAGGGTGGTGGGATGCGCACAGTGCTCAATTTGAGCAGGAGGTTTCTGGTGCTTGGCACTGGCACTGAATTGGTTTCCACATGGTGACGCTGCTCTTCGAATTGTAACACTTGGCCTTTTATTCCGCAGGAGTGGTGGAGCAGTAAGGTAAATGAAAAGAAGTAAGGATTTGTGGGCAATCTGCGAGGAGGAACAGGCCTCTAAACAATATGGTGGAAAACAGCTGGGTATGGAACATAAGAGGGCAAGTTCTTGCTTACACTGTGTTAAATTAGAGAGAAGAATCAGAGGCCAGATGTAGTGTGGATACACCTCTGGGAGAACAATCTGGTACAGTTAACAGGTCTAGTACTGATTAAGCTGATGATAAAGGATATTGGGACTTTGAAGGACAAGTGGGAAGGAACCTTATTCTACTGGACACAGTCACTGCCTTGGAGGTTGTGGAGAGCCGCTCGAAAGCCTGTGGTGATTGGTAGAGCGTAGACAGAGGCCAATTGAGAAACGACAGGGTTTTGCTGAGTAGGGCGATTAGGGCAATCTCTCATAAGGGAATTGTTTATGAATACATGATGGAGTCTGCCTTTCCAGACTGCTTAGTAAATTGTATTAGAAAACGCTTATGGTGAAAGTGGAAGAATGGGTAAATGAGATTTGTGGAGTGAGGTGGGGAACAGAAAGTACGCCTGAGGGGAGGATTTTTCTGGTGGCAGTGAAGGGGGAGAAGTCAGCGAGATCGGTAGGTGGGAGAAAGGGAAGAAAGTAAAAGTAGGGGAAGAGTAGGGAGAAAAGACGAATTAAGCATACACTTGCTTGCGTCACCGGCCCGCCCTGGTCCAAGGAAGGGCCGGTGACGCAAGCAAGTGAATGACTTGGTAAAAGAAGAATACAAAGATGGGCAAATAACCTAAGACATAAAGGTGAGGGCTGTTGTCATGGTTTAGGGGAAGTTGGGTGGAGCTGGAGAGGCAGTTTTAGGCGCAGGGATGAGTTCGTAACAAGATATTAATAAGTTGTGTATGGCAATTTAGTATGTGCTGCTAAGCCGAGGGAGTCAGGGCTGCCCAGCTTACTCCCAATGAAGTGGCCTTTTTAACATATAAGACAATGGTGTGGCCTAATGATTTCCTCCCACTCCCACCTATGCGTGGGGCTGTCCTGTTGTGATAACAAATCTGCTCCCTTTATCCACATGGAAATTCTCAGGGCAGGAGAGCGGTCCAAGTAGTAAAAGAGGATGCATAAGGTAGCATGGCATAAGAGCTTGGGCTTTGGGGCTCAGGACGATCTCCACTGTCCAGTATGTATTGTGGAGGGACTTCAAGGCACAGAGAGAAGTTGATGGGTCCAGTCTTTTGTTTTGAAGCGGTAAGTCATGCACTTTTACCACCTTCTCTGAGAAGGCTTTAGTTTTGTTTGCATGAACTAGCCACCAAAAACCACCTTGGAACCAGTAGGGTTGCAGCCTTGTTTTGTGTCATCAGTTCACTAGGTCTTCAGTAGAGGTGGGTGAGCCACTGAAAACTGGAGGCAGGTTCAGGCCGGACGCCTACCTCTGGCTCAGCTCGAGGTCCTCTTGGAATCTTGAGCCCCAAGCGTGCTGAGCTTTCACAGGAATGTATGTGGCTTAGGGGCCACAACTGCTGACCATGTGTCAGGTTTGAATCCTGACCTCGGCTCAGGATCCTGCGAATCTCTGAAAATCTCTCTGCGCCCCAAATAAATACATAACATGGTTTGTTTGTTGTGAAGCTTTCTTATGTCTTTGGACATGGTTTGCTCTATATAAAACTGCCAAAAAATAAATGTTTCCTGTCCCCATGCTCATCTTCCAAGAATTATGGACAAAACATTTACCTTTGATGACCTAAGGAGATGACGATCTAGTGGCTGAATTACAGTTCTGCAACTGGAAAATAGGTGATCAATACTGACTTCCTTGTTAGACCAAATTGCATTATCCTAGGCAAATATTTTATTTCACAACCTCTTCAAGTACATGACCTCACTACATGTGCTGCACAAAAACCTCTCATGCTTGATGTAATTGCATTTAATGTTGCTCCATCTATAAGAATCTAGGCCATGTACAGGACACACTTGACCCCTGACTTGCCTCTAAGTTCACTAGAACGCTCACTTTTAATAAATACTTCTCCCATAATTCGTTGTACTAAGGTATTATGCTTGCAAGTGTTAAAGAAATACACTTTTCGAATTTTCAAAGTAACTTGTCATATTCTAACACGATCTTTGTTGTATGATTTACATGTCAAGAATGTTCAGGGCTCAGCTCGAGGTGAGGATAGGCTCTTAGAGACAGAGTTGGCCCTCTCTGTTATTTTGTTGGCTTGCCCACCCCTAGTTTTCCGCCCTAGCTTTTCTCCCATAAATCACTGCCTTCAGATGTGTTCGTGCTATTGGTTCAGTGGGAGCATACCAAGATTAAATGTAGAAAAAAACATTATCTTTTCATTGAATGCCTACAGTTGGAAACAGCAGCTTGACATGGAGTGGGGTGGCAACCCTAAATAATGGCAGTTTGAAAGCAAGGGCAACGTTGGCAACCGAATAGGGTCAGCAGTGGCAATAGTCAGAAAAAAAGTATTATGGGGTGACTTGAGGCCACCTTCTCTGCCCATCTGGTCATTGGAGAGGTTGTGCCCATCACCAGGACAGACGTTTCCCTCTGGTGGAATTGGCTGCTCCGGGCAAGTGAGGAGCCAAGAACATACAGATCCCAGCCCTACCTTGCATGGACCGTGTGCCCATCTGTCCGTGCCACAAGTGGACCCCGTGGGCAGTCATTGGCAGTTGTGGAAGAGACTGTACCACAGATGCCAACATATCAAAGCCTTCATGAGCGTTTTTTCACATTAAAATGAAAGTGAGCCCGTGTTATGCATTGCGATGCTTCGGATGGAACCGTCTTAGGTGGATGACAGAAGAAAGTATTTGTATTGTACAGTATGTGTGAAACATGGGTCGGGCCTTCTTTTTACGGCGTTAGCAGCGTGCGTGGTGAGAAGGCTGAGGGCGCCGCCAGGAGACACTCCCAGGGCTGGCTTTAGCCCCGGTAGTGCCTAGCATGCTCCCACTACCACTGGGCAAAAGTGTCCCTCATCTCTCCATTCATAAGCTATTGCTAAATATAGTGCCCCCCTCCCCACCCTTGAGGTTGGCGCCCCCTCCACAGGGCGGCACCCAGTGTGGCTGCACCAGTTGCACTGCCCTAAAGCCGGCCCTGGACACTCCCTCCGGGGTCACAGCAGCAGTCCTGGCCGCTGACTCTCCACGGGGTGCGACTGGGACGCGAGCACCGAGCGTGAAAGGGATAAAAAGTAAAGGAGAAAGGGTCCAGAACAGAAAGAGAACGTGTTGCAGGCAGGCACCGAGCTCATGTCAGAGCGGGAAATGCGCGCAGCAGGCAGAGCCAGGGCCGGTTCTAGGATTCGAAAGGCCCTGGACTAAAAATCAATGTGCGAGGCCCCTCTAATGTAGATAAGTGGCCCCTTGCAAGGAGACCATTCACAGACACTGTGGGGGGCCCATTGTCCAGCATTTTTGCGCCCCCACAGTTTTAACTTTGAGCCAACAAGCCTTTCTCACACCTTCAGTCCGATAGGTGTGAGAATTGCTTGTGGGCTAAAAGTTAAAACTATGGGGGCGCCAAAATGATGGACAATGGGACTCCCACAGTGTCTGTGACTGGGTCTCCTTTCAATTGAAGGGAGCGTCTCCCTCCCTTATGCATCCAGATACTATCCCTGAGAGTCCCGGGGAGGAGGGCCCTCCATTTCAAAGAAAGGTGCCACATTTCTTTGAAATGGATTGCCAGGGAACCGACAAGACACATCACCAGTGCGTGGCCCCATGCTGGTGGGCTGAGTGCGAGGCCCTGGGCAGCTGCCCACGCTGCCCATGCCTAGCGCCGGCCCTGGGCAGAGCACAGCAGGAAAGAGTGGACTGGAGATGAGAAGCACCACGGAATGCAAGGGGCTTGTTGACACCCTGCTAGAGAGAAGGCCTCAGGGATCTGTGTGGAGGCCATTTTGGGCTGTGACAGAGCATTTCACTGCTTGTGAGTTGAATAAAAGACAGAATCTCCACCGCGCACTGCCTTGGATGACAAATGGGGGAGGGAACGGAGAGCTTTGAAGCCGTTACTTTGGCCTTACAAGCCCCTGAAATCTGGGATCATGAAGGCGGTGTTGGGAACACAAACTAAACCTGGCTCTAAAAGCCATATTTTTTGTAGTTTCTACCACTGGTTCTTCTTTCAAACGCTCAGCAGCAAATGGTTTGTTGAAGGAGAAAGCTTAAGGCAAAGGGTGAAACTGGATACGTTGTCAGGGGTCAAAGGGTACATGATGTCACTTCCACTACCCTCTGTACTCTCATCTCCTCTGAGATAAACAAGGCACAGCCCCAAAAAACTGTTGGAAACAACAAATGAGAGTGTGGAGGAAGAGGGAGTTGAGCTGTTGACAGGGTCGTCCCAGCCTATGTAGACTGATGGGTCAGAGGCTATGTAAATCCAAGGTATGGGAAGGAAGGGCAGCAGAGAGATGCAGGGCAGGACCACTGAAAGAAATGATGAGGAGCCCGTAGCTAGAGAATCACCGAAATTGGCACTGCAGGCAGGGGCGGCCTTAGGCATGTGCAAGCTGTGCACCGGCACAGGGCCGCCAAACCTCAGGGGCCGCCACGCCAATATATATCCTTAATATAATAATCCTCTGAGGATAGATACATATTTGTGTGGCGGCCCCTGGCAGGGATTCGGCGGCCTCCGGCTCTGTTCCACTTCCAAACACCCTGACCACCCCTCTTCACTGGCCTCCGCGCCTGCGTTACTCCGGAGGCCCCCTACCTACGCTCCCTGCTCAGGGCCACCATGAGCCTAGAGCCGCCCCTGCTGCAGGGCCTAAAAGGGAAGGAGTTGGTGATACCAAATGAGAGAAGAGGGGGAAATGAGTAGAGAGAGGATTCCGACACCTTTGATGGCAGCGTTTATTTGAGCAGGTGGGGCACACCAGCACTCATTTTTAGAAACTTAGACTTATTTATTAACTTCAGACATTGACCCAGAAAACGAGAGAGAAAGGCAGCAAAAGAGGAAGGAAGGCGGAAGAGAACGACTGAAAAACAGTGACAAAGGGAGAAAGCAAGCGTAAAAAGAATTTGCAAAACTGAGAAAAAGGCACATGGAGAGTAAAATAGTGTATAAAAGAGGCATGCAATGAAATTAAGACATGAACTCCTTAGTATCTGTAAGTGAAGAAAAACATTGGGCCTGGGCACCTATTTTTGCCCATGTTAATCACTATGTGGAGGAGAGGAGAGGAGAGAGTAGACCCATTTATGTATCAGGGATATGAGCCTTCATGTTGCCGGAGAAGGACCCAATAGTGGTGCCACTGAACATGATGCTGTGTTTTGGTTGACTTGGAAGGGTGATGAGGTAAACAGAAGGCATGCCAGTTTATAAAGACACAAATAGTAGAAAGTGAACCTGCAGGAATGTCAGGGAAACAAGCCGTGGATGAACGCCTGGGTCTGCAGGAGAAGGAGCCAGGTTCATTCTTGGTGCAGTTTCCTGGATGACCAATGGGAGAAGCACGGAGACACAGACACAAGGTACACAAGCATTTTACTGGCCATATGCCATTGTAAGAATTCAAGGGCCAGCTGTGGTTTCAAAGATACTTATTTCCACACACAAAGCCCATGACCGAAGTGCGACCAGCAACCCTGAAACATCCAGCAACTACCAGAAGTAGCTGGTCACTGAGGACATCTAGTGCCTGCTGCTCCACAGTCGTGAACGTGGAATATACATGCAACCAATAGGAGACCAGAAGTAAGAAATCACAGAGCCTATTGCATTAACACAACATCATAGTAGTTTGACAAAGGTTATATAAAGAACAGAAACGCCATAGAAGAGCACAACTAGGGCCATTGCTGTGGGAGGGACTTTAAAAGACATTGATACCAGTGAAGAGTTTGCCATATGGGGCAAAAATAAATGCATGAGGTCATACTTCGCCCTTGTAGTTGTGTGAAGTCGGAAGACTCCCCCCTTGGTGAAAGCAGGTGACTTTCATGGCTTCGGGTAAGTTTGCCAGTGGCAATGTTAAACTTGCTCACTCTACGACAGGTTGGATTTCCTGGTGGAGGGTGCCCGAGAGGTGGAAGATGCTGTGATAGGAAATCCCAAAGCGACTGCCGCCACCCCTTCCTTACAGGGAGTGGACATTGGAAAGGGTGGGGGCGCAGTCGGTGCCATGGCTGGCAGGCGACAGATTCGGTGCCAGGTTGGGAGGGTTAAGACAAGCATTGAAAATGCAATAGGTCTCGCAATAGAAGAGTTTGACATTTTTCGTTTTGCAAATGGATGAGTGGTGTTGCGTGGATGAGTGGCGTTGCGTGGATGAGTGGCGTTGCGTGGATGAGTGGCGTGTGTGAGTGGCGTTGCATGTGTGAGTGGCGTAGCGTGTGTGAGTGGCGTTGCGTGTGTGAGTGGCGTTGCGTGTGTGAGTGGCGTTGCGTGTGTGAGTGGCGTTGCGTGTGTGAGTGGCGTTGCGTGGATGAGTGGGGTTGGAATGCAATAGGTCTCGCATTAGAAAAGTTGTAGTTATTGGTCTTGTAAATGACATAATTTATTTATTTTTGCGTTGTTAAAATTGCTAAATTGATGGCTTTGTCATTTACAATGCCAATAGTTATAACGTTTGCAAATGTGACACCTATAGCATTTGGAATGCAACATGTTTTGTATTTACGTGACTTATATGGCAGCTCTGGTCGTTATGCTACATCTCTAGATAGTTTTATCTTCTGCAAATGTGACACCTATTGTAACACAATATGTGTTGTGAGGGTGAGTGAGGGTGAGGGGTTGAGGGTGAGGGGTTGAGGGTGAGTGAGGGTGAGGGTGAGTGAGGGTGAGGGGTTGAGGGTGAGGGGTTGAGGGTGAGGGGGTGAGGGGGTGAGGGTGAGGGTGAGGGGGTGAGGGGGTGAGGGTGAGGGGTTGAGGGTGAGGGGTTGAGGGTGAGGGGTTGAGGGTGAGGGGTTGAGGGGGTGAGGGTGAGGGGTTGAGGGTGAGGGGTTGAGGGTGAGGGTGAGGGGGTGAGGGGTTGAGGGTGCGGGGTTGAGGGTGAGGGGTTGAGGGTGAGGGGGTGAGGGGTTGAGGGTGAGGGGTTGAGGGTGATGGGGTGAGGGGTTGAGGGTGAGGGGTTGGGGTGAGGGGTTGAGGGTGAGGGGGTGAGGGTGAGGGGTTGGGGGTGAGGGTGAGGGGTTGAGGGTGAGGGGGTGAGGGTGAGTGAGGGGTTGAGGGTGAGGGGTTGAGGGTGAGTGAGGGTGAGGGGTTGAGGGGGTGAGGGGTTGAGGGTGCGGGGTTGAGGGTGAGGGGTTGAGGGTGAGGGGGTGAGGGGTTGAGGGTGAGGGGGTGAGGGGTTGAGGGTGAGGGGTTGGGGGTGAGGGTGAGGGGTTGAGGGTGAGGGGGTGAGGGTGAGGGGTGGGGGGTGAGGGTGAGGGGTTGAGGGTGAGGGGGTGAGGGTGAGGGGGTGAGGGTGAGTGAGGGGTTGAGGGTGAGGGGTTGAGGGTGAGTGAGGGTGAGGGTGAGGGGTTGAGGGGGTGAGGGGTTGAGGGTGAGGGGGTGAGGGTGAGGGGGTGAGGGGTTGAGGGTGAGGGGGTGAGGGTGAGGGTGAGGGGGTGAGGGCGAGTGAGGGGTTGAGGGTGAGGGGTTGAGGGTGAGTGAGGGGTTGAGGGGGTGAGGGGTTGAGGGGGTGAGGGGTTGAGGGGTTGAGGGGTTGAGGGGTTGAGGGGGTGAGGGTGAGGGGTTGAGGGTGAGGGGTTGAGGGTGAGGGGTTGAGGGTGAGGGGTTGAGGGTGAGGGTGAGGGGTTGAGGGTGAGGGGTTGAGGGTGAGGGGGTGAGGGTGAGGGGTTGAGGGTGAGGGTTGAGGGGGTGAGGGTGAGGGGTTGGGGTGAGGGGTTGGGGGTGAGGGGGTGAGGGTGAGTGAGGGGTTGAGGGTGAGTGAGGGTGAGGGGTTGAGGGGGTGATGGGTTGAGGGGGTGAGGGTGAGGGGTTGAGGGGTTGAGGGTGAGGGGGTGAGGGGTTGAGGGTGAGGGGTTGAGGGTGAGGGGTTGAGGGTGAGGGGTTGGGGGTGAGGGGGTGAGGGTGAGGGTGAGGGGTTGAGGGTGAGTGAGGGTGAGGGGTTGAGGGGGTGATGGGTTGAGGGGGTGAGGGTGAGGGGTTGAGGGGTTGAGGGGTTGAGGGTGAGGGGGTGAGGGTGAGGGGTTGAGGGTGAGGGGTTGAGGGTGAGGGGTTGAGGGTGAGGGTGAGGGGTTGAGGGTGAGGGGGTGAGGGTGAGGGGTTGAGGGTGAGGGGTTGAGGGTGAGGGGTTGAGGGTGAGGGGGTGAGGGTGAGGGGTTGAGGGTGAGGGGTTGAGGGTGAGGGGTTGGGGGTGAGGGGTTGAGGGTGAGGGGGTGAGGGGGTGAGGGGTTGAGGGTGAGGGGTTGAGGGTGAGGGTGAGGGGTTGGGGGTGAGGGGGTGAGGGTGAGGGGTTGAGGGTGAGGGGTTGAGGGTGAGGGGTTGAGGGTGAGAGGGTGAGGGGTTGAGGGTGAGGGGTTCCTTGGGTTTGTAAGCAGGGCACGCCAATCTCCTCCCTGCCAGCATGGCCGCCGTTTTCAGCACTGGTAGTATTTTTTCTGGTTTCACACCGGAGCCTTCGTGCTCTTGGTGCGGGTGACCGGGGGAACGAAAACATCACGGACATGTTCCGGAAGTCCTGTGTCAAGCAGGCAATTTTTGATGTGAGGAATGTGCTAGCCTTGTGGCCCTTGGCGGATAATGGAAGGTAAGGAAGGGCTGAGTACGAGAAACGGTGTGACAGAGGGCGGAGGATTGGGGTATTAAGAGGTTTACATAAAGACACCAAACACTGATCATATTATTCGACAAGAGCCTAGAGGTAGTTGGTTTCGGCGATCAAACGATACAGGGTATCTAAAACAAATAGGACATATAAACCAAGGGGACACGGGCGGGCTGCACGCAGGGCACAGGAACAGGGCACTAAAGACTGAGGTCGTAAGCATTATCGCCGATACCCGAATCTTAAGAATTACCGGTAATATACACCAGCTGCCATCAGAGCCAAATTGGCCTGGGTCTGAATAAGAGGAGGGTATGATTTCACGAGTGACAGAGGGAGATGCCAGGCAGGGATGGGAGAAGAGGCAGATAAAAGTATGGCTAAAGCAATGATGACCGATGAGGGTCTAAACAAATAAATATATGCAGTACAAATTCGGGGTCTTATTTACAAGCCCCGTACGTCACTTTTACCTTTAAAAAAGACGCAAAAGTGGCGCTAGGTCTTGTAAATAAGCCCCTCGGTGTTAGTGTCTTACTGAAGGAAGGGTCTGCCTAACTCTTCAGTTCTTTCTTGAGCGGTCACCCTTTTCGGGTTTTGCGAGAAGCCTTGCTTTATAAAATGCGCATCCCATTATATAAGAAGGGAAATCAGGTAGGCAGAGCTTGGCAGTTATAAGAAATAGACCAGACTGTTTAGCAAGTACGTCTTTCCAGGTCAGGCAAGAGACCGGGACCAACTAGACTGGAAATGAAAGGAAACAAGACGGAGGGCATTGCTGTGGGGAGGGGGTGGAGGAGGAATGCACACGGCGGGCAGGGGAGGGGGCGGAGCGGGGAAAGCAATGATGACCGATGAGGGTCTAAACAAATAAATATATGCAGTACAAATTCGGGGTCTTATTTACAAGCCCCGTACGTCACTTTTACCTTTAAAAAAGACGCAAAAGTGGCGCTAGGTCTTGTAAATAAGCCCCTCGGTGTTAGTGTCTTACTGAAGGAAGGGTCTGCCTAACTCTTCAGTTCTTTCTTGAGCGGTCACCCTTTTCGGGTTTTGCGAGAAGCCTTGCTTTATAAAATGCGCATCCCATTATATAAGAAGGGAAATCAGGTAGGCAGAGCTTGGCAGTTATAAGAAATAGACCAGACTGTGCGAGAAGCCTTGCTTTATAAAATGCGCATCCCATTATATAAGAAGGGAAATCAGGTAGGCAGAGCTTGGCAGTTATAAGAAATAGACCAGACTGTTTAGCAAGTACGTCTTTCCAGGTCAGGCAAGAGACCGGGACCAACTAGACTGGAAATGAAAGGAAACAAGACGGAGGGCATTGCTGTGGGGAGGGGGTGGAGGAGGAATGCACACGGCGGGCAGGGGAGGGGGCGGAGCGGGGAAAGCAATGATGACCGATGAGGGTCTAAACAAATAAATATATGCAGTACAAATTCGGGGTCTTATTTACAAGCCCCGTACGTCACTTTTACCTTTAAAAAAGACGCAAAAGTGGCGCTAGGTCTTGTAAATAAGCCCCTCGGTGTTAGTGTCTTACTGAAGGAAGGGTCTGCCTAACTCTTCAGTTCTTTCTTGAGCGGTCACCCTTTTCGGGTTTTGCGAGAAGCCTTGCTTTATAAAATGCGCATCCCATTATATAAGAAGGGAAATCAGGTAGGCAGAGCTTGGCAGTTATAAGAAATAGACCAGACTGTTTAGCAAGTACGTCTTTCCAGGTCAGGCAAGAGACCGGGACCAACTAGACTGGAAATGAAAGGAAACAAGACGGAGGGCATTGCTGTGGGGAGGGGGTGGAGGAAGAATGCACACGGCGGGCAGGGGAGGGGGCGGAGCGGGGAGAGCGGCATGTGGGTGTGAAGAAGCCGGGGCCTTTGAAGTGAAGCTAAGCTTCACTTCAAAAGGTGTCGGAGGAATGCGGCTGAGGGAACAGACGGCGATTTGGTGATGTGCACGCGCATTTTAGGTCAATGCGCAAGCGCATTGACCTAAAAGCCACGGGCACAGCACCAAATCGCCGCAGTTAGGTAAACTTTGTTTAAATCGCAATAGTCTCGCTCTGCTCAATGCACATGCGCATTGACAGGCGAGACCTAAAAAATGGTGCACAGGAATGCATTTGGGAGTACACTCGTGAATTGTGGTGTTGGACAGCGCTTGGGGACTGCTTTCAACCCGGCCTGGTTCACCCTCTGCAGCCAAAGAACTAAAACTGTGCATGTTTATGTCCTAAATGTATTTTAGTTTGTTCCTGTTGAACTTCTGGTTTTCATGTTTTTGCTTCAAGCCCACTGGTTTCAGTAAGTGCTAGAGTTAAATTCATCTGCACTCTGCACGCATGCGCAGTGTCACCCTGTGCAACGCTTCTGTGCTTAATGCACACAGTTCATTTTTATGGGGCTATTTATTCCGTTATGAGGAATGGCCTCTCCCTCCAAAAGATGGCAGGCTTCGTCATAGGGCTCCTCCCGACAACAGTTGATGCTTTCCAATGAATGCGGTCTCTTCTTGCCTCAACCTTATCATTTGGTTGAGTGAGGGGTGAGTAAACAGAAACAGAAGGTGGGATAAACCATATTTGAAGGTATTAACTAGTTAACAAATGTTTTTTATATATGGCACTAGTTGATAGCGTGAAAATTTAAGACTGCAGTAGTGTAAATCGACCTGCTATGAGGTCAATATGCTTCAGCAAATCCAGAGGCTTTTTGAAAAATGTACTCCAATTCACGATTTACTTCTCAAGGGTGTCAGAGGTCAGTTTGTAATAAATATTTTGAACAGCATAGTTGAGGTCCACTGGTTTGCTTTTGCATCGCAATCAGCAGTGTTTAATTTGTAAAAGGAGTGCCGTTGCTCCAAGCTCTGCTCAGAAACCCTGCAGCCAGTGCCATTAAATGTTGGTGTGCTGAATACCAAGGTTTCATAGTTATCAGTCCCTCTCATGCCTCTTTAATCCACCACCAGACACTCCTTGCCCCTGTATTAGTGAGCAGCCATCACAACGCGGGCATTACCATGCGCTGCCATTACGACGCTGCTTTTACAACGCAAGTCGTTTCAACGACTTGCGCTGGAGGGCGCTGTTGGAAAAGGAATAGTTTAATTTTCTATTCCAACACCTTCCCTACTGTAACGTGGGCTGGAGTTGGAATAGAAAATTAAACTATTCCACTATCCAGCGCTTACAGCGCAAGTCATTGTAACGACTTGCATTGTAAAAACAGCATCGTAATGGCACGCGGGGTAAAATCCCGCGTTGTAATGTCATACAACCCCTGTATCTCACTCATGCAGGCTCCTGCTTTCTCCCTTTGTGACGGTTGTGGAGTCCATCACTTCCTTCGTCTTTCCACTTTCTGTGTGTTTTCCCGCTCTTGCTCGCTGCTATCGTGTGATACCGAAAGATAAGTGCCGGTCCCCAAAAATGAGTCCTGGTGGCTCAAATTAAGCATTGAGTCGGAAGCAACATGTATCGAACACAAGCAAAGGAGATGGGTTTTGAGGGATCTATTAAGATTGACACCGTGCTCTGTGTGACCATCACTATTCGATGGTTCCAAATGAAATAAACAATATTATGCAGTGCGGTAACAATCTATAAATTCACTGCAACATTGCACCAAACAAATGGGTATCAACACTACATGCTATGTGAAAAGGAGTTAGCACAAAACATACAAACCCACGCATGTGAACCTCTCTCGAATAGTCCTCAGTTCCACCACTTGCCCAGTCCTTGTGGGTATCTGTTCTTAGCAGGGGGTGTGGTGGGAATGCCAGGCTGTGCTTAGCTATGCATCGAGGCAAGGGTTCAAGTCATTGACCCAAAAGTCGACCCAAAAAGAGTAACAGCTGCTTCTGAAAAGAAGACCAAAAAGGTTCAAACTCACTCTTTATGAAAACTTACACTGCGTACCTATCAATTGCCACTAACTACCCCAAAATGTTGGAGTTTGTGAATGGACGCCATTTTTTACACATGGTAAGAGAGGTGATGTAATGACAAGCATGTCATGCTTTGGTCAAACGTGTTCACCTAAATAGCCCGAAGTCCGAACGATCCTACCGTGATCAAAGGCTGAGTGCGCTTGTATGAGGCCGAAGCACTTTGGTCAGCGTTTGCTAAATATAAAGCATATGTGAGATAGGATGCAGTGAGTGTGCCCATCTTTTCATATCGGGAAAGGATCTGTGCAGAAATTGTGTGACAGTGAGCTGAGCGGAGACTCGAGGTGGGCGACACCTCCTTGGTCATGTCCCAGGCATGGAACCTCCGGTGGATTATGTTGGAGATATATATAATTTACAAAAAAACTCCTCAACTGAATTAGTGGATTAAAAACTTTAGTTGTTAAGTAAAATATAGTTATTTTAAATTTAACTGAGTAAAGGCATGTAGAGTAAAATCTGCGGAGTAAAGTATGCAGAATAAATGTTTGTGTTCTAATGACTGACATTTGATTAAAAACTTAGTAATGACTTGCGTTGTGATGGCGGCATCGTAAAGGCCCCGCGGTGTAAACACCGCGTTGTAAAGGATGTTTCCCGAAGTGGTTGAGTCCTATTGTCATAAAACGCAAAAGCAATAGCAAAATAAAAATGAGTTTGGAACTAAGCAATCTAAATAATTGCATTTCAGTCCGTCAACAATCATTGCTGAATATGCGTTGTTATCCAGTGTAAGCATGCCACAGTATTTCTCAACTGTAGATGTAATTAATGTGTACCACTAGGTTTTTCTACTTCCTGACACTAAGCATTTAACCTAGTCTGTAATGCCTGAAAGCACTTTCTGATTTGTTCGCATGCCATTTGGTTTGGCTTCTGTATCAGCAGTCTGCAAGCGTGTGATACAGAAGTCGCTGGGAGGATTGCGAAAAGTGAATTTTTTCTAGGACAATGTACTCGTGTGGTGATCTGATAGGGAGGAAAATTATGTGTTACAAAGAAATGTGCCTACCACTTTGTAAGAAGCTGGGCTAACAGTCAGTGTAAACAAATGTAAGTTTGATGTGACAGAGGTGGACTATTTAGGATATGACTTGTCTAGAGAAGGAATCAAGCTTAATAATTAAACTGAAGGAGGAGAATGAGACGGCCCAGAGTGCCAAGGGCAAGAATCAACTTCGATCCTTCCTTGGAATCACTGAATACTATACAAAATGTGTTGATCAATTCTCTGCTTGTTCCCAACCTATGAGAATGTTAATGAAGAAAGAGAGTCATTTTTATAGTCTGATTATTGTCCGAATGTGTTTGAAGATATCCAGAATTGCATTGTCAATGCTGTTGAGCCGAGAACTTTAGATCCTTGTGAACATTTAATTGTAGCTTCCGATGCCAATATGTATGGACTTGGAGTTGTTTCGATGCAGTCCAGTGGAGGCCGTGAAAAAGTGGTTTCTTCTCCTTCAAGGACATTGTGGGGAGCAAAGTCAAGACATTTCACCATTGATAAAAATGCATTAGCCTGGCGGTGGGTGCTTTTAGTTTTAGGACTTATGTTTGTGGAACAGCTTTTGAGTTGAGGACAGACCACAGACCACTAATTGATACATTCTTTATGACAGGTGCAGGGACGGGTACTCCATGCATCACTAAGTAGTTGCATAGACTGCAGGATTGTATCTTTTTTGTGAAGTATGTGCCAGTAGTAAAAGATGTTAATGCTGATTGCTTGTCATGATTACCAGTAAATATTATGGCAAGTGAGGAGGAAAATGATGAATGGTTGGGGGTAGAATTTGGGATAGCAAGTTTGGGACCTGTGTCAGAAGAAGCGTGGAAGTAAGAGATGCCCCTAGATGCTCAAACGGTGCAACTAGTTGAGTTATTCCAACAGTGTAGTTTGAAAGCCTTTAATGAACATTCAGAGTTGTCTACCTAC
Organism: Lissotriton helveticus; assembly: GCF_964261635.1. NCBI lineage: Eukaryota > Metazoa > Chordata > Amphibia > Caudata > Salamandridae > Lissotriton > Lissotriton helveticus. Next base: position 1,853,370,417 of record NC_136061.1, on the reverse strand, counting down.
GAAATGGTCTGGAGAGAGTTGTCATCTGTGGATGCCATGTTGAGGAGAGGAGAAAGGCATGTGGTGCCGAAGGGTTTGCGAGAGAGATTGATGGCAATGTTATACAAGGATGATGGTGGTATATCTGTCATGAAGAGGAGAGCATGCGTAGATGTCTGGAGGCTACGCATAGACTGAGAATTGGAAAGGTCTGTGAGAGAATGAGTGGCATGTGCATGAAGTGACAAATCACACATTCTGAAAGAAACCCCTGTGAGTCTTGTGAATTTTCCAGAACGAGCATGGCAGAAGTTTGCGATTAACAAATGAGGTCCATTTGGTGTTCCGGAGATTGACAGGAGGTATGCGTTGGTGCTCATTGCTAATATTCGAAGTGGCCCGAAGTGGTTTTTTTAATGAAGTAAAGTACTTCTGTGAAGTGGTTTTCAAGAAGGAGGGTTACCGAGAAGTAGTTACAGGAAATGGACCGCAGTTCACCTCTGGTCTGTTTGAAGAATTTCGTAGACACTATGGAGTGAAACATCACAAGATGGGGTTGTACCACAAACGTGAGAATGGGTTGGTAGAACCTTTCATTAAAGTATTAGCAAAGAATGTGCAATTAGCATTTCATAATGGTTTGAACTGGAGAAAAGACGTAAAAATAATGTTGTGGAATTATAGAACTACCCTGGAGTCACCTTTTCTGTTGAATGGTAGAATACCTTTTACCAAGATTTTCCCAGGGTGGATGAACCGAATGGGGGAGCAGGGAATTGACAAGGCCCATCTGTCAAAAACATAGAATCTCACTGCTGTTGCAACCCTGAATTCCTGCCATGGCGAGAGTTGGTTCTGCTGGTGAGAGTTTGAGGAAGGAGGGGCACAGGCTAGTTGTACCTTGTATTCTACACAAAGCTCAAATGTTCCTTGTGAAAAGGTTGACTATCATCATTTTTAAGGGGAAGGGAACAGACAACGCAACAGAGTCAATGGTTTGTTGCTCAAAATGTCAACTAAATCTGCACCTGGCTGATGGTTGTCTGTTGCTGTTTGCCTTGGTTGCGCGTTGTTGGTGGGGAGCATGGGGCCCATTATTTCCATAATGACTCTCTTGCCCTTCCTTTTCCTTGTTCCCTTCTTCTTGGAGGCCAATAGATGTTAGGCCTTACAGGATGCTGCTGAGGAAATTATTGTGGTGGCTGAATGTGAAAAGGATTGTGTTTTGTCACCAATACTCCAGTCCTTGTAACTAAAGAACCAATTTTGAGGTGTCTCTCTGTCTTGGTTCTTGTTTAGGCCCTGCATAAGGTTTTGTTCTATTGTACTAGGCGTCCGTAATGTAGGAATATACAGGTGCTTGTGAAAATGTTCCCATTTCCTTGTTTACAAAACTATAGGGTACACCGATTGTTATTCCAAAGTAGTTCCATGTGGTAGGGAATAATATACATGCACATCGCGCATCGGCTTACGTGCGTCTTGCAGTAAGTATGCTGGTTGTTCTGAAAGGAGAAAGGGTAGGAGCGCGTCAGTTACCGAGTGACGGTACTAAGGAATTGTTACATCTAACGCAGTGCAGTGGGGAGATGTGAGCTCAGACTGACCTGGTTATGTTGGATAAGGTCCTCCTTTCTTTCACGCTGGTTCAGGCGGAACGCCATTGACCGCGTTTCGTTGCCTTAAGGGAACACCGTCACGTGGGGCAGTAGGGGGGCGTGTTCGGGAGAGTGTTAAGGGACCGTGTAAAAATGGGGAGGATCGTGATGTGGTTTGGGAAATGTAGTAACCTAACGGTACGTGGACTACCTGGTAACCTGGCTGTGGGGCGGGGTCAAAAGTGACATGGGTTAGGTAACAATAAGCAGTGGAAAAAGGAGACTGAACCCTGGAATTGTCGGGACTAGGGAAAAGTCAGGACTCGGGAAAAACAGTGCCTGAGCATTTAACAAATGATAGTAAGATAAAAAATGATAGTAAAATAAAATTAAGATTATATTCAGTCAGTGTTCCTTGAATTGTTCAGGAATCACTGCCACAGTCCGTGAGCAACTTTACAGATAGCAAGAGAGTTCAATTCGTTCATTAAGCCCCAGTGGCTTCTGGGTTGACAATTTTTGGATCCATTCATTTTCTCTTTGGAGAAGAAATTTAGTATTGTCTCTGCCCTCCTGTTTTGAAATGGTTTCCAATATCGTGAACTTTAATTGAGAAATGTTATGCTTCGCTTCATGGAAATGTACTGCTACTGTTGACTTGGTACTTTTCAGACGAATGTTGGACTTGTGTTCAACGAGCCTAGTCTTAATCTTGCGTTCAGTTTTCCCGATGTAGAGTTTTCCACAAGGGCATTTTAGGGCGTAGATGACATTACTAGTGTCGCATGTAGCGTTAACTTGCAATTTAATCTTGTTACCCTTCATTGGATGATCGATGGTATTGCCTCGAATGATAGAATTGCAGTTTCCACAGTTAAAACATGGTTTGGTTCCCGAATAACAGACTGGTTTGGTGGGTTTGTGTCGTACTATTTCACCCAAGTTGCGTGATCTGGTATGTGCAAATAGGGGGGGTTCCTGAAAGATCTGGTTAAAGTCTGGTTCAAGATTCAAAAGTGGCCAATGTTGATAAATGATCTTTTTGAATTTGTTGGTGCTGGTAGAAAACTTTGAGACAACTACTATGCGTGTCTGTTCTTTTTTTGCACTGGGTTGTAAAAGTTTCTGTCTATCAGTGTTATTAATTTTCTGTATTGAACTTTCGATGATGTTTTCAGGGTACCCTCTGTTGCGAAATTTGCATGCAATTTCTTTGATCCGCTGTACAGCCTTCTCCGGGTTGGATGTAATCCTTTTAGCCCGTGCCATTTGTGAGTATGGTAAATATGTTTATAGTACCAGAGCTATCATCACCTGTATTAGTGCTGCATGGGTGAGCAAGTAGCTGATCTATCGGATCTTTTGCATTTGAAAGAAACAGGTTGATACCACTGCACCTACATGTGTTTTCAGTGATAAGTTTCTGTCTATAGTCACCCCGAGGCATTTTACAGAGGTAGAGTACTTTGGAGGAGTAAAGAGTTCCGCTGGCCAATAGTGAGGGCCCCAGAAGATCTGTCTTCCCCCTATTAGTAGCACCTCAGTCATACCTGGGTTGAGTTTCAGGTGATTGTGATCCATCCATGACAGATGTATAACATAGATTCCTGGAAGTTGGTAATTGAATTGGGGGAGTTGTCGATAGTAAATGTGAGCTGAAGATCATCAGCATAGTTAAATGTAGTCACATTCCTGTCCTTCAGAGACTTGATCAGAGGAAGGAGGTACAGATTAAACAGGTGGGGAGATAGAGAGGAGCCCTGCGGGACCCCACAAGTTGTGGTTAGCTTTGGTGCTATGAAGTTGGCCAAGCGTACTGCTTGAGTGCGACCCTCTAGGAAGGATTCGATCCAATTAAGGGCAGGGCCCTGGATACCAGCCTGTCTGACACGGTCCCTCAGTATCATGTGGTCGACCGTGTCAAACGCGGCGGATAAATCCAGGAGCCCCAGGGCCTGAGGGATACCTAAGTCTGCTTTACCACATAGATTATCCAGCACTGCCAATATCACTGACTCCGTGGAGTGGGCAGGACGAAACCCTGCTTGGTGGGGGACCAAGTAGCCAGATTGTTCCATGAAATTAGATAGGCATTTAGCCACATGGGCTTCCAATATTTTGGCTAAATAGGGGAGCAGGGATATTGGGCGATAATTAGAGGAGTTTAATGGGTCCGCTCCAGATTTTTTTAGAAGTGGGACCACGATTGCATCTTTAAATGCTTTAGGGACACAGCCCTGTAACAGCGATGCGTTCAGAAGAGATACAGCAGGCTGTGGAAGTGTGGAGAAGATTTCTTTCAAGATGTGCGGCGGGCAACTGTCCTGTGGAGAACCAGATTTTACTTTGGACAGTAAGGCCAAGAAAGCCTGGGTGCTGATAGCTGGGAAGTGTTCCAATGATAGAGCATTTGTGGATGTGGCCGGGAGTGACTTGTTGGGATTAGTACATGGAATGCTGGCTTTAATTGTGGCGATGTTCTCAAAATAGAAATTGTTCAGGTTGTCACAGAGCTCCTGAGTGGGAGTAGGTTTTGGCGACACTCTGTCGGCATTTGATAGCTCATTCACAATTGAAAAAATGTCCTTCGATTTATTGCGGGAATTCAATATACTAGTGGAGAAGTGAACTGCCTTTGCCGCAGTGATAGCTTTTTTATAATTTTTCTGCGCCTCTGCATAGAGGAGCTTGTCTTCGGGAGCATAATTTAGTCTCCTTTTACTTTCTTTTTGTCGGAGTGCTAACTTCTGTTCTTTTAGTTCTCTAGAGAACCATTTGTGTGCATCAGCACGACGGTTTAGTCTAAGTTTCTTAGATGGAGCAAACATATCGCTGGCGGTTAGGAGCCATGATGAGATGTGTGCTTCATGGAGATCGATATCCTTATTGAACATAGGGGTTGAGCTGGCTAATGAGTTCATGAATTCCTTTTTATTAAGGGTGCCCCAATTTCTTATCATGCCGTCCTCATCCGAGGGAGACTTAGTACTGAAAGGTACTATTACCGAGAATGTTATGAGGTGGTGGTCAGACCATAAGCACGGCAGGGTCGCGGGGAGGGACACTGTGCGATTACTGGTCCAGACTTGGTCAAGTATATGACCTTTACTATGTGTAGCTGAGGACAGGTGCTGGGTGAAGTTAAGGTTAGTTAGTAGGTCTATAAGTTCGAGTGCGTCATTAAATAGTAGTTTAGGTCACCAATTAAAATAATGTTGGTGTAATTTGTTACCATGTTCTCCATTTGCTCACTCAGTAGGAGGGGGAAATAAGGGTTGCCTTAAAGTCTCTGGCACCAATCTAAATTCTCCAACTCAACATCAAGAATGCACTGTTCTAGTATCTAGTACACAAAGACACTCCTTCAGCTAAGCTGCTGCACAACACATTTATTACTAATGTATACAGACAAAGCTAACAGCGGCGGACCTCAGGTGTTGCAACTCAAGCCAGTCAAGTCCAATTTAGTGTTCTGTGCATACCCTTCTGGCACTTGCCACCCATTAGTGCCACTGGAGACCAGAAAACAGGAAATTTTTCTAAAGGAATGTGCACCAGGAACAAAGTTCAATGTAGCAAGTTTTAATACATCATCTTCATTTATTATTTCAATGGGAATCTGTGTTTAGTTTGACCTTTGTGTGGTGTGTTATGTGCCTAAAAACTGTATTTTAGGGTGTGATCTCTATGAGATTCATAAAGATTAAAATGTGTTGTGTGTATTTGTACATGTTAGTATTTTACATAATTTTATATAGTGCGATCTTGACCCTCGGGTATTGGGTATCAGAGCCCTTTACATAGCACCAGTTGCATTACATGAGGACACATTCATTGTTATTTTTTTTGTTAGGCACAGGGAGACTAAGTATTTTGCCCAGAAACACAGGATGTTCAGCGACGTTGCCGAGACTCAAACCTAGTTCCCTAGATTTGAGGTCGACCGCCCTAGTATGTAATGTCATTTTACAAGTCTTATATATGGTGATTTATATTGTTTTGTATGTGTTTTTTTCAGCCCGGATGAAGTTCCTAGTGTGACAGGAACGAAGTGCGTTGGCTGATTTAAACATTTGTGCAATATTTTGGAATAATAAATGAAGATGATGGATTAAAAATTTAACTTTTTTCCTGGTGCACCTTCCTTTCGAATAATATTTATTACTAATGTCAAGGCACAAAGCTAAATAAAATTCATAAAAAGGATCATCAGGTTTTATTCATCTCAATGGCATGGGAGCTCTTTGAGCCTACAGCAAAATGCCTGACAAAATTCCCTAAGCACAGGTGCTTATACCCTCATCCAGCAATGGAATGTTACTCAGTGGTTCAGTTCTCAGGCATGACAAACAGATGTGCATTCGTTATTCGTGTAAAAACGTATTCCCGGTACATTGATAAAATATGTTAAACAGTGTGTTTGTCCCACTGCAGGTGCAATTTAGCGAGATACTTGCAAATGTCAGAACGATAACATCATATCTCATCCCCTAGTCTTTCAATGCCATCGGGAGCTGAGCTCTGCAAAATACCCTTAATTATTAGTCGATGAAGCTCGAGTGTGTATTAGTGCTGTAGCAATACATTCATGTCAACCAATATAATGAGAGAAGCCCCACGTACCAAAGGGACAACTCTTGACCAAACTGAAGAAGAATGAATATTTCCAAAGGGAATATTCATTCTGGGTATATCACTTAATCTCCCGGTGCCTAAAAAATGTATGTGTCCTTGTGTAATGCAAACGGTGCTCATGTAAAGCATTCCAATGCCCTTGGGCCAAGTTTGCTGCGATATATATATATGTACCCACATACATGTGTATAGATGTATATATCTAAATAGACAGACTACATGAAAGTCTGACAGTGCCCAGGGTGTAAATGTGCGCAGTACAGTTTAAATTAACTGCTGCACTGAAGGGCCACTGAAGCTGCTTTTTTTGTATCACTACAGGCCTTTCTTAGCTTTAAAAAAAATGTTTTATGGCAGAGCTACAAGTCATCCAACTTCTCATCTTCACAGCAGTGGCATAGCAAAAGTACCATGACTCCCTAATGCAAACAAGGAAAATGGGCTCACGTTCTGTGAATTGGTATTAACCGCATGCGCGCTGCGGCGATTTTCGCGCTACGCTGCTTTTTTCAAAAGCCGCGTTACATGACGAGCTGAGCTCGTCATCAGCGCCGAAGGGGTTAAAAAACAGCTATATGTTGGGTGCAGGGGGCTCCTCAAACTTCTTGGCCCTGGTGCCACTGAACCTGCTGCACTATTGATAGCTTTGCGCCTGCTTCACAGACTCCCTAATTGCTACATATATCCTACCAAAAATACCCCACCTGGCAGGAGTGGGCAGAGTATGAAGCTCCAGGATGGCCAATGGGTGTTAGAGAATGCAACATTTTAAATAAAAGAAAAGACGAGAGCATGTAAATTTCAGCACAAATGTTCATAAAAGGCAGGGATAGAACACCTGTTGTGCAATGCATTGATGGAGCTGGATTGGGAAGTGGTGCAGAGAAGAGATATTGTGTTAAATGGCCTTTTCGCGGATGGTTACCGTAATGCTCATTACCACAATTCGTAGTCCTCTTCGTCCCAGTCCTTACAGTTTGAGGATCCCTGCTTCTGCTAAAGAGTTTCATCGCGCTTAGCACTGAAGTTCTCTTTGTACATACATTTCTTGTATGTTTATTACTCTTCCATAAATGTCTCTCCCTCTTGCACCACTTACTGTACCTCTCAAATACATGTATTGGAGGTGCAAAGAAAAGGAGGGTGTATGAGAGTTGTGGACTGGTATGAAGAGGACTACAAATCGGGTAATGAAGATTACCGGTAAGTAATTGAATCATTATCTTCCCCATCTCCGTCCTCCTCATCTCAGTCCTTACATTTTGAGGATTTATCAATGTAAAGAAAAAAGTTGCACAGCAATATATCCTGCCAAATTTAATAACATCAACAATTACTTAATTGCGGACTTCAAACCAGTAGACCCAAAATTATCATCATGTGATTCAGATAAATCAACTCTGTAGTGTTTAACAAATATATGGTGTGATGCCCAGGTCACTGCCCTACATATTAGACTAGAGGAGAGGCACTGTTGCTTCTGCCCAGGATGCCGAAACTGCTCTAGTTGAACAACCTTAGACGTGAACAGAAACTACTGCCCACACTGACTTATAACATTGTGTTATAGCCTGCCAGACCCATCTGCTTCTAGTCTGTATTGTTGCTTTCTTTCCCTTGTTGGCTGACCAATAAGAGAAAAAAGGTGAATTATGAGAGCAGAAGTCTTTGGTGTGATCTAAATAGGTGTCCAGAGCTCCTTTAACACCCAAAGAGGATGGGACACCCGAGCTAGAGGCTGAATAAACAGGCAGAATAATTTCTTGTGGCAAATGAAACCGTGATTGGACCTCTGGGATAAACTTTGTGTCAAATTTCAGAATGTCCTGGCCAGGAAAAAATCTTAAATAGGGAAACCCCGCTATCAGGGTTCCCTCTTCTCCTAAGACATTGCAGTGTTAATAGTACAAGAAATTCTGTTTTAGAGGAAAGCCATGCTAAACTCTTTGGCTCTTATGGTTCAAAAGGCTGATGATGAAGGCCTTTCAAAACTTTTCCTTCATCAATGGGAGACTTGCACCACAGATCGTTGGATACTCAAGATAGTTGACAACGGATATCAGAAATTCTTTCTCCCAAACTCGAAAGCTGAAGCGATTCTCAGAGGACTTCAAGAACATCTAGAAACAAGAGCAGTTATCCCCGTGCCATAAAACCAGAGAGAAAATGGGTTTTTATTGTATCCTATTCTTGGTTCCCCAGGCCTACTGAAGACTGAGACCCAAACAAACAACTAAACAAATATATCTAAGTGAAAACCTTCTGGAAGATTTCTCACCAAAGGATCCCTTTACTAACACGGAATGATTACCGAATGACTTTGGACCTTCAGGATGCATAATTCATGTATCAATTCACCCTTCCAGCCAACAGTGTCTTAGGATTGCGGAAGGAGACGGGCATTTCCAGTTACAAGCCTTGCCATTTGGACTGTTGCATCTCCTTCACCAAGGTACTTGCGCCAGCTGTTGCTTACTTTCGGCTATATGATGTTACTTACTATATTCCCATACCTTGATGACTGGATGTTGTCTGCTTCCTCTTTTCTCAAGGTTCAAGAGTGTGGAATTGGTGATCAAAGTCTTATAGCGCGAACTCAACCCGAAGGTATCAGAGTGCTTTACATGAGCACCAGATGCTTTACAGATGGACACATTCATTTCTAGGCACGGGGAGATTATGCGATTTGCACCAAATCACAAGATGTTTGAGCCTGCCGCCAGACTCGAACCTGGTTCTCCAGCTTCAAAGTCGGCCGCTCTTGCCGTTACGCCACATCCTGGGTGTCATTATCTATTTCTAGAAATCCAGCCTTAAACCGTGTCAGAAGTTATTTATTGGTGCTCAATTCAACATTCTCATGGGATATAGGTACGGCGAGGAATCGTATGGTGTATATGATTGTTGTTTGGAGAATTTTTTTTCTATGTAAGGCAATGGTACAGAGGATGAGAATTTTACCGAAAATATCTTTTGCCATGTGTCGTAGCCAGTGAATCATGGTGCACAGTGGAAGGAAGGACATGCCCCGCCGGCTTCTATTTCAACTCTGAAATACTGCAATATTTGGGGTTCAGTGGGTCCCTCAGGGCTCTGGGCACCGGTGCCACTGCACCTACTGCACTGCTGTAAGGTAGCCCCTGCCCATTTGCCTTCTTTATACGCGATCTTTTAATACCGACGACTCTGTTAGTGCGTGATTTACGTTGCTTGCCCCATAGGAAGTGGCGGATGGGACTGCACTGGCGCGGTTCCATTTTATTAGTACTCTTCACCGCCTCTGAATCTGTCACGCGCTGCCACTTGACTTGGCAGTTAGATTTTGGAGAATATGGTCTTGTCTCGGCGAACACTGGTGTTATTTCCTCTTTGAGAGTGTGACCCCGGAATTCAGTTTCATAAGCGCAGCATGGCCTCGAACAGAGAGAAAGATGTCCCCCACCCGCCCGCGGCCTGCACAGTGGTCTGTGTATATTTTGTGGGTTGCTAAGGAAGTCGGCCCTCCATATCAGCTGCGAAAATTTGCAATATGTCTCAAATGTGTCTCTGATGGTGAATTGCAAAGATGTCAGATCGGGCTTTCTTTTATTTTTCCGTCTTATCTGACATAAGCGTCTTGTAAAAAGGCTCGTTTCTCCCCAAGGGCACGTGCAGCTTATGGCGTTCTGGCCCAAGTGAAGGTGGACTGCGTTGTAAAAACTGCATATCTTGAGGAGACTCGTGCTTGTTATAGGACAACAGGTGGTATGTGGGAATTGGAAACAGAGGAAATCTGTGCGGCATGCCTTAAAAGTAGGTGTTAGCGGATAGGCGTTTTCTGTTTGGAATGAATTCAAGTTGCCTTGGAACATTTCCTACTCTCCTAACGAGGCAATCGACTTCCCACATGTTTGAGTAATGTTTTGGATAAATTAATTCAATATTGTTATAGTGTAAAAAAAAAATGCCTGCGCTTCAAGATGCTAAAGTACTGTACAGGCAGGGTCGGATTGGTAAGGCAGGCACTCGGGCAATGCCCCAGGGGGTGGTCTCCGAGTTCCAGCTGTGGGCTGCTTTTTTGGGCAGCCAAAAAAGCAGGGGCCGATTTGGGTGGTTTCTGCGTTGTTCGATGCCCAGTGGGTGTCTGCGTGGCCTTTCTGGAGGTAGATGGGCGTCCATTACTTCCTTCTTATCAACGGCAGAGCCCCCTTTCTCTCGCTGGGCCGGCCCATTAATATATGCATATTTAGTGGGGGTAGGGGGGTCTGAGAAAAAGTGGACTTACTTGTTTTCAGGTGTGTTTCACCAGTGTAAACTAATCAGTGCGTTCCTCCCTTTTATAAAATTTCGCCGAAGCAGTGTTTTGCGGAAAAGCAATATGCAAATGTGGGCAACTTTTTTTTAGCCTGCCCGGCCCGATTTTTAATCCCAATCCAACCCTGTACAGTACAGGCAAAGGCAAGAGATGAGCCCCCACTAATGCTCATGGGAGGTAGTGTATGTTGGTCTCAGTGACATCAGTCGTGGGCTACAACAGTTGAACCGTTGTGTTATACTGAGCTTCAAAGGCTTTGTCCAGAAATTAGCATCTTAATGTCATGACTGGTCCAAGGGTTTTTGGACCCCATAGCAAAATTATATTTGGCCGTTTGGGCGCTCCCTTTTCCCTATCAACAAAGGGATGTTTGAGTCATTCCCATGGTGAGGCGTTCTTGATGAAGATCACTACTTCTGTCTTGTCTGTGTTGAGGTTGAAACAGTTGGAATCATGCAGGTAGCGACTTCAATCATGCGGGCGGTGAAATTGTTTCATGTGTTGGGGGTCTTGTCCGAGAGGTAGAGTATGAGGTGCGTGTCGTCTGCATAGGAGTGGATGTTGTGAGTGCAAATTACCCGGGGGATCATTTAAGTGTTGAAGACAGAGGGACTGAGCTATGAACGTTGAGGGACTTTGAAGGTAAGTTTGTGGGCTTCTGAGGAGTATGGTGCCAGGATGACAGCTTGATTTCTATCTGTTGAGAAGGAGCAGATCCAGTGGGGACCGGGACCTTGGATTCTAATTTCGTGCAGGCGTCTGAAGAGCATGGGGTGTGAGAATGAGGGCTGTGGTGGCAAAGAGTGCTGTTTCTGTGCTGTGGTTGGGCTTGAATCAAGACTGCGTGGTGTGGAGGACCTGGCGGTTGCTGAGATGGACGGTGAGTTGTCGGTTGATTAGTGTCTCTCAGACCTTTGCAGGGTATGGTAGGAGGGAGATGAGTCTGTAGTTCGAAAGTGTTGCAGGGTCAGTGGAACGTTTCCTGAGCAGGGACATGGCGGTGGCATGTTTCCAGTTGTCAGTCAATGTGACTGAGTAGATGAAGGTACTGAGGATGGGTGTTAGGGTTTCACTGATAGGTAGGAGTGCTTTGGTGAAAGTGTAGTGGGGGCAAGGGTCAGATGGAGTAAATGGTCTTCATGATAGCAGCGATTTCAAAAGTAGTGATGGCAGGCAAAGAGGTCAGGGTTTATTCATTAGCATTGATGGAAAGTTGAGTTGCAACAGTAATGAGGTCCAGCTGAGTTTTGAAGTTGCTGCATATAGAGGTGATTTTGTTGTGGCACAAGTCTTGTGAGGGGTTGGTGTTGCTGGAGATGGGAGGAGGCATAGTGACATTTTTGATGAGGGCAAAGATTTCCATGTTGCTGTTAGTATGTTGATGCGATCTGCAAGAGATGTACGCTTGGTGTTCCCTATCTACTGGTGATAACGTCCTAGAGCTGATTTGAAGATTTCTTTATTTGCAGTATCTTGACCTGTTCTCCATTTGCGCTTCAATTGCTTACAGTGGCCTTTTGTCAATCATAGTTCCTGTGTGTACAAGCTGGCCTATGGTTGGGCTCTTGCTTTTGGTTGTGCTTGAGGTGAGCCAAGGCGTCAGCACATGCGGTGATACAGCTTTTGAGGTTTTTGATGACTTTAAGCAAGTTGCGGGTGCTCTCGGGCCGATGCTCAGAGAGGGCGGAACCCCATTCCTTTTTGGAGATGTTTTTCCAGTTCTGGCGGGCGGTCTGTGATGGTGTGGGATGGGTATACTGAAACTGTTGAGGGCATGGTCTGTCTTGGTGTCACAAACAAGGTTGTTAGACTAACCTTGAAGCCAGATACAGCAGAAGCGATGCTAGTTCTCTCCTTCCCTATATGCGGCACCTCTCCAGAGCCAAATATATGTATAAGCTCTGCATAGAGGACCCCACACGGGGAAAGGGAAAAAATGGAGAAATAAAATATAACGGACTGGCAGCCAGAAACCATCTACAGCCTGTTTCAAAGTAGAGAGTAGACACTCTTATTCTGCGTGCAGGCTCCTGCAGAAAAGACACAATGACAGGTATGAGATATCCCCCCTGACCCCTGTAAGCCACGTGTATATATATATATATATACTGCAAGCAAATCTTCACTCACTTTGTAGGGCTACCACAATCATTCTGAATTTCCACAACCATCAAAAAAGGAAAAAATAAATCAAAGGAAAAAAGAGAGTAGTTCTGGTACAATAGGACTGGAATGCAGTTGATCTGGTTATCAAGTTATCATACAAGTTTGTGGCAACAAGTACTTATCTGCAGCTGTGGGTCTCGCTGGATAGAAGTAACAAGGCTTGCCAAAATCCAACAAAAAGGTAATGACTGGTCTGTATGCTGAACTCACAAGCGTTCCATCCGAGCCACTCAACGGCTCTATGTCAAGGTAACCCAAATTGCAGCAAACCTCCTATTCCACTCCAGATACGATGATGACAACAATTGTACAAAAGAATAAGCACAGACTAGTTTAGGTTCACTAGTGTGTTAGTAACATGGGGTGCCGAGTCACCGGCAATTCCGTAGATAAACGAGGCAGAGAGCCGCGTCCGCTAACACTGCTTACAGCGCGGCACTCGCTGGTCTGCCACACCAGAATACGGGACGGAAATGCTCAGCGCATTTCGAGTACATTACAAAGTATGGCAGAGTTTCCGAAGGATGCCTCGGCCAAGGCCTGCGAAGAAAGTTCACTCCGTCTAGGCTACAAACAAGGGGGGGTGCAGGAACGGCAATTCTCATGGCTTCTCCTCAGATCCACAGGTGACAAGCCCCGATCAGCTCCAGAGGAGGAGCATAAGTAGAAAGTGAGAAAGATCGAGTGGAGGGAGAGATAGAAGACCGACCATTCTTCAGGCATTCTGGGATACGTAGTCATGTATCCTATGTGGCAGTGAGTGTGACAGAAACCCCTCTTAATGACCGACGTCTCGGCGGTCCACCAGGCTTAGTGGGGAACATAGTGTGAAAGCACCGCAGCAGCCCAGGACAATGCAAATGGGCGCGTGGTTCCCAAGAGCGTTCCTCGGGCCCATACCCCTTCCAGTCTACCAGGTACTGCAACACACCCCGCACCCGCTTGGAATCAAGGATAGCTTGAACCTCATATTCGACATCCCCCTCGATCACCACTGGCCTAGGCCTCACAGAAGCCCTAGTTCCCGGTATAAAGGGTTTCAGTAGAGACACATGGAACACTGGGTGTATGTGCCAGGAGGAGGGGAGACCCAACTTCATGGCCACTGGGTTAATAACTGCAACAATGGGATAGGGACCTACAAATTTAGGTTGCAGCCGTGTATTACCCTTAAACTTCAGATGTCGGGTGCTCAACCACACTTTGTCGCCAAGTTTGAAAGCTGGTTCAGGAGTTCTCTTTTTATCAGATTGTAGTTTGTCACGGTTTCTGGCTGCCTCCAAATGTAACTTAGCATTCTGTAGCACTGTTGTGAGGTGTGTATGGTGTTCCTGTATGGTGGGAAGGTTGGAAGACCCTGGTTGCTCAAACGGTAGTAAGTTAGGATGATACCCATTGAGACAAAAGAAAGGCGAACAACCCAAAGGAGAATGGGTAGCGTTATTGTAGGCGAACTCCGCCGTCCACAACAGCGTCCTCCACTCCTCACCTTGTTGCAGGGTAAAACACCTTAGGTACTGCTCCAAGGTCTGATTGAGCCTCTCTGTTTTGCCATCTGTCTGCGGGTGGTAACTTGTTGACAAACGGGCATCAATTCGCATGATCTCACAGAGAGCCTTCCAAAACTTGGAAGTGAATTGCGTTCCCCTATCTGTGATGAGAATGGAAGGAATACCATGTAAGCGTACAACATGTTGCAAAAAGATAATAGCTAACTCCCCTGATGTTGGCAGCTTGGTCAGAGCTACAAAGTGACCCATCTTGGTCAGATGATCTATTACCACCACTATGGTGTTGTTACCGAAACTGAAAGGCATTTCTACTATGAAGTCCATAGACACAGTGTGCCAGGGAGCCGGAGGTACAGGAATGGGTTGCAACAGTCCACTACTCCTTTGGTGCGGCACTTTACCTTGCGTACAGATGGGACATCTGGAAACATAGTCTTCTGTGTCTTTTCTCATGGTTTCCCACCAAAAGTATCTGGATACAGCCTGTAGCGTTTTTTGGACACCCATGTGCCCACTTAAGGAAGAATCATGAGTCCATAGCAAGGCTTGTTTTTGTAGAGATTCCTCTGGTACATATAGCTGTTTGTCTCGAAACAATAGATTGTTTTTTAAGGTTCTCTGTAAGGGTTCCTTAGCAATCCAAGTCTGTCTATCCAAAGAGTTCGTTTCCTCCTCTACTTGCTTCAAGAAATCAGATGAGTTTGTTATGGCCATAACGTGTGAAGCAAAAGAGGCCTTTTGGAGTATGATTGGAGGGTTGTCCTTAACTGAAGGACCGGTCTGATGTGTGAACTCAGGTCTTGACAGGGCGTCAGCTTTACCATTTTGCGGACCCGGACGGTATTTGATCACGAAATCTAAGTCTGAAAAGAACAAGGACCACCGTAATCGCCGAGGAGTCAAGGCCCTTGCACTCTTTAAAAAAAGTAGGTTACGGTGATCTGTGTATATTTCCACAGTGTGTCTGGCCCCTAGCAGATGATGCCTCCATTCCTCACATCCCCTCTTTATAGCCAATAACTCCTTATCAGTTATACTGTAGTTGGTTTCGCAGGCTGACAATTTCCTGGAATAATAGGCAACAGGATGAAGTTGTCCGGTTTCAGGGTGTCTTTGCGAGAGGATGCCTCCTATGGCATAGTAGGATGCATCCGTTTCCATTATGAAAGGCTGACTGGCATCAGGATGGCGTAAAATGGGAGCTGTTGTGAAGCAAGCTTTCAGAGCTTGGAAGGCCTGTTCGGCCGGTTCCGACCAACAAAAAACAGCTCCTTTCTTGAGAAGGTGGGTTAACAGCTGTATAATTTTGGAGAACTCCTTAATGAACCGTCTATAAAAATTGGAAAAGCCCAGAAAACTCTGCAAAGATTTTACACATGAAGGGGATTCCCACTGGATAATGGCTTGTATTTTCTTTTGATCCATGCGTAATCCGTGAGGCCCAATGACATAGCCCAGAAACTCCACCTCCGTCGCATTGAATAGACACTTCTCCAATTTGGCATATAATTCATGCTTTTTAGGCGTTCCAAAACCTCCACTACGTGCCCGACATGTTCTTCTCGTGTGTTGGAGTATATCAAGATGTCATCTATGTAAACGATACAGGATACATCCAACAAGCCCCTCAACACCTCATCCATAAAAAACTGAAACGCGGCGGGGGCATTACAGAGGCCAAAGGGCATAACCTGATATTCATACAGCCCAAATTTTGTTCGAAAGGCTGTTTTCCACTCATCACCTCTTCGAACTCTCACAAGATGATACGCTCCCCTCAGTTCCAACTTGGTAAAGATCTTAGCGTCTTTCAATTGATCCAGTAGTACCGGTATCAAAGGAAGAGGGCACCGGTTCTTTCGAGTCACTCTGTTGATGGCTCTGTAGTCTATACAGATTCGCAAACCCCCTTCCCGTTTAGGGATAAAAAACAGAGGCGAAGAAGCAGGGGAAGTAGAGGGGCGAATGAATCCAGTCTTTGAAAGTTTTTCCAGATATTGCTGTAAGTAGGTGGTCTCAGATTCAGTGAGGGCATATATCCTGCTACAGGGAATGCTAGCACTTGGTTTCAACTCAATGACACAATCATATTCCCTGTGTGGGGGCAGTTTACTAGCTTCCTTCTTGCTGAATACATCCTGATACTGAATGTAATCCTTAGGTAACGTGGACACAGCACAAATACTCAGTTCTCTCCCTCCACTCGCTAGCAGGACCGCTGGAGACTCCTCTTTCGTTAGTTCGTGTAATAAACTCTCGGTATAGTGATCCACACAATAAGCAGAGTTGAGGGTAAAATGTAAATGTCGGAATTTGTAAAGCGCACAGCTACCTCCACCGGAGGTGTCCCGGCGCTGTCCGTATACCGCTTAGGAACCCTTCCTGGCTTTCCTGGGAAATGTCCACTCGTGGGCACCCCCCCAGGTGCCGCCAGGCATCCCAGCACTTTTGGGGCCGTTGTGGAGACTAAGCAAGCTATTGCCCAGAGTTGCAGCGTGGGACCCATGATCAGAACAGGCACTGAGGTGAGAATATCCAGTCAGGGGAATTAATGAGCCGGAGACCCGCCAAGGCGGGAATCGAACCCTGGTCCCTGGCCAGAGCTCTGCATCAAGGTCTGCCTGCTCTAACCATTGAGCCACTCTTCTGGCTCAATGGTACGAGCCGCCCATTTGACTTCAGGATCATGTAGCATCAACCACGGCATTCCCAGGATCAGCTTAAATTGTGGCGCGTCTATTAAGTCCAAAGATATGTGCTCATAATGATTCAGTCCTACTTGCATGGTTAGTAGGCGTGTATGAAAGCAAACTGGCCCAGATGTCAGATCAGAGCCATCCACTGCTTTCACAGGTTCGGGCATTTCCTTCTTTAAACACGGTACTCCCAGCCTTTGTGCTTACTGCTGATCAATAAAGTTGCCTGTAGCCCCGGAATCCACCAGGGCGTGCACCAGCACTGGCGTTACCCCAGGCCAGGTAAGTGTGATGCACAAATTCATATGGGGCACTGAAGGTTACATAGTGTTAGCTACCGCGTGACAGACCTCTTCCATCTCCAACTGACTCAGACAAGGGGTCTCTAACTTGTCTGAGCATAATCGTTTCCCGCTTCAGTTGAATGGTATTCCACCACTGGAATGTTCTTAACGCTCTTGTCATCCTTGAAGGTATTCTTTGTTTTGGTTTTACAGTCTTTGAGAAAATGGCCTGACTTTCCGCAATACATACAGAGTTTGTGTATGCATCTTCGGTTTCTTTCTTCAGCACTTAAAGGACCCCGGACTCCTCCTATTTGCATTGGTTCCGATCCATCAGTAGATGATGATGCTCCTTCCATACCAGCTCTTGGTATAGATACAGGAAAGCGAACTTCATAACGGTGTTTATCGCCCTTTCGTTCCTGTAATCTATGATCCAGTTGTACCGTCTGATCTATCAATTCTTCGCATGTGGTAGGCATATGTACCACCTGGGCCAGGACATCCTTTAATTCTCCTCTCAACCCTTGATTATACAAGGAGACTCTTTTTTCAGTAGGCCAATCAGTTTCAATAACAAGACGATTAAAACTAGTTGTGTAAGGCAAGAGGTCTTGTGAGCCTTGTTTAAGAGTAATAAGTTCTTTATCTAAAGAAAGCATATGTGCCTTACGATCGAATAATTTGTGCATTTTGTCACAAAATTTCGAAAAATAAGGGAGTACTGGATCATTTCTCTCTATTAGGGGTAATGACCAGCTAGCTGCGTTGCCTCCTAAGTAGGACAACATAAAAGCTGTCTTAGCCTGATCATCATGAAAGACGGTGGGTTTGCACATGTAATGTAATTTACACTGTCCCATAAATGTAGCAAACTTTTTAGGATCCCCTAAAAACCTCTCTGGTGGCGCCAAAGCAACTGTACAGGTTGGATCACATGAATGGTAGACGGACCTTGACCCCCTGAAAGGATGCGGAGCTAGACTGTCCAGGTGGAGGTAATATAGGGTCCCTAATGTACTGAGCCCCCCTAGAACCCGTTGGACTGGTTCGGGATAACCCAGCAACCTCACGTCTCAGGGTACCCAACTCATTCCTCATATCCTGGTTCTCTCCTCTAAACGCATCTACTTCCATTCGTAATGCAGTAAGAGTTTCTTATACTGAAGTTAATACGGTATTCGTATCCATCGCTCAGGCTTTATTAGCCTGTAGGCTTGTCACTCTGTCACAAACAAGGTTGTTAGACTAACCTTGAAGCCAGATACAGCAGAAGCGATGCTAGTTCTCTCCTTCCCTATATGCGGCACCTCTCCAGAGCCAAATATATGTATAAGCTCTGCATAGAGGACCCCACACGGGGAAAGGGAAAAAATGGAGAATTAAAATATAACGGACTGGCAGCCAGAAACCATCTACAGCCTGGTTCAAAGTAGAGAGTAGACACTCTTAGTCTGCTTGCAGGCTCCTGCAGAAAGACACAATGACAGGTATGAGATATCCCCCCTGACCCCTGTAAGCAACGTGTATATATATATATACTGCAAGCAAATCTTCACTCACTTTGTAGAGCTACCACAATCATTCTGAATTTCCACAACCATCAAAAAAGATAAATCAAAGGAAAAAAGAGAGTAGTTCTGGTACAGTAGGACTGGAATGCAGTTGATCTGGTTATCAAGTTATCATACAGGTTTGTGGCAACAAGTACTTATCTGCAGCTGTGGGTCTCGCTGGATAGAAGTAACAAGGCTTGCCAAAATCCAACAAAAAGGTAATGACTGGTCTGTATGCTGAACTCACAAGCGTTCCATCCGAGCCACTCAACGGCTCTATGTCAAGGTGACCCAAATTGCAGCAAAGCTCCTATTCCACTCCAGATACGATGAGGACAACAATTGTACAAAAGAATAAGCACACACTAGTTTAGGTTCACTAGTGTGTTAGTAACATGGGGTGCCGAGTCACCGGCAATTCCGTAGATAAACGAGGCAGAGAGCCGCGTCCGCTAACACTGCTTACAGCGCGGCACTCGCTGGTCTGCCACACCAGAATACGGGACGGAAACGCTCAGCGCGTTTCGAGTACATTCCAAAGGATGGCAGAGTTTCCGAAGGTTGCCTCGGCCAAGGCCTGCGAAGAAAGTTCACTCCGTCTAGGCTACAAACAAGGGGGGGTGCAGGAACGGCAATTCTCACGGCTTCTCCTCAGATCCACAGGTGACAAGCCCCGATCAGCTCCAGAGGAGGAGCATAAGTAGGAAGTGAGAAAGATCAAGTGGAGGGAGAGATAGAAGACAGACCATTCTTCAAGCATTCTGGGATACGTAGTCATGTATCCTATGTGGCAGAGAGTGTGACACTTGGTCATAGTTGCTGGCTTGTCGACTGTGATGTTGCTGATTGAGGAGAAAATTGGGTGCAATAGGTGTTTGGCATTGTGGATGGGTTCGCTAATGTGTTGTGTGAGGCCATGGTTTGCAAGGTTTTCTCGAAGGGTCATAAAGTTTGGGGCAGAACAGTCTTCTAGGTGAAAATGTAGGTCTCTGAGGAGGCTGTGAATGCTGGCTGTGATGATGAGAGGTGTGACAAAATCTGTGATGTCGCTGACGAAAGTGAGTTGAGGTCCAGGTGGTCTGTATACGAGGGTCCGCCCAGGAAGAACTTGGTTGTGACTTGTATTTTGAACGTAAGGTGTTCTATGTAGTTGATGGGGGTGGCCGTGTAGGTGGTGAAGCTGATGGTATCTTTGAATATGATGGTGATTCCACCTCAAAGTTTGTGCTGACTGTCTTGCCTAATGATTTTGCAGCCAGCGGGGATGGTGATAGCAATATCCAGTGCAGATGTTGGGTTTGCCATGTTACCATGAGAACAAAAGCAGGTCAGGAGCATGGTTGTGCAGTAGGCCACATATTTCCATGGCATGTTTGGTGAGCATGCAGGTGTTGAGGAGTGTTTTGGGTTGTGTTTGGTCTGTGTGAGCATGAGCAAGTGGGATGCTGGATGCTTTTGGTACATGAGTGTTGGGTGTAGGGTGTGGGAGAGTGCATGGGAACTTGCAGGAGGTGCAATTGAAGCTCCTGTGTTCTGAGGTGCGGTATGGAGGCAGTGCAGGGAGCGACAGACGGAGTTAAGATCATAGAGGAGCACAGCAGGGTATCAGTGCTTAGATGGGAGAACCAGAGTTCCTGTCTCTGGGGGCAGTCCAGACACAGACGGGCACAGATGGGTTTGCCTTTGGCGTGCCAGCGGCGTACCCACTGCACACGATACCTGCATGTCTGCACTGCAGCAGTCAACCATGGAATCTTCAAGGCTTTGTCTGAATTAATACACTCAGACAATGTCACACGGTTAACAGTTGTTTGCTGCTTGGTCCAAGCAGGCAACCATAAGAGAAGTGGGCAAAGCAAGATGTGATCTGTTATATAGACATGCCCCAATTCTGTAACACACAGATAAGTGGAAGTGCTCTGAGGGATTGCCAGCAGCCTTCTCAAGAACCCTTTCTCTACATTCTGCATAGCTAAAATTCCTGCACACTCCAGAGCCAGGTCCCATTGGTGGCAATCAACAAGCATTTTGATTTATATATCACCATCATTTCTTTAGTGGTTTGATGCCCAATTTCGATGTAAAATTAAAAATAAGCTCCGCTCTTCTTGCAAAGTCAGCCAACCTCATGCACCCCAGCGCACTCCACTACAGATGTCATTAAATAATAGCCCCAAGTATAGGAAAGTGGGAACAGGGCTAAACTTTGAAATATTTACCACATAGGACTCCTATATTTCAACTTCTTGGAACCATACCATAGACCATTAAGTGGGTCTTAGATGGGTTTACTGTTAATTGTAGGTTCACCATAAAATAGAAAGTTGGTTCAGTGGGGACTAAGCTATGAGCACAGCATCCTCAGCACACAGTAGGGTGGGTATAGGACGAGTACCTACTCGAGGTACATCTAAGCCAAATGTATCCAAGTATTTTTAAAGTCTGTTCATATATAATGAAAATAAAAATTAAGCCAGCGCCCAAGGCTGCCATATTCGTCAGGCAAATTTGAAAGGATTTGTTGTCTCGCCATTTGGGCCATATCTGGCACTTGCGATCACCTCGTTATGCAGTTGCCTAAGGAATTCGACAATATTGACCTCCTCCCCCAGATCAAGTATCACGTTTGATAGTTTGGAATGATTTACATGATAGAAAACCGAGCTTACTTCCATAAAAGGTAGGTAATTACAACCCTCTTTGGCTACGGAGTATTTGGTCTAGGAGAACACTACTTTAGCAGTTGAATTAATAAGTGATATTAGGCTGTAACATTTAGTGTCCCCTTTGCTCTCCTTTTTATATAACACACGTTGGTTGCATGAGACTAGGTATGGGGTGGGCCATATTTAGCAGTGATCTGCATTGTAAGACAGTTACGGATGCCGCCAATCGGACCTTCTAGGGTTCCGCCCGGGGCAGGTGTGGGATGTTGGGGGAAGTTAGGGGGGAGAGGTTGGCAAATAAAAAAAATTACAAATCACTTACCTGCCGCTCTGTTTTCGCTGCAGCCTCGTTACTCCTGCTACTCTCATCCTCTGGAAGTAGATGTGCCTGAAAGCAGAGGTCCCCCACCCAATCCAGACGCTACTCTCATAGTATAAGAGCAGCCCCAGGATTGGTATGAGTGGCCTCATTTGCTGCTTAGACAGTGCCTTGGAGAATGTGGCATTTCTCCAACCCGGCTGTGCAGCACAGATGGGTTGAAAAAAAATAAGTGCGCATGTCTGTTTGGTCGGCCTAGGACGGCCAGCCAAACAGACATGCACACTTGTAAGTGCCCACCACTCCTGCCTGTCATGGCCTGCCCCTCACACATAAGCAGCGCAGTGATAAATAAAATGATAATAACAATGTTTTATTATCGTTTTATTTATCATCTGCTGGCAGTGGGGCACAGCTCCTCTGCCATTTTGGAGGAGCCGCCCAAGTCGTAAGGTAGCATTCTCCCTAAATATATCAAAAGAGACCCTGTCAGGGTCTGCTGCCGCCAGAGTGCTATAATCCAGCCCTCTAAATTCTCCATCTTGAGACAAATACAGGAAAGTTCGCTAGTCCCCCTCCCTCCTTGACTGAAGCTGTAGGCTCTTGGACTCTGGCACATCCCATGAAGCGGGTAGTGCAGATGACTCTTGTAGCACCAATAACAATGGATCTACCTCCAGCAGTGATGAAAAGCCCAGCTGCATTCTAGGCAAGTGAGTCCTCGAGCGGCAGAGCAGAGTATGTTGGTCTCAGTGATGTCAGCCATGGGCTACAGAAGACTATTGTTTACTATATTGTTGAACTGCTATCAAGCACTGTACTTCCATGCTTATGACGAGCTCAGCTCGTCATGAGGCACAGTGGAGCTGTGCTCATGATGAGCTGAGCTTGTCATAACTGCCGCGACCCTCCCACGCGTGGCTAATTCCCCGCCTGTGTGGGCGTTCTATTTGAGTGGGCGGAGACATGACGAGTCCAGCTCGTCATGAGCACAGCTCCACTGTGCAGCATGACGAGATGGACTCGTCATGAGTACCACAGCGCCGCACGCGGCCACCACCCCCGCACCGCGGGGGAATTAGCCCCACGTGGAAGGGGTTAAAGAACTATGTCCGGGATCGTGCTTTGTGTCAAGGCTGGTCTGAGGATTTTTGGACCCCATAGCAAAATCATAATTTGCCATCTCGGCGTTCCCCCCATCAACAAAGGGATGTTTATGTCGTTGATTGCATTTTGGTACCCTCTCATGGCCAGTTGTAACGCAGAAAGGTAGCTGCCTACAGTGCTCCTAATGGAGTCGAAGCCCACACCAGCTATTGGCGCTCTTGCACTGTGAGACACTGTGTTTTACCTAATCTCATTAGCACATTCATTTAAAAATAAGTGGACATCAGTGCTATGGCTAGTGGTCCAATTGATCTGTTTTGCTACTTTTTTCCATTTATTATTTGTTATATATATTTATTCATTATTGTGTGTTTACCCTAGGTCTTGCGGTCCTAGTGACTGAAAGCCAATAATACCTTTTCGTTGTATTAATAAGAATCATATATTATTGTGGCGTATATTAAAACTTGTGTTTCTATACCTGTTCCAAGTACACCAGCCTATTAGAAAGCAGATGTACTGCTCATTTAAAATTATAGTCAATGTTTGTTTTTGATTAACATTTTTTTCAGGGACATGGTTACCACGTTTGGGTGGCAGCATATATATATATAAATATTGAATTAAACACGGCATTTCCCACTGGAGGGTTCGCGACAGCACCACAGATCCCAGGATGCACTACACATCCATCTATGAACGCCCACGAGAGGGCTATAAAAAATGGGAGGAAACGCGGTGGTGGTGATGAGAATGCCATGCAGTAACCTCTGAAGAAAGTTGGAGTACCAACTGAAACGCGTCAGGTCTGAAATCAAATAAAGGAATGATCTAAAACCTTACTGCTGGTGTGCGGCTCGTTGCTCTTCGTGAAGGAGAGAGTGGAAGCTATATTTACGGGCTTGGTTCCGCCCGGAGGTTCGCACCGCCAGCAAGTGCGCCGCCCATGTCCTGAAGTCGAACTCCTTGGAAGCCCGCAAAAGCGTATAAGGACAGCAGGCGCTACCAGAGACTGGCTCCGGTATGGTTTCCCGAGAATGAGGGGAGCAACAGTAAGGAAACAAACTATTTGGAAAAAATATTGAATTAAACACGGCATTTCCCACTGGAGGGTTCGCGACAGCACCGCAGATCCCAGGATGCACTACACATCCATCTATGAACGCCCACTAGAGGGCTATAAAAAATGGGAAGAAACGCGGTTGTGGTGATGAGAATGCCATGCAGTAACCTCTGAAGAAAGTCGGAGTACTGACTGAAACGCGTCAGGTCTGAAATCAAATAATGGAATGATCTAAAACATTACTGCTGGTGTGCGGCTCGTTGCTCTTCGTGAAGGAGAGAGTGGAAGAATATATATATATATATATATATATATATATATATATATATATATATATATATATATGAAGAAAACCGCTTCTACAGCAAAGAAGAAGAGGCACGTACACGAGGCGTATATGGATCAGGCTTATTTATTGTTGTTCAGGTCACCCACGACCCTGCAGAAAAGGAGAGACGCGTTTCGCCTGCGCAGCAGGCTATGTTAATCTGTTTTGGCGCCATGACATTGTAAGAATATATAGCCCTCCTCCCTCTTTTCAGGCACACATAAACATAGAGGATAGACTGCAAATTTGAGCATTCTAGATGGAAGAAATATTGACCTGCAACCTGTGCTTCCTGAGTCAAATGCAGGGTATTTAGAGTTGTAAATAACTACATGTTACTTTACAAAACGAAAGTGCAAAAAAACTTGAAGCTAATTCATAATGAATGCATAAAAACGATTACAAGCTGTAACCTGTTTTAGCCAGAGGTATAGACAAATAGAATTAGCATATCGAGGTACTGTCATTATAAAACATCGTATTGGCGCCAAATGCTCTCAACATGTGCTGCCTTTCTAATAGTAAGTCTGTTTTATATAGAAAGATTTTAAAAAACTGCTTGAATGCAGATTGCGCTGCCGAAAAGGGCGTACATGCTCCCACTTCATTGTCTCTTAGTTTAACCATGCAGAGTGAGTCACTCCGGTATAGTCTTGAAACAAAAACACATTATTATATATATATATATATATATATATATATATATATATATATATAAAAAGCTATATATATATACCTGCCTACCGACAACTTTGCAATAAAGAACCTGTGAAGCGCATCTGGTGGTCCGTCTCCTCTGTTACATCGCCGACCGGACTTCGGTCTGACCCGGAAGTGGTGTTGTTTGGAGTTTCTGCGATAGCCAGTAGGTATATATAGTTAGGATTGTTTTCCATAGGGAAATCGCAACGCTCTATTGGGAATAACTTTGGCGCCGGTTGAGGAATCTTCCTGAAATTTTCCTTAACTTTGCCTCGCGGCGCTCCGCTCCTTCCCTAAAAGTTTGGGGGTGATTCGTCAAGCGGGGCCGAGATAAAAGGGGGGTCCCAAAACGTGTTTTCCCCATGTTAAATTCCATAGGGCGGTTGGACTCATTTTTAGCCCGAACGGCTGAATGGTTTTCCACCAAACTTGGCAAAATTGTAGGGACTGGTAGCCCGATGTGCCTTTGCTATGTCTCAAGATATGTGCTCCAGTGGTTTTTACGAAAATTAACTTTGAACAAATATATATTGGGCTACATTGGGCTATTTATATGTTAGAGCCCAAATGTAGCCCAATGTAGCCCAATGTAGCCCAAAGATGGCCACCAGAGACAAAAAAAAACAAATGTAGCCCAAATATCAGCCAGATGTAGCCCAACTATAGCCCAATGACAGAAGTCTAAAGAACAACTAGAACGCTAACAGTCTTACTTATGACAAAAGTATGGCACCCCTGAAGTCATCTTGATTGGAATAAAGTGGTAACACTTAATACATTTAATTTGAAAAGGAACAAAATGAGGGGTTTCATTTTGCCATAGAAATTTTATATATATATATATATTCACTGAAAAAACCATAGGTTACACACCAGTTATAGTTAGGAATTAGCATTTAAAAAACCTTTGAAATTCACTGAAAAAACCGTAGGTTTCACACCAGTTATAGTTAGCTGGAAATTTTACTCGCATAAAACCATTGAAATTCCCACGTTATAGTTAGTTGGACTCACTATAACTTGCACGTCTGCAATGCACTGCTGATGACGTCACATATTACATCACTCATGCATGTATATTTTTAAATATTTAAACATTACTCGCTAATATATGTATTCACTAAGATACACTTAATAAGCCAGTTAACCAATCAATTTTTTTTTTTAAAAACACTGAAAAAACCATAGGTTTCAGGCCTTATATAGTTAGGAATTAGCATTTAAAAAACCTTTGAAATTCACTGAAAAATCCATAGGTTTCAGGCCTTATATAGTTAGGAATTAGCATTTAAAAAACCTTTGAAATTCACTGAAAAAACCATAGGTTTCAGGCCTTATATAGTTAGGAATCAGCATTTAAGAAACCTTTGAAATTCACTGAAAAAACCATAGGTTTCAGGCCTTATATAGTTAGGAATTAGCATTTAAAAAAAACCTTTGAAATTCACCGAAAAAACCATAGGTTTCAGGAGTTATATAGTTAGGAATTCGTTTTTAAAAAACCTTTGAAATTCACTCAAAAAACTATAAGTTTTAGTGGTGTTATAGTTAGCTGGACATTTCACTCATCCAAAACCAATGAAATTGCTCCTATATAGTTATTTGTACTAACTATATTTCGCGCACCCGCAATCCACTGCTGATGATGTCACATATTAGATCATTCATGACATGGTCAGTGACATCACTGATGACATCTCAAATGACATCACTGATGACATCATCCACGTAACAATCACATACACCTTTTCATCACTGTTTGTAAAATACAGAGTATCATATTTAAATCCATTGTCACAGCAATACAAGTATCTAAAAATCCACTCAGTGATTCATAGATGTATACACACATCTAATCACTTACCTATGGATTCACTCATACATGCTGTCAATGAACAATAGAACACTATCAAAAATAATTATACATCTATATCGACATTAAACAACAGCACGCATCCTATTCACATATGAAGTCATCCTACTCACTTATGCAAACAATGGATCATACTTACATATTTACTTAGCAAAACACTTATACAAACACCACTTCTTCTATTCATTTAGATAGTAAGTCATACTTAGTGAATTATAAAATCATTATTACAAGTATACAGTTATCCATACAGTCACTCACACAATCATTGTGTCTTATGTATACTTATTTATATACAACAACTGACACATACACTGCCTTTTATTTTTCTAGTTTGTTGGACCTGTACCTTTGAGAAATATATTTGCTCATCACCACACCCATAAAGAGATTCCCTCACCCAAACTGTTAGAACATGTAGTTTTAACTTCATATATCTACTGAATCAACTATTCACACATCTTTGGACAGTCACACATCCCCCACCGAACCACACACACTTTCACACTCCCATACAAATACTCAGTTAACTAATCAATAACTAATATAGACTTTCACATAGCTAGTAACCAACTGTAGAATCAGTTTACACAACAACTGACAAAGTGATACAGATATTCACACAGTTTAGTCACTATCCACTATATTTAGTGAGACATTATAAATTGGTCAAGTAAACAGTCAATTACACTGCTACTAAATCCTCCATCCAAATATTTATTTATATATATCCACTCATTCTTCAATGTAAATTGCTATATATATAATGCATATTTAAATAATGAAGCAAACCACATTCACTGGATGATGTCATCAGTGATGTCATTTGAGATGTCATCAGTGATGTCACTGACCATGTCATGAATGATCTAATATGTGACATCATCAGCAGTGGATTGCGGGGGCGCGAAATATAGTTAGTACAACTAACTATATAGGAGCAATTTCATTGGTTTTGGATGAGTAAAATGTCCAGCTAACTATAACACCACTAAAACTTATAGTTTTTTGAGTGAATTTCAAAGGTTTTTTAAAAACGAATTCCTAACTATATAACTCTTGAAACCTATGGTTTTTTCAGTGAATATATATATATATATATATAATTGTTTTGGTTTTTTTTATTGTGTGCTACTTGCTTGCAATAAAACAAATAACAATTGCAACAGCTTGTCTAGGCTACACCTATAAGATTAGTGCCTGTTTTTTTCCCCTGCGTGGCCATTTCCTAGAAACTTTAAAGTAGCCTCTTCTAGCTTTGCTCTCTTTTAGCCCTCCGAACGCTATTGTCTGTAATTATAAGCCAGAGGCTCAGAATCACATTAAGCTTTATGCCTGGCTGAGGACAGCGAATGCCAGTCTAAAGGTGTTTGTTAGGACAAGAAGGGACACCAGCTGTTTCTCTGTTTGGCCCTTCCATGGTTTTTGGCATTTTTCTATACTCTTTAGAGTGTTGGAATTATCTTTGGTATACACAAACATCAGCAGAGCACCAGGGCCGGAATGACTACCGGGCAGTTTGGAATGCTGCCGAGCTGCTGGCTGATTTTATTGCAGTGGGGGCTGATTTTGTTCATGGAGACCTGCGCGTGATACGAAATAATAAACGCTAAACGCATTTCGTTTAGTACACGCAGGTCCCATCAACGAAATATACCCCCAGCTCAGCAGCATTCCAAACTGCCGGTAGGCAGTCCGGCCCTGCAAAGCACTCTAAAATGGATGCTGGACAGATTGTGGAGGGTGACAAAATAGCTCCAGTTTGTCTGACAGCATTGGTGGTTGACGCCTCGTGGAGAGAATTCTACCCTCATGATTTAAGCTGGCAATGACACAGGTCACTTTTTTGGGCTGAGGGGTATATCAATCCAGAGACCGTTACACAAGTGTACACATACATGTGAAACACATGGTGAAGTAATTCAGGAGCCTCCCGCGCTGTGGAAATATGCAGGAAGAGGCTGGATTACTTTTCATCCCTGTTTACCCTCTGACATAGGATACGGCTAGTACGAGACGAGCTTTAAAATTCCGACCAGGAAAAATTGTTTTAAGCAGGATTGATATTCATTTTATAGAGAAGTCCGGGCTGCACCATGCAGCAGTTTATGGTAAAAGTATTAATACAGTCTCATTTTATGTAATGAGGTGAAAGTTGCAGCTTCCAGTAGGCGATGTACTATATAATATATCATCAATTCACATAGTGTCAATGAACGAGAGAAATGCCCAGTGTCGCTCCAGTGTGGCCCGCTGGTCATTGGTGTCAGCCACTCCTGGAGACTGGTCTGAACGATAAACTCTAGTGCACCCTTAGAGTGAAATACATGTCCATGTCCAACATGCGAATATTTAGCATGACAACCAACATACTAATTCAAATTGGGTGTCCCTTAACTGTAGCAGTCCACGCCAACTTTACAACTGCTGCTAACAACTGACCTTTGGTACAAGGAATGAGAAAACAGCCATAACTCCGTTGTATTTATCTGGGGCCGCCATTAGGCGGTTCTTAAGAGTGTCTGAACGGAAAGGATCATAATAATGGAATACTGCACAGATTCAGAGCTCTGCTCCTGGTAACGTGCAGGCTCACTCAGAGCTCTGCTTATGGTACTCTATGGGTTCATTTAGAACTCTCTTACTGATACTACACTAACTCCTGCAGAGTTCTGCCTCTAATAAAGAGCAGGCTCACTCAGAGCTCTGCTTATGGTACTCTATGGGTTCATTTAGAGCTCTCTTACTGATACTACACTAACTCCTGCAGAGTTCTGCCTCTAATAAAGAGCAGGCTCACTCAGAGCTCTGCTTATGGTACTCTATGGGTTCATTTAGAGCTCTCTTACTGATACTACACTAACTCCTGCAGAGTTCTGCCTCTAATAAAGAGCAGGCTCACTCAGAGCTCTGCTTATGGTAATCTATGGGTTCATTTAGAGCTCTCTTACTGATACTACACTAACTCCTGCAGAGTTCTGCCTCTAATAAAGAGCAGGCTCACTCAGAGCTCTGCGTATGGTACTCTATGGGTTCATTTAGAGCTCTCTTACTGATACTACACTAACTCCTGCAGAGTTCTGCCTCTAATAAAGAGCAGGCTCACTCAGAGCTCTGCGTATGGTAATCTATGGGTTCATTTAGAGCTCTCTTACTGATACTACACTAACTCCTGCAGAGTTCTGCCTCTAATAAAGAGCAGGCTCACTCAGAGCTCTGCGTATGGTAATCTATGGGTTCATTTAGAGCTCTCTTACTGATACTACACTAACTCCTGCAGAGTTCTGCCTCTAATAAAGAGCAGGCTCACTCAGAGCTCTGCGTATGGTAATCTATGGGTTCATTTAGAGCTCTCTTACTGATACTACACTAACTCCTGCAGAGTTCTGCCTCTAATAAAGAGCAGGCTCACTCAGAGCTCCGCGTATGGTAATCTATGGGTTCATTTAGAGCTCTCTTACTGATACTACACTAACTCCTGCAGAGTTCTGCCTCTAATAAAGAGCAGGCTCACTCAGAGCTCCGCGTATGGTAATCTATGGGTTCATTTAGAGCTCTCTTACTGATACTACACTAACTCCTGCAGAGTTCTGCCTCTAATAAAGAGCAGGCTCACTCAGAGCTCCGCTTATGGTAATCTATGGGTTCATTTAGAGCTCTCTTACTGATACTACACTAACTCCTGCAGAGTTCTGCCTCTAATAAAGAGCAGGCTCACTCAGAGCTCCGCTTATGGTAATCTATGGGTTCATTTAGAGCTCTCTTACTGATACTACACTAACTCCTGCAGAGTTCCGCCTCTAATAAAGAGCAGGCTCACTCAGAGCTCCGCTTATGGTAATCTATGGGTTCATTTAGAGCTCTCTTACTGATACTACACTAACTCCTGCAGAGTTCCGCCTCTAATAAAGAGCAGGCTCACTCAGAGCTCCGCTTATGGTAATCTATGGGTTCATTTAGAGCTCTCTTACTGATACTACACTAACTCCTGCAGAGTTCCGCCTCTAATAAAGAGCAGGCTCGCTCAGAGCTCTGCTTATGGTAATCTATGGGTTCATTTAGAGCTCTCTTACTGATACTACACTAACTCCTGCAGAGTTCCGCCTCTAATAAAGAGCAGGCTCACTCAGAGCTCTGTTTATGGTAATCTATGGGTTCATTTAGAGCTCTCTTACTGATACTACACTAACTCCTGCAGAGTTCCGCCTCTAATAAAGAGCAGGCTCACTCAGAGCTCCGCGTATGGTAATCTATGGGTTCATTTAGAGCTCTCTTACTGATACTACACTAACTCCTGCAGAGTTCTGCCTCTAATAAAGAGCAGGCTCACTCAGAGCTCCGCTTATGGTAATCTATGGGTTCATTTAGAGCTCTCTTGCTGATACTACACTAACTCCTGCAGAGTTCTGCCTCTAATAAAGAGCAGGCTCACTCAGAGCTCCTCGTATGGTAATCTATGGGTTCATTTAGAGCTCTCTTGCTGATACTACACTAACTCCTGCAGAGTTCTGCCTCTAATAAAGAGCAGGCTCACTCAGAGCTCCGCGTATGGTAATCTATGGGTTCATTTAGAGCTCTCTTACTGATACTACACTAACTCCTGCAGAGTTCTGCCTCTAATAAAGAGCAGGCTCACTCAGAGCTCCGCTTATGGTAATCTATGGGTTCATTTAGAGCTCTCTTACTGATACTACACTAACTCCTGCAGAGTTCTGCCTCTAATAAAGAGCAGGCTCACTCAGAGCTCCGCTTATGGTAATCTATGGGTTCATTTAGAGCTCTCTTACTGATACTACACTAACTCCTGCAGAGTTCTGCCTCTAATAAAGAGCAGGCTCACTCAGAGCTCCGCTTATGGTAATCTATGGGTTCATTTAGAGCTCTCTTACTGATACTACACTAACTCCTGCAGAGTTCTGCCTCTAATAAAGAGCAGGCTCACTCAGAGCTCCGCTTATGGTAATCTATGGGTTCATTTAGAGCTCTCTTACTGATACTACACTAACTCCTGCAGAGTTCCTCCTCTAATAAAGAGCAGGCTCACTCAGAGCTCCGCTTATGGTAATCTATGGGTTCATTTAGAGCTCTCTTACTGATACTACACTAACTCCTGCAGAGTTCCGCCTCTAATAAAGAGCAGGCTCACTCAGAGCTCCGCTTATGGTACTCTATGGGTTCATTTAGAGCTCTCTTACTGATACTACACTAACTCCTGCAGAGTTCCGCCTCTAATAAAGAGCAGGCTCACTCAGAGCTCCGCTTATGGTACTCTATGGGTTCATTTAGAGCTCTCTTACTGATACTACACTAACTCCTGCAGAGTTCCGCCTCTAATAAAGAGCAGGCTCACTCAGAGCTCCGCTTATGGTACTCTATGGGTTCATTTAGAGCTCTCTTACTGATACTACACTAACTCCTGCAGAGTTCCGCCTCTAATAAAGAGCAGGCTCACTCAGAGCTCCGCTTATGGTACTCTATGGGTTCATTTAGAGCTCTCTTACTGATACTACACTAACTCCTGCAGAGTTCCGCCTCTAATAAAGAGCAGGCTCACTCAGAGCTCCGCTTATGGTACTCTATGGGTTCATTTAGAGCTCTCTTACTGATACTACACTAACTCCTGCAGAGTTCCGCCTCTAATAAAGAGCAGGCTCACTCAGAGCTCCGCTTATGGTACTCTATGGGTTCATTTAGAGCTCTCTTACTGATACTACACTAACTCCTGCAGAGTTCCGCCTCTAATAAAGAGCAGGCTCACTCAGAGCTCCGCTTATGGTAATCTATGGGTTCATTTAGAGCTCTCTTACTGATACTACACTAACTCCTGCAGAGTTCCGCCTCTAATAAAGAGCAGGCTCACTCAGAGCTCCGCTTATGGTAATCTATGGGTTCATTTAGAGCTCTCTTACTGATACTACACTAACTCCTGCAGAGTTCCGCCTCTAATAAAGAGCAGGCTCACTCAGAGCTCCGCTTATGGTAATCTATGGGTTCATTTAGAGCTCTCTTACTGATACTACACTAACTCCTGCAGAGTTCCGCCTCTAATAAAGAGCAGGCTCACTCAGAGCTCCGCTTATGGTAATCTATGGGTTCATTTAGAGCTCTCTTACTGATACTACACTAACTCCTGCAGAGTTCTGCCTCTAATAAAGAGCAGGCTCACTCAGAGCTCCGCTTATGGTAATCTATGGGTTCATTTAGAGCTCTCTTACTGATACTACACTAACTCCTGCAGAGTTCTGCCTCTAATAAAGAGCAGGCTCACTCAGAGCTCCGCTTATGGTAATCTATGGGTTCATTTAGAGCTCTCTTACTGATACTACACTAACTCCTGCAGAGTTCTGCCTCTAATAAAGAGCAGGCTCACTCAGAGCTCCGCTTATGGTACTCTATGGGTTCATTTAGAGCTCTCTTACTGATACTACACTAACTCCTGCAGAGTTCTGCCTCTAATAAAGAGCAGGCTCACTCAGAGCTCCGCGTATGGTAATCTATGGGTTCATTTAGAGCTCTCTTACTGATACTACACTAACTCCTGCAGAGTTCTGCCTCTAATAAAGAGCAGGCTCACTCAGAGCTCTGCTTATGGTAATCTATGGGTTCATTTAGAGCTCTCTTACTGATACTACACTAACTCCTGCAGAGTTCTGCCTCTAATAAAGAGCAGGCTCACTCAGAGCTCTGCGTATGGTAATCTATGGGTTCATTTAGAGCTCTCTTACTGATACTACACTAACTCCTGCAGAGTTCTGCCTCTAATAAAGAGCAGGCTCACTCAGAGCTCTGCTTATGGTACTCTATGGGTTCATTTAGAGCTCTCTTACTGATACTACACTAACTCCTGCAGAGTTCTGCCTCTAATAAAGAGCAGGCTCACTCAGTGCTGCTTCTGATAACAGCCAGGCTTACTCAGACCCCTGTTCATGATAACACTTCATTCAGGGCTCTCCTCCTGATAGCACACATATTGCCTCAGTGATAGTCTCCTGATAGCACACATATTGCCTCAGCGATCGGCTCCTGATAACACTCTGGATATTATAAGGGTCATGGCTCTGGCTGATTCAGACGCCTCATTTTCAGGATATGTCGTTTATTTGGATTTATATGAATGATGGACACAGCCCACGAAAGTACATTTCATAACAAGTAATAATCGATCAAAGCAGCCAAGCATTATTATCAAAGAATGGAACACTAATAAAAAGGGGACATTTCGGACTTAACGGTGTGCTAGTAAGTGGGCCATATAGAATTTGACTGCCTTAAATTCACATTAGCTACTAAAGCTGTCCCCACAGCCCACCAAGGAAGCTGTCCAATATCACCTCATTCTCATAAAAGTAGGTCTGCAAGTGCGGAACCCTGAGGCTTGCACAAAATGGCGGATAATTCAGCATCCGGGCGTAACACAAAAGCCACAGAAAAATAAGAGATTCTGTGTTGGCTTAGCAATGCTGACAGTTGCAAATGTCATCCCCTCTGTATGGATTCACTCGGAGCTATACATCCCAAATTTCATAGCGTCCCTCTTGGTAATGCCATGTTTCAGTCGTAGATGTGATCCTTATAACACAGCACGTTAGAGCCGTCTACTGACAGGTCCTGGGCTCCTTTGGAACACTGTTTCTGATACTGAGAGCTCCCTCACTTGCCATCTTCATATTTGTTTTTCGTTAAGTTAACAGCACTTCTTGGTAGCTTCAAAGAGCTGAGTGGGAAGAGACACTTATCTACTCATATGCTCTCAACATCAGCCATTTTGGTTGACATCATATAATGAACCCACCATGTCACCACTAAACTGCAATGCCCTTAAGCACCTTGAAACACTCTTGACTTTTAACACTGGCAAAGGGGGAACACCTGTAAAAACAAGAGTAGGTTTCTCGCAGACTTTCTGCTGTCGAAATAATCCTTACATTTAGGTGTAATTTAACATTGCTTAAAGTTCTTGATTTTTTTTAGATTCAGCTTGTTCTGAGGTTTGCAACTTCCATTTTCCTTTAGTACATACATTTATCTTCCCACAAGACAGTCAAGGTCTTTGTACTTTGTTTCTGCTTAGGACAGTTGATTTCAGACTTGCTGTTTGCCTCTGAACACCCTGCGCTGAGCATGTCGCCAAGTACCAGCGTTTTTGCTAATTTTGGTTGTAACGTGCCGCACAGAGCGAGGAGTGAGAAGTATGCAACCTTTTAATTAAAATTAACGAAAGCTAAGGGATTGAGATGCAGGGAAGCTCTAAGGCTAAATATATTTACAGATTTGCTTCCAATATATGCAGATTTCTTTTAATCAACCCAGGTCGATGAAGACATATGATCTTTTATGTGAGAAACTTACTTCACATATCTCAATTAGACAAATATGGCTAACCTGTGTTGTCCATGTTCAAGCTCCTGCTGCACCAGCCCCTTTCTGAAGGACCTTCAGTGGCACTAATGTTCCACCCTTATGACATATGTTAGCTGGTAGATGATAAATGTCTATTTTTTGTTGGTGCCTCTCTTTCCCATCCAAGCAGTTTCTCACTCATAAGATATGACTTAAAATCCATTAGAAGCATTACATATGTGCTGTGAGTTTACCACAGATTGCAAGTGTTCAGGAGAAGATGTTGTTATGCTCCACATGCAGTAGGCAGCATTTTGCTGGACACCACCATCATCACACGGTTAAGCATCTTCGCCATCCAAACCTCAGATGTTAGAGCAAATGTGAAGATTATACTACCAGAACACCATGTGGCCACTTATTTTAACCAAAAATGCTTTGATGGAGAATCCTGTCCATTACCATTAAGGATGTCCAAATTGCTTGCTTTAGTCATTGCACTATGAGGCAGTAACGTATGCCCCACCTCTTTCAAAGCTCATCTGTCACCTCTGCTAAACCTTGCGGGATCCTCTCCACACTGAGCTTACAGGGGGCACCCTCTTCACTAGCAAGTATTCCAGTGTCTGCCCATTACTACTCATGATCTTGGTACTTACCATCAGTGGTTAATTTGTAAAAAAATAAGTGCCGGGGCTCTCATTAGAAAACAGGTTTGACCAGCCCATTTCTCCTGTTAGTGCTGTATAACACAGAACCAACTACTAACAAGGAAACCATACAAGTGGGGAGAGGGTGTGGTGTAATGGCTAGAGCTGCCGACTGGGGAACCAGCTTCAAGTCTCGGTGTGGGTTCAACATCCTGTGATTCTGAGCGAATCACTTAATCTACCTATGCCTACCAAAAATGAATGTGTCCTTAACTGGTGCTCTAGGGCTGGTCTTCATGGTTAAGTGCTGGTGCTGAGCACCGGAAAACACCTGCTCAAATTAAGCACTGCTTACCACTCACTCCTCCCCTCATGCACATGCATCCTGGAAACTTTCAAATCTAAGATGTTTCCACCCACTGCCATGCTACCATTACCAATTGATGTAGTGGTGGCTTTCTAAATACGCCTTGCTTGGTAAAAAATCTCTTAGATTTCAGTCAAAAGGGTACCCGATCTACCCCGAGTTCTATTTGTACTTTCGTTTGATGTTCCGGAAGAGTACTGAAGATTAGGGCTGACATTTTCCTGAAGGTTGGGAGTAGTGTGAATATTATCAGTCGAGCTCTCGTGATTAGGCGGCTGAGGGTTGACTGCCGGCTTGTGATGCATCCTTGAGACAAAAGAAGGCACTGATTATTCTAATCAGTCTCTTCTTGTGTGCAGTTTATATATATAGTTTCTTAAGGCTTTTGTTTCAGGAGGCAGCTTTATCTGCCTGGTTTGTGCTGACTGCCAATGATAAGGATGCTGTGATATTTT
Source organism: Lissotriton helveticus (assembly GCF_964261635.1). Classification (NCBI taxonomy): domain Eukaryota; kingdom Metazoa; phylum Chordata; class Amphibia; order Caudata; family Salamandridae; genus Lissotriton; species Lissotriton helveticus. Next base: position 1,853,333,828 of record NC_136061.1, on the reverse strand, counting down.
TGTGTACCCATTGCGTGTTTGACTGGTCTGATCAATGTGTGATTCGACAGAGTAAAATATTATTTAACTATGTTCTATCCACCCTAAAGCTCATACGTTAGTTCCTAGTTCTGTTCTGTCCTACTTCTGTTTAATGCGCTACTGCCCGCCTGTTGTTCATATGTGCACATTTTTCATGGTCTACCACCACATCTTGCCTCTGGAAAAACAAGGCATTGGCACTCATGATAGAACATTTACTCCAGTGTTAACCAAATCATTCAAAGATAGGTAATCAAATGCCATGTTGTCAAGTTGTCAAATGCCATGTTGTCAAGTTGACAGCTTGGCCTAAGTGTCCTACTTCACATAAACGAAATGTTGGGACACAAAATATGTGCTGAAGTAAGTTACGATGTGGATAAATGTCAGAGTTAAAGATCTACAAAAAACAGCATCATGAGGAGATGGGGGCCTTCTACAGGGAATACATATGGGTGACTGGACTTCCCCAAGGAAGCTTGGATGGCTTTGGCATCAAATAGATGATGTTGTATAAATCCATGCCCACCTGTAGAGACCGGCACTACAGTGTCCTGCTCCCCATTCTTTTTGTTTGCCCCCCTTAGGTCATCACCTACTGCCCTAGCATGGTGAATCCAGGATTGATGAGTGATGGGTGAGACAAAAGCCACTTACACTCATTTGATGACTTGTAGCACTCCCTTCTGCAAGTGGCAGGAACTATAGCTTGTGATCCCAGTTAACATCCCTAAAAAACGTAATTTCCCCATGATGTCTCTTTTGTTTGAATTGGTATTCAGTCTTATGGAAACAGAGAACCTAAGAAGCTATAGGTTGAAAAACTATTTAATTTTCTTTTTGTAGTAACTGACCAGTTTGTTCAGAAGCAAATGTAAAACTTGACTACTAGGGTCTAGGAATTCATATGTCATACATTAAGGAACCAAAGAGTGGCAACAACAGGATTAACATGACCGACATTTCATTTCTGTAACACATGGGAGTATAACATCTATGACTTTGCCCTCACATGATGCAGCATTGCCACATTTATGTCACAGTTCTATCAACAGATTTAAACTTAACCCACATATTGTAAATTTGTATTTCTATTTGTAAGGCGCACTATCACCTGCAAAGGAATCCTGGCGCTGAGTACGTGTGGGCGCTTAGCCCTATGGGAAGAGTTAGGACTAAGCATACAATTTACTACAATAAAACAAGCTTTGGAAAAACCAATCGTTCATACGTTTAGGACCTGTTGGTTTTTCCAATTGCTTTTGGCAGTGCTGGACGGCATTGGAACCTGTGCAGTATCATCAAAATAAAAAATTTAAAAAAACGTGGTGGCATCATTCCAATGATGGCCACCAGCAGAATGATGCGGGTGCTATTTGCTTTTTAGGTCGAGCTGGAAAAGCATGCAAAGCATGCATCCAAGCTCGACAACTAATGTTGCTGACTTCTTGGAATGTGAGACACGAGTCGGCCACGCGCTTTTTGTGTCTCAGATTTGTCCTTGTGAGCGCGCTTTTGCTGCTGGCTGCTTGCTGTGTGGGCACGCTTTCGCTTTCGGTTAACGCGCTCAATTAGAAATGAAATGCTTACACTTTAGAATCACCCAAGGGGGGAAGTTTGCAAGATGCTTTTTTAGTTATTTACAGCAAGTGTAGTGATCTTAATTTGTGTTTAAGCAGCCAGGTCTTGTAAAAGGCTTTCTCATTATTATTACGTGAAAAGGCTTTCCCATTACTATTACACCCGCACACACACACACACACGCATACACAGAAACACTCGCACACACACAGACACGCGTGCACACACAGACACGCGTACACACACGCACACATCTTCCCCCCCACTCACCGGGCTCTTTCGGCGTGTCCCTCTCTCCCTCGGCAGCAGGCGGGGCTCTCCACGAGCACGGGAGCCCCGCTAGCTCACAGGCAAATCTTCCGGCTGGCTTCACAAACAGGAGCACAGGGGTAGGCTCCAGTCTGCTTCCTGTTTGCGGACCCGCCCCCGTCCCAACAGGTTGCCTGGCTTCCTGTCTGCCATGGAAAACATTCGGATGCTATTCGACATAAAAGAGCAGTGAGTGATATTGTACTGAACACTTAGTTTATTCTCTAAATGGAATATGCAATCGTTCTTAACTCTGTTTTCTTTCAACTCTGCGTTACCTTCTATCTCATTTTGGTTCGAGCTTTAATGCACATCCGGTCAGAAGCGTGCAAAGTGGATCCTTTTATCGCTTTCTTTATTTTTTTAAAGGGATTCACTCTTTAAAATTCAGATCGTTTTTCATTTAAGACGTTTATTTACGCAAGCTTTCTAAAATGACGACTCAGCCCTTGATTCTAACGTGCTGCATTTAGTGGGGACATTGCATGTGACATAATCCATTCTACCAAGCATTTAAATATCAGAATACGTATTGTGTGTGGGATCGTGTACAACGGGCCTCTGCAGAGTATTGGAAGATATTGGGACTGAATGAACTACCTTGCCGTTTTTTTCAGGTACACATTTTCAATGTGAGCTGACCTTCCCTCCACCAAACTCTAAGTACACAACTTCAAAGCAAGTGCTGCATTAAAACCATCAAGTAATATTTTAGCTAGTGTGTGTCTGCAGCTGGATGAAATGCTGAGTTGGAGGTACTTTGTTTCTCTTATGCAAATAACACCACCCTTCCCACTATGCATCCGGAATTACTGGTTTGTAGCCAGGGGTTATTGTTAAACTTGTGCTGGGACAAAGCCATTCGCCGGCCATGCATTTTCAGTTTCAGGTTTCTATAAATGTATGCTAAGAACACTTTTCTAGTTGAAAGAGTGTAAAGTGATCTCCAGCTAACTGTGCTATTTATAGCCTTAGCATAGGAAAAAAAAATGCTGGCATAGCCTTACACTGTTCACGGAAATGTGGTACCAAAGGAGAACCTGCCGTTTGCAATTGAGTATTGTAACACTAATACATGTAAGTCACGTAAATACAACACATATTGCATTACAAATGCTATAGGTGTCACATTTGCAAAAGTTATAACTATTGGTATTGTAAATGATAAAACTATTAATTTCGCTATTTTCAAATACAAAACATAAATAAAAAAAGTGTCAATTACAATACCAATAGCTCAAACCTTTCTAATGCGAAACCTATTGCATTGCAAATGCTTGTTACTTTTATTTACCAATCCAAAATGGTAGACACCATTTGGAAGGTTAAATAAAACAATCAATATATATTTTCAGTGCAAAGTGCCAATTTAGACAAAAAAGGATTGCAGGCGTTGGCAGTGGTCAAAATGGAGGAGCTGGTGGAGAAAGGAAAGGGAAAAGCAGCACATGAAGGGTCGGAGGGGAGAAGCCCAAGAGGGAAAGAGCACTAAGGAAGGACACGTGTGAGACAACGCACCACGGGGCATAGGGTCAGGGGGGAGTGAAGCATATAGAAATGAACGAGCAGTGCAGGGAGAGAGAAGCACTTGGACAAGGGAGAAAAACATGGAGGGGTGAGAGACGCACATAGGGGAGACATGTGGAGAACAAATGCACTCTTGTAGATTGCTTGAGCAAAAAGTAGTTTCCTAAAAGTGAGCCGTGAATGGACAAAAGTTAGAAGGCTGTTCTCCAGAAGAGGGACAACCACAAAATGAATAGGTCAAGCAATCCAATAAGAAGCAAGCAAAGGAGAGTGGTCCTGCTCTTTTCAAATCTGCGTAACCTAACATTAAGTTTGACAGCAAGTTTGATTATGCTGTTTTTTTGTTGCTCACTCACTACACAGAGGATCATATATAGAAATAATGAGGGTTTTCAAGGTGATTAGTGTTCAGCACTAGATGCTGTAGCAAACCACCAGTTACCCGGATAGTGTGCAATAAAACATACGAATACAGATATTGGAGGCACATAAGGCACACAAATTGAACTTTTGTATTAGTCCATAAGTGAGACTTTGATCACGTTTCATATCTTCATATATTTATTGATTCCATTTATTTGCAAATTCTCAAGGTATCAAGTTTTGTGATAAAATATAAATCCACAGAGAACAACAAAATCACCAACACGGCCAATACCTTTTTTAGCATGTAGGGGTTAATAAAAAAGAGGAAGGACAAGATGTCCTTAAAAAGTATATACAGCAGCAGGTGTACTACAGCTGTCATGCTTTCAGTGTATGGGTGTAATTGTGTATGGCCAGTTCAGGTGCGGCCGGCACCGATTAGAGGTAGGGGTACAGTGGCGGGAGAGGGGGAGAACGCGTGAGGTAGGGGAGAGGATGTGGGAGGACACCGGGAAGCGGCTATGAAAAAATGTAATTAAAAACGTACCATTTTGCCACTTCCTGGCCCGTTTCTCCTCCCTTGCTCGGCCACAGGAAGCACACCCAGGCTCCCAGTCAGCCAATCAAAACACAGCCTTAGCAGCGTTGTGATTGGTCTGAGCACTGCTCAGCGCTCAGATGCTGACTGGAGGCATGGGCATGTTCTCCACATAGGCTGTAATGCAGCCTACATGGTGAACATGCGAAGTGCGCAAGACTGTTTTGGGCAGCCCGAGACGGCCGTTCAAAAAGTAATTGTGCACTTTAGGAGGAGGCTACCACTCCAGCCCCCTCACGCAAAGCTGTGAGCGGAAGTAGGAGAAAAGAAAATGATAATAACCTGTGTTACTATCATTTTATTTTCTCTGTCTTTCACTGCAAAAAAGCAGAGGGGCGACGTTCCTTCGCCTTAACGGAGGAGCTGCCTTTGGGCTAGTTAGAGCGTGAAAACCCATCATGTATCCGAATATCAATACAGAGAATACACCAGATGTTGCTACGTTTTTGTATAAAACGTGACATAAATATAAAAAAGCAAGGAAAATTACGCCAAAAATGAATATGACAATTGCAGGCGATACGTCAGCTGAATAAATCCCACTAAACTGGGAACACTAGATTTAATGCTTAGGTAGCATAACGTACTTAAATGAAAGGAAAACACGTTTTGCTGACCGACCGACAATATAGTCCACACGTGAATCGATAATATAAAATGCAAAAATCAGTCTTGAACACATCATGTAAAAAAGTTTAATGAAAATCACGTCATAATAGTAATTTAACAAATGCATATCAGAGTGGAATGATAACAATGATCGGCTGGCGGGCACTTTGCAGTGGATAGCTACATTATATTTTTTGCTAAAACCATGAAGTAATTAGGTAATTAAATGTCATGCTGAATACTAAACCCAACGAAATGGCACGGTGCCAAACCATGCTGTATACATTTGTCACTGCCTCATCTCCCTATTTAAGCACCAGAGTAATTTTGAGTTTAAATGGTGATTTAAAGCTGAAATAAAGAGGACTGATTATTAGCTTCTGTTGATGCTGGCACCATCAACCTTTTATGCAGGGATATAGCATAGCTGCAACTCCTCTTTGGCAGAGTTGTGTCTTGTCACACCTGCTGGCCCTATCGGCAGTAAGGGAATCCCATATCTCACCAGTGAAATGGGACTTTTCTTTTCATTTAGGTTTTTGGGGAAAGGCCCTTAATATCTCCTAACTTCATTGTTTTTTTTTAGGTGTGGCTTGACAGCACAGTTCCAGCTCTTTAAGATATACACACCATGGGCTTTGGCTCTGCCCAGAATAGTTTTTCCTCTTCCCTCTTGCAACTGGGTGTGTGGTGCATCATCCCACATCCTCGGGAGTGCTTGCATTGCAATGCATGAAGGACGATTTTACATCTCAAAAGTTCAGAGAATTATCATAGATTGGATTTGTTATGTCCTACGTGAAATATATTCAGAAAACAATTCTTTTGTGTTTGTTTTTTCACTTCTGCTTTTTAAAAAAATGATTTAGTTAGGACTTGCCTGATGCAAGCTAAATACACAGATAAACAACCACTGTCAAAACCAATACATATTGCTATCCTGTGCGAGACAGACAGACTTTGTTGGGGCACTCTAATTTACGACATTTCAACATAAAAAGAGCAGTATAGAGCATTTTAAAAAGCATTTCTTTTCTTGTCTGAAAATGGAATACATTTAAAACACATTTGGGGAAGTTTGATTTCACAAAAATGTATTCTGTTTTAAAAGACAAGTGCGCTAAAAAAGTACTCTATTAGGTAAAACATTATTTGGGCAACGGCGATCAGGTTCAACGAAACTTCTCGATGTTTTGAAGCATGACATAAGGTAGGGGCACTAGAATAAGCAGCTTATAAAAGCCCTTTCTCCATTCCTTATAGGAATCCTGACGTGATTGTGGATTACAATGCAGAAGTTGTAGGCCTTTCCATCTTTTGGGTTACATCTAGAATGTCCTGTTCACTAGTTGTCTGCAAGACCCAGCCTGCTTACCTAGTCATACATTCAAGATGACCTGGGGCCATGGCTCCACTTGGAGTCATGCTCATGTACCCAGTCACGTGACCTATCGTGAGACTGGCGCGTGACTGCCAACGTACTTGGGCTGCATGCCTTTCGGAGACAGCGGCCTTATTGCGCCACTTACTTTTTTTTAATGAATGTGGCGCAGTGATCTGTAAGTAGGTTAGGGTTTCAGAAGCAGGGGTGTGTGGTGCATCAGTTTAACCCTTTCTGTCCGCCCCCCTAGTACCGGGGGTGTTCTGCCCGATGACTGCAATGAAAAGAGCCCTACTGCTGAAGAGCTTTCTAGAAAGTACCGTTGGAGTAACTGGATCCGCGCGTGCTTATGGAATGGAATCACAACAGAACTGAGAATAAAATGGCATTATTCCCCTGGCTCCCAGCTACAGATTGCATAACAGATCTCTTAATAAAAAAAAGTGAAAAGGGTAAAGCATAACAGTATTCTCTGTGGAGCGCGGGCTTAGTCACTTGTTTTCCATTTCAAAGCGCGCTGTTTTCTTCGGTCCCAAAAGTTCAACATCTGCTCTCGAGTTTCATCCAGTTCTTTTTTTAATGTTTTCTATAAAAGATGTCCCGGGGAATGTAAACAAGCATTAGCCGCCAGGGGCCGGCAAGCGAAAAACTCTGTAAACCCCATCTCTCCTCTGGACTCGAGGCGGCCCGAGCATGCCTCACGGCCCGGGAGATTTGCCAACAAAACGCAGGCGCGGCGGAAGCAGGCAGGCCTGAGTCACGTCTCGACGTTTGCTGAAGAGAGGCGCGGTTTACTACGCACACAGCCTTTCGCACAGTATCTCTTCTGATGAGAGGCAACTGAAGAGCGCTGCTACTCATTAACGCTGCTCAACATCCCTCCTCCAAGCCACTCGCATCGCTGCCGCCTCCCCAGCGAGAAAACAAGTACCTGTTACTCTGTCGAGGACGTTTATTCCCATGCAAATGTGCATGTGTGAGTCACGTGCCCCCTCTTCCTCGATTCCCCAGTGCTGTTTGTATGAGTGTGCTTAGAAGGTTGAGGTTTATTGGTTTATGTCGTCACCATTTTGGGTACCCATGCCTGCACTCACTTTAATCCAGAGATCAAAGTGAGTGGGAAATAATGGGAACTGAGTTCCTCTACTTTTCCATTTCACTTCTTAAAAAAATGCATCCTGTTATGCTAAAATTTTTAAGAAAAACCACTTCTTTTTGTTTTCTAATTCTACCTGATCCTTTGACGTTAAATGGGCCACTCATGCTCCTGAAAGGCAAATAAACTCTCACCTGTCTTGATACCATTTTACTGTCCCAGCTTTCACCTCACCTGCTTTTATTTTTACGCTTCAACGCTGCTTTGATTTGTCACCGTATGAATGAATAAAGGCGCAAGCAGCAATATTAGGACTCTGTGGGAATGTCTAACAACATGAGGTCAACAACTCTTATGAACATCAAGCAACAGGAAGAACTCGTTAGATCAGCAGGTCCAATCACAAGGAGTCTCCCTAATCCCCTGGGCCATCGCGACAGAAACTCTTTGCCGCGTAATTGCTAGCGATTGGTCAGCTAATGTAAGGCAGTTGACAGCCAATTGATTTGTTGGGAGCATAAGAGACAAAGTAGTAATTCCCTATTAGCAATGCCCTCCAGTTCTGCCCTGGAGAAGCTGCTGACCATGGTGGACGGCCAGGGGGGACTACAGGGTTACACTGTTAGCTATTTCCAATTATTGAGGCCTTGGAATTGGTAGCCCCTCTGCCCTCCCCCTCCCCCTCAATAATGCAGCAAGTGGTCAGTGTAAAGCTCTCGCCATGAGGAACACACAAAACCCATCATCTGTATTCCAGAATGGTGTTATTGGTGCTTTAGAATGCTTCACAATGACACATGTCCACTTTTTATGTGGTCTCTTCCATTTCTGCAAATAGCAATATGTGAATTCAGCATTCTTCCCCCTTTCCAAGTTACTAAGTCAAAGTGAGAAGAATCAAATTTTTCCCACAATTTCATCTCTTCCCCGTCACACGGGGGTCCCATGCAGATCCGTTGGAGCAGGAAGGAGCCCATGCATATGGCCCAGTGGAGCAGCAGTCTTCTCACTGATTGCAAAGGGTCTGGGTTTGTATAGACTCTCTTGCTGAGAGCCACGCCCCTCAAGTACCTCGTCTGAGTGCGATTGGCTCTGAAAATGTGTATCCTCCCTTGTGGAAAAGAGTCAGTGCTCCTATTTCCTCTGGGTCTGGCCTTGGATGAGCAGGCCTGCACACTACCGAGGGTGCCCCTTCCTTACAGAGGCGTAGGCTCTTGATGGGCAAATTGGGCCTACCAGTGATTCTCTTCCATGGCATCCTGGCTGTTCCCTGAGTGAGCTGAGGTCAATGAGTAGATCTAAGGGGGCCAAGGCACGGTTCCCTATCCATCTCAATACCAGCCACACTCGCCAGGTTATCCTGCACTATCTGGGCTCCTTCTGGTGTTTGCACTGGCCTTCCCTCACAATGATCCGCTGTGCCAGTAGGGCGATGTAATCACGAAGACCGGTCCTGGGTTTCCCCATTGGATGTTCATCTATGGTAAGAGGAGTTGCGTGCCAGTTCCCCTTCCCTCTTGACCTCACCGTTGCTCCCAGTGCTTGGGAAACCTCTAACATCGCATCCACCATGGCATCACTGTCACTGATTGCCACCCACTGACACGCGCCCATTGACAGTGGGAAATTTATATCCAATTATGCCTTTCGGCTATTCCAATGTGCCCGAACCGTAGAGGCAGCTGAAGTCGGGGAGAGGGCTTTGAGCACAGTGTCACAGCCAGGCACAGAGCTACCTCGAACAGCTAAGTAAGTTAAACGATTGGGAGTAAAATGGATTACAACTCACAATATAGCAGCATATAAAAGGACATGACTCCATGTCCTTTTACCTGGACGCCCAGTGCATTTATTCCCCTTATTTTGTACTACTCTCTTAGGAGCGGCTTCATGTAAGTCATTCTTGCTCCTGGGCCTAGGATTGTCTCTAGGTGGCACGTGAGGGGAGGGGCTAGACCATTATTGACTAGAGAGATCTATTCAATGAGGTTTCCAGCCTGTGTGACTCCGATGGATCTATTCAGCCACAGATTAATGCGGTTATACATTGCAGCTCTGCTTGATGTGAAGGTTGGGTTATCTTTTGTCCTTTTTGCACTTATTGCCCTCATTCTGCCATATTTTATTGCCATCTTGGATTATGCCTAGCATTATCTACTAGACCCATTGTCAAAATCCTAATAAACAGCGGTGAAAGCATGATTAATCCGTGACATATGAAGCAGAAATTACATCACATTCTGTCCAGTGGCTAACTGTATGCCAAGAACCAATCAATTATCACTCAAGACAATCTGTCTCGTCCACAAAGCAATAGAAAACAACAATTCCTAGTATTTTTTCAAACCTGTTCCTAGATTCTGTCCCAGCGGCCTGCTTACTGGCCGCTTAAACCAATCTGCGTGCCCATCTATTGGGTTTTGTGGCAGATCTTTTCAGTTCGTGAATGCCAACAAACACGGTTTCCCTTCTACGGCTCTTTACGCCTCTAAGAAAATCCATATTGTGTATATGGAAAGCATTTAAAATGTGGACATTAAAGACATCATTCCAGTGATCTGGGTTTAAGTCTAGTCAATATTTCATATAAAATGTATTGTTTGTCTTCTTCTGCTGCTGGAAAGGTTCTAGGACATTGCTGTTATTAGAACGTCGTGCCGCATTACCACAGCATTGTGAAAAGAACACGTTCCTTGGAGAATGCTGCCTAACCTGATGAAATGGGGACAGTCCCAATGACCTCATGTGCTATTTTGACACATCTGGAACACTGTGGTTTAAACACCACTGCCTCTTCTGGTGGGTTCCCCACCCCCGCCACATAACTTGAAATCCACTGTTGTCCGACCACCCCCTCCCCCATCCTAAGGGACAATCAAGAAAACTATCCTGTGGAATACGGCAAGATCCCCACAATATGCCTTGGAGAACCCAGATTTCTGTGGTCGGGTTGTGCCTCTAGACCCTATGGCATGAAGACCCCTGTCTCATCTACAAGACCCCATCCCCAATCATATACCTTAACGTACCCTGGTCTCACCTCTGCATGGCAGGCACCGGGTGCCTATTGGAATGGCGACGCTTCCGCCCTGAAGGAATGGCTGGGAGTTTGGAGGACATGGTTTCAGACTGAGGAGGGCCTCGCAAATGATGACCAGTGTGGTGGCTAGTGATAACGCGGGATTTCTGGTCTTTTGTAATCTTACCAGATCCCAGCTCAGGTCGACTGAATCGTTGGTACCTGTCATTGAGTAAAAGGCAATCCACTACTAGGTTAATCAAGAAAGAACTTACACCACTCTAAAGAACCACTTACCACTGGAAAAGGTTAAAAAGTTTAATTTAAAGCCAAAAGTATCTGGATATACAAACATCTCAGAATAAGGTTAAAAAGATATATAGGTATCAATATAAAAAGGTACTCTCTGAATGCTCTCAATCGACAAAAGGAAATTATCAAAAATATCTCAAATACCATGAGAGTTGCAAGAATCGCAACTTGAGAGTCATTTACAGAAAAGAAAAATACAGGTTAGTCTGTCCCTACACTAGACTAAGTGACATCCCTACTTAACGAGATCTTTACCTAAAAAGGTGTCAGCAGTGGTGACTTCCAAAGAAGATCACACACTTCCCTTAGTCTTTGTCTCAAAGTCGAAGTCTTTCAATTCTCTATCTGCCTACCCATCCGCTCTCTTAGGCTCCTCAGATCATCTGCTCTAACTCCACCCCGATGTGCTTTCCCTAATACAAAATCACATTTCCAATAGGAACGCCCCTTGAGACGCCTCTCACGTGGTGCAGTTTCGAGCGGCAAATTCCGTGCTGGTTCTCCTCGGGACTCTTCATTAAAGTTGACCTTACTTCCCAGGCTTCTCTCCGACCAGGCGGTACCCCCTAAAATTCCTGAAGACTCCTACAGGCCTGTGCCTGGCGCCTCTGAACAAGGGCCTATTCATTATTTCTGATTTAAGTTCCCCTTGCACCTGCAAACAGACACTCTCTCGGTAGGCCCCAAATTCCAGCATCTGCCATATCTAGAAGTCATAAAACATCTTTGAACAGACCTATCGTCCGTGCTCTGTGCGACCTCTCCTTAACGAGCTCATGCAGATCAAAGTAGCGACTTTATCTATTCAGGCCTACTAGAATTACATGAAACGGGCCTCTGCAATATGCACATTAAATTTCTTTGTTTAAACAGTATTCTAACTAACACACATTACTATAAAGTAACACATCTATTTAAAACATACTTCAATTCCATGGTTAATAATACTTTGCAGTAAAATGACATTAGATTCCAAGTCACTTAAAAGTGTAGCAGCATCTTTCGTTTCTTGTGAAATGCCATGTGGCCTACACATTTTCATGGTTTGCAGAATTACATTTCGTTCTCACTTAGCCATCTAACGTGTGACTCCAACATCATTTTAACATCTCTACAACCTCTACATTAGTTTTTCACACTTACATATGCATCTCTATTCTAATTAAACACTCATATATATATTTTCTCTATATAAGTTGACACTCCTGTATATTCCACGCTAAACTAATACTACGTGCTTGTAAATATGGTGCACTTCTAAATTTTCTGATTTGTGCTCTCTCAATCCCCCCTTTGATGACTTACAGTAGTCATCATCCTCACAACACCCTCTCTAAGGTACAAAGTATCAAACTGAAGTCGTTGCAATCTTCCCTCGTTTCATCTCCTCTAGAGCCCTCAGACTCCGGTACTGATTCTCCTGCATCGCAGCTAATCTCCTCCCCTGCTCTCGCATAGATCTTTGCAACCTGTTTGCTCTATACCATTTGTACAGTTTCACCAATCCCCACAAAGAGATTATACAAATCACTATTATGATGATAGGTTTCAATATGTACCAAATGATATTCTTTCCCAGATTGGCAAACCAACCTCCAACTTTACCCATTCCTTGACCTACCTTTTCCCACACAGTTACCTTCGTCAAATCTTCTATCTCATTGTGTATTTCAGTAATGTTTCGAATGTACTGTTCGAGAGGTTTTGAATTGTCTGGAATGTAAGTGCAACATTCCTGGACCTTCAAAGCCTTACAGACTCCGCCCTCTTTGGCCAACAAAACGTCTAGAGCAAGACGGTTTTGAAGAACCATTGCCCTTATCGATTGCATCTCTCCCTCCACCAGCATTAAAGATCTAGCAGTACTGGCGGACAACCTATCTACAACTGTTGCCAATCTTCTTATCTTAACATCATTCAGTGCTATCCCTAAAATAGGAAACATAGCACCAAACACATCTCCAACTACCTCCTCAGCGCTTACATCCCTTCTTCCTCTAGCTGATGTTTCTCTCTTTTTGGTTTCTAAGTTCTCAGCATGGTATATTTTGGGGAAGACAATTGCTAAATAACATGATCCATACCAATTATCTTGTAGTTTCACGTATGCATTTCTTCCACAGACAAAATACACATTCGGGATCACCTGCCGTTCCTTCAGGAAATCCTTAGAATAGTACTCTAATTGGAAAGCATGTTCACAATGAACTTCTCCTGCAAACACATTCTCATAATATGTTTGACTTCTGTGTATACATAGCTCTCCCCTTTTCTCCCGGTCTAAAGCTATTGGACCACTGCTACCCTTTCTTTGGTGTTCTCTTTCTTCCCGGGTCCAATCTGTTTTCCATTGTCCCGAAGCTTTTAGGATCTTTTGTCTCCTATATCGATCATCCACCTGCCCTATAAACTTTTTCTCAATTTCTGACACTTTACAAGTCAAATTATTTCTTCGAGCATGCGAAGTATCTAATGTTTTCCATGGAATTAAACATTTCTGTAACCTGTCCTCACACTTATAATAATCCCACTTATTTAGATGTTTATAATTCGGCACCTCTGGCAGTACCGAATCGAAGTTCGAAAAATAATACTCAAACCCCTCTCGTTCATAAAATATGCTCAACAACAAACTACATGAGATTCCATAGGTCAATGGAAGATGATGATATCTGATGCCTTCATCTACAGAAGCTGGCAACTGCATACAGACGTAGCAGTTCTTCGCCTCCATGACATCAATATATTCATAAAGCAATTTGGCATAAGCATTCGTTTTAAAATTCCCCTGTGACTCATCTGCATGTAATCTTTTTATTTCAGCATCTAATAAAGCGTTTTCTTTCGCTGTATTTTCCCCCTGTTTACCAATCGTAGGAGGCTTCTGTGTTGGTACACTTTTTGCTTCTTTTTCTGCTTTCACATCATTTTCATGTCCCACTATATAAGATACAGTAACTACTAAAACTATAAGAGAAATCACTACCCCTAAAAGTGTGCCTATTATGCATTTTGCCCTGCGGTTCGGGTTGCCAGCCTCCATGGTCTCAAAACAGTGTAGTTCTGGTTTTCTTTCATGGCACAAGTCTCTTTTCTTTGCTTCTCCAATCTTTCGAACCACACCTCCTGGAAACTGAAAAATCCCCTCCGCAAAAACAGTCTCTGAGTTCTGTAGCAATAGGCAACCCTAGCCCTTCTTCATCCACTAAAAGGGAAGTCCCTAATTCTTTCTTCTTCCACTCGGCGCTAGGTTATCTTTCAATCAATATTTACAAAGTTCTTTACAAAGTCTTTAATAGTCCAAAACTATGCGTGTTCCCAGAGCTTCCACCACTAGCTCAAATATTTCCATACGAAGAAGGACTCCCTCCAGTATTGGACACCTTGAACAGCAACAAGGAAATTCAACAGTCTCAAAGATCAATTTTCTTATTCCGCTCAGGAGAGGAGGATAGACGATGTTGAGTGTCAGCAGTCTTTCGACCTCCAATCCTGGTAACAGGAACTTTACTTCCATTGTGATGATTGGGTCAGTTCTGGTCAGGGTCACTTCCCTCACCCTCCCAGTTCTGCGTCCCGCTGAGGACATCTGTAGAGAGGTAGGTCCACTCAGGAGTAGCGTATCTTCTGCAAGGCACTCGCACCCTCCTTGATATTCTCGGACCTCCCTGCTCTTGTCCTTGTGCACTTTCTTCTGGATCTGAATCTTCGGATATAGGAGCAAGAGTTTCCTCTCGAGCTGGCTTCAAGCTTGGCCTCCTTTTTCTTTCAGGCCAGGTAGCCGCTCCACGCCTTGTTCTCCTATTTCTTGTCCGGTCATTCAGTTCTTGATCACTCTGAACTTGCTCTGTCTCTGAGTTGGTTTCACAACAGCTTTCTCCCTCAGTGGCAACTTCAGTTTCACTGCCGTCCTGTTTTCCTTCCTCTTCTGGATCTGTGACACTCCCAACTTCTTCAGACACCCCCACAGCTTGACTGATCCCCTCTTGTGATTCTTCCTCCACCACTGGATTTTCATCTGTGAGAGGAGCTGTTTCTTCCAGGGGTGCTGGAACTCTTCGAGTATGGGAAGCGTGGATCCAATTTGGCAGTCCTCCGCACTTCACGGCGGTGTTCGTGATTAGGACTATCTGGAAAGGCCCCTTCCAGCGCACGTCCAAGCAGTTCTTCCGGACGTGCTTCTTCACCAGCACCCAGTCCCCTGGGCACAAGTCGTGGCACTGATTTCTTGAAGCTGGAACTTCTGCAGCCTGTACCTGAAGAGACACAGAATGAATGGCGTCAGATAACCCCTTGCAGTAATCCAGGATCAGGTCATCTGTAATGTTCAATAATGCAGCTGTGGGGATAGTTGGAAGTCTCATTGCCCTCCCCATCAACACCTCATGTGGAGAGAGACCTGTCCTCCTGTCGGGTGTGCTACGCATGCTCATAAGGACCAAAGGAAGAGCATCAGGCCAACTTAGGGAAGTTGATGAACACACTTTAGCAATTCGACATTTCAACGTCCCATTTATCTGTTCCACGATACCTGAGGCCTCTGGTCGATAGCTACAATGCAATTTCTGATCAATGTTCAATGCAGAGCAAAGCATCTTCACAACTTCGCTGTTAAAATGTGTCCCTCTGTCCGATTCCAGAGAGGCAGGCACCCCGAAGCGCGGTATCAACTCTCTAAGCAACAATTTTGCTACTGTGAGTGTATCGCACCTGCGTGTAGGGTACGCTTCAACCCATCTGGAAAATATGCATACTACCACCAAAACATACCTAAGGCGGTTGACCCTTGGCATTTCAATAAAATCCAATTGCATTCTGTTGAAAGGCCCCCCAGACCTCCCAATGTGACTCAGTGTAACTGGTGTTCTTTTCCCTATGTTCAACTGCTGACAAGTGACACATCGCTTACACACTGCTTCTGCTGCAATCCTAAACTTTGGGCAATACCAAGTCTGCCTGAACACCCTCAGCATGGCATCCCTTCCCAAATGCACTGGACCATGTATCTGTCGTGCCATTGGACTCGCTAACTCCTCAGGTAACACAGCCCTTCCATCTGCTGAAATCCAAAAATCCATTTCGCTTCTCACACACCCTGCTGTTTCCCACGCCTGCTTCTCAGATTCAGGTGCATTTTCTTGCATTTGTTTCAAATCTTCCCAAGTATCGACTGTCTCTAACATCATGCTCAATTCTGTCCTTTCCTGAGCCCCACTTACTTCCACCTCCGTGAAAGAATAATCATGCTCCGCACAATAGCGGGCAACTTCATCTGCATATCTGTTTCCCTGTGACACAAAATCCGAATTTTTCGTATGAGCTACACACTTTACAACTGCTATTGCAGCTGGACCCTGTAATGCTTCTAACAACAGCCGCACAAATTCTCCATTTCTGATTGGCGAACCAGAGGAGGTCATGTAACCCCTCTGAGACCACAATTGCCCGAAATCATGAACTACACCGAAACCATATTGGCTATCAGTATAGATGGTGACTCTAATTTTGCTACCTGCTATACAGGCACGTGTCAATGCAACAATTTCTGCTACCTGAGCGGAGTGTACTCCTTCCAGGCAAGCGGCTTCCACAACTCCAGTAATGGTGCAAACAGCATAAGCTGCTCTCAACCAACCAGTATCGTCTCTTAAACATGAACCATCGACAAAGTAAATTTCATCGGGGTCGATCAATGGTTCATCTACAATATCTGGCCTGGGCTTCGTGCATCGTTCAGTCACATCAAGGCAATCGTGATCTTCACAGTCTTCGCTTTCTATGTCATTAGGAAGTGGCATCAGAGTAGCAGGATTCAAGACAGAGCACCTCTTAAGGGTCACGTTCTCCGCAGCAAGAATAACTTGCTCATAGCGCGTGAGCCTACTGTTGGTCAAGTGCTGGGTCTTGGTCCGGGTCATTAACAGTTCCACAGAATGAGGTACATACACCACTAACTGGTGTCCCATCACAATGCTTTCACAACGCTCAATGCTGACACCTGTTGCAGCAACGGATTTGAGACATCCGGGCAACGCTGCGGCTACTGGATCTAAGGTAGCCGAAAAGTATGCAACTGGTCTACGGGCATTCCCATGTACTTGCACTAAGACTGACAAAGCACAGCCCTCTCTTTCACAGCAATAGAGGGAAAAGGGCTTTTCATAATCCGGCATCCCCAGAGCCGGAGCACGACACAAGTCATCCCTCAGCTGTAGGAACGCCATCAAGCACTCATTGTCCCATGGTACCGGATCACTCACCTCCTTGTGCGTCAGTTTCTGTAAGGGTTTTGCTTTCAGTGAAAAGTTAGCTATCCACTGTCGGCAATAACCAACCATTCCAAGAAACATCCTAACTTCTCTCTGTGTTGTAGGCGAGTTCATCTTCATGATTGTCTCTATTCTATCTGGTGACACCTTACGCTTTCCCTTTTCTATCCGATGACCCAAGTACTGTACTTCTGTCAGACAGTACTGCAATTTACTCGGAGATACCTTGTGTCCATTTTCAGCTAAATGGTTCAGCAAGGCGATGGTGTCTTCCTTGCAAGCCTCTTCTGTTCCTGACGCAACAAGTAGGTCGTCTATGTACTGGACCAGAACCGAATTCTGGGGCAGTACCAGACCTTCAAGATTCTTTTTCAATAATTGATTAAAGATTGATGGGCTATCTGTGAACCCTTGTGGGATTCTACACCATGTTAAGACGCGATTCTCCATTTTAAACGCGAAAAGATACTGGCTCTCTTCGTCTAATGGGATTGAAAAGAAAGCCTGCCAAAGATCTATCACTGTGAACAACTCAGCTTGGAATGGTATCTGAAACAGTATTACTGATGGATTCGGTACCACTGGACAACATGAAACAACAATGTTATTAATTTTTCGTAGGTCCTGTACTATCCTAAATTTCCCACTAGGTTTCTGCAAACCCATAATCGGGGAGTTGCATGGACTTCCCACGATTTCCTTCAGTATTCCCTGTTTAATCATAGAGTCGATCACGGGTTTTATTCCTGCAATCGTCTCTTGAGACAGCTTGTATTGTGGCGTTCTTGGATAATCGACATTCGGTTTCACTATGATCTTCACTGGCTCTACCCCTTTGACTAATCCTATCTCTTCTCCTGTAAAATCCCATACTTCTGATGATACGCCTCGCGTAAGTCCCAAGGGAGATCCTCCACAGTTAGAGTAGGATACAGTTCTATGCATGTTCTGGAGTTCACAATTTTGAAGGTAGGATCATCATCTGTCGTTTCTACCTCTACTCCCTGAGGCGTGCAGTATATGGTACAATTTAGTTTGCACAATAAGTCCCTTCCTAACAAACACACAGGGCTTGAATCGCATACTACAAACTGATGTTCATTCATGTAATTTCCGATTTTTACTGACACTGGTTCCGTCAAAGGGCTAGTCATTCTCTTGTTTGCGACTCCTACCACCTGAATTGTTTCCCCCGACATTGGTAGATCCGGAACCACTGCTAATCTCAAAGTTGATCGAGTAGCTCCAGTATCCACCAAGAATGTCATAGGACACCCTGCCACTTCAGCCTCAACAAACGGTCCTCTTTGATCCACTTCCAGAACTGCCCCGAGGGTACAGTCCTCTTCTTTGCTTACACGTTGGCCAGTCAATGGATCAATGTAATAACCTTTTTCCTCATCTATGAAAAGAGGCATTTGTCTAAAAACCTTTCCCCCGGTCGAAATCTTTGGTGGCTGCGGAAACTGAGCTCGTGGAGCCGAAGTCCCCCCTTTGGCCACCTTGATTCTCGGCACTGGTACCCCTTGAACTGGAACCTCTGGAACCTCTTCCTCTACCTCTAATTCTCCATTCTCAGGGTTATAGGGACACTCGCGTCTCCAATGCCCCACCTGATGACACTGGTGGCACTTTGTCGTTCTTTTCAATGTAGCAATGTCAATTCTAGGTCCCGCTTTTTCCTCACTGTCTTTATTTTGATTGCTTGATTTCCGTCTCATTGTCCCTGTACCCTGCTGCTGCTGTCCACCCTTTCCAGCTGACTGCATCTGCACCACCATCAGCTTCTCTTTTAGCTTCTTTGCTTTAGAATCTATTTCATCGCTGCAGTACCTGGCATACCTCAAAATCTCATCTAAGGGTCTGTTTTGCCAACAAATCAAATGTTGCTGAATCATCAAACAAATATCAGGTCTCAACCCCAATACAAACTTTGACACAAACTGTCCTATATCCTTGGGATCCATTACATCGAGTCCACTGTATTGTTTGAATGTTTTCAGCAATCTCTCATAAAACTCATGAACTGTCTCCTTGGGTTCCTGTCTTGTTCGGTCTATTTTGACCCAATCTATGTCTTGTGGTGGGACCTTTTCCTTCAACCAAGTTATTACTCTTTCATATTTCAACATTACAATTTCAGACGGTCCATTTGTGGCAGCATTCCTTTCTGGTTCTACCGTTGGCCACTCGACGCTAGTCTTGCATGCTGTCCACAAATCTCCTGGCACCACAATGTCAAACAAGGTGTTTAAATCAATCCACAATACCTTCGATATTTTCACGAACCTTTCTACCTGCTTATACCACTCAACCGGATTGTCCCTTAACTTCGGAAAGGAGTTGGTAAATGCAGCCAAATCTCCTCTACTCCAGGGCACATGTACATAGTTCCCATTCGATATTTCCCTCAAAGGAAATGCCTCCATCTGCATTACCCTTCCCTCCGGAGACATCACACTCGTGCTCCTCCTGACAGTACCCCGTTTGGACCACCTCTCTTCCCACTTGTCCAGATCTCTCCACACTCTTATTCCTGCTATCAGTTCCCTTATGTGTGTCTTTAACCCTGTAGTTCTCTTCTCATCTAAGTCTTGATCTGAATACTGCAACCTATGGTTACTCTGTAATGTCCTCGTTCTGGACAAGTCTACCATATACTTGTCTGCCAGTCCAGACAGTTTCTCATGAGTTGCTCTTGCCTTTCGGGTAACATCTTTTGCTATAAACAGTAACTCATCTTGTTCATACAGGTCAACCCTTTCTAAAGGCAACGTCCCATCTATTATCTCATCCAGGTCGGATTTTAAGCTAGTGACATCGAGTCTTTTGGCCTTTACTGCAGCTCTCAGTATGCTAATTCTAGGGGGTCCATTCACATCTCTCCCATCCCAGCTCCGAGTCCTACGTCTAGGCTCAGGCGAGTTATGGGGCGTCCTCCTTTTAAGAAATAAGTATGTATTCTTGAAAACAAAGGTTGTAGGCTGAGTTAGCTCTGGTCTACATTTCAGTGGACGTCACACTTATAGACACTAGTGTCCCATTTATGTTAAAATACTGAACCGCTATTTTACTATGTCCAACGGTATATCCATTGTGATAAACACACCACGTATGCTTAACATTCTACATTCAACTCCTTAGCTTGCCTGGAGTTGCGCTCACAATACATCACCTATACTTAAACATTCTACATACGACTCCCTAGCTTATCTGAGATTTTGCTCACAACACTCTGACACAGTTAACTCAGGTGACCTGCCAATACAGGCAGTTGCAATTCAACTGCTATGTTTTAAATTTAAAATTTTAAATTACAATGCTTCAAATGAAGGGAGCCATATAGAGATAGGGGCGCAAATATATCACAATTTGTATGGAAATACATCTCCTCGGTTCCACAAAGCATTCTTTGTCTCCATACTGACATCAAGGATAGCGCATTACACTTTGCTATCTCTTCAGTCATCATGTGATCACTTCTCTCCCATACGGACAGGGTTGTAAAATTTCTCTCCTTTTATAATCCAAAAAACCCCTGGTTTTTCTTCGGGAGCACAATTGTCTACGCCCTCATAGTAAACCGAACCCTGTTTGTGTTTACTAAATGCCACGCTCCCTAAACACTGGCCGCCTTCTGACCACGCCTCCACCCAGGCACCAGAACGCGACCAGGCTCGTTTTAGGCTGAGCTTAATGCAGACTCAGGAAACGGCGCGTCATTAGACGGCGCCCACAATCATGCCTGCTGGTTCACCTGTACATCTAAACACTGGCCGCCTTCTGACCACGCCCCCACCCAGGCACCAGAACGCGACCAGGCTTGTTTTAGGCTGAGCTGGATGCAGACTCAGGAAACGGCGCGTCATTTGACGGCGCCCACAATCATGCCTGCTGGTTCACCTGTACATCATCATCCCTTGATGACCCACACTATATAAATTACGAACCCGGGACTACACATTGTCGCCGGAGAGGAATCGAGAGCGGTACGACATAGGTGATCCGACGGGGAATCAACCCACATGCAGTAAGTCTCGATCGTAACGCCCAGATGCAACTATCATTGACACTGTGATCGTGTCTATACACGGATTACAGTTTGAATACTTGTGTTCGCTCCTCTTTTTCAGCGTGTGCAACCACGGGGAACCCCCAGACCCTCACCTCCCATGGAGCAAGTAGCTCCTACCTATTGGGTAAGAATATTAAAATGCCAGTATGGCTTGATTTCAAGTCCTTTCCTGTAAATAGTAGAAATTAAACTCTCTTATGGAGTTGAGTTTCTCACACATTCACCAAGTATGTTTGAATTTACTTTACACATATTTCGAATTATCTTCTTTTTGTATTTCTACAGGTCATTGGACCTCTAGAGTGGACAAGCACTATAGGTCATATCCACAGAGTGGCACTACCTATACAGTAGGGTAAGACTGGAGCCCCTTATTTGGTCCTGACGAAAGCCCTGTACCTTTGGGACACTATGGCTGAAACATGTTGACCTCTTGTCTTTTGGAAAATCACATGGCGGTGACTGAATGATTGTTTTCTTATTCACCGCACCTTTGGTTTTAAATTCCACAGGGTTCCCTTACTAAATAAAGTTTCATGGGGGAATTCTTGATGGCCTTTTAATTCACTATCCCCTTAGGGCCCCCACTCACTTTAGAAAGTGCATCCCTGTCTCCAGGTGTATGCCCGTCCTCCACCAAACGGGGTTTCTGGAGGGCGAGGACTGGCAGATGATGAAGCATGACACCAGGCGGTGTGTGATGCCAGTCCATCACTTTTTGTGAGATGCCCCAGTACTGCTGGACAATCCACATTTACTTGGTAATTATTTGTCTAGAAGTGGTCTATTTTTGTGATAATTAGTCCTCCCTTGTTCCCACCTCTCCAGGTCCCATGCAGTTCCATCCTCTCTGGGTGTATGGTGAAACACTTTCCCATTTCTCGTAATCCCACCAGTCCCATCCTGCATGATTTCCCTAGATGCATGGTATGACATTCCATTACTCCCCCTTTCTTCACAATTGGTCTGTCACCTCTGATCACCCGATGTATGGCAAGATCTTTCATTGTTCCCCCTATTCCAGTGTTGCACATTCTCCCCTGGCGCGTGATGAGTGCACCTAAACCTATCTCTGTATGCTAGTACCATTTGGTCTCCACCCTTTTCAAAGAGCCGAGACATCTCTTCACACTCCATGCTTCTACCATCTCGCTCCTGCTGGTCCCTCCCATCATTAGGACGTATTACTCCTCTGTTCTCTGGCCTGTTACCATCCCCCTCCTGACTACTTGCACTAGCCCCGCAGTGAGACAATGTTCCGTTGCCTCGGCTTCCCCATTCTGCTTCTGTTCTTGGCCTGCTGGTTGGTGCTTCCGTGGACCCCTCCCATTCTCTCAAATCGGCCCTCAACTCCTTAAAGGATTTCGGCCGTGGTCCCCTCAGGTCCATCGGTCCTCTCTGACCCCCCTGTTCTGCTGCGGGACACACTGCTGGATCAGATGGGGTGCTCCACGTCACTGGTCCTGGCAATTGTCTCCAGGCATTTGTCGTGTTATTTCTCCTTTCCATTTCTGCTCTCTCTCTATCTAACCTCATCTGTTCTTCCTCTCTGTCTCTCTCGGGGTTGTAAATCGATACTATAGGACCTATGGTAACGGGTACTTGTAGAGCGTCTGGCAACCCACAGGACTCAACTCTCTCTGTTTCCGGTACCTTCTGCACCACAAACCTTCCGACTACTGTCGGTACTGTACTAGGCTGAGGTGTCTCCTCTCTTTTGGGCGGTGTCCACTCTGATATAGGGAGTGGTACATATCCCTCTACGGCAGGCCCATCATCCCTTGCGAGTCCCCTATCCTCCATTCTCCCAACGTTCGGAGGCGGTCTATCTATTAGCAACCTATTTATCAAGTTGTCCTCCGACTCGCTCTCCTCATCCTCTTCCATGAGCCTCTGTTCTCCTGTCACCTCTCTCACTGGGTATAACTTATCCACCTCAATAGCCTGTACCCTCCATCTCTTGGCGTCCGCATCCCATTTGGCATCTCGCACTGCCCTTACTGATCGCTTCAACCTGTCTTGGCGCCTGTTCATATTTCTGTCGTGTGCCGCCCTAAGCCACGCATTAAGGGCCTCAAACTGGGTTGGTCTAGGCGGAGGATTCAATGAGGACATAATTGATTTCAGCCGATGTAACGCCCCTAACTTGAACGTTCCATACTTAGGAAACGTCAGTTCTTCATTCCCTTCCGAAATCTTATTCCATTCACTAATCCATAGTATCGTATGCAAGCCAACATTCGCTGCCATATAGTAAGCTGGTGTACCCTCTGGCGGTGCTTCTTCCCCGTAATAAGAGTTCCTTCTTTTTCTCTTAAAAATCTCTCTCAAACATTTAAACTGGACTGGACTACGGCAACGCCCTCTACGCCGGTACCACCGCCAAGCTCCAGAAGAGACTCCAGCGGATCCAGAACGCCTCAGCCAGACTCATCCTCGACATCCCACGAACCAGTCACATCTCCGGACATCTGAAAGACCTTCACTGGCTCCCCGTCAACAAAAGAATCACCTTCCGCCTCCTCACCCACGCACACAAAGCCCTACACGACCAAGGCCCGAGCTACCTCAACAGCCGAGTCAACTTCTACGCTCCCAAACGCCACCTCCGATCAGCCAACCACGCCCTCGCCGCCGTCCCCCGCATCCGAAGAGCGACTACAGGAGGAAGGTCCTTCTCCTACCTGGCCGCCAAGACCTGGAACTCCCTCCCGACCGACCTGCGCCTGACCCAAGACCACCTCTCCTTCAGGAAGAAGCTGAAGACCTGGCTGTTCGAGCAGTAGCGGCACCGCCCCCCCCCCCCAGCGCCTTGAGACCCTACGGGTATGTAGCGCGCTTTATAAGTGTCAATGATTGATTGATTGATTAAAACACTTCATGTTCAAAACCTACAATATTTCTATTTTCTCCGCGTTTGTTTACTTCCCGATGACAATCCACCAATCTCAGCTCGGTTCTCGCTAACTGGCCTATCAGAACGCGACTTTTCACTGACGTCACACCAACCGCCCAATCCCGTCGCGGCTCTTGCCGACGTCACACCAACCGTCCTTTCACGTCGCGGCTTCTCACTAACCGCCCTATCTCAGCGCGACTCTCGCTGACGTCACTCGTCCCCCTTCGCAGCGGTACCCCTCCTTTCTCAGCTCGTCTCCGTGTTTATGCATGCGTCCCATTCATACTCCGAAAAATGATTACTTCCGTCCAAGCGATCACTTTTCTTTTGACTGTACGCCCACGTCAATCTGTAACTGTCACCTTAACTGGCGAAATGTCTTTCCGTTTACGTCCAGACAATCGCCTTCTCTGATAGGTTACTTACACACAGTAACTTTCGACCAGCGTCCGTTACTCACACACTCACTCTTACACTCCCCCTATCTCGGTCCTGCGGCGGTCAATGGTACCTCATGACCCCCTTACTCTGGTCGACAATTACTCTGGATGTTCGATACACCCGAACCACTTAAGCTCTCCCCCGAACTTAAGATTTTACCAGGTTGCGCGCGCTCACAACCTTCTCACAATCACACTACAGGCATTCAACTCCGCATGACATTACAATACAAATACAACACAAAACACCGCAATCTGTCCACGCATGACCCTTGTTATACTCACTCTCGTCCGATACTGCTGCTTTTCTCTCTCCGTCAGCGCCTTCTTCGGCAGGCCACCTCTCGAACTCTAGGGACCTTGGGGTAAACTAACCTAGTCTAGATTACCTTCCTCAAGAAGATAACCATCCTCACTCTGCTACCAACTGATAACGCTGGATTTCTGGTCTTTTGTAATCTTACCAGATCCCAGCTCAGGTCGACTGAATCGTTGGTACCTGTCATTGAGTAAAAGGCAATCCACTACTAGGTTAATCAAGAAAGAACTTACACCACTCTAAAGAACCACTTACCACTGGAAAAGGTTAAAAAGTTTAATTTAAAGCCAAAAGTATCTGGAGATACAAACATCTCAGAATAAGGTTCAAAAGATATACAGGTATCAATATAAAAAGGTACTCTCTGAATGCTCTCAATCGACAAAAGGAAATTATCAAAAATATCTCAAATACCATGAGAGTTGCAAGAATCGCTGTGAGTTGCAACTTGAGAGTCATTTACAGAAAAGAAAAATACAGGTTAGTCTGTCCCTACACTAGACTAAGTGACATCCCTACTTAACGAGATCTTTACCTAAAAAGGTGTCAGCAGTGGTGACTTCCAAAGAAGATCACACACTTCCCTTAGTCTTTGTCTCAAAGTCGAAGTCTTTCAATTCTCTATCTGCCTACCCATCCGCTCTCTTAGGCTCCTCAGATCATCTGCTCTACCTCCACCCCGGGGTGCTTTCCCTAATACAAAATCACATTTCCAATAGGAACGCCCCTTGAGACGCCTCTCACGTGGTGCAGTTTCGAGCGGCAAATTCCGTGCTGGTGCTCCTCGGGACTCTTCATTAAAGTTGACCTTGCTTCCCAGGCTTCTCTCCGACCAGGCGGTACCCCCTAAAATTCCTGAAGACTCCTACAGGCCTGTGCCTGGCGCCTCTGAACAAGGGCCTATTCATTATTTCTGATTTAAGTTCCCCTTGCACCTGCAAACAGACACTCTCTCGGTAGGCCTCAAATTCCAGCATCTGCCATATCTAGAAGTCATAAAACATCTTTGAACAGACCTATCGTCCGTGCTCTGTGCGACCTCTCCTTAACGAGCTCATGCAGATCAAAGTAGCGACTTTATCTATTCAGGCCTACTAGAATTACATGAAACGGGCCTCTGCAATATGCACATTAAATTTCTTTGTTTAAACAGTATTCTAACTAACACACATTACTATAAAGTAACACATCTATTTAAAACATACTTCAATTCCTTGGTTAATAATACTTTGCAGTAAAATGACATTAGAATCCAAGTCACTTAAAAGTGTAGCAGCATCTTTCGTTTCTTGTGAAATGCCATGTGGCCTACACATTTTCATGGTTTGCAGAATTACATTTCGTTCTCACTTAGCCATCTAACGTGTGACTCCAACATCATTTTAACATCTCTACAACCTCTACATTCGTTTTTCACACTTACATATGCATCTCTATTCTAATTAAACACTCATATATATATTTTCTCTATATAAGTTGACACTCCTGTATATTCCACGCTAAACTAATACTACGTGCTTGTAAATATGGTGCACTTCTAAATTTTCAGATTTGTGCTCTCTCACTAGCTAGGATGGCAACCGAGCCCTGGACAGATTTAACAATTTGCCTCGCTTGGTTCTATATGTCACTATCACTAACCATCGGCGGTGAGATGGAGGGCGGCTCGGTGACCTCTGTCTTTCATGGATGGTACGTCTGTCTGCAAAGGGAAGGGAGCTCCTGTCTTGGCTAAGCAGACGTGCTCTGCTGCTGGCTGGTGCAGCACGTGTCTGACAGCGCCTGCTGCGGTTCCCTCTTCCTCTCAGGGCTGCACAGCACAAGAGAGGAACAAAGCGGAGCAATTAGCCTGCTGAGCCACCGGGTTGGCATCCTTGTACTTAATTACATTTCACTTCAGTCGCGGCATGTCTGCTCCTGCAGGAGAGCCAGCGGCGGACTTCCATCTGCCTGCTTACCCAATGGACGCGCTCCCTGAATGCTACCGCGAGCTGCGCGTTCCATGCGCGCGCCTGCGCAGGCGCTGTCACCTGCCCAGCACAACTAACTGGTGTTGTATTTTTGTGAGTCCAAGTAATACAAATCCCACCTTCACGTGCACAATCATGAATGCACAAGGCAAAGGTAGTGTGAGGTGTGTACTAATTCAGAAAATATTATTCGTAAAAGAAGACCAGATTTAACATTGGTAGAGCTACAGAAGCAAGAATGGCGGCTGGAGTACAGCAGTGAGCCAGCCTTCAATATAGCACCAACCTTGTTACTTTAATTTCCCTATGCAGCGCTTTGGTAAACAGGTATTGAAGACACCTACAGGAATACCATAGAAGAATCTGTTGCCCGACTGTGTGCAGGACCATGAGCGCGCTCCCAGAGTAGTTCCGGAGGAGCTCCAGTGATTCCAAGTTTAGAAATCCAAGGCTTGTTTGAACGCAGCAATTTCCAAATGCTTTCTGAAGTTGTGCTTGTTGGGCTGTGCTCTCAAGAAAGGACCTTGGTATTTCAGAGCAAGGGATGAGCTGAGCAGAAGACCACACCTCCTTCTGAGAGGTGAGGCTTCATTTAAGGTTTCTGGTTGTGGTGTATGTAGTTTGTTGCCAGGCTTTGTGAGGATCCTGACGCTCCAAATGGTCTTATGCAAGTCTGATACTATTTTGACATTAAACAAGCATTCATTGATAAACCAGTGTAAACATTTAGGGAGTGTGGTGTGATCTTGTTAATTTACTGAGAGGTCCAGCGGGACCCTACATTTTACTATCAGCTTTGAGTATTGTTTTGGTATTACCTTATCTTCCGGTTTATAGGGGCAATGGAGTCCAGGCTGAGATGACCCTGAAACTCTTACCTAATCCCACATCCATCCTAATGGTTGCATATTGTACATAGACAGAGGGGTCCAGGAGTATTGTTGCCTTGCCGGGTATTTTGAAGGTAATGTCTAATGTGCCCGGATGTGATCTCACTTCCTATGTAGAGTTTGAAAACTGAACAGCGAACCTTTGTTTTACCTGGTGTGCTCGGTTGCTTTTTCCTCCAGCATTAGTGTCAGAAGCCAGGCCTTCCCCTTATTGAAGGTTATTGAAGGATGGACACTCCCATGTAACCAGTCTTGAGAAGGGGTTAGAATCTAGATCAGAGCCACTTCTCTCTCTCTCTCTCTCTCTCTATATATATATATATTTATATATATATATATGTCAGAAGAGGTTCCCACGTTCGTAGTTCAGGAAACACAAAAGACTCGCACTCCAGGGTCCGTGTAAATGTCGTTTATTGGCGACGCGTTTCGACCAAGCAGTCTTCTTCGATAGCCAACCAAACAAACAATACAATCACCAATTTAAAGTGCACCAGGGGATTAGTGAACATAGACATAGGACCACATCCCAACGTTTGGACTACAGGGCCTGTGTGGACTACAAAAAATGTAGAAGAAAGACTCATTGATGTAACCATTACATGATATCGTTTCTAGATATATATATGTATATATATATCTATATATATATATATATATATATAGATATATAGATATAGATATATATCTATATACACGAGAATCCATGTTCTTACAGTATTTGAGAGGGGGTGCAATTTAGGTGTAGATTCTAACCGGAGCAATAGGTATTTTACCATGACACTGGGCATCTACAGAAGAGCTATTATGCATTCTGTGATTTTGACATTATTTTAGAAAGGTATTAATGCCTGTTAAAACAAGGATTTTATATATTTAGATATATAATCTTTTATGTCATTTTATACAACTGATTTTAGCTCTGTCTGCTCAGCACATTTTTAAAGGGATAATCTGTTTTATTGCACCCAATATAATGTGTAGATGTTTTTAAATATTTATGGAATCATGAATATTTATATTATGCTCTTTTTGCACATATTTATAGTATTTCAATTTATTAATCAATTTCCCGTATGCTATAAGGTAACTGGATCTCAATGACCATGTGAAATGTAGCGTCTATTTCTATGATGCTCCTCACGTGAGACTTTTGCACTGTCAATTTGAATAAGGAAAAAAATGACTCCGAAACGTGTCATGTGATCAAGGCCTCGGTGGAGGCTCAAATGCGTAATGGCGGAGGTGTGGGCTTTTCTGGATTAAAACTGCTTTGCACAGAATTTGGGTCTGCTTTCTCGTCCTTTGGATGGCTGGTGTGGCGTGAAGCATTGTAGATATACATACATATATTGATTCTAAACATTCCTGAACCTCCTGCAGCGGCGAAAAGGAATTATTTCTCTCTTCTGACTGCCATGACGCGTTTCGACCGTTTTATAAATACACCTTGGAATTGTAGTCAGCAAGGAGGGTACTCTGGAAGTGAAACGGAGAGCATGACTTGTATGTTCTCTCTTTCTATGGTGAGCGGGATTGATGGTGAAGGGGGAAACCTGGTTGCCTGGAAGTGTGAAACAAACTTAAGCTGGGAGGGGAGGCTAAGGAGGGGTAAAGCACCAGAAGTCAAATGAAATCCTGGCCTGTGTTTTCTCTCTTTCTCAGAAGGGATGCTGTATACGGGAACTCAAAAAAACAGATGGAAAATGGTGTTTAAAGAACAGGAATAGTGTGCTGTGAAACCCTTAAAGAAAAGGGGAAAAATACAGTTAACACGTAGGGTATGGAGTAATAATCCTGAGCTGAACAAGAGAAAAGACTGAAGAACTCCAGGTTATGAGGCAATAATCATGGGAAAAATATATGTTTGTTAATAATTAATACTCGTGTTCGTATAATCATATCCTCTCCCGAGTTTCATTAGAAGATTCACACACTGGCTGTGGCTTTTGGTATAATCATTTATTAAATCATCACTCCTTTTTAGGTCTCGCCTGTCGATGCGCATGCGCATCGAGCTTGCGAGCCTATTGCGGCTCAAACAACGTTTAACTACGAAGCAAGGAATCGTGGCGATTCCTTGCAGTGCCCGTGACTTTTAAGCTCAATGCGCATGTGCATTGAGCTTAAAAGCGCGTGCACAGCCGCCCGCATTCCTCCGACACCTTTGAAGTGAAGCTTAGCTTCACTTCAAAGGTCCGGCTTCTTCACACCCACATGCCGCTCTCGCTCTCCCCGCTCCGCTCCGCCCCCTCCCCTGCCCGGCCCGGCTTCTTCACACCCACATGCCGCTCTCGCTCTCCCCGCTCCGCCCCCTCCCCTGCCCGGCCCGGCTTCTTTACACCCACATGCCGCTCTCGCTCTCCCCGCTCCGCCCCCTCCCCTGCCCGCCGTGTGACCTCGGCTTACACTCACCCCTCCTTTCTCCCCTTTAGGCTGCTTTCGGATGCTTTGTTCGCAGCTTGTCATTTACTTTTGCATTGTGGGCGTATTATGATTCCTCATCAACATTCACTTGGATGAGTCAGAACATATTGGCCCTCAATATGGTAAACTTGAGCAATTATTGATTTAGCTGATCCAGTCCTTTTTCTGTTTGATTGTTTAACAGCACCACACCCATAATCTTTACTGTCCTAAATAGTCAGAAATCGTCAAGTAGAAGTGGGAGAAGGTCTGGTCTCAGTGGCGCAAATACAGAGGGAGTTGAGGTGCCTAAAAGTGTGTATTAAATGTATGGATGTATAATCGATCTTGCCTGTTTCATATACATCTAAAGTTGCCGCTCTGGCCATAAACTCTTGTAGCCGACCCTAGGGTCGCTCTTGGGGGTCGATGAATGTACTTGACATCCAACAAATGTTACACAAATTGACAACTGTATTGCATGCATGATTAACAATGAAAAGTATGTATTCAACTTGAGCTTGTTTTAATAAAAAAGATTTTGGGATTAAAGATCTTGCCCTAGCTTCTTGTATGCATGGTGGGGAAAGCTGTGATGAGTCCGGGGAACTAATGTGCATACTGGACCATGCAGTTTTGTTTTCCACCTTTAAAATGATTCTAATGTTTTAGGAGAGGACGCTTTGCAGTCTGGGACTAGTAGTTTCAGGTTTTACCATTACAAATAAGGCCATATACATCTCGCTAGGCAATCTCCTGTTCTTAAAGCATGGTGATGGTGCCATTGCACAGTTAAAAGTACTAAATAACAATAGCACGTTGCAGGGCTCCACTTAGTAGTTATTGAGCCGACTTCACTATTGGGGGTAACTGAATAACGAGAGAAAGCTGGGCGGATTTAAGCATCGTAGTTCATCCAGTCACAGACAGATGACCCGCGTCGTATATAACCGCCTCAGCCCGCCTTAACTATATTTTGTTTCAAACTGTAATTTATATTCTAGACCGGCCTGACTTGTAGGTCCTGATTAATGTAAAACCTGAAACTACATGTCCCACAATGCTTGTGCGTTGCTGAGACTAGAAGGCAGTGTCACATGGATGCATTTGGGCAAATCCTAGTAATTCCGTCGTTAATCTGCTTCAGCGCCACGATCCGGAAATAATGCGCTGCATTAATACAAATGCAGTGAGCAGTGTTAGCTTTTCTCGGCTCCTTTCCCCTCCCCCAGGTGCATATCCCACATTCCTGCAAAACAAAAGTTGCTATAGTTTCTAAAATCAACAGGCACCCTAAGTGTGTGTTCCCGTGCGTCCATGTAAATGTGTGATGGTATTGTAAATATGCAAAATATAGCTTTAGCAAATTATTACCTGCTTTATGTTCCTATTTAGAACAAAAATTCCTTTTTTATGTGAAAATAAATTCAGTTTTAGCAAACTAAAAGTGTTTGGAAGGTTAGTCTTGGTGTTTATGTATTCAAGGCTTTACAGCGACTCACTGGCACACGGCGCTGCTTGCAGTTAAGTTACTCTCCCGTATATCTTCCCCAAACACCTACCGCCCCTCACGGCTTGTTATTTAAGAGTAAGATTGTTCGTAATTGTGCCACTACACCCATTTTGTGAAAAAAAAACTCACTCCCTTACATAAAGAACAAAATGCTGCGCTGCAGGAAATAACTGATTACACTGATTACACGCCCAAAAGGACATTAAGCTGTCAACAGATATACAATCCAGAGCGAAACATAATACGAAAATAAACCGCAAAGCAAAATACGGGCTTTCCTACTCCGCTTACCCAGGCTCTTCCTAGGTGGCTTCCCCCTTTCATTTCACTGCGTTTCCATAGGCCTTTTTCAAATTTTTTCCTCTGGCTGTTTTCTCTCCCATCCCCCCCACTTTCTGTCGCTCCACACCCGTTTCCAAATATAATGTCCTGCTCCAACTGCTAATCCAGGAGGTGCCTGCCCCCCCGCAGCTCTCCAGTTTGCGCTTCAAGTCTGGGATCCAGTGTAGATCGATTCATAGAGCAGGACAGCCAGGGAAGTAATGCTGCCAGCAGCTACTTTTACCTACCTCACTTGGCCCTGCTGCCTCCTACCTATCTGCTCTACGTTCTATCTCAGGGGTCAACAGTGGACACTGCCAACACTCTAACAGCTGCCATTAATACATAAACAGTGAACAGTACCATCACAGCACTAACTAGGAGTGGCGTGCTACTGTAACCGCACAGCTGTGTCTACCGCAGTGATAACACACTAATAATGGGCACTAACAACACTACACGTTCACTGACAGCTGCCATTCCATATTGGGCGCAAGTATCCGCTTGCTTACTGTAATATGTTCTCTTAGCCTGGCATATTTCTTTGTGACCCGAGCTGGGTTGCTGCAGGTTGGCGTCTGCACTTTCCCCCAAATAGTTCCCATATGTACAATTAATAACACTCACCCTCACTCACCCTCAAACCCTCACCCACACTCACCCTCACCCTCACTCACCCTCACTCACCCTCACTCACCCTCAACCCCTCACCCTCAACCCCTCACCCTCACTCACCCTCAACCCCTCACCCTCACTCACCCTCACTCACCCACCCTCACCCACCCTCACCCTCACTCACCCTCACCCTCACTCACCCTCAACCCCTCACCCTCACTCACCCTCAACCCCTCACCCTCACTCACCCTCAACCCCTCACCCTCACTCACAACACATATTGTGTTACAATAGGTGTCACATTTGCGAAAGATAAAACTATCTAGAGATGTAGCATAACGACCAGAGCTGCCATATAAGTCACATAAATACAAAACATGTTGCATTCCAAATGCTATAGGTGTCACATTCGCAAAAGTTATAACTATTGGCATTGTAAATGACAAAGCCATCAATTTAGCAATTTTTAACGACCAGAGCTGCCATATAAGTCACATAAATACAAAACATGTTGCATTCCAAATGCTATAGGTGTCACATTCGCAAAAGTTATAACTATTGGCATTGTAAATGACAAAGCCATCAATTTAGCAATTTTAACAACGAAAAAATAAATAAATTGTCATTTACAAGACCAATAACTACAACTTTTCTAATGCGAAACCTATTGCATTCCAACCCCACTCACCCACGCAACGTCACTCACACACGCAACGCCACTCTCACACGCAACGCCACTCTCACACGCAACGCCACTCTCACACGCAACGCCACTCTCACACGCCACTCATCCACGCAACGCCACTCATCCACGCAACGCCACTCATCCACGCAACGCCACTCATCCATTTGCAAAACGAAAAAAGTTAAACTCTTCTATTGCGAGACCTATTGCATTTTCAATGCTTGTTTCCTATTGCTTTGCATTCATTAGTTTGCATGGTTTATGTCTTTGTAGGTCTGGCAGCTGCCCTTATGTGCTCAACAGAAAAAGAACTGTAAGATGTACTACTGAGAGAGAGTCTTTGACTCTACCCACATGATGATCTTTCTCCCTTCTGGATTTGATTGAGCACAAGTTGTGTGCTTCCACCGAGGAAGAATGATTGTTTTGCATAAATTATGCTGAATATGGTAGGCTCTGGATGGCTATGATGACAAGCTAGTGAACAACGGTGTAGTTCTGATTGGTTCATTGAGAAATGTTCTGTCAGATGCAATAGGTGTGTTCTATTTATTATGAAAAGTTAAAACAAAGTAGGCTTAAATGAATTATAGTAAAAAGGCATATGCTAAATTCAACAGACCTGTATGGAACTGCTTGCAAAAAAACATAAGCGGCTTTACAATATGAACTCTGACAAATACAATTGGAAGGAGTTTTACATTGGGAATTACTTCCCCACATACCACAGGCACGAGGTTTACATTGTAAATCTCTGATAAACGCAATAGCAAGGGGTTAGTGTAATTGAAAGTGGTTTTCTACGCATTTAAATCTCTGGCAAATGCAATAGGAAGGAGTATTCATTTGTGAAATCTATGACAAACACCAAGGGAAGAGGATTTACATTTTGAAGTGTTAAATAAATGCATTAGGAATGACTTGTATACTGTCAACTCTCTGACAAATGCAATAAGGTGTTTAGTACATATGTCCCTTTTTAGATCAGACCAAGGTAAATGTTTGGTGTTTCCAGAAAGACAGTTAATGTTCATGGCAATATATACTTTGAGGCTGGTTCAATGGATTGATGGTTCCTTGTTAGCAAGACCACATGGCCATACTTACATTTATTTTAAAGTCAATAGGCATACTTTATTGATTTACATATATGACGACAATGGGAGTAGGTCTTTCGTTTGACATTGTGAACGATTTCACAAAGCTTGTATACTCAACCATTTTGATTATAAAATGCATCATGTTTTTGACTCAACCATTTTGATTATAAAATGCCTCATGTTTTCCAAAAAGCCCATATAGGACTAGTGCAGTTTTTAATGATTAAAATATGTGATTTACTCCCCTGTTAATCTGCAAGAACCCCATAGGAGGGGTTCCAATTGACATCTTCTAAATAATTTAATTTTGATAATTGTATTAAATGTGTATTGACAATCCCTTGGAGACTTTCACTGGTTTCTTTTCGAGATCATTGTACTCTAGGTCTGACTCAGAGGTCGACAAGAGACTGTCATACTCTGAAAAACCCAAGAGTGAGGGAAAAAGCTTCTATGGTCTCATGTGCAACCTGATCCACTGTGTTCAAGCTATTCCATCTGTCCATATGGTTTGGCGCCTGAGCTAGTATAATGTTGACCTTAGCCTCGGCAGTGAGACCGGAGGTTGCTGGTCTCCAAGGTTCCGCCTATTTGTTCAGGGCTAATCAACGCCTCAACACTGGAACCAACATTAGATGTTTTCACAGTCTCAGCTGGTATAATGACACCAGTTCCACTTGGCTGGCCCAAGTATCTGTATACTTTTGGGGGATTTAGTAGTCCCTTGCCATCACTGAGCACAGGTTCCCCCATGGCATTCATAGGTAGCCCGTTGACATGAACCTCAATTAACGGGATCTCAGCTTGCTCAGTCCCAATCCAGCCTCTGAAAGAGGGATAGCTGAAGCAGATGATGACACCTCTTTAGAGGAAAAAATCAGCAAGTTTTTTATTTTTATGGAGGGGGGATAACGGGGAGTTAATGTGGTCACCATTATTCAAAGATGATTAGTACAATATATTAATTTGAGACTTTACCTGCAATAATTCCGCGGACCCTCCTTTTAAGGGCAAGCTTTACCCCCTGGATTTGCCTTGATAGTAACCTCTCCGGTGGCTGGAGCTTTCTTCATTGTGTCCAATTTAGTCATATCTTTCAGTAGTACCTCAAGTGAATTGGGCTCGCTAAAAGCCCCAAGCAGTTTATCCACCTTGGTTATTTTAGTAGATGTTTGTCTGGTTGGTTTGGACGCCTTGCTCAACTTGGCCAAAGATCCCATTCCTGTTAGAGCACTGGCATATGAGTGTCCCCAGACTCTTCCTGCTGTACAGCCTGATTGGGTCTACACCTCTCACCTTGCTGTGTGGGCACCTCAAAGAAAGAGGGCTGTAAAGCAAGGCAGTCTGGCTCAAAACAGCCAGTCCACTATTACAGGCATGGGTGATGGCTGTGTAAAGAAACAATGTCCCTTTGAAGGACAAAGAGCTTGTTTGGGACCCTAGTGGCATTGAGTTGACCCCCACTAATGAGTTATAGATGATGGCAGGGCACCCTATAGGTTCTGGGTGTTCGAGTGCTGGTGGCATGCTATCTCACCTAGTCTGCTGCTGCCTTTTTCTTCTATAAAGAAATACCTGTGTTTGAACTGAGGTGGGTACTGCTGCTGAAGGGGACGGGGTGACAGAAGCTGAGATACCCCCATCACTCCTTGCTATTTCTGAACTACTGCAACTACACAGGGAAGTGTATAAGAAAGAGTCTGCGGTTATTAAAACCTCGCATCTTAAGTCTCAGGTTATATTTCGTGATGTCCAAAAATATGTTTAGTCTTCATGCCAAGCTTAATGCCATTGAGACTCAATCCGCAAGCTTACAGGCATCAATGAAAACTAAGCAACTGCGGTGGGCAAACACAAAGTCAAACTGTTTAAAATTGTCCATAAAATGAAAGATATGGAGAACTGTATGTGACAAAATAACCTTAGCCTTCTTGGTATACCAGAGGAGAATAAGGGTGATGACCCAATATCATACGTGGTGCAGTTATTTTAGCAGTCATTCCCCCTGAGTGAATGGAATACTGACTGCCAGATACAATGTGCTTATGAATTCTCCTTTTGAAAACTTAACAAGAAACGAACACTGCAGTTTACCTGCACTATTTTGATTTATGTGGGGAAATACATGTTGCGACAGCACGTCTTCCAGCTTGCTCGAACTGCAATACGATCAAGGCAATCAGAGTGGAGATTTTGTTCGGTCTTATGAAGGACAAATATGTTTTTTTCAGTACCCTGAGAGAACACAGCTACTTCTTATTCAATGGGGTGACACTAAAATCGAATCCTTAGTTCTGTCTTAAAATTCGTTCCTGCCACCAATATTTATGGTGTGTAGTGTCTCAATTCTAGCAGGACAAATGGGGTGGCTATCACACTTTATTGAGAGTCATGTGGATTATATGGGTTTTCTTTCTTTCTTCTGTCCAGTTACAAAAAATGTATTAATCTGCCCTACTCTTTCAATCATCTTAGCTTTCTCTGCTATCTGGATGCCATGCTTAATTGTAGCGTGTGTGGAAGGTTTTCGAGAGGTGGACAAGTCCTTCTCTCCTGTTGGAAAGAAGACTGGAAATGGGTCTGGCTTTGGGTAGGGAAGGTAGCGGGGTGGAAGCGTGATTGTCCTGGAAGAAAAAGAGGGTGAGCCTGGATGGGGAGAGGGCTCTGGGTTGAATAGCAGGCACAATGAATTGTTGTATTTACTTAGAAAGTTTGCACTGTGGTTTAGCGAGGGGGAAAACTGAAAAAATGGAAGGGGTCGGACATTTTTGTCTTCCTATTTGAGCTTGCCATACGTAGTCCAAAATCAAAGAATAATGGGTAGCAATTTTCTCTCTCCTAGCCAGGATACACAGATTTTATGTTGGAACATAAATGGGATGACATCACCTGCTAAGATTAAATTCCTTAGGCAGAAACTGAGCACATTAAGTTACTGTAGAACTGGTTTGTCTACAAGAGACTCATAGAAATATTCCAGAGTCTAGTAAGGGGGGAAGTCTTGGATACAGGGTTTTGGCAGCATGTGGCACAGATGTCCCATAGCAAGGGGTTGCTTTATTGACACAGGAAAAGGAGGTTAAAATCAATATTTCTGGCAGATACATAATCGCCTATATAGACAGGGGCTGCTTAGGATTTACTATTTGCGCTATTTCTGCATCGAAAGAAGATGATCCATCATTGTTTAATTTTCTCCTGTCTGAGCTGAGCCAGTGGTCAGAACCAATTATCATGTTTGGGGACTTTAGTTTAATCATACAACCAGGCCTAAACTCGACAGCTACAAAGAGATCTTATCAATATTGCATGTCAAAATCTAGAATTTGTGTCAACGCAAGTGATAGAATCTTATTCACTCGTTGATAATTGGCTTGCTTGTCCTCAAGGAGAGCCTTTAGCCACTTATTGTTCTGCTCCACATCTTATGTCCTCACGCATCGGCATGTTCTTGGTGAGACATAATATGAACTTTGCCCTTAGCATTAGAGTCAATCCTAGGATAATCTCGGATCATAACGCCCTATCGTAGTTTATCACGATGGACCGGTTTATTAGTGACTCTCCCCCCATGTTGTTGGACATTTGATAGGAAGCTTCTTTTAGGCACAGTTTATGTATACTTCAGGCCTTTGACGGTTGATTGGCGGCCTTCTCTTCCACCCCTAACTATTTTCTCTACTGATGAGGGAAGCTATCCCAAAACCCGAGCCATGTCTCGGGCGATATCCAAAAACCCAGGACATGTATCGGGTCTAGAGATCATCAGTCCAACAAGTACCTACTTGCACCCACTGGGGTGAACTACTCGAGAACTCCATGTACCAGATTCCCTAGGGGCGATCCGGAGGAGGGGCTAGCGGTGTGCGGTCCATTGCGATTGTGTCTTATGTTTACTTCACACAGTGTACTCTAGAAGAGTTTATGGGTGATAATGTTGCCTCTGCTGAGCTAACAGTGCTTTCAAACACCTTAAAAGCGTATATTAAGGGACAGATCCCGAGCTATGCCATTCAGAAAAGGAAAAGCGAGTGGGTGCCGGATGAGTAGCTTTGCTCCCAGCTTTTCCGTTTAAAACCTGAGTATTCAGTTGCTGCCGCTAATCAGTTACTTCTCGAGATTTTGGTCCGCACGTTTGAATAGCTTACCACTGAATGCATGGTGCTCAAGCATAGGATTTGGGATACAGCTTGCTAAAAGCTAAGAGTAAGTAGGTCTCATGCTTTTGAAAATAATGAGGAAATGGGCAGTTTACTTGCCTTTAAGGTCAAATATAGGAACAGTGAAAGCTCTGTTATAGGAATCAAAGACTCGGACAATGTTGTTAAAGTACAAAGCAGTATACTGTTATTGTTCAAGGAATTGTATTCTAGCCTGTATCATGAAGATTTTGTAGACCCAAGCAACGGTGGAGAGGTATCTAAATTCTATAAGACTAAATCAATTGATGGATCACCAGAGTGAATTCTTCATACTGCAATTACTAAAGTGGAAATAAAGAAAGCTATATCTCAGCTCATGGCCTGTAAGGCTCTTGTTCCAATTAAATCCTGCTGGATTTGATAAAGTTTTCTCTAATGAAGTAGTTCAGCTAATATCAGAATTAGTCAACTCTCAAACCGTAGCTCTATCTATACCATGTTCTTGGGGGGAGGCATTATAGCAGTTTTCGCCAAGGAGAATAAAGTGACCTCTTGCACCGGCTCTTATTTGCCAATGTATCTGATTCATTTGGATTTAAAAATTTACACTTGAATACTCACAAATCACATTGCCGTGGTCATCACTGATTGAGTGGATCCAATGCAGCATGACTTTATTCCAACATGAAAAACGATTTCAAAATTTGATTTTTGACTTGCTGTTGGTATGTGGAGTTACTGTGTGCTCGGTTGGTGCATCTCAATACAAATCTGGCAAATTGTTAAAGCAGGTAAAGTGCAATGCCAGCACATGATATACTAACTCTCAGGTTACATTTATTTGAGAGATATGACTTCATGTTGCTGACACTTTACCACAGATTTTCATAATAAAAAAAAATATGTTTCTTACTGCAAACTTCAAATAG
This sequence comes from Lissotriton helveticus, assembly GCF_964261635.1. NCBI lineage: Eukaryota > Metazoa > Chordata > Amphibia > Caudata > Salamandridae > Lissotriton > Lissotriton helveticus. The sequence goes on along the minus strand of NC_136061.1, from coordinate 1,853,294,436 downwards.
TGAGAACACAATCCAATATGTTTCAATATTAAGTTAGAATAAGAACAGCAAATCAATATCAGAGGAACCTGCTTCATAAACTGAGAGATATGCTTTATGCCCACTTACATAAATGCACAATGCAATGCCCCAAGTTTTAGGTATACTGTCCAGATTTAGAAACTGCAATGCATTAAGAAAAACACACGATAGTCAATAACATACAGTATGTTATGTGCTTGATACGTTTTGGTGATCAGTTGATTTAAACTGAGCAGAATAACTCGTTTCATAACAGCTTAAAATGCTGCAATTAAATTCCTCTTGGCATGGCACGTTGTCTAAGTTAAAATGTATAATGCAGCTCCTGCTGCATCACATACTAGCTATCAGGGGCACTCATTTATTTTGTTACTGTGACCCTCCCAAAAACATTGATGCACTGCATTTAATGAATAAGTTATACATGCATCAACATTTGAATTAGAGCCTTAATTGAAGCATACAAGATGAGATATTTGCAGTTGGAAAGTACTGCAAGTGGGGTGGGGGAGGGTGGGGGAAAATTACATTAAATAAATAAATGAAATAAAAAGTTACTTAGCGTGCAGAAGCTGTCCACCTCACTCCAGTCGGCTTCTTTTCCATGACGTCAGGGCCCCAGCCAACTCCCATAACCAATCCTGGTGCTTCTCTCACGCTGTTAACTAGCGTGAGAGAAGCGCCAGGATTAGAGCGAGTGGCCTCTGTCGGCGCTCCCAAAGGCACTGGAGGCCTGCACTTTCTTCAAACCCATGTGTCTTAAAACAGCTGGGTTGAAAGGTTTAAAATGCACATGCTTGGCTGGCCATCACAAGGCGGCCAAACAAAGGGACATACGCACTTTAAACAGTGCACAGGTAGTCTTCTGTACACCTCTCCTCCCTGCTGCCACTCAGCAGGCCCCGCCCCGTCCTGACACTCGATTCAGGACGGGGTGATGGAATTTAAAATGGTAATGAATTAACTTCATTACCATTTTATTCTTCACCTCTGGGGATATTTTAGGGGGGCGACACACCTCCGCTATAAGGGAGGAGCTTCCCAGATAGAGTCAGGGTCCAGTGCTGGAGGGGCTGATCAAGAAGACCTGTTCCTCTAAGCCCAATAGTCACTGCTGGAGTTCCTTCTTTTTTTGTTTGAACTGCCATGAATATGCACGCGTGGGTTCGTATCCCATCCTCGTCGCCAAAATGTTCAAGTAAGTGACATCCGAAAGTAAGGTTTCCGTTTGAAGGTAAGTTTATTTTACGTATTTTCCAGGACAGAGCTCCGACACTCCTGCCTCAGCAACCGCCACTCCGAGAATGACCGGAGCACCTGGAACGTAACACTGTTCCAAGGATGAACAGTCAGCCTCACGTGGCAGGACACCGAGAAGGCAGAGAGGAATATCATAACATAATACTGGAGCTTGGATGGGTGTCTACAATGCCCCTGCCCTTTCTGCCCTTTCATTCTTGACAGAGTTCCTCCCTACTCCTCGACATGCCCATCCACATGAAACGGAGGCTTCTTGAGAGGCCTAGTATAGAGAGAAACATGAACAGCGAAAACAAATCTGTAGTGTTCTATTCTGTGATGTCATGATGCACTACGCGCGATGGCTGTGAGGTCATGGTGTTCTGTGTTAAAATGTGAGGGGTCAATTCTATGAGCAATGGCAGTTACTGGTGGGTGTTTGCCAGAACAAGATGCTTCTCCAGTGAGGTCTTTGTTATAATGAATAAACCTATGTTTATCCTCATCACGGCTTGAGTGATTACTACATAATATCCACTCTTAAAGAGCTGTGTTTCTTCTATCCAGCGGCAGCTCTTCTGCTTAGGTAGAGGAGCGTCACCCCACTGCTCTCTGAGCAGTGCAAAGGAAAAGTGAAATGATAATAACAGAACGTTATTATCATTTTATTTTTAGATTCGAGCCAGGTTAGGACTGGGAGGGGCTGTCTGGGCTCTTGTCAGAGGGAGGAGTGGTGGGCACTCTCCAAGTGCGCATGACGGTTTGGCCGGCCATCCTGGGCTGGCCAAACCGTCATGATCACTTAGCATTTCTCCACCTGCCTGTGTTGCACAGCCCGGTGGAAAACTGTCCCAGGCACTGCCTGAGCAGTCAAACAAGCCTCTCAGACCAATCACGACTCTGCTGTCAAGCTGGTGGCAGCAGCGTTTTGATTGGCTTAGGGGAGTCTGGGAGCCTGGGTGCTGCTGGGAGTCAGGAACAGAGGGAGGACGGAGGAGAGGCGGCGACTGCCGACCAGCAGATAAGTTGCCTGTCCTTTTGTTTTCTTTTTCCTAGCACACCCCGTCCTCACCACCATTCCCTTGTAGCCGCCACTGGTTCTATCTAACTGATTGATCTGTAAGGGAGGAGTTGCAGGGGCAATGACAGGTTTAGCAAAGGAATAGCCAGGCGTCGCAGTTGCTATCCCTATTTGATGTTCATGCCTGTCCCTCAATCACCGTGACCTTCATGTCAATCAGAGAATCCCTCCCTTTCAATTCCCATGTCTATGTTGCCCGTCGTTATCTTAGCACTGCTATCCCATAGCATAAATATGGATGCAGACCAAGTAAAATAAGAGTCTGTACTCTCTACTTCTGATAGTAGAAAGGTATGTCTACTCCCACTCAGAGGCTGAACTAGAGCCAAATTTCGGGGGGGAGGGGTGGTAAGAAAAAATTTCGGGGGGGGCGGCTAATTCTTCCCGCAATAGGCCGAATGGAGATGCAGTGGCTCTAGGAAGGCGAGAAAAACACTACAAAGCCACGTTAGCAAGTAAATGGTCTTTTAAAGACCTGTAAAGTACTCAGGTGCAGCTGTGTGTGTGCTCAGGACGGACTGAAGTCTCGCCTGGAGGTTAAGCCTCCTGGTTGCACCTGGGAGTGACCTAACACCAGGAGGGGTGAAAAGGGCACTTTTGGTGCGATTCACAGATTTTTGCCAGTTTCCTCTTAAGCAGGTTTGGACCCAGGGCAAGAAATATTTTGGGGCTCCCTATTCGGAACAGCTTTGAATTCTGTAATCCATTTTTCCTAATTCAAACCTGCACTATGTCAAAATAACTTGCAGGAAGGAGGTCACACAAAAATCGTTAAAATATATCTTTCCAATGAGCCTAGAAGTCACTAAGATGACAGTTGGAAAGGACAGACATAGTCAGAGGTAGTGAAAAGAAGAGAGAAGCAGAGTTTGAAATATTAGAATAGACAGGAATGAGATAAAGGGAGAAAGTTCATTTTATCAGTGGGGCCCTGAACAACTGCCCACTTTGCCCATGCCTTCAAACGTCTCTACTTGCTGCAGACCCCAAAGGCTCCTCCCCATATCTGACAGGTGGGGTGTTCAAAACGGCTTCAGACATGGAAATGCATCACTGTGGTGCTGCCCATCATCGGTGTCTGCCTGAGCGAGACAGTGGGCAGCCACTTAACCCAGTGTCCTCGCATCCATATCTGGGCCATAGTAGCTTTCTGTTCTTCCTTCACTACTGCCCCGTATTTGAGAATCCATTTTTCATTCTGTTAGTCGATTCCTGTGTCCCCCTTTAGCGGTGTTTAATTTGAGCCGGTGGATGCCAGTGTGGGCACCGGAACTCATATGTGGGGGCAGATACATATTTGTCTTGTTCAAACATTTACAGAGACCAAGAGAGCGAGAATCACATAAAGGGGAAAGAAGGAGGAAGAGAAAGACAGAAAAACTGTCACAAAGAGAGAAAGCAGGAACCTGCAAGAATGCAATAAAGGAGCTATCCGTTAGTGGAATAAAGAGGCATGCTGTGGATTGAAGACTATGTAACCTTGGTATATGGTGCACTAACATTTAATAGCACCGGACATGGGTTTCTGAGCAGATTAGTCACCAATGCAATTTTGTTTACAAATTAAGAATTGCCCTTTAAACGACCCTGGTATTCGTAGGCCCCAGATCAGCCTTGTACTCCACCCAGACCGGTCTTGCCACATCTCTATATCAGTGAGCCTCAGCTCAGTATCCGAGCACAACCCTCTCACTCCATAGCCTAGTCTCCCCAGCCCATTTGAGTGTTCCACCGGTGCCTGGGTGTGGTCAAGTATGAGGAACTTCCGAAAGCTTGCTTCTTTGAACTGTTCTACCTGAAGAGAAAGCAGTCATGCCAGAAAACAATGTGTAGGTGGTTGTCAGGGCTGGCATTTGGCATGGGCGAGCTGGGCGCAGGCGCAGGCCGCCAATCTTCTTAGAGGCGCATGGAGCTGTGTGCATTCCGGTTTGACAAACAGCAGCGCCCCTCTCATCTCACTACACCCTTGTCCATGTTCTTGTGTGCTTCTTGCTCTGCCATATTTGCCAGTTTAATGGGGTCCTTCATTATCACGTTTTTCAAACCCCATTAGTCCCCTTGCTAGCCCTCCCTTCTTCTCACCCTGCTGACACACACCAACAAAACCCTCATCAGCGTGGTACAACTAAGCTATGGGCGAGTTAGGTGAGCTAAAGGAGGTTTGTAATCAGGGACCAGGGCTTTAAGTGGGATGAAAAAACTGGGGGGTCTCTCAAAGGGGCGTGGCCAATGTAATTAAGGGCATGGCTTAAAAACACATAGGCTAAAAATATGTGCTTAGCATAGTGTGCCACTAGACTGGTATTTTGCTGTGTCTGTCATTGCATCCAGATATATGATACAACAAGTAACATCATACCTACAACAAGTCTGGACTATTGGCTTTGTCAATGGTTGTTAGTTGCATAAGATAAATAAGCAGCAACTATGGCTTGTATATATCGATGGACATGCTGTCACCGCGGGTACTCAGCACTGGTGAGACCCCGCCCACTTAAAGCCCTGTCAGGGACCATTCACTGCTCAGCCCAGGACTGACCAATAAACACAGTAGGGGCCCCCTTCTGCCTCATTGTAGTCACTAGCATCAGCAAGGGCGCCAAATTTCTCTCCGCCCAGGTCCCTGTCTTAGCCAGGGTTCTTTTCTTGCTGCTTTCCATTAATTCGTTTCATATCCGTGCACTAAATTTGTATGTGAGGCAGACACGTGCATCTATTCAAAACCTTGTAAACTTACAAACATTCGGTGCAGAGACAATGTACAATGGTGCCCCTGATCCGAAAATGTTTCGAGGGGGTCTTTTACTTCAAAGTGTTTTTATTGAAAATATTACCTGAGTCTGACCCTCTCACAGGTCTGCAGAGGCGCTGGGCCAGAGGGGATGCTCAGATGGCGCTACACGCCCCTGAATCACGGCCCTACGTCAGTGCACGCGTTGTCAGGGCAGCACTCACGCGTCACAGACTCTCAGCTCAATCATCGCACTGGCGAAGGCCTTTGATGCCAGTGACTACAGACAGACATCCACTGCACTAATGGTGCCAAGTGCATTGGCGGCCGCACTCAAGCCACCCACCAGAACCACTCATCCGACGATATCTTGTCTGAATAGTGTGATGAAAGGGAAATGAAAATATAAAGCAGCAAATGGTTCCTTCGGAGTAATTCAAAACACACTTAGCAACTTGTGTACATATATAAATGTATATCTCGTGGAATCAATCATACCATAGAGAACAGTAAATGAGCTCTCAGCCAGAGAAGTATAGCCAAATTATGTGAACATAAACATCTGGCAGTGTATTACAAATCGTTGATTTGGCACAGTGCCCAAGAGTTGTAAAAACCAGTGAACACATCACCTAAAAATAGCGAATTACAAACAATGAGCGGTACACAGCCCAGTTGGACTTAGTTTCCATCTAGCAAAAAGAATACCCATCCTCCGGAACCAAAGCGAGTAATGCGTTGATGTTTCAGCTGCCTTAGCTCCTTAAGGTGGGGTCTTCATCATGAAAGTAGGAAGCACCCTGAGAAATAGTATGTGGGTACCATACTTACCATGTCCACAGGGAATCCAAACGTAAAAGGGCTATACTGTGCCTTAGATCATGATGAATTCAGTGCAGCATGACCGAAAATTAAGAAACGAGGAAAGAGCAGACCTGGCTGTGGTTCAAAGCATCGTACATAAATACATCACCAATAAATGGTAGCTTACCAAACGGTATAACTAGCTGTCATGAATTTGCTGAGAATTGCAAAAGCAGATGATGAATCCCTCGACTATACAAAACGCAATATGGACCAAACCAATCAGTCCAAAAACTGCACGACAGACACTTATGTAAAGCTCCACTGAATCATGAATTACCTAAAAAGCAGTATTGTGCAAATGCAAACTTACTTCATTGGGATGTAACTATAGATAACCTATTCCTTGATCCTGTGCAAGCAATAGATGTTGGCCAATCAATGGACAAATATGCACAATGCACTACAGGACTACGTGAGCACTAGATACAAAAATCTTACTATTTAGTGTGTCTGAAATAAAAAACAAATACATTTGCAGGCTTTAAAGAGATAAGATAACTAATCTTAGTAGGAACACACAGTGTACCGAAATGAGGAACAGGAGCCATTGAGTGGTTAACCAACAGACTTATCAGTAAACATGCTCAGAGTCTTTAACCATCGAAACACTGGCCAACACACATGTATGTGCTTTCAGGATAAATAGACAGAAAGAGAGGGCCACGTATGCATGCATGCTGGAGGCTAGTAATATGAAAAAAGAAAGATGAAACCAATTCTTGACCAGGCACGACTGCCCTTTGGAAGAAGAGCTAAAGATGTTGGATATCCATGGTAAACCCCATAAGGAAGGGAATCTTAATACAAATTGAAAACAAAACTGGACTTGAGATACATAACTCAAAATTCCGAAGGGCTCCTATAAAGAAGGAGGATTACTCATTAAATGCACATGTAACAGAACACAGTAAGCAAGATTTATTCGTCAGTCACAAACACAGAAAGTTCATGACGGATTCAACTGTTTGATGGATGGGTCAGTAGGTGTCCCCACCCCTCATATTCATTTAGTCGATGCATTGTTGATCTGGTGGCTTCCAACAATTTGCATTCACATAAACTCAAACCCAAAATTATGTCACCACCCCGGGGGATCTGATAAACTTGATCAAGGCCTTTGTGGGTTCAGGAGTAGCGTGCTACTCTTCGAAAAAGCATTTCTACACCTCGTATGGGGTAGCAAGCGCCATATAAATGCAATTACAATTACAAGGGCTTGCCATTTTATGCTCTAAGGTCATGTCCATGCTTTCCTACTCGATGCCCATTAGCCTGCGCTTGATGGAGAATGAACTTCTGTTTAAGAAGCACCTAAAAGCATGGCTTTATGTAGCTTAGTCTTTATCTTCAGAGGGTCTCCTGATGAGCATAGTTGTCAGTACTGTTGTGGATGTCAGCGCTGGGGAGCCTTTTGGTACCTATGCGTTCTATAAATCCTGATAGAATAGCATAGAATGTCCAACTTTCTTGAAATGATCTACCAGAGGTGGCCCCAGCATGTCACACTTTGTTTTACTACAAAGATGAGGACTCACTTTTTGTGTGGTCTGTCATATATAAATATGATTACATGGACATCATACAGCATAAATCGCATTGACTGAATAACAATTAGTGAAATGTATCAATGTATAACTAGTATTTTGAAACTCAAAGAACTTAGTTTCAATGCAATGTATACATGGTGTGTAGCTTCCAGACTTGAAATAGCCTAAAATGGGAGGTAAAACCCATTGATAGAGGATAGTACAGGGCTCCTTACTAGGTAGTAGTTGCCTAACCAAATAGTCATAAATATTCTTACCCCTTCCAAATGAAAAGAAGGGTTTGTTGGTTATGTCCAGGATATCACTGACAATATGCCAATTTTTAAAATCTTGTTGCTCTTAGTGAAGTATGTCCTTACACAAACCATTTGTTCATCAATTTGTTTTCCTTCCTTGGTATCAATAAAAGTTCATGATGAAAATACCAAGCCTTTTCTCTAGATTTCTTAAGAAGGAGCATATGACAACCCCATTCATTCAATCTCAAAACCCCAAAAATCTGTTTTTCTTTTTAAAGAAATCCTTCTTCTGTTTACAATTTGTCCTTGCGCATCAACTGTTGAATGGCATATTGTCTTTCAAATTGCAAGGATGGTGGCTAGAGTATCTCAACAGGGTATTTATTTCTGTAGATTTGCAAAAACAACGTGGCAAATAACTTGCATTCATCAATCCGCATTTTCAAATCAAGAAAAAAGATCACAGTTTCACTGTGGGATAAAGTGAGTTGAATGTCAGGTGATCTGGTGGTGGTTAAGCAATGAATGAAAGAGTTTCGGGGAGTTAAGCCTCCTGTCCAGATTAAAGAAACATCATCTCTGTAACTACACCAGAGTGTTATATACACCAGAAGATGTTGAGGTGTTCATAGTTGTGCATGAACACATTTTCAGTACATGAAGTGTATAGAGCCCCCAAAGCTATACCTTATCATTTGTCAATAGAAAACAACCTGGAGTTTTAAAATATTCCTAGTCTACACTACCTCTGGCACAGCTGTGCTGAAAATTGTGGGGACCGAAACGGGACATTCCCTATTGTCTAGGACCTTTCCTATCACATGTAAAGCGTCTTGCTGGGGAGTGTTGCTGTAAAATAACTAAGTTACCAACAATTGAGTTGAAGAATATGGAAACAGACATTTCGATATCTAACAATGAGCCTTATAACTGTACATCACAACAATGAATTCAAAGAAATGATAAATGCAGCATTTGGGCCAGCTTGCAACGAACGATTAAAACGTTTTGGCTAAATGCTGATGTATTAAGATTGGAAAACACGCATAAATACATTTAGCTTCGTTTGCACAAAAGTAAGGAAATGCATTGACAGTCTTAGGCCAACCCAGTTCAAGTCACAGTGGTACATATGTACTTGTATTTACAATTTTGAAATTGTTCTGTAAAACTCAGAAGATTTGTTAAAAAAAATGTTGTGGTTAAGTGGTTAAATATTATAAGCTCTGAATTAGTAATTCTTCTAATGCAGGACTTGTGCTTCGTAGGCTTCGCGTCTTTTTGTGTGCACCTAGAGTTTTCCCAGTGGCATTAAGATGAAAAATCAATAGGCTTAGGGTGGGCATGAATGGGACTCATTTGTTCTCTCTCTCGAGGAGTACTCACAGACCCCAAAAGTTGCCTTTGGAAAGTATGCGTCGTATTTATTTCACACAACAACAAGCACACTGAATACTTTTTAACTTACATACATTATTAAAATGTCACTCTAACATGAACATCTAAGGAGATCAACATTTACATCAGTCATATTCTTAGAAGAAGAATTCTGGAGTTTTGCCGTCAGTATTGTTCCAGTCAGAAACCCAGCTCATAGCTTTCAAAAAATGGACTAGCCAAGATGATTGAGAACCATTACCATCCCTTGCATGACTCTTGGGAAATTGTCTAAGATGTAAATGACGATATCTATGCCTGAGTGTCCACATCGCCCTCAAACACCATAATACTAACCCCTCTGTGACCTAAACTAGGGGAGAAAAATTGCTTGTGCAAGGCCTTAATGTATAAAGCTGTGAAATTTAATGTTCTCCATATTACTTTTCAACTGTAGTAATAATAACTGCGCCACCCACCTATGACCAACGAAGCAATTGCAACACTCAGAAAATCCAAAATCAGCTGATCTTCACGAAATATTTTAATAAGCAATGCCCCCTGATAGCCTTTCAGGTGGAAGGATGGGTAGGATTTAACGCAATGGCTAGCTCTGGGTCCAGGAAGTGTCCTGGGGGTAGGTAAAGAGGTCAGTCTCCTTTTTGCTTGTGGCTTTATAGTTCCTGGGCCACCTCACCATACAGGCGTGAGCCAGTGGTGAAAGTCTTGTTTCCCCTAACAGATCATTGTGAAGCAGGAGTGACTCCACACTGTAAGAGAGCCAGGTGGCTGGGAACCCCACCAACATGCACCGCCCGCAACACTTCCCCTGACGTTGTAAGCCACCCACCCGGCCAGCCTAATACCATTGCCCCAATGTTCTTTGTTGAGAATCCTATTCTATCATATTGTTTTCTGAGATGTTAGGCAGGATTTAAAGTAGATCCCATGACCTGGTTTGAGGTAAGGGCTGTAGAGGGCTGTTTCAAGCATCTACTGCCCATTAGTAAGAGTGCTAGCTAGAGGTTAATTTGCTTCGGCAAAGGTTCTATCTATTTAAGCAGACCTCATCTGAAGCCCACCCCATGCCAATAAGGCCATCCCTTTCCACCGCCTGCAGTGTGATACCTTTTTGTAGTACAAGGCTGGTGGTCAATGGGGGATGATGAGCAGAAAAAGACTGGCTCATTTCTGGTTATGTTCTGAACCCTTGTACTAGGGTACCAGGGTGCATCTCTCAGAGACTTTATGGGATATATGGGAGATGCTGGACATCATGCATTATCTAGGAGAGGTGGCTCTTGAAGCTCCACCGTGTGAAAAGCAAGGGGAAGGTGGGCACGATGCCATCCTCCTCTGCTCAGTGGCAACGTTTCGGACCATGGATCGAGTGGACTGCTGAGCTCGACTGATTGGATAGAATGTAAGCTGCTGAAGTTTGCTCATTATTTCTTATTGTTTTTAATCATCAAGCAGCTATTATTTTTAAAGCTATGTATATTTGGAGGTGTCTTTTACTTTGAATTTGATTTGTATGCACATGAGGGCTACGTTAGAATTTGTTTTTACACTGGGGCTGGGTTCAACTTGTTTCTGCAAGGAGTTGGGCGATCAGACAAAACTGTCTTGGGTAGTTCCGTTGTGTGATGCTATCTTTGCTTGTTGCAGGCTCTAAAGGTTGAATCTGGGAAGGGTCATTATATCTTTATCCTGAATTTAATGCAGGCTCAGCGCGGGCACGCATGTGATAGAATGTAAGCTGCTTAAGTTTGCTTATTGTTTTTATTTTTTATTTGATTTGTTTGCGTATGCGAGTTGGGTTGAATTTTACTTTTACATGGGGGCTGGGTTGGACTTGTTTCTGCACTGGTGTTGGGTGATCGATCAAAACGGTCTTCAGTAAATCCACTGTGTGACGTCAACTTTGCTTGTTGCATGCTCTCGTGGTTGAATCTGGGTGGAGTCATCAGATCTTTAACATCCATGTAATGTGGGGCTTAATGCAGGCGCACCGTTGGCATGCCAAAGGCAAGCTTGTCTACGGCCGTCAGTGACCAGAACGCGACCAGCGTCAGCCATGCTGCCTTTTTTCCTTCATTCATGCCTCTAGGTTGTGACCACTGTTTGCCCACCACTTGGGAGGTAGCTATTAAGCTGCTCTACCTCAAATGCAACTTTATATTACACTCGTGGTCTGACCTTCCAAACCCTTTTAGCGGGGAATGTTCACCAAGTCTTATGCCCGGCCCTCCACTAAGGACTGTTTTGATTTAACAGACTGCTTGATTACCTCTCTATCCCTAGTTTAACACAAACTAGAGGTGTGGGACATACTTAATGCTAATAATTTGGATGTTGTATTTTTAACAGAAACCTGACTAAATGAGAGCTCTTGCCCTGTGATCCAGCGGGCTATAGAAAATATATCATAAACTACGCTACCCAATTTCATAACCTATAAACAAAATTCTAAACTATACATGGACCCATTTATGAACCTGATATATTTTTGGGCCTACTGAATCAGGTGGTCAAATAAATCTATATACACATTATTTACAAACTATAAACATATTTATACATTTGCAGAAAGAATATTGTCATTAGAATAAAACCCAACCATTTAAACGACCACCATAGGCGACGTGATCTAGCTAAAGGTAACCTATACTTCTAAATAACCAAGACCAGCTTGTTTGTCAAAAGTAAGATTTTATTTTCTAAATTATGGTATATAAGTTGTAAGTTTTATAAATGAATTTTATTAGCAATAAAGCAAGCATGATGGTAAGAAATATGAGAAAAATACAATTTAAGCAATGGAATCAATTTTAAAGAAATTATATAAAGTTTAGCATTTCTAAAACCTATTTCCCTAACTGAGCTAAATAGACAGAAATTAAAGTAAAGTTCTTTGAGGATTCTTACGTGCTCCACGCAAAGTCCAGCAGCACATCACCCTCATCGGAAAGTCAGAAAGCAGCAGCCAGCCCAACCCTAAGGGCATGACTTTTTATACCTTTCTACGCTAACTAAACTAGCGAAGGAAAATTTTCAGAAATACTCGACGTCCCATTGGCTGAGAGTGACAAGTGACATGTCACCCGATTCTTAAAAAGTTCCACAAAATCATGTCTTACAAAGACCATTGTCTCTTCCACGTGAAGCCAGAGGCTTCCTGCGATTGCAACTTTGTTTTAAGTCATCCTCGCAGCTTCCATAGTCTTACAGTGCAACTTCCGCGGATGCCAAGTTAAGGACTGACAAAAAGTTCACTTTCGACCTTGGCCATGTCCGACAGAATGATGTCAGCTCATCAGTTTTTGCTTTGTGAATGCAGCTTCAATAAACGTTTTAATTCAGAATGGGCGTCTCGTGACTTTCTGCAGAATTACAGATCAGCTTTTATTTTGCGGCTCAAATAGCTAGGCCTCAAAAGCAGGCAACTTATGATTTCTAGTATAAAACAAACACAAGAAAAGTATTAATGTAAGAAATAAAGTATATTCTGTATCCACCCCATGGTTTACTAAACAATTAACCCACCCGATTAATCAAAATGTTACCTAGCCATTGCAAACAAATAAAGCAGCGTTTATATTTACCAGTCTCCGTTTTTCAATGAGACCCATATGCACCTAGAATAGTAGAAATGACATCACACAGACAAGAAAAAGCAAAACAAGCACATGCTTATTTTAAATATGCAGCAGTTAGTAATGACAAAAACGAAAACAATAAATTATTTTATTATTTTGCACGAACAAAAAGATGCAACATTTATGCACGTTTATGAGCACACATGTTAGTCCCCCCACGTGTAAAGTTTAATCTAGGTTGTATTAGCACGACATATCACAAATCATTAATAATTTTATTCATGTTATGGAAATGTGACTTTGCGAGTTTAAACAAAATTTTGTTTTCTATCTCGCTCCATCAACTCCCTCATCTGGTGATTAACAAATCACCACACCAGCACTCAAAATTTTGTTAAATTTAATTTATAAGAAATCGATTCAAATTCATTGTATTAGTAAACCTAAAAGTCTGTTTCAGCATAATCTTTGCAATTGACATGACGCTCTCTATGTAACTCCTGCAACTCAATCTCCCTTTCCTCTTCTTTTCTGAGTTTATAAATTCTCTTCTTTTCTCTTAAATGCTTCTTTCTTTTATGCAACAAACAACCTACTTTAGTCAAAATAAAAATGAATATAATTATAATCAAAGGTGCCAGAATCTTGCCAAGAATTGAACTTCCGATATTATGAAACCAGTTTTTAATTGCTTGAAACCTATTTGAAAGTTTCCCAGTAAAATCTTCTTCTTCTAAAGGAATTATTTCAGAATGCATTTGTGTAATATTCTTAATATACATTTCAATATTTTTACTTTCATCCGGTATATATGTACAGCAATGTTGGACATGTAAAATGCCACAGACTCCTCCCTCCTTTGCTAGGAGTATGTCTAAAGCAAGACGGTCTTGAATTACCATGGATCTAATTGCAATAACTTCAACATTCACTAATTGAAATCCATCAGCCGTGTCAGTTGATAATCTATCAACTATAGTGGACAATTTTCTGATTCTCCCTGCATTTAGGGTTATACCAACAAAAGGTATTACAGCTTGAAAAATATCTCCCAGAACTTCAGTAAAAGTTTCTCTTTTAGCTCTATTTACATAATTATGGATTTTAAATAATCCTTCTGAATCTCTGTCAACATGAAACACTTTAGGAAAAACAATTCCCACATAACAAGTTCCATACCAATGGTCTGGAAGGTTGTAGTAGGCCTTGTCACCACAAACAAAATAAATTCCAGGAAAGATAGGATCTTTTCCACCTTTAAATCCCCAACCTCCCATAATCTGATAAGTATCTTCACAGTTGCTTGCACCTACAAAATAATTATCAAAAAGTGTGTTATCTCTTCTAATGCAAAGCTTTCCACTAACAGGTTTGTCTATGTGAATTGCAATATTTTCAAGCATTTTGCCATTTAGTTTCTCATCCTCTTTTTGCCAGAATGATGACTTAGTCTGCTTGACTAATTCATTTCTCTTATAAATTGCTCTTCTCTCCTCAACCATATTCAGAAATTTCTTTCCTTCAGCACTTAATTTACATGTTAGATTATTCTTGTAAGCATACTCATAAGTGAGTTCGTTAGTAACAAGGAAATATTCTCTCAATTGTTTAGCTTTCTTATGCTTATTTAAAGCATTATCAATCTTGACATTAGCAAAAATCTCATCATAATTTGAATAGTAATATTCTAAACGACCGGTTTGATAAAATAAACTAGTTAATACACTACATGTAACAGCATAAGTGAGAGGAAGCATATTATATGTTACTCCCTCAGAAACAGAAGCGGGTAATTTAACGCATACATAACAGTCCTTTGCATCCATTACCTTTACATATTCACTCAAAAGCTTTGTGAATGTATTGCTTGAAAAATCACCTATTGATTTATCTTGATGAATGTTAGGCTGATGATCAATTACTTTTGCAGATGCACTATGTTTAGTTTGGCTAACCAGAGCTTTGCTTGTTAAATTAACTTTGTGTAATTCTCTATTCATTTCTAAAGGTATAATCACAGCTAGTACCAACCAGAGCAGAACTAAAATGAGCAGACACACCAGAGTCATCTTACAGCATCTTTTAAAAACAGAGCATTTTGAAGTGCTCTCCTTAATGTAAGGCATTTTTAGGTTAGTTTTAGCCTCAAAAATAAAATTAAAAAATAAAAATAAATTTTAAAATTTATATACACCCCCCTTTTAAAATATATTTTTCTTTTATAACCCTAAACAAGATTTCTTCGACCTTATGTCATACATAAGTTTTCTTCTATTAGACAGTTTTCTTCGACCTTGTGTCAACTAACAGGATTTCTTCAGCCTTATGCCAATTTAATAAATTTGCACTTCAATCATTGTCACTAATTTCTTGGATTTCGTTTTCTTCTTCACTACTATCATATATGTCTATAACAGGTGGAATTACTAAGTAAGTCCACTCAGGAGACTTGTATTTTTGGTTTGGTCTAATTATTCTCTTCCCTTTTCTCGATATCACTTCTATTTTCCTTCCAACTCCAACCTCTTTTCCAGGACTCTTTTGACTACTGATTTCTTCAACTTGTTCTATTGGCTTTTTAATCAATCTCACTCTCAATCTTCCACCAGGCCAGTAGTCTGCTTTTCTCACGTACTTTTTCTTTGGTTCAGAATTATTCGATTCAGATTTCCAAGTCCTTTTCTTTCTGCTTTCACTTCCACCTTCCACGTCACTTTCCTCAGTTTCGTAGTCTGAAATTTCAATTGACTCAGGAACTTCTCTATACGGCAATTTTACTCCTTCAGGAACTTCACTTTGTCTTCCATCACTGGTACTCGGTAATTCGTTCTCCTCCTCTTCCTCAATTACCTCTAGCTTCCCAGATTTCGGATTTTTATTCCTTACTTCAGAGCTTGTTCTCTGCCTTTCGATACTCTCCTGGTCTGAAACTTCCTTTGGTTCAGCTTCTTTGTCTTCAATATAGACAACCGAATCCTCAGTTATCTTTCCTTTTAGCAGATTCTCTTCACCTTCAGAATCTATTTCAATTATTTCTAAGTCTTTTCTTGTCAGATTTCCATTCACTGGCACAGTTTCCAGATGTCGACTTACTTGTCGATCTTCAGAATCTGGAATTACTTCACCTTCTGTTCTGTCTTCTGCTTCAGAATCAGAGTCATCTGTGGTATCACTTTCAACATCAGAATTCTCAGGAGTTGGTATTGGAATAGTATGACTTGGATGAATCCAGCGCTTCAATCCTCTGCACTTTACAGCATTAGTAGTGATCAAGATTACCTGCCTAGGTTTCTGCCATCTAGGAGATAGACAATTCCTCCTCCGATGTACTTTCGTTCTGACCCAGTCTCCAGGTCTCAAATCATGTGTCAAAACTTTGTCATTTGATTGTGCTTCAGTTCCCACCTGATTAGACACAGAAGTTACCATATCAGATAACCTTTTACAGTAATCCAAAATTGCACTGTCATTTATGCTCAACATTTTACCTACAGGTACAAAAGCTTGCCTCATAACTCTTCCCATCAAAATTTCATGAGGACTCAAACCTGTCTTTTTATCTGGTGTACTTCTTATTGACATCAAAACAAGTGGAAGAGCATCAGTCCACTTAACTCCTGTCTCTAGACACATTTTTCCAATTCTGTTTTTGATAGTTCCATTTATTTGTTCAACTACACCTGATGCCTCTGGTCTGTATGCACAGTGTATTTTCTGCTCAATACTCATAGCTTCGCAAATTAACTTCAACAGTTTGTTATCAAAATGACTTCCTCCATCACTCTCAATAGTGACTGGAAAACCGTACCTTGGGATGATTTCTCTGAGCATTAGTTTTGCTACTGTAATTGAATCACAATGTCGTGTAGGAAAAGCTTCTACCCACCTTGAGAACAAGCATACAATTACAAGTACATATTTCAAACAGTTGTGTAGGGGCATTTCAATGAAATCTATTTGTAACCTGGTAAAGGGACCACCCTCTCGACCAATTATTCCTGTCCCCACCACTGATTTTCTGTTAGGATTCATTTGTTGGCATGACAAACACCTTTGACAAAAAGATTCTGCAATGGTTCTAAATTTGGTATTGAACCATGTTTCTTTAAACAGTCTGACCATAGAATCTCTTCCTAAATGTGCAGGACCATGATATAATCTGGCCATGTCAGAAATCATGCAATTTGGTAAAACTACTCTCCCATCTTTGTAAACCCACACTCCATCTTCATCACGTTGTCTACAATCTGATCTTAACCACTGGTCTTTTTCTTCATCATCTGCTTCGTTTTGTAAATCTCTAATCTCATTCCATGTTTCTACAATAGTTGTTAGCATTAATGAATTTGAATCAGTTTCTGTACTTCTATTCCGATTGTAAGAATAATTTTTCCTTGCGCAGTACTTTGCTGTTTCATCTGCGAAGGCATTTCCTTTGGAAATATAATCAGTTCCTCTAGTGTGCGCTGCACACTTGACTATGGCAATTTCTTTTGGCAATTGTATTGCTTCAATTAATCTTCTAATGAAAACAGCATTTTTAATTGGTGATCCTGTTGATGTCATGTATCCTCTCTGTGACCAGAGTTGTCCATAATCATGCACAACTCCGTACCCATACTGACTATCAGTAATGATGGTAACTCTTATATCCTTTGATACTTCACATGCACGAATTAAAGCAATCAATTCAGCTACTTGAGCTGAACGAACTCCTTCAAGACATGATGCTTCTTTAATGTTTTCAACTGTACAAACTGAGTATGAAGCTTTCAAGACACCACCTTCGGATCTTAAGCATGAGCCATCTACAAAGTAGACAAAATCCGATTCAGGCAAAGGTCTGTCTTTGATGTCTTTTCTTGGTTTTGTGCAGAATTCCATGACATCTAAACATTCATGTTCTGTCTCAATGTCATTAACGATTTCTGAATCAGGCAGTAATGTAGAAGGATTTAGATTCAAACATCTTGAAATCGAAACATTATCTGCTCCCAGTATGATTTTCTCATACTTTGTCAATCTGCTACTTGTTAAATGTTGAGTCTTACCTCTTGTCAGTAATATTTCAACTGAATGAGGCACAAAAACTTTTACAGGAAATCCCATAATGATTCCTTCACTTTGTTCAAGACTGATACTTGTAGCTGCAACTGCTTTTAAACAACCTGGTAATGCTTTTGCAATTGGATCAAGAACTGCAGAGAAATATGCAATAGGTTTCTTTAGGTTTCCATGTCTCTGAATTAACACAGATAATGCACATCCTTCTCTCTCACTGCAATACAGTTCAAAATCTTTTTCATAATTTGGCATACCCAAAGCAGGAGCTTGGCATAAGCTCTTTTTCAAGTTTTCAAAAGATTCCATCTCAACATCATTGAGAATAATTGGATCTTTTACATCTGATTTGGTCAGTCTTTGTAGTGGTTTCGCAATTACTGAAAATCCACTTATCCATTGTCGACAGTAACCTACCATTCCCAGGAACATTCTGACCTGTCTTTGTGTTCTTGGCGGTAACATTGCTTGAATCATTTTTATTCTCTCTATTGTTACTTGTCTTTTTCCTTTCGCAATTCTGTGACCAAGATATTTCACTTCTTGTTTGCAAAACTGTAGTTTTGCTGGGGACACTTTATGTCCTTCTTCTGCAAGGCGATTTAACAGAATTATTGTGTCTGTTACACAATTTTCTCTTGTCTTTGCAGCTATTAACAAATCATCAATATACTGCACCAACGTAGACCTACCTGGTAAGTCTAAATCTTCTAATGATCTTTTTAACAGTTCGTTAAAGATTGAAGGACTTTCTGTATAGCCCTGAGGGATTCTTGTCCATCCAAGGGTCTTACCTTGGAATCTGAAAGCAAAGATTTCATAACTGTCTGGGTGTAGAGGAACAGTAAAGAATGCATTGCAAAGGTCAATGACTGTGTACCATTCAGCATCATATGGAATCTGAAATAGAATTACTGCTGGATTTGGAACCACAGGACAACATGGAATAACAATTTGATTAACCTTTCTCAAATCTTGTACGATCCTAAATGTTCCGTTAGCCTTTTTAACTCCCATAATTGGTGAATTACAAGAGCTACTCTTCATTTCTTTCAATACACCTTGCTTGATTAATTTTTCAATTACAGGTGTAATACCTTCAATTGTCTCTGTTTTCATTTTATACTGTGGAGTGTTTGGAAATTCTATTCCTTGTTTCAATGCAATTTTTACAGGATCTACGTTTTTCATCAGACCCATCTCATTCCCAGTAAAATCCCATATTTCAGATTTCACTGTTTCTTTTAGCTCTTCAGGTAAATCCTTTTCTTCAAATGCAGGAAACAATTTTGTTTCTTCTGCTTCCATCATCATCATTGTCATTCTGTACAAACCATCTTCCTCCATTGTTTGTAATTCAACTCCTTCAGGAGAACAATATATTCTGCAATTCATTTTACATAGTATGTCTCTACCTAATAGATTTACTGGACTACTATTACAAACCACAAATCTGTGTTTGTCTCTGTAATTTCCAATTTCAACTGGTACTGGATCAGTTAAGTCTGTTTTAATTTGCTGATTACTTACTCCGACAACTTGGATGGTATCCCCAGAGAGAGGTAGGTTTTCAATTTCCACTGATCTAACAGTAGAACGGGTAGCACCAGTGTCCACTAGAAAAGTGATGTCTACATCATTAACTTTCCCGCTTACATAAGGACCAGACTGGTCAACCTCAAGAGTGGCTCCAACAACACACTCTTCCTCCTCTCTCGGGCACCGTCAGCAATAATCATCAGAATCACTGTCTTGGCTTTCTGTTAATAAAAATTGTTGTGAAGCATTTTGCATTTGAACCCTTTGCTGCTTTTGCTGTTTTTGTGGTTTTATTACCTGTTCACATCCCTGAAATCCCACGTTTGGATTATATTTTTGAACTCCCCCACAATTCGGAAAAGGTGGTTGTGGCAACTGGTCCTGACGATTATTCACCTGTTGTTGTTGCTGTTGTTGTAATTGTCGCTGAATATTAAATTCATTTAACCCCTGTTGCATCTGTAGCTGTTGCTGCACGTTAACACCATTCTGCATCTGTGGATTCAATAAGGGATTCTTTAAGTTTCTAGGAGGATGAGGACACTCGTCCCTCCAATGTCCAATTTCGCCACAATTAAAACAAGGTAATCTTTGTTTCAGCTCTTCTATTTTTGGGCTAAATTTCTTTTGGAAATTATTACCTTTAAACTTTCCTTGTATTTGGTTCGTATTTCCAGTTTGTACAAAATTAGCGTTCTTATTTCCCATGCTGGCAATCTGTTGCTCAGCCACCTTTACCTGTGCCCACATGGCTTTCTCCTTCAGCTTCTTCTGTTTTACTTCTAATTCATCGCTACAATATTTTGCTTTTCTCAGAATATCATCAATAGATAGTGCTTGCCATCCGACAATGCTAGTTCTGATCATTTCTCCAATTTCAGGTTTTAGTCCATAAACAAATCTATAGATAAAATGACTCATGTCTTTCTCATCTAATTTTTCATAACCACTGTATTGTTTAAAGATTAACAGTAGTCTTTCATAAAAAGAATGAACTGATTCTTTTGTTTCCTGCTCTGTTCTTTCTATTTTAACCCAATCAACTTCTTTGGGTGGAATTTTGTTTTTCATCCAAACAATTACTTTCTCATAAAAATCCATTACAAGTGGATTCGGGGCACCTGTTTCTTTAATTCGCTCAGGTTCTGTTTTTGGCCAACTAATAGATATTTTACATTCTGTCCAAAGATCAGATGGAACAACAATGTCAAAAAATCCATCCAAATCAATCCACAGAACTTTTGACACTTTGATAAATCTATCGACTTGCCTGTACCACTCAACAGGTTTCTCTCTTAATTTTGGAAAGTCATTTGTGAATAACAGAATGTCCTGTCTTGACCATGGGACATGAACATATCCTCCACCTGCAACTTCTCTCATTGGAAATTGTTTTGACATTCTTTCTAATCTTTCATCTTCCTTCCTTTTGGTCCATTTCACTCTCCATTTGTTCAGTTCTCCTAACTTTTTGATATAGACAATCAAATCTTTAATGTGAACTATTCTTCCCATTGAGTTCAAACTCTCAATGTCGCTTTCTGAGAAATCTAATCTATAATGTTTTGCAAAATTCTTTTGTTTACTCACATCGATTTCAAGTTCTGCAGCTAGATCCTCTAATTGATCATATTTATTTTTCGTTTTCCATTGAATACTTTTGCAAATGAATAATAGTTCATCATCCCGATAGTAATTTAAACTATCTGGGCCAATTGTTCCAATTATTAATTCTTCAATATTTGCTTTTAATTTGGCCACATCAAGCTTTGGTGTGGTTACCCTAACTTCAGGACTTCCTACATCTGACATAGCACCCATTGGTGTTTTTGGAGATAAATCCTCATTAAAGGTTAAATCAGGCATTCTCGATCTAGAAGTGTTTAATTCAGTCAAGTCTGAATAAAATTTTTCAGCAGGCTTTTGAATTTCTGTATTTAAAGGAATAGTTAATCCAGTTTTGTTTGTATTTCTTTGATCAAATACAGGTTGAACAGGACCTATTGTTACTGGAACTGTGACAGCTTCCATGCCTTTTGTCATTCTTTTGATTAATTCTTCTTTAGACCTTAAGTATTCATTATAATCAACCTCATCAACATTTCTTGTCTCTCTTGCATAATCTTTTGGAGGTTCCCTTGCTCTTGGAGTCATTGAAAAATGTCTACCCTCATTTCGAGCATTCTCAAATTCTGGTCTTCTAGGAGTTTCAGTAATTTCACAATTATTTGGATAAAGTTTAGGAGCTTCGCTAATTGGAGGTGCACTCGGTGAAGTTTCAGTAGAAACCACCGGAGTAGACCATGATCTAGGAGATCTCAAAGGCTGATTAGGCTGTTTATTTTTAGCAGTTGTATATATTTCTTCCATAATTGCATCCTCAGATTCACTTTCCATAGATTTTCCTGTAGGAGAACCCATTACCATTTCATGAATTAAATACAATCCTTCACTCATGTTTCCCTGTCTCCACATTCGCAATCTATCTTCATGAGTTTCTCTTTTCCATGATGGATTTTTAGAAGGTCTTTTAATTCCACTAGCTTCTCTTTGTAACTGATACATCTCATCTTCCCACTCAACTAAAGCTTCAAATTGAGTTGGTCTCGGTTTTGGAACAAGAGCATTCATTTTCTCTCGTAAGTTTCTTAAAACTCTTACATTAAATGAACCATCATCAGGCCAAGCCAAAACACCATCGTTTTTAGTATAACGTTTCCAACTGTCGAACCATAAGACAGTATGATATCCGTATTCACCTTCCATGTACGCTGCAGGTGTTTTATACTTATGAAGTAGTTTACCACCTCGCGTTTCGATTTTCTTGTCAGGTGAAAATAAATTCTTAAATTTCTGAAATAATGTTGTCTTTTTCTCAACATGTTTAAAATGATAACTCATTTTTAAAAGTTAAATTTAATTCACAAATTCGTTCGTAAAATATTTCCGGGATGTTCCGCAAACAACCAATCCGTGCGCGAAACACACCAACAAGCCAATGGCAGTTGAGCTGTGTCACTTTTCAGCTCGACCAATAATTTTGGAGATTTTCCTAAGGACCAATCAGCTCACAGGCCGTCAGAGACTCAGGAGCCAATCAGAATACAGCTTGTGACGTAGGTCACCCAATCCCAGCGCGGCTCTGTGACGTACACAGCAGCTGCGGTTTCTCGCTTCTCACTCCTGGCGCTTACCCCTCCTTCACAAAATCTTTTCACAGCGCCATTTTAAGAACACTTTTCAGTGTAAATTAATTCTTAACAATGACTTATAAAGACAACATCTGTTCGTTTCACTAATTAGGATAGTTTACATACATTCAAGTATCCACACTTCGGAATAGACGGCGCTATTCACACTAAGGATAATATTCAATTGTCAGTAGAGTAACCTTACCCCACCCTTCAAGCAAGTATAATTATGAACTCGCTTTGCTCTGAACCCACCGCGAAGTGAAAGTTCTAAGAGTTCCACTTGAACATAAAATACAATTCAAACTCGCACTTTTACACGGAAAATTCCCTAAATTCAAACACACACGAAATCCGTACAGGACTCTCACCTGTTTATAGAAATCATGCACCGTTAGCAAAATAACGACGTTATCCGTACAGGGCTCTCACCTGTTTATAGATATGAAACATGTACCCGTACAGGACTCTAACCTGTTTATAGATAATCATGCACCGACGTTAATTTTTACCCTTCACTCAAGCTTGGATATAACTAATACTCTCATCACAGTGAGTTTTATGGAAGGCGCTTTGTCCCTATTCTCATGCTGCTTTGATTTCTTAGAAAATCCTCACTATACAAGAATTAGACCTAGCCCTAAAACTGTGCTGCTCGGCGACAACACTATGGTACACGGCGATACCTCTTGTGATACTCGGCGATATCACTACAAACGAACAGATGGCTTGCGTGACTAATTTCTCGCCACACAATCTATACCGGTATAGCTTACAGATAGGCACGAAAAACGAACTTAACAAGTGTTAAAACATTAATCCTATTTTCATACCATGACGCAATCCTTAGCAACCAACATGTTACCTTGGTTACCGCTTAGCAACCATCCTCTGCTACCAGATAATTGATCCAGCGGGCTATAGAAAATATATCATAAACTACGCTACCCAATTTCATAACCTATAAACAAAATTCTAAACTATACATGGACCCATTTATGAACCTGATATATTTTTGGGCCTACTGAATCAGGTGGTCAAATAAATCTATATACACATTATTTACAAACTATAAACATATTTATACATTTGCAGAAAGAATATTGTCATTAGAATAAAACCCAACCATTTAAACGACCACCATAGGCGACGTGATCTAGCTAAAGGTAACCTATACTTCTAAATAACCAAGACCAGCTTGTTTGTCAAAAGTAAGATTTTATTTTCTAAATTATGGTATATAAGTTGTAAGTTTTATAAATGAATTTTATTAGCAATAAAGCAAGCATGATGGTAAGAAATATGAGAAAAATACAATTTAAGCAATGGAATCAATTTTAAAGAAATTATATAAAGTTTAGCATTTCTAAAACCTATTTCCCTAACTGAGCTAAATAGACAGAAATTAAAGTAAAGTTCTTTGAGGATTCTTACGTGCTCCACGCAAAGTCCAGCAGCACATCACCCTCATCGGAAAGTCAGAAAGCAGCAGCCAGCCCAACCCTAAGGGCATGACTTTTTATACCTTTCTACGCTAACTAAACTAGCGAAGGAAAATTTTCAGAAATACTCGACGTCCCATTGGCTGAGAGTGACAAGTGACATGTCACCCGATTCTTAAAAAGTTCCACAAAATCATGTCTTACAAAGACCATTGTCTCTTCCACGTGAAGCCAGAGGCTTCCTGCGATTGCAACTTTGTTTTAAGTCATCCTCGCAGCTTCCATAGTCTTACAGTGCAACTTCCGCGGATGCCAAGTTAAGGACTGACAAAAAGTTCACTTTCGACCTTGGCCATGTCCGACAGAATGATGTCAGCTCATCAGTTTTTGCTTTGTGAATGCAGCTTCAATAAACGTTTTAATTCAGAATGGGCGTCTCGTGACTTTCTGCAGAATTACAGATCAGCTTTTATTTTGCGGCTCAAATAGCTAGGCCTCAAAAGCAGGCAACTTATGATTTCTAGTATAAAACAAACACAAGAAAAGTATTAATGTAAGAAATAAAGTATATTCTGTATCCACCCCATGGTTTACTAAACAATTAACCCACCCGATTAATCAAAATGTTACCTAGCCATTGCAAACAAATAAAGCAGCGTTTATATTTACCAGTCTCCGTTTTTCAATGAGACCCATATGCACCTAGAATAGTAGAAATGACATCACACAGACAAGAAAAAGCAAAACAAGCACATGCTTATTTTAAATATGCAGCAGTTAGTAATGACAAAAACGAAAACAATAAATTATTTTATTATTTTGCACGAACAAAAAGATGCAACATTTATGCACGTTTATGAGCACACATGTTAGTCCCCCCACGTGTAAAGTTTAATCTAGGTTGTATTAGCACGACATATCACAAATCATTAATAATTTTATTCATGTTATGGAAATGTGACTTTGCGAGTTTAAACAAAATTTTGTTTTCTATCTCGCTCCATCACCTGATATTGCTATGGCAATTGCCGAGTGCTATATTCTGTCTCACCTAGATTGGGGGGGGAGGGTGATGGGATTGCCCTAACTCACAGTTATAAAAATGTATTGTACGTTCCAGAAGAATTTGGTTGTGAACAAGTAACTATGAAACCTACTTTTAATCCTGGTAGCCCCTGTTAGCATCATATCAGCATATTGCCTTAGTGAACTCTGATAAAGTCATCTGAAAAGTTAGTTCGGACTCCCCTTTCGATGTATGTCCTTCTCAGTTTTGACCTCAGGCAGGGGCTCTCATCAACCCGTAGATTAACGCTCTGTTCTGTCTGTTCTTGGAACAAGGCCCAGTGCCTGCTGCGTGGGAAAAAGCATTAGTTGTGCCACTTTAAAAAAAAAAAATAAAACAACACTAATCCTTCTGTTCTAAGTAACTATAGGCCTATTACACTCCTCCCCATTTTGGGAGAAATGTTATAAATGTTGTAAATATTGGTCAATACTCAGATCACCAGCTGTATCGAAAGAAACAATACCCTCGATCCTTCTCAATCAGATTTTAGTTCTGGTTTCACCACAGATTCAACCCTTCTGGAGGTCACTGAGTTAATAAGATGCAACCTTCGCTTAAGGAAAACTTTGGTGGTCATTATGTTAAATCTGTCCGCGTCATTCGATACAGTGTCCCACACAATTCTCCAGAGGAGGCTTGGATAGTAGATATGCCCCTGAACTGGCTCACCTCTTATTTTCTGGAAGACAGCAAGTGGTGTTCCTATCACCCTACATCACACTTTATGGAGAGATGCATTGCAGAGTCCCTCTTGCTCTGCTTTAAGTCCTACATTGTTTAACATCTATATGGCCACCCTTGCTGCCACTGCATAAAGTTGGCAATCTAACATCATCTCTTATGCAAACAATACTCAGGTAATGTTCTCGATTTCAACAGCTGGATGATACCAAGGTCGACAATTGTCAGAGCTGCCTCTCTGCCGTTGCTAGATGGAAGCATAGTAGCTGTTTAAAGCAAAATTTGGGAAAATCTGAAATTCTTGGCCCAGATGTCTGACGCATTTTACCGGTCGCATCAGCCCATTGGGCAGTTTGCGGCTGGTAAAATGCATTTTTCTATATACCTACCCTTTTTTTGTGAGTCGGTAACCTATTACTGAATCGCCAACTAGGGTTTGCGTTTTGCTAATTATGAAGGGGCGTGTAAAGGGCGTCTCTTCCTAATAGCGAGTCGCACTGGTATGTATGAATGTTTTGCGACCGGAAATGTGGTTGCAAAACATTTGTAGATTACCAGCAATTTCAAATTGGTGGTAAGCCATTCGCAAACAGGAATGGGTGTCCAAGGGAACCCTTCCCCTTTCTGAATGGGTGTGGCAACGTTTTTTCAGAGCAGGGACCACTGCCCACTGTAAAAAAATTAAAATGAAACTTCAATGCATCACCTTTTCCTTTAAGGAAAACGAGCTGCATTAAAAAAAAATTAAAGTTTATTTAAATATCAGTCACAGACATGGTGGTCTGCTGACCCCAGCAGGCCACCATCCTAGAGAGTGCCGGCCATTCCCAATAGGTCGCAAACTGAGACCTGACGTATGAATATTAATTAGGCTGGCCCCCTGCAACCCATTTGGGAATTGCAAACAGCACCTGTGACTCTATTGTACATCAGGTTTTGCGACTCGCAAATCGTGAGTCACTAAAAATTGCAATTTGCGAGTCGCAAAACCTGACGGTCGTACATGACTAGTCTTTGGTATTGCCTTCCCCTTTGATCTCTTAAGATTGTGGACAAGTAAATTTGGAGCTCCCACTTTATCGTCCTCCACTGCTAAGAATCAGGGGGTTTATTTGGATACCTGGTCCTGCTTTTAATTCACACATGCAGGAAACCTCTACCACCTTTTTTCTCCTTCTTCAATCTCTTTGGAAGACTCTGAAATATCTCCTGTCTACCAATGGGAAAAATGTTATACACATGATCGTTATATCATGTCTGGACTATCTCAATGCTCTTTACCTGTGCGCCCCACAAAAGTTGATAAATCGTCTGCAGCATAATTTAGATGCCGCAGCTTGTCTGGTCTTGAAGATTTGCAGAAAACAATCGATCCGCCAAGGCCTAAAACAAATTCCCAGGTTTCCAGTCAGTCTGAGAATTACATGTAAAGCCTTTTTGTATACTTATAGGGCTTTCCATAGAGTTAGCCCACTTTATATCCAAGAAAAAGTTAGCAGATACTCTTCCCGGAGGGTTCTGCTCTCCGCTTATCTAAATTTATTATGTTTTCCTAAAGAGTACAAAAGCAGAGAAGGTGGCAGATCCTTTCATTTTCGTGCCCCTTTGCTATGGAATTCTTTGCCTGCTTATCTCCTCTTCCATGAAATGTAACTTGGTCAGCTTTTCCTAACCAATCTTAGCAAAGAGATGCTTAATTTGAAAAGCCTCTGTATTTTCCAGCTGGTGTAATTATCCGGTGCCTGCTTGTACTTTGTTTTTCACACATAACTGCCAAGAATTGTTTTAAGCCATCAACTAAGGTTTCAGTTCATCTCAAACAAGTTAAAGAATTGAACAAATGAAAGTTTTCACTCATGAATGCAGGATTGCATGGTATTCAACTGCTTTAAAGTACCTTAGCAACTATGTAGTCCTTAATAGGAGATACCAGGAGAACCTTCCCTTCCATTGACCAGTTGGGAAATGAATATATTTAACAATCATTTGGAAGCAGTGGATGTTGTTAACTCCTTATCAGCAATAGAAAAAAGCACCATTGATGATTTATTTGGGAACCGTAAAGCAAAGGAATTCTGGTTACCATTAGAAAGGGAAAGGCATTAGAGACAATGTAATACTGGATGTGTATGAAGAACCAATAAAACGTTTGGATCAACATTACACAAATATGTGAATTTGGCTATGATACGCCGCAAATATTACACAAGACCACTAAATGAATGTGAAAATATTGAACAATTTGTGAATGTAATAATAGAATAAGCTGCTTTATGTGATTTTTGGCACATTGACTGATCAGTTCAAGAAAGATCACTTAATTGTACAATGCAGAGGCACAATGATACAAGAGCAACTATTCTGGAGCAGAAATCCTACGCGAAGCAATTACAAGAGCCAAAACGCAAAACCAATCCTCAAAATTTGTAGCAGAACTAAAAATATAAAAGAGGAAGCCATGCCTGAGGTTAACATTATAAAATGAGGAAATGATTATTCCAGGAAGGACATTTTTAAAGAAACAAAGTCACAAAATTATAAACAAGGACTGAATGAGACACAAGAAAACTGAACATGCTATAAAAGTGTGAGTACAATCCATCTGTGATATAGCAAATCTTGCCTCGCTCTGGATAAAAGTTGCGACGCGTGTAAAGGCGGGAGCGATTTGGTACATGTGTGGGTCTTCAACAAGATCATATATTAAAATTGAACTACTTGGGGGAAAATGAGGGAGAAGATGGTTTTACCAGAGACCCAAGACATAGTTCTAAGTATTAAGGATTAAGCTTATTCGGAAAACAATGAAAGTTCATGAATTGTAAAACCAAGTTCTGAAGTAAAAATAGATGCTGGACGAGTGATCTTAGCAGTGGATTCCGAATCTCTATGTAAAATAAAGGAGACATGGAAGAAGTCGTGCTGTATTATGAGGGTGCATATAGTGACAAACCCACCCCAGAGGGGATATCCAGGCACTAAGGACTCCAAAAAAGAAATGCAGAGACAGATAGCCCAAAGTCTTGAACAGAAAGGAAAGGGCAGAGTTCAAAAAAGATTTGAGCAGTTTCCTGAACATGAGGAAGGTAGACATCAAACATATATCCAGAAAAAGAGTGTTCAAGTGGTGGGCTGCAATTTATGAAATGGAACCGCTAACAGATCTGGAAAGAAAGACACGAGGGTTGTGGGCCAAAACCAAAGTGGAGAATCTGAGGATTCCTACTGGTCTTGAAAAGATATTCTCTTATGAAAGTAATAAGGACCTGCAGGATGGACAGCTCTGTGGGAGTGGCATTGGATTTAAATATGGAAATCTTACGCATGAGCAACCAATATAGAGTCTTAAATGTCAGGGTGTTGAAGAGGCTCCTGAGAAAGGAGCAAGCATTTGAGTGGGTCAAAGAGCAGAAGGATCCTTTGCAGAAGTAAAAAAGCAAATTCTGCAAACTAAAATCCTACAACCATTCAATCAAGACAATACCACAATGTTAACCGTAGATGCCAGCTTCCACGGTTTGGGTGTTGTACCTTCCCTAAAGGGTGAGAATGCAGAAGTGATAGCATTTACTTCAAGAACTTTAAAACCCACAGAGAGAAAGTTTGCAGTAACGGAGATAGAGACAGCATCTGTGTGTGGAGCAAAATATTCCAACACATACCGTTGAGGACAGAAGATGTAATATTTGCATGGACCACAAACCCTGTTAAGGGCACTTGAATATGTAGGAAGAGATCAAGTGTGACTCAGACTGATGAGAGCAGCATATAGAGCACCGTTTTTTTGTATATTATAGAGTACCTAACAGGATGGAACAACAAGTTGGATGACTGCCTGTCAATTTTCCCAGATTCAGGTGAAGAAGAGGAAGGAGAAAAAGACAATCAAAACAGTAGTGATGTGCCTGGAAGAATTTGGAAGGGGTGAATTGATTCCATTGAAAAGAAAGTGGAAAACAGAAATATAAAAGATCAGGACATGCTAGCTTTAGCAGCCAAGAAAGGGCATACAAAAGGAGTTATCAAGGCGTGATGATTTTGTTTTGAGGGTTACCAAATTGGTTCCTCTAACTTGCTGCAGAAAAGTTATTGTAGTTGGCACACCAACATCACATTGAAAAAAACATCAACCAAACGGAGACTAAAAGGGAATAATTGGTGGGCTGGTTAAGATATAGGTGTGGAAGAGTGGACTGATCAGTGCTTGGCATGCATACAGAGTGGCAAGAGGCTATGCACACATAAAGCACATTACAGCTTTGTGACGATCTCAAGAGAAATGAAGCAAAAGTTAAGCATGGACTTTAAGGGACCCACGTGTGCTCCAGCCCTAATTCAAAGGCTTGCAACTGCAATGGTGAAAGAGTAAATGGATTGAAGTAAAGTCTATGAAATAAATCATGATATCAACTGCAGTAACGTTCATGGAAGACGTAATTCACAGATAATGATTATCTGAAATAATAGTAACGGAAACTGGAGTTGAATTTAAGTTGCACAAGATAAGACATTATATAGGAAAGAACAATATAAAACATCTTAATTCTAATTCTTACCACCCACAAAGTAATGGAATGGTGAAAAGGATGAATGCTAAAAGGGTCAACATAAATGACTGCAGCCAGTAACATAGATGTAGAAAAATCTGTCAAGGAAATACTAAAAGCACATATAACAATGCCAATAGAGAACACAGACTTGACCACTTTCAAGTGAACGAGGGCACGTAAGTCACAGTTTCAACTGATGCTGTGGTGGACAAGTAGCGTCAAAGAACAATGTAACAAAAGAGATAACATGAACAGGCTCAACAAGAAAACAAAAAGAAATCATGACTGAAAAAGAAGCAGACCAGTACACTTTTACAAGAGAAGATATGGTGAGGGTGAAATTACAATGTACACTCAAACAAGTTCTGACTTGGAATGGCTCACCCTAGTTTGTTAGAAGACATCATGGGTTACAGTTAGAGGATGCAAGCAAATATACTGTATCATAACTGGCTCTCTTCAGAAGATGAGTTGATGATGGAGCATGTGAAGAAGCATCAAGAGATGACCAGATAATACCATATTCCAAGTATATTTATGTCTCACGTGGTGCCAGCAGCAATGGACAATGAGGAGGCAGAAAATGAAAAATGATTCTGATTAGGAAATGCAGGGCTGTGGCGAAGAGAGCAGCCTACAAAGACTCAAACACACAAGTGGGCCTCCTGAAAACTGGAAGATCTGCTTTGGAATTGGCTTTTTAGTGTTTATTATTTATCTTGTTGTTTTTGCAAGAGGAGGGGATATATGTACTGATTAGACCTGGATGAAATTTGAATTACTCCGGAGTAGTCTGAATATTTTCAGTAATTACGCATTAATCTTCTGATGCAAAATTACTGAAATTATGCAATTACGCCAGTTTAAGTACTTTGACAAAAATCCTTCCGCAGGAGCATATGAGCAACAAAATAATAGAGAGCACTGGGAGATGGACTCACTCCTGGCATGGAGCATGTTGAGATCTCTGCATCATGTTTGCTGCCCAGCAAAATACTATATAGATAGAAAAAATAAACTATAGCCTCAAAAACACTCACAACCATGAACATACACGCAGAAAAGAGTCAATCATTCAATCACGAGTACATGTCACCAACCACACAAACACACACTCAAGTAGAAAACAGACAATCATTCACATAGAAAAACATGGCACCAATCACACACATAAAAGTATGACAACCAGTCAGCCACGAATGCATGTGCTGCAACACATACATGGCAGTGACAATTGATTAGTCAACTACCTGAAAATATTATCCAATAGTGGGTGCTACATCCCATACCGCGACTTCAGCAACCAATATTGAATCAAAATTGCCACGTGCAAGCAAATCTGTCTTCTAGCAGGTATCTGCACGTTCACTAGTTCGTTTTCTCAGTCCTGCCTGGAATTAGCGGTGCAACCTACCTAAAAAGACCTGATCAATAGGCAAATATATGCTAGAATAAAGAAACCTGTGCATCCCTCATGAAATCCCCGTTGACCTCCTTCTGTCCCCTGTGTCTTCGGTCATTTTTATTGTCCTCAGACAATGAGCACCCTGCACTCAACTGCGGCATATCCTACCCTACAAGAAAGACCCACACTAGACCTGCGCAACCTGCAAACTGCAGACCACCACAAACTACTGACCCTGGAAGGCCCTACCAAAGAAAGTGTCCCTCATAGCTAAAGAAACACCTGTATGGGGAGATGCTGATAGGTGCCTGCCCCACCCTCACCTGCCTGCCAGAGACCAAAGCCTTGAGGGAACTCTCGCGATGACTGTTCCAGCAGGCATGACCGCTCATGAGTTGTTAAATATTGCATACAATGCCTAGAAATACGCAATACAATTTCCAAACCCTCAGCAGTTAGAGGTTGATCATTTTGTATTTTTGTCACATCTTTAACAGCAAGGAGAGGTTCTTGGAGTTAATTTGTTTCCCTCTGAAAGTTTCCAGCTCCCAGAGCTTGTGCAGGAACTAAATGTTTATTTATTGGATTATGTTTTTTCCCTGTGTTGCTTTTTTGCTGCCCAAACGCTGAGCGGACAGAGTTTAGCAGACAGATGAAATTTTCGCCAGGCAGTGGTTGTCTCGGAAATATGATAATGCTTCGAAGGAATGTGCGGGTGGGGGTAACTGGGGGCTTGATTTTGCCATAGATGCGGTGCAGCTGGCTGCAAAGTAAAGTCATTAAGACCCGAAGAAAGAAAAGCATCCCCCCGCTTCTCCCATTAGGCATCTAAGAACCAGCTGTAATTGTGATTTATATTCTGAAATTATAATTCTGTTATCGTTCCTTGTGCTTTTTTTGCATAATGCTGTTTTTGTTGCTTTTTACCTTCCTGTGCGCTCAGTTGCTAAATAGCAGGACCTAGGAGTGCATTTGACTGGTGCAGAGATGGACCATGGAGTGTATCTATTTATGAGAGACAGCCATTACATATCAAGGCAAGCCTCTCTAGCAGCGTTCGGCTGCCATGTCCACAAGTGCAAGGGACACCGGTTGCACAGTAAGTGCGCAGCATATCAGGGGGAACACTATTTAAGAATGGTGCTGCAAAGACCGATCAGTCCTGAGTCTTACCTTCGTGCAATAACCATACTCCACTTTGTCGTGTTAGCGTAAAAGGCCATTTATTAGGACAGGGTTGCTCACATTCGATCAAACTTTATTAACATCAACAGTATTTCAACATTATGCATCTTGACATATAACCGAACAGTTCCATTCTCCCGCACCATTCACACTCACCCACTTTCAATTCCCCCAGATAGTCCATATCCTTTGCTTCATTCCTTCCCCCTTCACTCACTGACCTCGTTCCATATACCCAGCCATTCCTTTACTTGCCCCACAAACATCCTCCCTTGAAGACCATTCCCTTGATCGTCACATTCCGCGCACCTCCTTCAGTCACCTGTGCTCCTTTCCACCCCAAAGGGTGGATCTGCCCGCATGTGACTCCCCACTCCCCCAAAACACTGCTTGTACCCTGCAACCTACCCTAAACTGACAACGCTGGGAAACAACCAATGCCAATAGCCTCTTATAATCTGTAGGGTGGGTAGGAATACCTCAAACAATTACCTCCCTGTCTGGGTGGTGCTTGGTGTCGGAAGAGGCCTGATATGCCTCACCCAACGCCTATATAGCACCCTTAGCACCTGCGCCTTCCCCTTAACCCAGCCTATCCCCACCCTGTCCCGTGGCCCCACACGAAGCACTCTGGGAGAAGACTGGTCTGCGACCCTCACTTCCCCCGGGGCCCGGCATTGTGAGCACGAAGCATTTTGCTTTAGTTCTGCTGACAAATGACTTCATACCCCACGAATTGTGCTGTGAGGACAAGATTGCAGAGAGTGACATACAAATGACGGCCCATCGAGATGACATCACTGTAGGGTGCATAGAGTTTCAAAAACAAAAACCGCATCATCCTTCAACATTGGCATATGAGTACAATTTCACATCTATCGAGGGGCACAGAATGATTTAATTGACTCACCATCACAAAAAACTAAATCAATGAGGTACTACGGGAAATGTAATGCAACTTATACACACTATGTCACCTGCGTGTTAATGATATTCCTTTCTGGGAGGGGCGGATAACTAATTCTGTTCTAGAAAACATACAAACTTACCTGTCTCGGGGTTCATTCGACCACCTCTGAAAACCTGTGCCTGGGCAAAATTTTCAGAAATTGGCTGGGATGGGTAGATGTTGAAAAACTCGAAGTCTCCTTGCAAATCCGGTTCGCCTCCCACCCTACGCCCCTGAAGCTGAGGAGCTAGATGATGACGTCCCTTGCGACTGGTGGCCGCTCTGGAGAGGTCTTCTATGAAAGGTGTCCCCTTCATTTACTAAGAGAAGAGAGGGCAGGAGAAAGGCAGAGAGAGGCAGAATCAGGGGTGAGGACAAAGAAAGCGAGAAATGAAGTAAGAGATGGACACAAAACCACAAGTCAAATGTGTAAGCCTTGCTGTGGAGTGCACCGCCGCCGCGTCATGCATGGGTGCGACTTCAGAAGTGACTGTGCGGCATGTGTGCTTGTCTTCATCAATGCAAGTCTCTGATACCTTCCGCTTTGCCTGGAGGTAGAGCCCTGGCCCCCGCCCTGTAGCCACAGGCTACACAGTGTTCATGCTTCGCACAGGAGGCCTCAGTTCAAAGGGCAGCAGCAAAGATGACCTTCCAGGTTTCCTCACTCTACCCTAGCCTTGGTCTCAAGAGTGTCTGCACACCCAGAAGGCTGTGTCTGCCTGAGAGTGCAATATTGATTCAGGGGGCTGTAACTAGCATGACCTTCTTGGCTGACCCATTATTTCCAAAAAGTCAGATCTTCCGACTTACTTGTGTTCTACCTTGAACTCTGCTCCTTTTTGAGATGTGCAATGTCTTCTTCCTCCCTGTTGCAAGTGCATTTGAACAGGTCATACCGTGTCATGTGCCGCATTTATATGAAAGTTAGTGATAGCGACTAAATAGGTATGGGTAAGATGCACATTCCATTGAAAAGCCATTTCCTGGTTTGCTTATAACTTTTGCGCCGCCTGACAAACTTACACAACATTTCAAACACCTTGATTGTATTTTGCTAAATTTCGCCCTGCAAAGATTCATGCAGATTTGTCCAAGGAAGAAAGTTAGGGGATGTTGTTGGTCAAAAATAAGCGCCTTCCATTTCAGTTTCAATTACAATGTTTCCTTACATTACACAAACAACACTGAAGAGTTTTACACCAAATTAGTTACGGGCTTGTATTGGCATAAGCCCATTCAGTAATTTTTTTATATATCTGTATTTAAAAAATGTTGCTTTAAGAATGATATTTATGGACATCTTGGCCCTTAACCTCATATCTACAAAATCTTTAGTTCTGTCATTAGGATATGTGATTGGTCGAAGAAGAGCGGGAACCGTTTTTTCCTGCCATGCTGAAATTCAGGTGTCTGGCAAACTGACTACTGTGGAAAAAATGTACCCAGAGAAAGGCAGGCATGATTTCCAGATTAAAGCAACAGATGGGGTGGATAGGTAGACAGGTGTAATAAACTATTCTTATGAAAGAAAAAATTGTTTGGGGAGTGATAAACTCACACATTTCTTTAAAAAACACACATGTCATTTTTTATTTGTTAAAGGGTGCCATATTCCCTGGCTCGATAGTTTTATGAAATTCGTGAGTTCTACGAAGACACAGCAAAAAGTGAATATCTATATAAGACACCACTGTAAGCTAGTCTGGAAGACGGAGGGAATGAAAGTGCAAGAAGAAAAGACCAGGCAAATCAATATTATAAAGGCTTTTATCCCCTAACACTACAGACTAGTACGACAATTCTAAGAGTCTGTGGGCCTAATTTGGAGTCTGAAAGAACTGAAAATTCTCAATATCTAGAGGAAACTCTAAGAGTGGAGTACAATCCACCAG
Organism: Lissotriton helveticus; assembly: GCF_964261635.1. Classification (NCBI taxonomy): domain Eukaryota; kingdom Metazoa; phylum Chordata; class Amphibia; order Caudata; family Salamandridae; genus Lissotriton; species Lissotriton helveticus. Next base: position 1,853,258,771 of record NC_136061.1, on the reverse strand, counting down.
CTGAATGTCCTCTGCCAGCCTGTCCCTATCCTAGATAAAAATGGATCTAGTGGGTGTTCCTCAGCTTTCCAGAATCAGCATCCCCACCTTGGAGAATTTTGAGCTGTCTTCAAAATCGAATTTTGACCTCATGTTGCTGACAAACACACAATGTGGTTTACATTGATGGTGTACCCTGTTATGTCTTTGCTCCTATTCATACGTATAGTTGCATTATAATCTTTCTATAATAACATTTGAGAAAATCTTACAACTTCTGCGGCTCTGAACAACAAGGCATTATTTTAAGCTGCCCTTGGTACTCAAGATCGAGGTCAGTGTATTGCAAGTTATGGTTCGAGTAGTAGATCATAAGTGGGGAACTGAATTTTTTTTAGATTTGACTTTGGAACTATAACATCACTTTAGCTGTTTTTTCAATGAATGCATAGTATATATGCAGAAGTGTAGAGTGAACCATGCCATTTATTACCATTGTTGAGTGTTGGGAGGTGTCATGATTTACAAAAGGCGACGTCTCAAGTAGGTCATGTTACCTCTCTCTCAGTGGGTTGTGCACAGTGGGGTTGGCCACAGAGCATGGACGTGCACACTACACTGTGCGGGTGGCCAACCCAGCCTTTGACCAGGCCTGAGCCAGTTCTTTGGTCCACAGTGCTCACTATGCATGGTCTTTTCCATACTTGGTTGCATTCTACATTTTAATTATGTTGTTTCAATATTTTCAGGATTTGCAAAAAATGCCAAGGATATCAATCCTACAAAAAACTCAGCTGTTTACCCACAAAATAGTGGACAGACGAATGCAGTGAGAAAAACGAGGGCATTTTCGAATTTTACTTTTGTGCACGCCTGTCAGAGAAGGAGCAGGAAGGTCATCAACTCACAGGCCCAAATTTGGTCAGGGTAAACACTTCTGCTACAATCTTAATTTATAGAAAATGTTTAAGAGTTTAACAGAAGCCTCCCCTACTTCTTAATGAAGAGGCAGCTAATACTACTGGTCCCAGAAGCTGAATCTACTTTGTTTCCTTCTTCCCTGCAGGCATTTCAAAATTAAATATGAAATATGAACAGGACTTTCATTCCAGGGGAGCCTACTTCAGTTTTGTCCAGGGCCACAAAAAATCATCTGGCACACCTACTTTTGCGACCACTATCTGCCCCATTGTGAGTCAACACATATCATTCCTGGGTCACATGATGCCCCTGTATCCTCTCTGTCCTCTTTTTTCAGGCTTTGGTAGTTGGCATACTAAATGGCCTTTGCAACAAAATGTTTCGGTTGCTGCTAGCTAATCCGGTTGTTCTGCATCTCAGTTCATTTGGCCAACATGTGAATCCCATATTGGTTGAACAAATAATTCTCTTTACAATGAGATTTGTTTGCTTTTTCGAATTCTCGAAATATTCATATCCAAGGACCCTAATCCCCTGAGGATCTGCAAATGTTGAGCCCACCAAGCCACACAAAGACACACCTCTGAGAAAAGTTATTGTTTCACGCCAAGTTTGATGAAATTCTGTTTAGCAGTATTTGCTGTAGTGGAGAGCAACGTTTCCTATGGGAGTTAAAACGAAAAACAATCCTTTGTTAACTCCTTTTATTCCCCTTTCCCTCAGACTAATGTGCAGGGTTCTTGATATGCTCATTCTAAGCCACTTAATCTATTTGATTGGAAAGTTTCTTGCAGATTTGTCGTACTGCGCCAACGTTTTTATAGCAAAGCAAAAATTATATTTACATTGGATAGATGGAACGAACTGTAACTACACCCTGACTATTGCCAGTGTGATGTTCACACGTGTGTGTAGGTGGGTATATATATCTATATATATATATAGATATATATATCTATCTATATATATATATAGATAGATATATATATCTATATATATAGATAGATATATATAGGTAGAAAGATAGATAGATAGATAGATGTAGCTATATATACATAGATATATAGATAAATATATCTTGCTGAATATGACAATAGAGTTAGGTGTTGTAATAAGATAAAAACTAACATTTAATGCTAAACACTAAAATTCTCCAGTTATAATTTACTGAGGCAACTATAATTTGCTCCTCGCCATGCACTGCTCATTACCTCACTAATTACATCACTCATGTCATGTTAAATGACATAATTGTTGACATCTAAAATGACATCATTGGTGACATCACTGATAACACGATAGTCATATGCATCATAGAGTCACTGAGTGTACAAGTCTGGTTCCATAACATTGAAATAGTGTGAGCCCTGGAGGCAAGTGTGATTGTGCTTGTTGAAAGTTATATGGTGCTCTGTTTACAAACCGCTAAAGTTCTGGTTCAAGTATTCAGTAGCGATTTTTTGATTAGGGCTCTGGGGCTCCGCCCACCTTCACCTGCTGTGTAACCTCCATTATAAGTGTTAAGAGTAACTCAAGCAGAGAGTACAAATATACTATCTACTAAAGAATGCAAGGCTGCCTTACACTTGCATGTAGAAAAGGTCAGGCAATCATGTGCCTCCTGAGGCCTTAGTATCTGATATAAATGACGTAATGGCATTGGGTTAACCATTGCTGCACCCCTTCACGTTCGCTTTAGTGAGTGCTGCAGTCGAGCAGGGCAGAGGCGCCGCTGATTGTTACTGCCTCGGGAGTTGTAGGGAAAAGCCCTGCGTGAGGCTTCACGCCACTTTACCCTAGAAGATTCCTAGCTGGGTTGGTGTGCTTCTGCTATACTCTGCTGTTGTGGGGTAGAACTACAGTAGGCAGTGCGTGTGATGTTTTTGCAGAAAACAAAAATGCATGTGCAAGGAGAAAAGACTGTGAATCCTTTTGCAGGCCACATTCAGGACCGGACTGGGAACTGAACTGGCCCTGGCAAACTGCTCAGCCAGCTCCAGGGCCGGACTGGCTACCGGGCAGTTTGGAATGCTGCTGAGCTGGGGGCTGATTTTGTTCATGGAGACCTGTGTGTGCTAAACGAAATTCGTTTTGCTTTAATTTTTTCAAAGCACACGCAGGCGCCAAGAACGAAATCAGCCCCCACTGCAGTGAAATCAGCCCCCAGCTCGGCAGCATTCCAAACTGCCCGGTAGTCAGTCTGGCCATGGCCAGCTCCCCTGGGGAGGGAGGGAGCTGCTGAGCTGTTTGCGAGGGCAGGTTTCAGACGATTTTGTTACCAGGGGCCAATATTGCCGACCCCCAGTAACAAAACCGGCCTCACCCTGGCGGCCCACAGGGGAAACGCCTGATGTCCGCTATGGCAGGTCCGGCCCTGGCCATATTTAGAGACAGCATTGGTTGATCGACTTGTTAGCTGTGAGGTGAACAGCACAGAGTGTGAGTTAAATGTGGATTGACCTGATCCTTCTGCAGTTGGCAGCACCAAGACCCTAGTATGTCAGGTATAGGAAAAATAAAACGCTGCGATCGCCGTTAAAGTTTTGACACTTTGTTGGTTTCAGCTACGTTAACCCGGAGGCACTGCCCTGGCAAGGTCTAGTGGATTGCTGTCTATTATGTTGTATCGTTCTGTGTCCTGCGTATCGCCACCTCCCTTTCCATGTGTTCAAATTAATGTTTATATGTGAACTAGATATTTTTTTAATTGGGCCGGTGTACACTACATTGGCAAAAATGTATCTCAAGTGCAGTTTCACGTGTTCTTAGTGAAAGTACAGGAATGTCGGCTGCCTCTTCACCTACATGGAAGATAGCCGGACAAATAATTAAAATGATTGTTGTTTCTGGAGTTAATTTTGCATTAGGACTCCTACTGCAACAACACTAATGGCATTGATGTAAGGGCAGGTGATGGCATTAATGTTTTTATGCCCTTGTTTAAAAACTATTCATTTAATAAAAACCTTTGAATGCATTAATATAATCTGGTGTACTACAGTGAAACATTTTCGCATGTTAAAGAAATACACTTCTTTAAATTTTGAAGGGACTCTAATGTTTAACCGCATGCGCGCTAGCGGTTTTCCCGCTGCGCGCTGCGATTTAAAAAAACATGCGTTACGTGACGAGCTCAGCTCGTCATCCGCGTAGCGCAGGTTATGCTCATGACGAACTGAGCTCGTCATGAGCGTAGAAGGGGTTAAAGGGTGCTGGCTGCAAGATTTTCACTCCACATATATTGATGGGCTGATATGTGCACAGGCTCATAAAAGGTAAGCGCCAGAGAGAAATGGTGCTGACAAACACAACATTTTCTCTGTTACTAAAAAATCTCAGGGAGGAGCCACTTCTCTCTCCGTCCAGTTTTCCATAACACAGGATGGGCTTGCCTGCACGTTGCAAACTGGGGCATGAGTTTATGACTCACCACTTTCAAAGTTCACCAGCCTCCACTTCAATGATTACTCTGTGTTAAACAAAGTAAAAGCTTAGCACACCTGATGTAGGTCGCAGAGGTATATGTTGAAGTAGGTAGAGGCTTAAAGCCAAAACCTGTTCTAAACAAATCTATGAGAAAGGTCAACACTTCTGTTGACAGTAGATTATCCATTAGTGGATATCTTGGTACTTCTCATGTTAAATAGTTGCAATACTGTGCTATAGACAAATTCTATGCAGTGAGGCCGTTTATAAGGTGTGGATATTTATTTCCACACCCTTGCTGAAGATTATGAGGCATTGCACATTGTTGAATGTTGTAGAATGTAGGAGTGTTCCACTTAGTGATGGTTATTTCACAGTGGTTTTGTATGCATTAGTCTAAGAGTGTACTCCATTATATCCACCTCGGGAATGTGTGTAGGGTATTTTACAACACTACAGAGGATTTGTGCATAGGGCCTAACAGTTAGTGTTTTTTGACTGGCTAATATATTGCTGCCAGCCTCTTGATTTTAAATTGTGTGTTATGGGAAGTCTTCAAGAGGGCAATCCCATTAAGGTGATCGGAAAATTGTCCACAGATGTAGCATGTTGAATTACGTCAAGACCTATATGATGGTATTACAAAGATTGAATGATCTCCTCAGTGATGTCATCAATGATGTCATTTACCATGTCATAAGTGATGTAATACACAAGGTTATAAGCACTGCATGGCAAGAGCGCAAATTACAGTTAGCTCAATAAAAAATAACTAGTGAATTCCAGTGTTTTTCTGTTTTTTAAATATACATTTTTATCTTATTTCAACACTTAACTATATCTTCCCTGTAACCTTTGTGTTTTTTCAGTGAATGTCTGGGTGTTTGTTTTCTAACGTAAGGGGCAATTTTATTACCAAACCTAACTATACCATCACATAAAGCTTTGTTTTTGTTCAGTGAATTTCTGGGAATTTTTGATGGCAGTCAGCCAATTCCCCCAAGGTGCAGAGCTTTCGGGTGTGCACAGCAAGGGGTGACTGGAAGGCCCGGCGAGCTGTCAATCCCTCCTTGCAGCCATCCCCTGTGGAAACCCAACCCACAATGCGTTTTTGATTTTTTTCCCCCAACGGCACTGAAGTACTTCCGTGGTACCTGCCATGCAACCTTCACCCCGCTGGTACAGCAGTATCATACAAGCTTCCCACAATGATACTTGTTTGGTCCGTGGTTCCCAAGGGGGTAGCTTAGGCAACAAAATTATGCGGGGTGAGTCTCAGAATTCCCAACGAGCAGTAGGATTCACCCAACTAAAAAAAGGATAGGGGCGGCCTTTGGGAAGGGTAACGGGCAAAGTAAGGAACATTCTTAGTACCAGGTTTGTGTGTATAGATCCATAAACTGGTGAAAGCAAATCTTCTTACACCCCTGTCCAAGCACTTGCCATTAAGCCAAGTTTTATTTAGAAAAAATACACGCAGAAAGCCAAGCATGCATCAGAGTACCTTGTCTCCAAAGAGGCATAAGGCAATGCCGAATTCACAAGATATACACTAGTAACCCTATATACACTGTATGGTACTGTGTCACTTTGGCACTATGTTGTGAGCTAGGCTTTGCTTGGGTCACTGATTTGTGCTATTTTTTTTTTAAGATGCTAAACGATAGATCCCATTAAAATAATTCTTGCTGCAAGGTCATAGGCCAAACAACCATACACTACTTTATTGTATTCCAGAGTGTACTCAGACAAACTTAAAGAAACACATCAGACCCAATTGCCCCTTTCCATGATCCTTTACATCGTCCTACGGGAGCTAGGCGTTAAGCTGCGAATTGAGCCTTTTTTTTATATCAACCACAGAGTTACTTAAAGAGTAGACAATGGGCTCTTGCTCGCCTGGGGTTAATCTGTTTTTGGGCGGCCTACCTCCTCCAGTTTAATGGTAGGCCAGGTAGTCAGCACAGGCCCGAAGTCATATAGTTTGAATGGTGGACAATGTTGTCCACTCCATTCCACTTCCTTCCTAAAGTACTGTATGGCACAGAGGCCAAGAACAATAGGTCTAGCAGTACCCCAGATCAGCTGATTTGGCTAGAGAAGGACAGCAAGAACATTCTGAGAAGCAGCTAAGCACAGCAGCAGAGCAGGCCCAGGGACTTGAAGAGCAGGCTCAGCAGAAGTATAAGACAAGGCTGAAAGCTGGGCGGGGGGTAACTAGAGAGGTTAAATGATTAACATAGGATGCAAATTCTGCGAGGTGAAACCATGTGGAACATCAAGAAAAAGGTTCATATTACTAGAACCAAGCAATAATAGAAGGCAACCAAAACTCTAAGGACAATACAAAAAAGACCCAGAGAATCCCATACCTTGATGCTAATCCTTGACCCGGGCTCCCTCAGGGGATTGATCTCCCCCTGTATATAGCCTTGAAGGCAGATCTCACAGTCGATGTTTCAGTTATCCAGGGTGGCTGGCAGACTTGACGTTCCCCCTTACGGAGGTTGAGTGACTACTGGCTCTTGCACAGGTTTGGGAGGTGGCCAGCAATGCTTGCTTTAGACATACTCAATTCCACTACTTACATCGTACATATTTGCCCCCTACAGGCTGTCACGGTTTAATGCGGGCAAACATCAGCGTGCCCCAGATGCAGCATTGACCCTGCAACGTTTATACACATGACTTGGGACTGAACATGACTCCAGATATACTGGTCGAGGGTCCTGGGACTACTGCGGGAGGCCACAGGACTCTCTATTGCGTTATCGATCAAACATTGTCCCCTGGGAGTTCTGCCAGTTCCTAAGTCAAAGACCCTTATGCAACACAAGTTTACTCTCATAGGACTTGTGTTGGCCAAATGTCATATTGCCATGCACTGGACGCACTCCGCGCCCCTTCGCCTGGTCAAATGGAGATTCGATATGTGTGAGTGGGGTGTGGTTGAGGAGCTCCGCTTGTCCTTAGTTCACATGGATGAATATGCTGAACCTGATTAGGAGATCTGGGGGCCATGTTGGAGAGATTACAGTCAGTTGGGCGGACGGGGGGAGGGAATGGCAGACTCAACCCAGATGCAGAAGCGAGGGACCGGCCCGCTGGCTGATTGAATGATATTGAATGAGAAAGGGTGCATGGGGAGTGAGTGCTGCCCGAGATGATCAGTTCATTGGCGACTGTGCTGAGACAGGCCATTGGCCTAAACGACCTCCATGAGTCGGGTTGCTGATCCCCTGTGGGGCAGCTGTTGAATATTTGATATGCTTTATGTCTATGCCCGCTGATAGGTACCACCTTGAAATGTTAGCTCATAATAAATTCTCACAGATCTACAACTGCGTGAGCCAAGAATCCACCCTGGGAGTGAGGGAGATCGATCCCAGCAGTAGGAGTGGTGTGGCGCATCAGTTCGATGCCCAGTGCTGGAGTCAGATCGGCTCAGCGCCATGTAGCTCACTTAATCTCCCTGACGGCCCCCAGCAACTTGAGACCCTTAGGGGTGTTTGGGCACGCTTTACTAATACTGGGTTATTTAATTTATACGTGAGCCTGTTTATATGATTTAGGAAATTATAGAATATGTCGCCTCTGTCAGTTGTTGCCAACGTTTTAAGTTTGTTTTCTGTGTTGTTATTGTTCATGATTAAGTTAATTGGAATTGTACAGCACATCCGAGAAAGAAAAGTGTGAATTACGGTGTTTCCCATGGGCTTTGCCCTGGGCCACTTTTGAGGCACTGCAGGTACGGGGAGGTTATTCCTATATATGTAAAACTTTTTTTGTCACCATCCTTGTATACTGTAACCAAGTGAGAATGTATACTGAGCTATGTGCAATTCTGGCATAAAAACAAGGCGAAAAAAAGGATAATACCAAAAGTGTAATACAACCAAACCCGTATGGAAGCTGGTGGTCTTTGTAAGTGCTAGTGAGAAAAACCTAAAAGCTACTGAAATAAAATTCCCTAGATGTGGTTCAGTAAACTAACCATAAGCAGTGCATGATAGGGGTGCGTGGTATCAATTCACATATTTCATCACTCTTGACATGTGAAATGAGATCATAGAGACCATCACTGATGACATCATAGAGGACATCATCCTTGAACCTAACAAAGGGGTAGATTAGGATCGCGGTTTTCCCGCATCCTCCGGGCCGGCGGAAGCCACTGCCGGCCCGGAGGATGCGGGAAAACCGCTGCGGAGCCTTGAAAGACCCACCGCCATATTAGGATGGCGGTGGGTCTTGAAATCTGTCTGCAGCTTTTCCGCCGCGGTCGCCTTCCGACCGCGGCGGAAAAGCTTTAACATGGCTGGTGGTGTCTATCAGACAGCGCCAGCCATATTAGGATGGTGTCAAATGTATGCTTTTCCGAGGCGGCTTTTCCGCCGTGGAAAAGCATACGGACCTTCACTTCGGGGGCCCGTTTCGGGCCCCCTGGGTGAAGGGGGGGTGTGGGGTGCACATGGGGGGGGACTCAAGTCCGTCCGCGATCCTAATCTACCTCAAAGTTTTAAAAGTTTTAAAAACGAAAATAGAAAAAAGGTTTTATGGTCATATATAACATCGGATTACTCCTTGTAAAAGAACAAGTGCTTGTGGGCTTGTGTTCGTCATAAACTAGCCCATAGAGGCAAATTCTGCTGTGGATATGGGGCAAGAATTCACAGCCTGGAAAAGTTTGGGTGCATATAGTAATCCCTGCTGCACAGATTAAACGCTGTATACAGCTAGTGTTCGGTGCTGAGAGATGTTTCAGTCCAGGTTCTGACTCAAAGCCAAAGCCTGTTGCCAACCACCCCTAAGTAAAGCCAAAGGTTGTCTGAACCAGAGATTACCCACATGTGGAGGGTGCCTTCCCTTGTTATATAGTCAAACCCCAGTACTATAACAAAGGAGGGTGTAAAGTGAGGGTTCATTAGTTATGGGTGTTTGGGTACAGGATTTTGCTTATGATTATGCTTCACTGCGTATCACTCAAGGGGCGTGCACTGTAAGGGTGAGTAACTCAAAGACAGTTTAGCTTATGGTGTAATTGTAAGTGTGGCCCTAAGACTAAACTCTGCTGTGTACAGCTGAGAACTGTGTGTGCTGGGTGTTCACCAACTGTAGACGATTGTCCATGGGGCCTGGCTGAAAGTGCCAACTCAGTGGCCAAACTTTGCTGTCCGTTTCCCTAAATTATGTGTATTATGGTTTGGTTGCTCACAGAGGACAGGCCTAGTGCCTTGGAAAGTGGACAGGGCCAGTAGCAGAGTATTGGTACAAATATATGATGTCATCAGTGATGTCAACAACAATGCCATTTGAGATGCCACCAGTGATGTCAGTTAACATATCATGTGAATTTAAAAGCAGTGCATGTTGAAGTTAATTTGGGTGGAGGAAATGGGTATTTTAATAAACCATAAATTGCGAATTTAAGTGGTCTTATGTTTTGTTTTGTATCCATAAATGCAGTTTAACACTATTTTTCAGTGCATTTCAGATGTTTTTTTTAAAACATACATTATGGTGTTAAAAAAACCTAATCATAACTTCACTTGAATCTTTTTTAGTGAAGTTTGGGGTTCTTTTTCATATTCAACATGGAAGTGTTTTCTGATCCTTAACCTATCTTAAATTCCAACCATTTTTGTTAACATATTATGGCTGTGACTAGTAGGAAACAGCTGCAGTCTCTGTAGAAAACGTTTGTAGGCAACTTAACCGTTGCATGGCTTGTAGACATACGAAGCAGGGATTGGCACCATATCATGGTTTTATGGTAAGCCCCTGTATCCTAAACACACCAGGGATAGTATGTGCAAAGGCTGTTCTCAAACATATCCTAACAATCTTCCTTTGACTGCACCTGGCAGAGGTGGACTGCAGGGTCTCACAGTCCCAGCACTGAGCATCAACAGGTGGCCTTTGACTGTGTGCAGTCGAGGGTGGTGTGCATGGTGTGACCTCTGGTCAGTACCTGCAACCCACTCTTTGTGGGCCACTAACAGTCACAGAGAATGATCTTTGACGGTAAGACAGTGGTTTCAAAGTTGTACACTATATGGGCAGGGTTCAGGGCCTGGACTCTGGCCAGGCTCTGTCCCCCATCCCATTGGCGTTTGACCCCCTTTGCAGACTGCCTTTGGCCAATGCAGCATGGGTGGACTGATGTGCATGACATCTGTCCATGCCCACACCTCACACTCCACAGGCGTCCGACCTCTGTTACAGCCTTCAATCGTAGACAGCAGGGGTCGGCTGCAGGGCCATGCACAGACAGTCCTTTTCAGTTCGTGATGCTAGGTCTGGTGTTGGAATGCCGGATAGCAGTAGTTTGACAGCACTATTGCATGCAGTATCTCCTGGCAGTGCGCTGCAGTCAAGCTTGAACCTGAAGATGGTATACTGGGTGAGACATACTATTGCCTCTGCTGCTGAGCCCCTTGATTCTGTGAAGCCTGCAGCCAGTGGGTGTGTACTGTGCGGGAAGTACTGGCCCACCAGGAGACAGGCCACTTGAATACATGAAGCCTGCACCCATGGTACTGTACCTGATTGGGTGGTGGGGTTACGAGCTTCTTTGCATCTGGGTCCATTGAGCCTGTTAAAGCCTGCACTCAGTGCTGGTTTACTGGATGGGCGGTACTAGGCCCCACGCTATGGGGCAAATTTAGCCTGTGAAGTCTGCTCCCGGTGGCAGAGCCACCGGGAGCAGACTTAGTACCACACCAGTGGTAGTGCCCCCCCACAGCCTGGTCCGTTTGAGCCTGTGAAACCTGCACTGGTTTGTGGCTTACCTGTCGTGGAGTAATGGCCAGCACTGCAGCTGGGCCCCTCGAGTCTGTGAAGCTGTCACCTGTTAGTAGTGGACTTAGTGGACAGTACTAGCCTCCCCACAGCTGTGTCCCTTGACTCCTTGAAGCCTGCACTGGATGGGAGTGTCCCGGTTGGGGGGTACTGTCCCCTCCACAGCTGTAACAAGCAATAACAAGTTTGCAAGTGTGGATGTGTCTTTGTTTGATTGCACAAAATGCAGTGTATAAACAAGTTCAACTGGGACTGCAAAATATTAGAAATATTTCAGATTTCCCTTTTTATATGAATTTCATTATTATAATGGCATTCCTAATCCATTCTGTAGAGCTTTACCATTGTCAGTGTTACTGGGGTTATGCAGCACAGAGGACCAAATTATGCGTCAAGGTTATACAAATTATGCATTTGAAAGAGCAAATGATGTGGCACATTATCTGTTTTCCTACATCTGAGGAAGAAACAAAATCTGTGCGAAATATTGTTACTTATAGTGTAAATTATGGGGCAAATGATGTAAATCCATAATTACGCAGTGAACGCAGCAGCCACAGACTCACATAAATCCTTTGACCCTCGCCGCTGTCTATTGTGTAATCAACAATTTATTTATAGAAGGTAAACACAAAGCTAAACATCATTCAATTCAAGTCTGTTTTCATCATTAGCTGTACTGCTTTTTCCAACTCACTTCCACAAAATAGACATGCAAAATTACTTAAGTACATAATATAACCTTATAGCCCGCCGTAGCGGGGTATACCGTCTATTAAAGGCTCGCTCCACTGTTAAAGGCCCGAGCCAAAGGCGAGGGACTTTAACAAGGGACCGGGACTTTAATAGCAGGTATAGCCCTGCTACGAAGGGCTATAAGGCTATTAAAACATTCTGCCACTAGAGCGCAGAATGTTCTAACATATAAAACAAAGGCCTCTCGAAGCTTGAGGGGATTTAAATCCCAGCGAGCTCCGAGAGGCCTTTGTAGAACATTGAAATGTTGCTCTGCGGGCCTTTACCGGCCCGTAGAATCAGGGAGCACTCCATTGTCTACAATGGAGCTCCCAACATTCCAATGTTCTAATGAATAATATAGCCTTATAGCCTGCCGTAGAGGGCTATACCAGCTATTAAAGACCCTCTCCAGCGTTAAAGGCCCGAGCCAAAGGCGAGGGACTTTAATATCCGGTATAGCCCAGTTATGAAGGGCTATAAAGCTATTAGAACATTCTGCCACTAGAGGGCAGATTGTTCTAACAAAAAAGAACAAAGCCTTATGGGAGCATGAGGGGATTGGAATCCCTCAAGCTGCACACCTAATAACCATAAGTGTGTCTCCCGTGGCACCAGTATTATGTGCTGTGATCTCCAGCTCTGTTTAACTGTGCAAGTTCGCTTGAAACGTAAAATAACAATTCAATAAAGTTCACTTCAAGTCTTGTTTAATTCACTTTTCTCTTTGTTCACGTTTTGTAACAATCCTTAGTTCCAATGCATTTCGGTGTTTGTTCACACCTTCGTCAGGGAACGTCTAAACATAAACAAAACATACAATGTATCATTAAAAGGTTTGATTAATGAGTCTTTTACGCGCTGCAAAAACATTTAGTAAATTACGTCTGAAATGCGTCAACATGGCCGGGGTAATAAATGCGATAAACGTGCATTAAACTGTTTAGGTGACGGTATCCAATGATGGAACCTCCTGTCGATCTAAACTAAGCGTTGCGCTTTTAATGTTAGCGCCTAGAAGAACTTTCACACTTTATTTCATGGGTGACCCCTCGTCTGTTCCAACTTCGCGTATAGCCGCCATTTCTCACCTGGTTAAAGAAAAGTGTATTCCGCTCGCCGCGCGAGGTCGTTCTGCTACGCTTTCGCTGCAATGAATGGTGATTACCGCCGCGCTGGTTGCGCATGCGCTTTATGTTCAGTTTACTTTTTTCTACTTTTTTCAAATTGCGATAACTTTAACTATTCAAGAATAATCATCTAGAAATCTCTCTAAATTAACACTATGTCAGGTACTGCCAAATGACTAGAGGAGTAGAACAATCGGGGCTCCTGTGCGCGCGTGCTTGCTTTCATTCAATTATCACATTTGCAATATGTTCACGATAAACCCATAACGTTAAACTTATGCAGTTATCAACAATGTCATAGGTAACAAGTAAATTCCGTTCTGTCATTCAAACCATTGGGCTTCAGGCTACAAAGGTTATAAATCCAGTAATTTTCTCTTTTCAAGAGGTTTTTTTTGTTCAACGCTCCTTCTTTTTTTGGTATAACTTCCAATACGCAAGCTCTCAGTTGGTTGATATTATGGTGTTTTTCAACAAAGTGTGTTGCCACTGTTGATTTTGAAGAGTGAGTCCTGATGTTGCTTTTGTGTTCCGTGAGTCTCACTTTTAATTTTCTTTCCGTGTGACCAACGTATACACTGCCACACGGGCATTTCAAAAGATAGACTATGTTGGTAGTGTCACATGTGGCGTTTACTCTTAAGGGTATTTTATGACCTTTCATAGGATGACAAATGTTCGTACCCTTCATGATGTTATGGCAGTTAGCACAGTTTAAACATGGAACTTTTCCTTTGTAGGTCTGATGGTTCTTTTTCTGTTGTGATGTCTTCAACAGTTCGCCAATGTTTTTGCCTCTTGTGTGAGCAAATAGAGGTTCCTGCTCGAATATACCATTGAAATCTGGTTCCAATTTCACTATTTGCCAGTTTTTATATATGATGCGTTTGAATTGAGTGCTCACGTTAGAAAATTTGCTTACGCAAGTAATGCGTTCTTTTTTGGTCGTGGATTTATACGTGAGTAATTCTGTTCTTGTCTTCTTTTGTGATCTTTCCATGGATTTCTGAATAACCTCCAATGGGTATCCTCTCGTTTTGAACTTGTTAGCCATTGTCTTTAGTTGTTGTTGGCATTCGTTGTCCTCAGAGACCACTCGTCTCACTCTGAGAAATTGTGTATACGGAAGGTGTTCTTTTAGTGATTGTGGATGATGGCTTTTATATTGTAACAAATTATTTCTATCTGTCGGTTTTCGATACAGGTTCGTTATGAAGGTTGTGTTGCTTTTTGTAATCTCTACATCTAGGTATTGTATGGTAGTATCATTGATGTTCCACGTAAATTTGATTCTGTCATTTCTTTCATCCAAAATTTTCAATTGCTTTTCCAATGATTCCTGTGACCCTTTCCAAACGATGAATATGTCATCAATAAACACCGAAATGCATTGGAACTAAGGATTGTTACAAAACGTGAACAAAGAGAAAAGTGAATTAAACAAGACTTGAAGTGAACCTTATTGAATTGTTATTTTACGTTTCAAGCGAACTTGCACAGTTAAACAGAGCTGGAGATCACAGCACATAATACTGGTGCCACGGGAGACACACTTATGGTTATTAGTTGTGCAGCTTGAAGTATTGACATATACACTCCAGGAGGGGAGTGATTCCCATGAGCACAGTCGATATTATTTGAATTTAGGCGGTGCACGTCCCATTAACCAGGGGATTGGAATCCCCTCAGGTTCCCTGAAGCCTTTGTTCACAGCCAGAGCTGTGAACAAAGAAACATTGGAATGTTGGAGCTCCAGGTTTATACCAGCCATTAATAAGCCCAGAGCACTCCATTGTTTACAATGGAGCTCCCAACATTCCAATGTTCTAATATGTAATATGGTCCTATATTGCTATATCAAGGTATTGGTGGCATTTGCAACTCTCTCTGCTTTCAGCCGCATGATTTATGCCGTCACCAGAAACCTATATAGTATTTTAGTGAAAAACACAGATAGATTGAAGTTATGGATACGAATCTCAGTAGAAAAGTATTGAAAATTGCCGTTTAATGAAAATGCCAACATTAACATAAAAATATGAAGAATCAGGAAATGTAAAGCAAGGCAGATAGTGGTTTAGAGACAAGAGCATTTATTGCAATAATACCCCATCACATCTTGGTTCAGATTATTTCTCCCAGCTAGGGCAGAGCAGACACATGTTTAAGGGCCGGTGTTCTACATATGAAGAGAGGGGGCCAATCCCATTTGGAAATTGTGGGAGGCATATGGCTACCCTGCTGGTGCTTTAAAAACAGAGTGTTTGGGAGGGTCCTTTACATTTCCTTATAGGTAGAACTAATGGAATTATGTGATTCTGCAGGCACAGTGTTTCACATAATGATTGATTTGGTGGATTGGCTACATTATCTATTGTCCGCTGTGCAATTTGAAGCCTTTAACAAAATAAAAACTTTGTTTCCAGCTCAAATGGATCAAAAGTTACTAAAGGCATGGCGCCACGTGCTGCTTTTCAGTGGGAGGCTTTTTGCAAAGGTTGACTGGTCATCTTTCAGTTGCTTATTTCTGTATTTTGGTATTAAACGGGTGCCAATGAAGTGAACGCTTTGCCCAAACAGTGTCATTACGTGTAAAAAAAATTGACAAAGCCAATATATTTTGCCTATGTGAGAGCTATTGGCTTTGCCACTGTCAACCATGTTGTACAGCTGCGGGACTACTGTTCAGCATGGATATAAGTAAGTGGTGTGGAGTAGAACAGAGTGGCATAGAGCCGAGTGGCCTAGAGTAGAGTGGCGTAGAGTGCAGTGTCGTAGACTAGCGAGGAGTGGCCTAGATTAGAGTGCATAGGCTAGAGTGGCTTCGGGTATAGTGAAGTGGTGTACAGGACATTAGCGTATAGTGGCATTGAGTAGAGTGGCATAGACAAAATTACAGTGGCAAAGTGTAGAGTGGCATAAAGTACAATATGGTAGGATGATGTTGAGTGGATTGAAGTAGTATAGAGTAGAGTGGTTTAGGCTAAAGTGGAGTGGTGTAGGGTAGTGTGAAGTTGAGTGGAGTGGTGTAGAGTGATGTGGCATAGAGTAGAGTGGTATAGAGTGAGGTGGTGTGGAATACGGTGGCATAGAGTTGCATAGAGTCTCGTAGTGTAGCGTAGAGTGGAGTAGTGTGGAGTGGTCTGGAGTGCCACAGGGTGGAGTGGCATGCAGTGGGGTGGAATAGAGTCACGGAGAGTAGAGTGGTATAGGGTAAAGCAGTTTGTTGTGGGGCACGGTAGAGTGGAGTGGAGTGGAGTGGTGCAGAGTAGAGTGCAGTGGTGGAGAATAGACTGGAGTGACATAGAGCGACATAGAATGGAGTAGCATAGGGTAGAGTGGTGTAGAGTAGTACAGCTGTAGGTGTAAGTAACTAATCCATTAATAGATATGCTATATAGGGTGAAATCAATATAAATAAGAAGCCATATGCCTGTGTTAAAAGTAGGAAAGCACATTGCACATGCAGGAATAATACAGAAACACTTTATACAATAAAAAAAATAGTGACAAAAGACAAAGATGAGGAAGACCACTTGTACTTGGTACGTCATTACACCTCATAATTAGATTTTTCTTGCCACATAATACTTTGGTCCTCAACTGTCGCATAATTCCAATGGTCCTGCCTATAAGTCAGACCTCGTCTGTCTAGGAACCCGTTGTTGCGTTGGTACAAGCTCAGGTCCTGATGTTTCCGATATCCTAGTGCTGCGCATAATACAGACTGAATACTCCACATTACATTAAATATATCACTCATTTTAGGGAAAAAGCCAGGTGTCCGTGTTGAGTCACTACATCTGAATAAGTCGAGAAAACATCTCTGACCCGGAGGAGGCGGCGCAGAAGGGGGTCTGACTGTTTTTGTACCAAATAACTTTGCATCCGGTGCTGCCCCCTCCGCAGACCGTTCACGCGCAGTCCTCCCCCGCACGCGCCTTCAGACTCAAATCCGAAATCCATCAGGGTATCCACCCAGACAGCAATCTGAATAATATTTACTTCCAGGCGGTTTAACAGCCAGCTGTGCTCGCTAAGCATTATCCGGCTCTCCCCGGTGCCTGGAGTTTATTAGCCATGGTGGCTAAGCCAAGCAGCTTTTTTGTTCTCGGCTATTTTATTGAATATATATAAAAAATGAAAATAAATATGACTGAATGAGCATCAAATAAATACAAGAGATATCTTCGAAGGAACAATTCCTAAGTCTCATTTTAATGCAGAAATAATATATGTAATCACTTGATAAATACTGTTGATGAACTGATTAGGGGTGATAGAATTACAGCACACAACGATGCCCTAGGAAGATACAAAGTGAGAACAAAACAGTGAGGAATAAACCCACCAAACACTAAAACAAACACAGCAGTCTGTTCACCATACAACATAAGAAATCGTTCCAAAGAAAAAAAGTGCAAGAGAGTAAAGGTTACAGTATAATATATATATATCCCCAGGGATCCACTCTAATAAAGAGTTATTTTAAAAGTGTCAGCCAAAAACAAATTATATTTTAAACCTCTTTTTGAAAAATGTACCCTTTCTCAATCTCAAGAAGCCTCTGATACACCAGTGGCGGATTTCCAAGTTGAAGTGATTTATTTAATTTCCAATGCTATATAAATTCTCAATAAAACTTACAATCATTGGGGAAAGAATGGGCAACAAAATCTAGTGTATATATATATATATATATATATATATATATATATGTTAAATGTGTTACGTTTGCGGGTTTCTCTAATCGGTAAAAAACATCAGTGCCGGATTAAACCCTGTGGAGGCCCCTAGGCAGTCGAAATTTCTGCCCCCCCCTCGCAAATTATCTCTTGATACCCAATGCACCGGATTTTCTTTACAAACTGACAGCTGCCAGAAGATGAGCTTTTAAGAGACAAACTGTTATGTCAATCTGATGTCTCTGGTTTAAACATTACATTAATACATTATTTTCTCTATAGAGTATTTGATATAAAGTTTTCGTATGCTCGAGTGGATTCATTTTGTTGTATTTTTTGGAAACAATATTTAAGCAGCAGCGGCTCCTCCACTATGGCGGAGGAGCACCGCCCGCCCACCAAAAATGTCAGGAAAGGAAAAATACGACACGGGGGGTTGCTGGGGCAAAGATTTTTGCCGCCGCCCCCAAAACTCGTGCCGCACGAGACGCACCGACCTCCCCACCCCCCTCTTGCTACGCCACTGGTGGGTCCTGGTGGGGTGACAGCACTGAGGGGAGTGGCAGTGCACTCCCTTCACTGCGCATGACGGTTTGGCCGGCCGTCTCAGCCTGGCCAAATCCTCATGCTCAGTGAAGCTCTCTCCAACCCCCCCAGCTGCATTGTGGGGTTGGAGAAAGCAGGCACAGGCTCCCAGTCTGTCTAGGAGCGCTAATCAAGAGCGCTCAGGCCAATCCTGAAGCTGCTCTCATGCAAGAGCAGCTTTTTCGTAGCGCAGGCTGGAAGCCTTACCTGAAGATGAGGAGCGCGACGTGGGATGCGGCCGGCTGAAGGTAAGTTTTTAAAAATTATTATTTTTTATTTTGCCATTCTCCCTTCGCGACTACAATGCCCCCTTTTGCCCCACCCGATCGCTCAACACACCACTCATAGCAAACACCGGCCGCCACTGTATTTAAGCAAGCTTGATAGTAATTTTATTTCAAGATCACAATATTATTTTGATCCGTTGGCGCGGGCCCCTAAAAGGAGTGGGGCCCATTGGTCGGTGCCTACTTTGCCTATTTGCTAATACAGCACTGAACAAATTATCTTCAAAACGTGACACCTGCAGCAAATGTTTGTGTAACAAATGTATTTATAATGTGTTGTGTGCAACTTTCAAGTTACTTCAAATGCAGAAAGGGTTAAGGTAAAGTACATGCTGAGAAAAAAGTGTGGGGGGGGGGGGCAGCCGTGTCCAGTCAGGCAGGAAAGGCGCCCCTCGTTGATCTTCTGCCCCTGAGTGACCTGAAGGTTGGTTTACAACACAATCTGAATATTGGAGTTTTCAGGAGTTTCCTAAAGAGCACGTGATTCGACTCGGTGCTCTTTGAGAGGATGGGGCGCGCCACAGTCTTGGACCTTGTACTCCCGGGCGTCTGCCTGTGCGTTTCATGCTCTTGAAAGACCCTGCTGGGTCGAGCTGGCAGAAGATGAAGGAAGGATTCCTGCTGGGGCGTGGCAAGGAACTTGGCTTTCACATTTTTCTCGCTCGCTGCTCGTCTTTTAGGGGCAGATTTACAAGCCCCTTGCGCCACTTTTGCGTCACTTTTAACATCGGGAAAGTGACGCGAAAGTGGCGCAAGGGGCTTGCAAATCTGCCCCTAAGTGCCTTGCAGGAGACGTGCATTTGTGCAGTTTTTACTCAAAAGCCGGGAACGCGCGGCTGTATAGTCAGGGCCTCGCCTGACAGCAGTGCCAAGCTGTACAAAGATGCCCTCACACAGGCAACCTTGGCAGTCTACACACCGAGGGCAGCATTAAATCAAACGAGCAGCAGAGGAGGGAGTGGCATTGCCCAGCCTGCGCCGCTGACAGAGATTGTGAGGTACACTGCAGGCTCGAGACAAACTGGAATGTGAGGCTATACAGTGAGTCCCGCAAACAAGCCCCCGCGGTGCCTCCTGGCATCTGGAACAAGTGTTCAAACTAACCCGTACAGTGAAGGTCTTCAAACTGGCATTATTACCAGCCCGTACAATTTTGGGCCTTTAAAGAGGTTGGAGGACCGACCAGTACCCCAGGGGCCTCATACAGGGGGATTCCAACCCGTACTGTGATGGCCTCGGACCCACAGGGGCGAGGTTAGTGGTGAGCCTCAAAAAGGCAGGAGAGCCAAGCAATATTGTGAAGCGTCTCAAGTAGATAGTAGTGCCATGCCTCACAGCTAAGTGATTAAAAACTGACGGGGATGCCAGGATAAACAGTGAAAGGCCTCAGGCAGGAAGAAATGCCAAGCTGTACAGTGAAAGGCACCCAGCAGCTGGTATTGCCGTGCCATGCAGTAAAGTGCCCTAGATGGGTGGTAGTGCTAGTATGTAGAGTGTGAGGGCTTGAAACAGGAGGGAGTGTGTACAGCGGGGGCCATATTGAACCAGGTTTACATCTCAGTTTTAAAATCACGTTATCCTGCCATCGGAAAGATGGCAGTAGAAAACTATATTATTTCCTTTCTAGAACTCTAAGACATCAGCACAGCGATATCACCCTCCTGCCATTTAAATATCAGTAAGAGAGCCATATATTTTCTTTCGCTCCTGGATGTTTGTAATGTGTCTCACATAATGTGCTGAACTCATATCTTGTTCTCTCTGTTTCGCTCAAGAGGGCCCTGGTGGAACAGATGGCTTTATAATCATCTGCCAGTGCTTGATTTAGGAGGTGTTTGAGCTTGCACTTCTTTTTTACATTTAATATAAATGGTCATATCTGGTCGATCACTCACTTTCATTCAATCTGCAGCCATGCCTCTGGCAAAACTGATTTTAGGGAAATAGGCCTAGTGGCCACTTGAGACAATCACGAGCCCTGCCTCACTGCTGAGAGGCCGTCTCACTGGACCAGCATGTTTACTCACAAAAAACTCCATGTGCCAGCATCCACATTCCCTTATCTTAGCATAAGACACACCAGTCTGTCTCTTAAGATTCCGCCCGAACTGGGAACTACATCTATTTTCAACAAGTGTTTAAGTGTGGTAAAAAGGTCAGTTGAAAAGAGGCAGACCACACATCAAAAGTATGTTGATGAGTTTATTTTCTTATGAACGCCACCAACACATCACACCGCTCATCTCTCTTCCCACTGCTCTCCCAACCGCCCATTCCCAAATTCCCTCAACCCTCACATCCACACTGTGGCCTGGTTATGTCCAGGTGTCATGCCAACCCAACACATCCTTCTGTTATGTTATGTTATGTTATATTGGTTTTTATAGAGCGCACGGCTACTCAAAAAGAGTGTCCCGGCGCTTTTATTTATGGTAGGCTGCAAACATAACACATTTAAAAAGAGGATGAGAATAGCGAATAATAACAAAACAGACAGCAAAACAGGAGACCTACTGGGTGAATAGCCAAGTTTTAAGATCCTTTCTAAAGGCTAATAAACTAGTGGCTCCCCGAAGAGTAAGAGGCAGAGAGTTCCATAATTGGGGGGCCAGTAGTCCAAAGGAGCGGCCTCCCAGACGCGCTCTCTTCACTCGTGGGACCGTCGCCAAAAATAGAGATTCCGACCTCAGCGAGCGTACTGGTTGGTAGAAGGCAAGTCTCCTCTGGAGATACTTAGCTCCCGTCGCATGAAGGGCTTTATATGTCAGAGTTAAAGTCTTAAAGGCGATCCGCTTACGGATTGGAAGCCAGTGCAAGGTCTGGAGCAGAGCCGTGGCACTGGCCCGTCTGTTCAATCCATAAATTGCCCGCGCTGCTGCGTTCTGCACAACTTGGAGCCGCTGTAGCAGGTACTCTGGCAGGCCCAGGTATAGAATGTTGGAATAATCCAACCTGGAGCCTATCAGGGCCTGCACAGTCAGCTTTCTGTGCTCCTCCGATAGTAAGGGAAGAAACCTCCGCAGCATCCTGAGGAGGCCGAAACACATTCCCGACACCCCCAGGATCTGGGCCTTCATGGACAATCCCCTGTCCATTTTAACACCCAAGTTCTTAGCCATCTGGGAGGAGGACATTGGGGGGAACATGTTAGTAGGCCACCAAACCCGCCAGTCTGGCTCCGTATCACACCCAAAGAAGAGTACCTCTGATTTATCGGAATTGCACTTGAGGCTGTGCAGTTGGAACCATTGAAACACAGCCCCAAGGCAATCCCGGATACTCTCCCCCTCAAAATCTCCTCCTCTCTTACCCAAGAAGAGGAGCTGGGTGTCGTCTGCATACGATACTATCCGGGCCCCAAACGACTCCGCCAACGCCGCCAAAGGGGTCATGAAGATATTAAAGAGGGTCGGGCTCAAAATAGAGCCCTGAGGGACCCCAACACCCAGAGGCGGCATCACGGCGGAGTCTGGCGAGGCCCAGACCGTTTGCCGGCGGCCCGCTAGAAAGGAAGAGAACCAGCTGAGCACCGTCCCCCGTAGTCCTATCTCATAGAGTCTTGTGAGAAGACCATCATGGGGGACGGTGTCAAAAGCCGCCGACAAATCCAGCATCACCAGCATGGCTTTGCCACCAGAATCCAGGGTCTCCTTGATTGTTTCGGAGACCTCGAGAAGCGCAGTCTCCGTACTGTGATTGGGGCGAAAACCCGACTGGGAGGCATGCAGAATCTCATTCGACTCTAGAAAATTGGAAAGCACCGTCTGCACGTGCTTTTCAACAATCTTCGTAAGAGCCGGCAGCAGAGAGATCGGCCGGTAATTAACAGGGGCCTTAGGGTCCAAGCCAGGCTTCTTGAGCAGTGGAATGACCATAGCCTGCTTCCAAGCCTGCGGGACCACTCCCAGACGCAGAGAGAGATTCAGTAGCGGGTTGGCCAGTGGATTGATCACTTCCGCCAATTTCGCCAGGATTTTAGCAGGGCAGGGGTCCAAAGGCGAACCCAATTTCAAGTTGCCCATAAGTGCTAAGGAAGCGGGCGCCAATAAAGGTGGAAAAGTGCCCAATGTCAGGCCTGGCGAATCCGGGGGTGATCGATTGACCTCCAAGACAATCCGCTCCCTGGGTGACGCAGCCGGGAAAGAGTCCTGAATAAGTTGGATCTTGCTCGTAAAAAAACCAGCAAGATCTGTAGCCCACGACTCAGAGGGCCTCTCCTCATCTACGTTAGTCCGTGAAGATGTAAATTCCCTGACTATAGAGAAAATCTCCTTGCAGGAGTTGGAGGCAGCTTCAATCCTCTCAGCCAGATAAGCTTTTTTTCCCATGCGGATGTCCCGGTGATACTCTTTGGCCACTCTCTTATAAGCCATCTTAGCCTCTACCTCATATTTTACCCGCCACGCTCTTTCAGCCGCCTTGCACTGCTGCCGCTTAGCCGACAGTGCTGCGGTGAACCAGGGGGCGGAAACTCGTTTGGGAGTAAGACGGGGGGGTAGTTCCGGGGCCAGATCACTAAGTCTATCAGACAGCCATACCTGCAAAGAATCCAGATCCCTTGTCAGGTCGCCAGAAAGCAGACAGGGATGGTCCAAAGCAGCCTGAGCCAGCAACTCAGGGGTCACTCGATGATAGGCCCTATGTGTTCGACCATGCTGCTGTAGGCCGGCAACAGCCAGTTTAGCTGTACCTATGATGGAAAATTTCACCAGCAGATGGTCCGACCATAGTACCGGGATAATCTCTACCTCCTCTAAAAGGGAAGTCGAGAACACCTGGTCCAGAGTGTGCCCCTTGTCGTGTGTCGGCCCTTGCAGATAAGGGAACAATCCCAGTGGTGTCATGGCCTCCAAGATTTTAATAGTAGCCGCATCCACAGGATCATCCATCCGGAAGTTAAAATCCCCAGCCACTATGCAGTGTTCTGCTTTCAGGGCCAGTCTGAGTAAGACGGAATCCAGATCTTCAAAAAACATTCCGGGTGGACCAGGTGGTCTGTAGACCAAAAGTCCCTTGACTGATTGATGTGAAGCCAAAACGATAGAAAAAGCAAGGGCCTCCGACCCCCGAATGTCCTCCACCGGCAGAATAGTGCAGGCTGTGCCTTTCCTCACCACCAGCGCCACTCCCCCGCCCCTTCCGTTAGCTCTGTCCTTCCTGAAAACATTGTAATCAGGCGGAATTGCCATGGCAATATCTGGATTCGAGAATTCTCCCCACCATGTCTCAGTAAGCATGAGACACAGTGGCTTAGCCGTATCCAGCAGCTCATAGATGTCTTGTGCATGTCTGCCAGCCGATCTAGTATTTAGCAGCATGCAGGGATGTCTCACACTGGCGCTGATAATGCCAGAGGGCAATGACAGAGCGCGGGAGGGACGCCAACCACAACCAGGGCAGATGGACTTACCATGGTAGCGCCGCGGGAAGACAGTACAGCAGCTACTGAAAGCAGTGCGGAGAGCACAGAGCTCCTCAGCCGAGTAGCGCTGCACCAAAGATCCTGAGCAACACATAATGCGTGGCCGAGCCTGCCCCGCCGCCCCGAGCGCCTCCGGGTCGCTGACGGGCGCAGACGGGCAGGACTCTGGCTTGACTCAGGCGCCGACTGGGCGCTACCGCTGCGCGTCACCGCTGCGCGGGTCTTGCGAGCATTAAGTAGGGCACCGCTGTGGATGTAAAAAGCGCTAGAGCGCTCAACCAGTGGCCCACTCGCCACTAGCCACTCCCAAGATGGCGGCCACGCGCCAAAAAACGCAGAAAGCAGAAGGATCTCAAATCCGCTCAAAACGCGGTGCAGGGGCACAATTATCGTGCAAGTATGTGGGCGCTACTGGCACAATTATAATCAGGGTAAAAGGAAAATAAAAACACAGAAAAATGGAAAAACGATAATTATTTAAAAATATCAGCGCTGCAGCCTACAATACAGCAGCGGAGCGCGCGTGCTGTTTCCTTGTCCGAGGTCCTTCTCCTTAAACAAACTAAAGTTAATACACTAGATAAAGAAACTAAATATAAACGTAAGTACGCCATAATGTATCATAAAACAACATATACAGTAAAACTACCCCCACAGTACAACAATGGATTAGGCATTAGGTTAATTAAATATTAATAGATGGGTAAAGAAATGTTCACCATACACGTTTGATTGAGAGACATCCAGCAATGTTATCCTTGTGCCAAACCGGTTTGTGCCTTTCACTACTCGCTTTGACTATACATGGTTCCCTTAAACAGTCTTGATCTGATGACTCCTTCAAGTGATTTCTCACCAGGTCCACTTTGCTCCCAAGAATGACTGAAATCCTGTCTCTGCGCCACACCTTGCCATCCTTGGTGTGGACTACACTTTGAGGCACCTTAACCACTTGCTTTGGACAAGAAAACCCGGAATCTCCTTTCATAACATGTGCTTGCTTCTTGATTCTAACCCAACATTCCACTCTCACATTACGGCAATCAGGTTTCGTGGCAACACCTCCATACTTTTTAGTGCTTTCTTCCTTACGTCCACCACTCTAGCCAGACTTGCCTCATCAATATGATTATGACCCATCCAGTTGCACTTAAGTTTAGAACTGGGAAGTCTACCTTGCAAAAGGATAAAAGAAGAGATCCCCACAGAGCAATTGGGGGTTGTCCTGTAAGCCCACAACATATCATCCATAGCTGTTTTCCAATTTAGATTGTTGACAGTAGCCAGCTGCAACTGGTCCTTCAACGTGCAGTTGAAGGGCTCAACCAGTTAATTGAGTCTGGGATGGTACAAGGAGGTCTTCACATGCTTGATGCCCTGTGAATCTAAAAAATACTCATTTCTTCTGACACCAACTGTGTGCCATTGTCCGTCACGATTTCAGCAGGGTAATTCAACCCCAAAAATACTTTGTGTAGAAATTGAATGACCAAAGCAGAGGTGACACTATTTACAAACCCAACTTCTGGCCACTTTGACATATAGTCCTTAAGGACAATGGTGAATTTGGACTTCTCACCCAAAATATTTCTGGGGCCAAATATGTCTAAAGCCAATTTAGCCAACAGAACCAAAGGAGAATCCACGGGGTTAACTGGAGTCGGTTGGCCGCTTGGAACTTATCACTTATGACAACACGGTCCTCAGTCTCGACCAAAACATTCCACTGCTTTGTCCACTCCAGGCTACCAGAAGTCTGACAATATGACCCTTGTAAGCTAATTCTAGATTTTTTTATCTCTCACTAGTAGGCGCAACCAACTGGCCTAGCCTCCGCAGTAGACCATCACCACATGTCAATAAAGTGGCCACATGCCCATACGAAGTGAAATTCCCATCCAAAGACTAAGAGATAGGCCACCCTTGTGTGACCCACAACATAACTTTGCAAAGAACAGAATCCTTGTGTAACTCCTCCCTGCAATCATTCTCACCCAACGTCCCTCTCATCACACTGTTGATAGTTTGCCAAGTACACCTCTTCTTTATCGTCGTCCTCCCCTCTTTTCTGTCTGAGGCATTCAAGGGCATGGTGGACAAGAAGTCAGTGATGATGTTATACTTGCCTGGAAAATACTCAATGTTATACTGAAACTCTTGTAAGCAATGTTTCCATTTGGCAATCCTGGGAGTAGCTTTGTCCCTGCCCTGTAGTACTAAACAACTCAATCAATGGTTTGTGATCAGTTATTAACAGGAAAGGAACATCCCATACATATCTGCGGAAATGCTGAGCACCCCACCAGTGCCATGGCTTTTTTCTCTATCGATGGTTGAGTACTTATGTTCTGCACCCCTAAGTTCTCTGGAAGAAAACACCACTACATCCTTTCTCCCATCACTTCTCTTTTGCATGAGAAAGGTACCCAACCCACAGTTACAAGCATTGGTAACTATGATGCTACCATCCCTTGGGTCAAATAACTTCCAGAGACCTGCTGATTCAATGTGGGAACGCACTTCATCAAAAGAAACTTGACACTCATCCTCCCTCCCAAATGATATTCATCATTCAAATAAACTTTATTCAGTCCATAAAAGTATACAATATAGAAAACATACAGTTCGTTAAAATAAAGTAATAAAAATGATAAAATAACAACCAAACCCTGTAGTTCAAAAACTGTCTCGAATACAGTTCAATAGGTTCAATAAAATGCATGTGCAAATTGCATACCGTGCAGAAGGTAACATTTCCATATTCATTACAAATTTTTTTAGACCAGTGATCCTCAAGAATGTTTTAAAAGTTATATTAAAAGCTTCTAAAACGCAATTTATTATTTAACCTCATTAAAATTCATATATTACACTCCGCATTCCTTTTAATATATCATACCCCATTTGCCACGTATAACTATAAAATAGGCAGCTCGGTTCTAAACACATTAAAAAAAAAACTCTTTAACTTTTTGTATGAACTACCCCATAGCACAAGCTATATCTAAATTCATCATTTCTGTTAGAAGGTTTACTGCTTGTGCCCGGTTTTTAATATCATACTTTTTAATGATCGGGCATAAAAACTCTCTTCGTAACTCTAAAATGATATTCCCTTCTCCAACAAGTTCCTCAGGGGAATGGTCTTGTTTGCAAAATGGGAAATACATTTAAAGTAATACTCAGCCAACCCCAGGAAAGACCTCCGCTGATCTATATTCCTGGGAACAGGAGCTTCCTCTATGGCCTTCAGTAATTTTACTTTGGGGCTTATGCTATCTTTGGGTATGTGGTGACCTAAATATTTCACACCATGTTGCTCAAATTTGCAGTTGTCACACCTCAAAGTTACTCCCTTCTTTTGAAAAATTCACAAAACTTTGTCCAACTGCACATTATGCTGTTGAGGATTTTGACCAAAAATTAGGATATCATCTTGAAAATATCAGACACCCTCGCAATCTTTGAATATCTCCTTCCTCAGGCTTTCAAACACAGATGAAGCAGATGCAAGTCTGAAAGGAATGTGTTTGAAATAGAGTGCACCCTCAGTAGTTACGAACAAGGTCAAATGCCTAGATCCCTCAAACAAAACAACCTGGTGGTAAGCCACTGACATATGTAGGGTGGTAAAAAATGTAGCTTCCTTCAAAGTACTCTGCATCTCACTGATGTTGGGAAGGGGTTCTCTATCCACCCACATATTGTGGTTGAGGTTACGCAAACCAACACAAAGACGCAAAGTACTATAACTTTTTCATGCTAAAACCACTGGTGCAAGCCGTTCCAAGCTTCCAATGGGCTCAATCACACCCAAACTGGACAATTTATCTAACTCCATGGCAACACTTTCCTAAACGATAAGGGCACTCTCCGTACTTTGTATGTTACAGGTACAGCACCAGTTTTCAGTATTATTCTGTGCTTGAACCCAACCAGTTTACTTAACTGTCCAGTAAGCACTTTGGGAAATGTTTCAACCCAAACACTAGCAGATGACACATTCATACACATTTCCTGGTCTGACTATGCAAGAGTCAGCGCGACTGTAAAAAGCCTAAACGAACGTCGCGGAGGAGCTTAAATCTTGTCCCCCGCGGTTGATTAAATCTTTCCAGTGTGAAAGATAAGGAGAAACGGCAATGTGACCGGCGATCTCCGTTCCATCTTGAAATACCAACAGATACTACAGGAATTGTACCACGAGCATACTGATTACAGAGTGAATTTATTTACAGCCTTAACGCCTCAACGGATTAAGGTTTCTGTTACACTGAAATATCGTGGCTTACAGCCCCTTGAGAATAATTGGACCGCGAGACCGCGCCGCCCATTTATGAAGATCATCTACATTGAAAGAGCCCTGAGGAGAATCTGCGATTTTTTACAGATTCGAAACGCATCGGCAAACGGCAAACAGGCATCATAAATCACCAGCCATTGCATTGATTATTCATTATCTTTGAGTTAATTTTTTTAAACAAAGAGAAATTGAATTCCTGTTGCCATTTTCTTCACCTTGTAGGTACTATAGTGGTTTGAAATTTCGCAAAGAGTAATTATTTGTGGATACATAATCGCTACAGTTTTTTGTAAAAGAAGTATGTGTAAAAATGTTTGCTTATTTGTATATATGTTAGTTGTATAATAGTTGTAAATATGTGTAAATGTTTTTGTAAAGTGTTTTTCTCACCCATGGAAAATATATATAAAAATTATTGAAAAATTTCAAGAGGGTCGAAATAAAGTTACCCTTACAAACAGATGATTTACCTTTGTTTGTGTTCTCAAAAATTTTTGAGAAAATAAATCATTGTGAGGGTCAGCAATTCCCCCTTTTTTGCACATTCATACACATTGGCATCAATTTGGAACTCGAAATCACACAATTTGGGTGATTAGGGTCCAGAATTATGTCTAACTCTCCTTGATCATGCCACCTCAATAAGTTCGAACACTCCTTTGCTGCAAATGCCACACCACTTACAGATTTGCCTTCAAATTCTAACAGGCAGTCAAATTGACCTTCAACTTCAATTCTTTTACCACCATAAGTGCACATCTTGACCTTGAATGGTTGAAATTCTTGAGGTTTGAACTTGGAGAAAACTTCACGGCCAATTAAGTGAAAGTTGACCCTGATCCTGTCATTAATCGTACCCTCACACCATTAATTACTACATTACATAATGGCGGTTTCCTACATATAGGTTTCAGTTCTCCCACCATGTCCTCATTTGCCTCATTAAACTGCTCACCAGTAATACATTCATTCTTATTACATGCAGGGATTGTCAAAATCATATCATTATCATCACTCCCAAATGTAGACTCATCTATATGAGGTATTACAGGTTTGCATGAGCTTCTGCAAACCTGCACAAAATGCCCCTTACGGTTACACTTGTAACACGTGACAGACAATGCCGGGCAATTTTTTGCTGAAGCTAAGTGACTTTGACTACGACATCTAAAACATACTGTAATGACTGTAATATCACAATGTTTATTCAGTTTGCTGTCAAAATGGGTGTACTGTTTTCCCTCTTTACATCTTCTTTAGCTTGTAAAGCATTCACCACTTTAGAGGTACTTGTATCATCTTGGCATGACAACTCCTTAAAGTGTGCATCAGAATTTTCTACTGCTCTAGCTATGGTGATTGTCATCTCAAGACCAGGATAGTCAGTAGACGAGAACCTTTTTTTGAATATTTTTGTTATGAATTTTTTCTATCAGCTGGTCACAAATAATCTCGACTTTGAATTCTCTGTAGTTACCTGTCATCGAAAGATTTCCCTTGTTGGGCTCTTTGTAGGAACTTGTGTCTTTCTAATATAACATTCCTAGATGGAGAAAATCTTAGATGCAAGGTCTTGATCACGGAAGGGTATTCGTCCACTATGCCAACGAGCAATTACTTGAAACACCACCAGCCCATCACACGTTTGTCTCTCTTCCCACTGCTCTCCGAACCACCCGTTACCAAATTCCCTCAACCCCAACATTCGACACTGTGACCTGGTTATGGCCAGGTGCCATGCCAATGCAACATCAGTCTCTAAGAAAGGAGTGGTTGAAGAAGCTTAACTAAGAACCCTTTACACAACTTGTTACCTCTGTAACTAGGGACAGGCCTTGGTGCATGTGGTTTAGAATCAGTATGGACTTCTCATCATCCTTCTGGTGCACAGACCTCCTCCAAGGCCTCCTCCTCCTGGTCCTCCTCCTAGTCTTAACCTCTTCCTTATCCTGGTCCTCCTGATTGTTCTAATCCTGGCCCTCCTGTTCTTGATCCTGTCCTTCTGGTTATCTTAAAAGTCTTAGCCTTCTTCTTCTTTTTCCTTTTGAATCTGGTTTTACTGGCAGCTGCAGTCCGTGCAGGTAACAGCAGTGGGGCGATGGGGCAATGTAAGGGGAGATCCCTAGGGACAATGCCATGGGAAAATTAATGATTTATTTGATTTTCTCTCTGCATTGTCCCTCAGAATCCCCCCTTACAGGGCCCCACCACCCCACCGTTGTTACCTACACGGACCTCAGCTGTTTACCGGTCCTCCTGAACTTGATCTCCTGGTTACGCTCCTGCTACTTCCGACCCTTCACTTAGTCCTTCTCCTAGACCTTTTCCTCGTGGGCCTGTACTCCTGGTCCCGGTCCTCATGATCATCTTAGTCCTGTCCCCTCGGTATTTTCGCTATTATTAATGGAGAAATTGAGGTTTCAATCACTGTATTGCCTCCCAAATTTTACATGGGCATCTCAGAAAATATATGTGATAGTTCTGGAGTTTTCCAGCTTACCTAGAAAAAAAAATCCATAGACCTGGGTCTCCAGACACTTCGGGAATTAAATAACTTCACAAATTGTAATTCATGCAATGTCACATACTTACTGAGACGCCCATGTAGAGTTTTGTACATAGATATGACTGCAAAAAAATAGGAATACGAATCAATGAGCACAGGAGCACAATAAGGTGCAGTAAGGATAACACCAAATTAACAAGAAACATCACATTGAAGATGACATTGAATGGTATGTGATTGAGAAATCGAAACCCTTACAAAGAAATATCGCATTTATATATTCTCAAAAGTGCCCCGGAACTCAGAAACGCCACTCCACGAAGATAGATTTCAAATCTTTAATTGCTCACAACCACGCTGGCATATATATATATATATACATTTTTTTATTTTTATTTTTATAACGGCAAATTTTGTATTAATATTTGCTTGGATAAAACAAATGAGTTTGGATAAAAATGATTACAAAGTGAATTAAAAATATACAAACTCTGTACACATTTTATTGTATACTGTAATAGTTGGTGGTTGAGACACCAGGTATTAAGAGAGAGTTTTTAAGTTATATAGGTCAAGTGGGAATCTTTGCACACATTTCTTAGCACATAAATACACCAATCAGCAAATGAAAGACGGCCTACCTCTGCACAGTAAAGGGCCTGCCACTGCGCATGACAGATTTCAGTTTGAGCATTCGAGACCTCTTGTATATACTTTAGAATATACTTATATATTAGTATATACTTATATGTGTATGTATTTTGTTGCCTCTGGAGATCAGCCTTAGGACTTGTCTGCTTCCTCTTAGGGACTTTTTTTTCTGTTCAACTGTCTCTATTTAACTGTCTTAATAGAAAAGGACCAGTAGCGATCAGTAAAATACCAGAATTGCTTTCTGCTGAGGGACTTTTTTTTCTTCTGGCAACTGCCTCTATTTTAGTATTTACTTATATATTACTATTTACTTATATGTGTATGTACTTTGTGGGCTCTGGAGATCAGCCCTAGGACTTGGCTGCTTCCTCTTAGGGAGTTTTATTCTGTTTAACTGCCTCTAATTAACTGTCTTAATAGAAAAAGACCAGTAGAGGTCAGTAAAATGCCAGAATTGGTTTCTGCTGAGGGACTTTCTTTTTTAAATTTTTCTGGCAACTGTTTCTATTTAACTTTCTTAATAAAAAACTATCAACAGAGGTCAGTAAAATACCAGAATCACTTAGGCTTTCTCTAGATTCCAGTCCATAGAAATTGTCTTCCACGAGCACCCATAGACAATAATATTTTTTTCAAATTGTGGATTTTCAGTGATATGATCACCGAAGGCCTTGATTTTACATTAAAAACAGAGCTTTGTACAATTTCCCGCTGAAAGGCAATCTTTCTCTCCATGTGTTCCCATACCTGGTGAGTCACGCAGTTTGGTGCCTACTTTCCCTCCATGTTAAATAACAGTAGATGTTTCAGCACCCAGGCTAATGTGCTGCATAGCTAAATACATATAAGGTCCCAAAGGCGAGACCGATTGCATTGCAAATGCTTGTTTTAAGTAACTTTTAATCCATTTGAACTAGTTACCTCACTTCAGGACTCCCTCTATTCTATTAATTTATGTGTGCAGTGTTTGTGGAGCGCTGGCCTACTTGTTCACACTGGTTAATTGTATCA
Organism: Lissotriton helveticus; assembly: GCF_964261635.1. Classification (NCBI taxonomy): domain Eukaryota; kingdom Metazoa; phylum Chordata; class Amphibia; order Caudata; family Salamandridae; genus Lissotriton; species Lissotriton helveticus. The sequence goes on along the minus strand of NC_136061.1, from coordinate 1,853,226,326 downwards.
GCAAAAGTTTTTGTTGCACTTTTGAGAATATACCAGGGGTGGTCCCTCTTCAGAGGGGTTGGGGAGTTTCTCCCCCCGTGTGAGGTGCCCAGTGCCTAATTGAGAAATAAGTCCTTTCCAAGGACTGGGAACCTGGCTGCTCACTCTGTAAGTTAGGCTTGCAGCCTGAGAGGGCGGTGTAACAAGTCAGAGAGGGAGGATGGCTAACATAGGCGGTTGGCAATGCTGGCAGCTGAAATTCAGAGAATATGTCTGATTGGAGACGTCTGGAACTGCGGCCAACCTGACATGCGCACTTCAAGCCTTGAACCAGCAGTCTGTTATGAAGCTAGGGGCGCCACAGTACATCCCACCTGATCTCCTCTAGATCACTTGTTTCACCTGTTCCAACCAATCCTTGTTTTGCTCTCATGCAGCTTTAATTAGAAAAAGCATGAGAATGAAGACTGGACTGGTGTGGGAAAGGCTAGCCTGTCCCCACGACCCAGGTTTTTTTTTTTTTTTTTTTTTTTTTTTTTTGAAAACCTTTATTGTACAGAAAGAGCTCACAAATACGGGCCTACAACCCACCGGGCTGGCCACCACAGAGCCGAATGTCAGGAGCAATGCACAGAGTATCACAATATACAAAGGCAAAGAAACAGGAGAAATAATAAGCATCTTAGAGCAATCACAGGAGATAAGAATTAGAAAGGTAGTTTTCTTATTTTTAAAGGACGGGTTAGGGAGTACAGGAGTATGGCGGGCCGGGAGACAAACCAAAGGGGCGGGGCCGCGGCGGGCAGCAATACAATGATCATAAAAAACACAGGAAAAACAAATACGAAATAGGCAGACCAATAAGCACCGGTCAAAACAACAGACATGAGGAAAGGCCATCGCACACATCGTCCAATGCCCGCCCACCGCAGCCACCACCTGTCCCACCGAACAGCAAAAAAGGACCCAAATACAAGAACAATACGAAACGGACCCCCAATAAAGAAAAGAACCCCGCATAAGGGGGGGGGGGGGAAAGGAAGGGGGAAGAAGGAAAGGAAGGGACTCTTATCCAAACATCCGCCCCCGGGCGACGAAACAGGAAAACAATAACCCGGTACAAAATAGACATTGAAAATACAGAAAACACACCCAGCAAATCAGAATCATCGTGATACCGGAAAAATACCCCAGAAAGACACCAGGGGGACAGACGACGAGACAGAGCCCCGAAAGAAGGGATACACAAGGGCCATAGAACCAAAAAGGGAGAAGAAAGGAGGAAAAAGATCCCCCAAAAACAGCAACAGACCCCCCCACCCACCCCACAAGCCCACCCTACACCCCTGCAGAAGGCTACGGCCAACCCCCCAGCAGCGTGCCTGTCGCCCTAAATAGAACCCGAAATATAGGAGAAAGAAACAAGGTAGAAACAAAGACAAAAAAGAAGGGCCAGGGAAAGGAAGGAACATCACACACGGGAGAGGGCGAAAAACAGGATAATCTGCAACCATCCCACCACCTGTGAAAAGGGGAGAGGCAGAGCCCACGGGAAGTTAAACGACATCAGGATAAGTTTCAGGAGTCCCACGAAGTTACGCAACATCACAACAGCACATGTCGGTCATAGATCAAAAACAAGACTACCGCATATAATAAGTCATTTCAGCCCTGTCCGCTTTTGTCCAAGGTTGTAATCATCCAAACAAACAAAGTCCAAACGACGAGGGACACAGGGTTCAGGAGGAAATCCAGCGGCAGTCCTGAGGAGAAACGTGAAAGAAAATACGGAGAATATAAAAAAGTTACGGTACAATCTTCGCACCGCAGGCACAGTTCTATGGACAAGTCCAACGAGGCAAGCCCAGCTGGGTCGGCACAGGCGCCCCGGCCGGGGAGCCGACGCGATGAGAAACAGAAAGGATCATCGAGGCCTGGACAGGATGCAAACGGACCGCAGACCAGCGGCCGAGGCAACAAAGCAGGACGACAAAGGGCGTCGGAGAGTCTCCAATTCAAGGATGCGGTCTCCGCCGGAGGCACAGAGACCAGGAGCACACCAGCCGCACCCTGCAACAAGGAAGCAAAATCCAACGATGGGGGCCCGCATAAATCAAAAAGTGGGTCCGCCTCCACAGGGGAAACAGGCACAGCCACGGAAGTCCGCCAGGAGTATAGTGCATCCAGGACAACTTGAAGTGCAGGAAACCCTTCACAAGATCCGACATCCGGGCCGTGTGGCGGGCCCCCAGTGCTCGCCCAGGCCCGGCAGAGACTCCCAGGGTCGGCCGCCATCTTAGGAGCCCAGCAAGCCCTCGGTCGTCGGGGGCCCCGGCCGGAGCAACACCAAAGCAAAAGGAGGTCAGCCGAACTGCGGCGGGGCGCCCCAAGGCAGGAAGGAGACCCACCAGAAGAAGGATGTTCGGCGGCCCCCTCGTGCCGCCGGCCCCGTTCTCCGAGCCCGGGCGGTAAATCCAAAATGGCCGGGCCGGGGAACAAAGGGGGGACCAAGCCGGATAAATGAGGAGGCTCTCCCGCAGGAGGCAGCGTCCGCACCCCTAGGCCCAGGCCAGTCGGGTCCGCCAACGGGCACAGCCGGCCTATTCGCACATCAGCCCCCGCAACCAGATCCACAGCGCCAGCAAGGGCCGACCATCGCGCTCCGTCACGTCCCGTCGCTGCCAGGAGGTCCGGGCCAGTCCGCCCCGAAGGCTCCGAGCGGGACCACCGCACAGGATCGACAGCACCCAGGATCACCGGAGCAACGGGTAAGTGTCCGCAAAGTGCCCGCGGTACCGAAACACCGCAAGGAGGGCTTCCCGGGGCAGGAGAAATGCAGGATAATCGAAGAAAACAGGTGGTTGAACGGAGCCGAGCTAAAACGCGGCCATCTCGGTCGCGAGCTAGGCTCCTCCCCCTCACGACCCAGGTTTTTAATGCAGAGCAAGGGTGGGATGACTAAACATGACCAGTCACTCTGTGGGTTTATTTTAATGCCACACAGTGACTACTCATGTTTCTTACATGGTAACACAATGGCGCGGCTTATCCCCTCACGCACACCACCAGTGATGGCATTGTGCATGAGGGCAGTTGAGTCTCGCAGTCGCCTTCTGTGTTGTGACTTGTCCTACAGGGCTATTCACAGGCCTGGTGGTTGAGTGAGTCCGGTCCATGTGTGAATCTTGTCGATGCCTGTATTTTGGGACTTGGCTGTGGCCCGGTTCTCACGCAGTGGTGTAGCAAGGTCAGGTGGTACCAGGGGGGGAAAATTTCTTGTCACCCCCGGCTTGACAAAATGGCAAAAATATGTGTTTAAAAAACATAATTTTACCCTTTTGTCACCCCCTCAGTGATGACACCCGAGGCGGCCTGCACCCACCGCACCCCCCTTCCTATGCCACTGTTCTGACATCCATCCAGTGAGGCTGGAGTTAGGCAATTTTAATTCATATCTTTGCTCCGTGGCACAAGCGGGGCATCATTTGTCTTTTCATCTGCCGTAACATCATTGATGCAATTTGTTGTATAATACAGCACAGCCACATTTTAGCAATTCACACAAGGAAATAAGGGTGATTGTTGTACAATGTTGCCGCTCTTACTAAATGTTATTTGCAGCTCTGGGATTTGTTTGTGATCTACTCAGTAGATCAAAAAAGATCAAAAAAGGCACATTTTGAAACTACTGTTGTATCTATCAAGAGTATTTTTTCAAATCCAGCCATTACATTATTGGCTATTTGGAACACATCTGTATTGGGCCATTTCAGTCAGAGCAGGCATTGTAGTGCTATAAGCCCCCTCTGCTGGTCTGAAGTCAGGTTAATGTGCTGTGTATACTAAAGGCCTGCTTCTATGCTGTACAGCTGGTATAGAGACACATTGACTACTTTGTCTGCACTTATTTACTGTGTTGGTTTCTAAACGCTTCCTTGATTTACAGCAGCCATTGTTGAATCTTAAAAACTCTTGTAGAACTATTCTATACGAATAGCGTGCATGCAGGGAGATTTCAGAGCCAATGATGAAGGCTCTCACTGTCTGCACTTCAAATGTGGTTGTTTTCAATTGGTACGCGTCAAATTGCAAACCTCTTGTGACCTCGTAAAAAAAAGGAAAATGTATGTATGGCAAGACAATTTGAAGCCTCTATCACTTCGATCTAGTAGACTGAATGGAGGATTTGATGGGAGAGCATGTATAGGTTATTTGAGGTTACCCGGATTGGTGCGTGGAAAAATGGATGGATGGATGGATGGACAGATGCATGGATGAATGGGAGATCATCTGCTGATGGCTTGTGGTAAATAAAATATTACCCTGTCATAATTTCTATAAATAAACAAAGTGTCATGCATTAAATGAGAGGCAGAGTCCGTGGTGGCCGATTCAAAAGGGCTTTATTTCCATAACTCGAGTTAGGGGAGAATCGGTTCCATCACCACTAAGGTTCAGGAAGGGCCTTCTAAACCTTCTTTACTGAGTACAATATTTATACTTTTAATCTCGTACATAGGGAGGAACGCTCCAGGCAGAGCAAGAGAAAGAGAGATAAGAGCATGTGGGCGTGCATTTGAGGAGTCATAGGTGAGTCATAGGTGGGTGGATACATGGAGGGGGTTGCATGGCCAGCTGGAACTTTGCCCTACTTGTGTGCGCAACTTGATCATGACGTGCAACTGACGTGTAACTGGGGGGAGCTGACATTCAGTCTAGTAGGGAGGCCTTCAGTGTCAGGGCGATCAGCACATCTGGTATTATCTGATATCTTGAGTCCGGGGATGTATTATCTGAAGCAAAGGTCGCTCATCACTAAGAGCCAGAGAGGGCATATATTTCTTCGTTCATTGAGTGGGGGCCGTGGGCTTTCTACGGATGCAAGCTCTGTAAGTCACTTAAACGGAGACAGAAAGGCTAGGCCCTATCTCTGCAGACGGGTTCTGTTTACCTTCTTCACCAGGCAGGAATGTGATTCTGTAGAGCAAGCAGATAACTGTTGTGCAAAATACTGTCTTGGCACCCGTGCTGGGCCTCTTTCGGCTGAGCCAGAAGTATGCGAGGTCAGGGATACGTAACTGCAGCTCTCAGAGTGTCTGGAGTCATGAAACCCTAATTCAGAGACTGGCTCAGGCTGAGCCACAAAATGGGTTCATCTTGATTTAAGAGTGCAAAATGCAAACACATGGGCCTCAATGCAAAATTAACGTTTCTTACATGGGAGACTTGATGACTGGCATCCTAATGCAGGACGTAAATGCAGAGGCCTCATTATTCAGGCCACTAAGGGAAAATGCATGGGTGACATGCACATACATTAGGAAGAAGCAAAGTTGTACACAGTTCCCCTAGGGGTAGACAGTTAATGAGGTCTCTTTCCCAGCTAGCTGAGAGTCAGCACGGGGGTGTAAAGTGCTAAAAGGTCAGCAAGTTCTTGCTGACCTTTTAGCACTTTACACAACTTTGCTTCTTGCTCTCTGGACAAGTACACTGGACCCCTTTAAACATAGTCCATTCCCGTCCTCCGTTTTGTTTACATATATAGCGTGGGTCACCCCCACGGGACACATAGGATACCAAGAGTGACACTTTTTCACTTCTTTGGTCCACAATACACTGGGTGGTTGCCCCCAGTACACCGCACTTGCGGTCTGACCTTGGAATTCCCTATCCAAACACCACATTTAGCCACACCCTAGCCACAATGGAAGATGTACCAGGCCTCAGCTTTGATGACGATGCCATCGATGAAGCCCTACGGGCGGCACCGAGTTTAATCACCTTATCGGCTACCGCTACCTCGAGTGCTACCAATGACGATTGGGCCATACTCACCGCTTTAAAGAAAGAACTAATCAGGATTACGATCCATGGTATAATGATGACCGAATACCTGAGAAATAAAATTGCCCCCCTAGGCCTCATCGTGAATATTATACCCAGACTCTTCCTTGAAGATAAACAATTTAAGATCGAGTGGGTACAAGTATCCTGGAAATGTACTAAAGATCTGCTTTTCCTCATCGTACAAACATCTAAACGGCTGTCAGAGGCCTTACAAGAGAAAATCTCAGCCATAGAAGCCACAATGAAAAGTACGGTCAACAAGAACACCAAGGCTAACTTCACCAACAAACTAGCGGAGATCAACCAGGAAATGGCAGATCACCACGAGTACCTTCTAAATCAAAAAACTGCTAAACTACAGAAAGATATTGCCAAATTTGAGAAGGAGAAAGTGTATCCATTTCTCAAGGATGGCTTTAAGAATAAGAAGACATCTTACTCCTCGGACGAAAATACGGATAACAACAGCCGACGAGGCTCCACTAGTAGTGACTCCAGTGGAGGTTATAATTCGAGGAACAACCGGGTCCCACAACATCCCAACTGGCAACCAGGATACCATCAAGGACCGGTATTTCATGGGCCTCCGCACATGGCACCTCCATGGCAATACCCCTTTTACCAACAGGGTCCACCACATTTTTTCCCCTCAAACCCGCCACCTTTTCAAGGCAGAGGTTGGGGCAGAGGAAGAGGGCGAAAGCGAGGCGGACAGAAAGGGGTTCAGTGGCAAGACCAACCGACACCACAGACCTCGGTAGAAGCCAGGAGCACAACCATGGGGAGAAGAGTCTGACGGTGAATCTATCGAAATGAGTTCTGACCCCCACTGAGATTCAAGTTCTAGAAAAAGGACTGGGCTTTGTCCCCACTCCCATTCCGGATAATTTTCAAGAAATGATTGAGATCAAACAACTCTTCCGGAAGATACGCTTGAGAGCCTTCTTCCAAGACAAACCTGAATCAGACAATTCTGATTCGGGTCTACGGAAACCTTCCACCTTCACACCAACAGATGGGATGGTTCCCCCTGAGATTCTGGTTTTTGAGAGAGCGGTCCTCAATACCCTCACTAACAAACCACAATGTAAACAATTCAACAATTTGACTAGATCGGAGAGGCAGGCTTGCCAGGCTCTAGGGAATGACAACACGATCGTTATCAAGCAAGCGGACAAGGGGGGTGCTACAGTCATCCAAGACTATGATGCATATGACCTGGAATGTAGATGCCAACTCTCCAACAGTTCCCACTACAGACCCCTCACCATAGACCCAACTAAACGCTTGACAACCACGATCATGAGTCTCGTGATAGAGGGAGAAACCAATGAATGGCTGTCTAAAAAGGAAGCAGATTTCCTCATCACCACCGAGCCAGTCACGCCTTATTTCTATACACTGCCCAAAATCCACAAGGGGGTCACACCTGTACCGGGAAGGCCCATCGTTTCGGGCATAGGATCCCTCCTGGAACCCTTGTCGCAATTCTGCGATGTCTTCCTCCAGCCACTAGTGAAGAAAATCCCTTCCTTCCTCCAAGATACCAGAGATGTCCTACGTCTAATTGAAGATATGGACGGGAGGGAGAATGTCGATTTGATACTGACATTGGACGTAGAAGCACTCTACACTAACATTCCCCAACAAGCCACCTTAGAAGCAGTGGAGAATGCTTTGAGATCTGAGGAATGGACATCCTCCACCCCCATCTCTTTCATTATGGCTCTTGCGAGTTTAGCCCTGACGGAAAATTTCTTCAGGTACGAATCGGAATTATACCATCAGATCCGTGGTACATCCATGGGTTCTACCTTTGCGCCGAGCCTGGCCTGCCTATACATGGCTACCTTCGAGGAACATTTCATCTACCCTGCCGCAACCAATCCATTCCTCGATCATCTATCCCTTTGGCGTCGCTACATCGACGACATTTTGATCCTATGGAAGGGGGACCAGACGAGTTGTGAGGCATTTTGCTCTTGGATTAATCTGCAGAACCCGTACCTCAAATTCACGGGTACCATTTCCGCCGTTTCTCTCCCCTTCCTCGACCTTACCATCAGGTTGGATCCTTCAGAGATTACCACCACTCTCTACAGGAAAGAAACCGACAGGAACAGTCTCCTCCCTTATCAGAGCCACCACACTCGAGTCTTGAGGGATAACCTACCCTTTGGACAATTTCTCCGAATTCGCAGAAATTGCACGTCAGTGACTGATTTTGAACGTGAAGCTTCTACCCTCCAACATAAACTCCAGGATAAAGGCTATCCGACCAGACTCTTGAAACAATCATTAAAAAGGGCACGCAACAACAATAGAGAAGCCCTTTTGGAGACGAATACCAAGCCAATAGATGATGTCATTACGTGTGTGACAACATACACCAAGAATTCCACCTTCATCAAGAAGACCATCAACTCTCACTGGGGCACTCTCCACTCCGCTGGGCTGGATATCCCACGTCCACGCTTTGCTTTCAAAAGAACTGCTAATCTTAAGGACACCCTGACCCACACTCGACCCAAGAAGTCAAGCATCCACCGTGAGAACACCCTCTGGGACTTGCCACCTGTGGTTGGACATTTCAGATGTGGCAGCTGCATCGTCTGCCCTCAAGCCATACAAAGCAAAGAGATCAAGCTTTCAACAACGTTCACCTGGCACATGAACAAACACACCAATTGTAACAGTAGCCGCTGTATATACATGCTCATATGTCCCTGTGGGCTTAAGTATATAGGTATGACTATGCGAACTGTGAAAACACGTATAATTGAGCATAACAGCAACATTCGCTGTACTAAGACACATACCAGGCTTTATGAACATTGCAAAGAAGCGGGCCACAGGGCAGACAACCTTAAATGGATAGTCTTGGAATGTCACCCTTCCATCAACCAACCTGCACTACATAGACTGGAACAGAGGTGGGTGCACCGTCTACAATTGGACACTTTTGATCCCTTGGAATCAACTAGCAAGATGACTCTGCCAATTGACTACCTTAAATCTGCCTATCGCTTAAGAGACTGGTCATTCTTCCTTTAGATAATTTGTACAACAATATTACACCAGTCCCACTGACACAGAGGCAATTTCAACCTGAGGCTACATTAGTCCCATAGGCACCGTGGTATCTCCAACCCTGAGTCAACCCTCGGGTTACTCTGTCCCATATGGCCATGTTATTTACCCAACCATGATCTCCTAGTCAGTAATCGGTTGACCAACCACGGGTGGTTCTAGCCTGGGTGGAGTTGCCCCACACGAAACATTGGATGAGCCCGTGATACCCTCCCCCTCTCTCTCTCCCCCCCTGTCTCTCCATTGCGACATACGTCCTTTGATAGGGCCTGCTCTGAACTGCACACACCTCCTGGTTACCCCACCAACGTCTGGGTTGTCACCTGTTATGACTGCGACTCCGACACTTTTCGGGATATTCCCGGAAATGGCATCTACAATACCCCATAACCCACAAAACCCAAACAACCCCCCCTGGGGTACTCTTCACCTGTTGAGGTCCCCGTCGCCTGCCACCATCTGTTATAATAAATATATAATCCTTGCTTTGAGGGACACTTTATGATTGGGTAATTCTTTTACACTACCTCGCTGTGCATTGCGAGTCACGTCACTCCGCTCCACTCCCTAGGCACGCCTACTACCGCGTTTGTATTTCCACGTCCTATGACCTGTACAGCCAAACTACACTTCCCATCAACACAACCGAGTGGCCCCTGATTGGCGGCCCTGGCGACTTCGTCATGTTAGTCACGCCCCCATTGTATTCGCATGCCCTGTTCTTAATGGCGGCCGTGTTTCTGAACTTCACCGGCTGTTTCGCGTGCATGACACGCCGTCTGTGTGGGGGTAGGTGGTATCGGCGCAGTCCCCTCGCCGCTAAGGTAAGCCCGCTGGACCGAGCTACTGCTCGCCGCCGCTCCCTGGTAACGGCAGACATGCAGGGGCCCACATGGGGCACCCCGCACCGCCGGGTTGTCCTTGTTGTGCACTCAGCTAGCCTTTAGAAGCCCCTTGAGCCACCGTTCCTCCTACTTCTAATCCCTAACTACCGATGGTGGAACAGTTGAACACCTCTGCTCTTCGGTGTTCACAAGCGGGTTCAGACACTCTTTTGGTTGTACACCATATAGTTGCGGGACAGCCTGGCGGGGTGGAGCCATCGGTGGTCCCCTGCCTTACTTTACTTTACTTTAATTACGTCCCTGGTGACCACCCCATGTGTTGATCCTATCCTGTTATGCTCCCTTCCCTTGTTAATTCCTCTCACAGGGTTAGGTCCCTAGCGCAGTCCCCACAGGAACTAGCCGCGCAGACTGCCATTGGGTTCGCCAGGGTAAGTTCCATGAAACAAATAACAATCATCCCACAGAGCGCCTGTCATCCTCCTTGTGGCTTAGTGGCTGTCCATTTCTAATGGTGATAATTTCCCATTGCGGTGGCTGTAATGTTAGTGAACAACATACCACCTTTTAATGAGTAATACTCACACATGTCCCAATTGTCCTCTGGGTCATGTCATATTGCATGTAATAACGGTCTCTCTCCCCTCACCACGTTGCACTCCAATATTCTTTTGGCACCTAGTAGATCACGTATAACTGGGTGCGCGATTGACTTTTGGGGTAAAGACAACGCACGTTTTGTAAGCGTTATAATCAATAACGATAATGTAGCAATTGTTATGTTTCCTTGATCCCTAGGTCTGACGGTGATGCAGTATTCCTCGTCCGCTATAGACCTAGACTTATCAGGTTGTATTATTAATACCCTGTAGCTCACCTTGGGCACCTAAGGATTATATGAGCACTTTTTCGGTCCTGAAGAATTGCCCTTTCGGGCATGAAACATGTTGACCAAGTGGAGGGTTGATATGAGGCCACACTAATAGTTACTTTGGTCCTCAGTACCCCTCTCTGCACCTTTTAATAAAGTGGCTAGCCACATGAATAAAGGTTTCCTCGTGGACTATCCAACTTTTTTTAAATAATTCACCTTTTGCTCACTACCCCACTTTTTCTAGCCTTACAAATTTCTACTTATCACGGCAAGGAACAAAAGATCTCCGTAAAAGAGTAACACTCGTTGTTACCCGTCGGGCATTGCAGCGCCGGCTCGACGTAGGAGCAGGAAGCCGATGATTTAAACAACATCCCAAGTAGGCTGAATGAGACATGTCATCCAGCTCATCAGTTGTGTGAGGCTTCCTTAGTTCCGTCAAGGAACTTGCTGACCTTTTAGCACTTTACACCCCCGTGCTGACTCTCAGCTAGCTGGGAGAGAGACCTCATTACCTGTCTACCCCTAGGGGAACTGTGTACAACTTTGCTTCTTGCTCTCTGGACAAGTACACTGGACCCCTTTAAACATAGTCCATTCCCGTCCTCCGTTTTGTTTACATGCACATACATTAAACATAGGGTACACGCAGGGGACATATTGGTCATGTAAAATTTCATTTTCCTCATTCCCTCCTTGTCCCCTACTTTACCCTTCAGGACACATCTATATTCATGAGACCGTATATTTGATCATACAGCATCATTTGTTCATCTTTGATCCTTTGTATACGTGGATGTGGAACACAGGCAGTCGCACACAGGCCGCAAATGGCCGGGCCACACTGCAGACAGAGACAGCAGCCGAATATCATAAGCAGTATCATTCCTAGGAACGACAACACTTTCCATCCCCAAGCCGATATTACACCCCAGAGCCAACTGGACCAAGTCCATGTGCCTGGGTCTTGATGTATATCATGAGCAATCTTGTGGAGCCTTGTTATTGCTGCGTACACAGATGGCGCGTTATTAGGAATGAAAACGCAGCAACTGGAGCCGATCACTCTACAGGCCCCGCCCCTATCCGCCAGGATGACGTCAAGAACAAGGCGGTTCTGAAGAACAACAAGTCTCATGGCAGACTGCTCCTGGGTCAAGTTCGCCAGAGCAGAAGCAGTCACATTCACAACTGCTTCCAGAGTTCTTGTTAACTTGCGTATCAGTTTACTGTTTTGGACGGGACTTCTGAAGAAAAAGAATCCTTTGTTGAAATCTGTATATTGCTCCCAAGCTGTTTCAGTCTGATCGATCTCTGAGACATCGGTCTCTCTCCTTTGTCTAACATGCTCTAGTCGTGAATCTCGATGGTAATGGGATGGGGCCAGAAAGACGGGTGGCAGCAGGAACGCTATATAACATGTCCCACCCCAGTCTGAGGGCAGATGTACATAGGCTGTCTGACCGCAAATGAAATAGGTATGGCGTGATGCTTTGAAAGAAGACTGTCCTTTATCGTTAAACTCTACTACAGCTTTATACTCGCTGTGTCCCATATGTACTGAGCCTTTCTTTCTAACACACAAATCACCTTTTACCGGTAGGACTGAAATAAACGGTGGACCTATATTTTGCATGGGCTGAACATTCAGCATTATAAAACTAACGGATGCGTTTCCTTGCTCGTACTCTTCATTTTCTAGATCGGTTCCCTTCCTTTGGGGAAGTCCGTCTTCGTCTGGAAAACATGCCTCATTCATTACTTTATTCAAGTTTCCATATATCCAGTCACCCTGGTAAACTATGGACTTTCTGTCTAGTGAGGTCATTAAGGCAAACCATGCTCCGCACGAACCATTGTGGGAGAACGGTAAAGGGAAGAAGGGCAGAACTCCCTTCGTCTTTTGATAAGGTGGGAGTTGGCCACATACCCAGCAATCAGTCGCATTGCTGGTCTGATGAGAACGGTGTAACATTCGAATGAAAGTATTGTTACGCAGGGCAAGTCGATATGACAGTTCATGGGGTGGCAGTTCACTGAATGTATGCTCTACGGTGTTGTTAATGGAAGAGTGCATATGCGAGGCAATAGGAGGAAAGAAAACATGTAGTATTAAACTAACACAGATTATAACGATGCACAGAAAAAAAAGAATAATCAAAGAAACTATACATCTACTATGTAATATCTTGCAGTATTTCTCATTCATTTTGCTCTTCTTACTATTCTCGTATGCGATCTTATACATGTCAGAAATCTAGTCTAACCGATTCACCACCTAGTGGACTTAGACAATTAAACCTCGTCTGACTTACTAGATCGTAACTTAGACCTATACTCTTGCTGTGGAGTCCTGTCTAGCAAAGGCGGCGCAAAGTCTGTAATGTCTTTAATGTCTTTATTCTTTACCAAAGTTCCAGATTGTCCAAAGTACCGTTTGCAATGATGGGCATGAAGCCATCCTTTTCTTCCTTCGACCTTGATGGCTGTCCTCGTGGTCAGTAACACTAACTTCGGCGTCTTCCAACGCGGCTCAAGGGGGCTTGATCGATCAAAGTTCCGCACGAAGACGAAATCACCAGGGACTATGGCGTGTTCCTTGACCTGGGTGTTGTCAGGGAAGGTGGCAGCAACCTGTGAACGACAAGAGAGTAGTGCAGACATCAAGGAAGCCAGGTAATCTGTCAGCATGTTACTGTCAACATCAGTTATTTTCTTAGGCATAGGCGTACCCCACATATTTGGCGGTCTACCGAAAACTACTTCATACGGAGATAGGTCTGTTCTGGAATGAGCTACCATATGCATGTAAAAGAGGGCAACCGGCAGGGCTACCATCCAATCCACGCCCTTTTCTGCACAGATCTTTGCTAGTTTCGTCTTGATTGTCTGATTATGTCTTTCTACAAGGCCTGCTGCTTCAGGGTGTCGTACACAATGGAACTTCCAATTATATCCTAACAGAAGAGACACTTGTTTCATTAATTCAGAGGAAAATGGCTGACCATTGTCTGAGTAGACGACACGGGGCAATCCGTATCTGGGAAAGAATTTGCGCACCAATTGCCTGGCGGTTGTCACAGCAGTATAATCTGGAACTGGATATGCTTCTGTCCATCTAGTTAGTGCACACACAACTACCAAGACATACTTGTAACCTCTACATCTGTCCATTTGGATATAATCCATCTGGAGGACCTCAAAAGGGTGGTCAGGAGGATGAAATCCGCCTTGTTCCACCGTAATGCCTTTACCTGGATTGAACTGGCAACAGATCATACATGTTCGTACTTTCTGTTTCGCTGCTGCACTCAGGTGCTTGTTAAACCAGATATTCTGTAAGCTGTCTATCATTGCCTTCTCTCCCAAGTGTGCTGGACTATGTGTTGTGTTTATGATTACTTGTACCATGGAATCTGGAAGAAACCATGTGCCTTTTCCCTTAGTCATCCAACCTTGGTCAGTCTGGACCCCTCCTTGTTCAGTCCATTTCTTTATTTCATCTGTAGTGGCATGTGTCTGTATGTCGAGTACATCTTGAGAAGGATCCCTGACTGTCATACTTTTTGTCAGTAATGGTACCTCTGTCCTTGTCGTGTCTGTTGGTGTCTGGGCTGTAAGTTTAGCAGTTCGGTCTGCCAGGTCATTACCCTGGGAAATGGTGTCTGTAACTTTGGTGTGAGCTTTGCATTTCAGGATAGCTATGGCTGCAGGTAAATGTATTGCTTCCAACAGGGCCTGAATAAGCGGGCCATGCTGAATTTTGGCCCCATGAGAGGTCAAGAAACCTCTCTCCCTCCACAGTACTCCAAAATCATGAACTACGCCAAAAGCATATTGTGAATCTGTATAAATGTTCACTCTCAAGTACTTAGCTCTTATGCAGGCTTGTGTCAGAGCGATGAGCTCTGCTGCTTGTGCTGACAGTGTGTCTATTCTTTGTGTCTCTATGACTTCAGTAGCAGTGGTCACGGCATATGCTGCTACTAACTCTCCTGCACTCGTTCTCATGCATGATCCATCTACATAGAGTGTTAGGTCAGGGTCTGGAAGTGCAATATCTGTCAGGTCTTGTCTCGGTTTCGTCACTATATTCATTACTTCCACACAGTCATGTGGTGGTGCATTTACTGTACTTGAGGGCAAAAGTGTAGCAGGGTTCAGAATGTTACATCGTCTGATCTCTATGTGTGGTTGAAATAATGTCAGTTCATATCCTGTCAGTCTCGCTACAGTCAAATGTTGTGTCTGTGTCCTGTTTAAGAGAACCTCCACTGCGTGCGGTACCTGTACTGTCAGGGGGTGTCCCAGCACTATCGAGTCACTTTGTCTTATGGCTAGGGCTGTTGCCGCAACCGATTTCAGGCACGCAGGTAGAGCCTGGGCCACTGGGTCCAGTGTACTAGAAAAATAAGCACAAGGCTTGTGTTTTCCTGCTTGATCTTGTGTGAGGACAGATAACGCTGTTCCATCCCGTTCAGTTACGAAAAGCATAAAAGGTTTACTGTAACTAGGAGTCGCTAGAACTGGCGCTTGACATAATGCTCTTTTTAATTCTTCAAATGCCAAGGTATGTTCTTGTGTCCAAGGGAGGACAGTCGAAGATGCTGCCTCCTGTGTTGTCAATTGTATGAGTGGTTTGGCTAGATAGGCATACTGGGGAATCCATTGCCTACAGTATGAAGTGAGGCCAATGAAGGCCCGTACTTCCTTTTGTGTCTTGGGTTGTGAAAGGTTAGAAATGAGCTGTATCCGTTCTTGTGTTAGCTGTCTACCCTCCTTGGACAGCAAGTGTCCAAGGTACACCACTTGCTGTTCACAGAATTGTAACTTTGAAGGGGACACTTTGTGCCCCTTGTCTGCCAGAAAGTGTAAAACTGTCAGTGATGCATTTTCGCAGTCTGGTTCTGATCGTGCTGTAATTAGGATGTCGTCTACGTACTGGAGTAGTGCAATGTTGGTAGGCATGCTAATACTGTCCAGCTGTCTTTTTAATGCCTGACTGTAAATGCTAGGGCTTTCTGTAAAACCTTGAGGTGCTCTCGTAAATTTAAAGCTTCGTCCTTTTAAACTGAATCCGAAAAGATATTGGCTATCTGGATGAATGGGAACACTAAAGAAAGCATTCTTCAAGTCAATGACAGTAAAGAACGTTGCCTCAGAATCAATAGCAGTCAGTAATGAAGAAATGTCTGGAACCACTGGATATTGTGGTACTACACATTTATTCAATTCTCGAAGGTCAACAACTAGTCTGTACACTGGTAGTACACTAGGGTCTGATCGTTTAAGGACAGGAATGACAGGTGAGTTACATACATTCGAGTCAGTCTCCACCACTACCCCTCGTGAAATGAGCTCGTCAACGATTTTCAATAAGGCTACTTCGGCATCAGGTGGTAACTTGTATTGTCTAATACGTGGTAGTACTACTCCTGCTTTGAGAGTGACATGGTGTGGTGTTATGTTCATGTAACCTACGTCAGTCGGTCCTTGTGCCCATAGGAGCTGTGGCACATTCTGTAGTCTGTGGTCAAAATCAGTCAGCACATAATGTCCCTTAAAATCACGTAAGAACAGTCGCACTCCCTCAGGAGAACAACAGATAACTGCTCCTAGTTCTTTTAATGTCTTCATACCAAGTAAGTTTTCTGGACATGATTTAGTAAGTAGCAAGTCTGTGGTACGTGACAGTGGACCAACCCCGAGGGAGACTGGTTTCGATACTTCATTAACAATAGGCTTTCCTGAAAATCCCAGGGAAACATTCTGTGAGCCCGAGAGAGGTGCCCCTGGAACCTCGTCATGGCTGATGGTAGTTCTGCTCGCCCCTGTGTCAATCAGAAACTTTCGGTCCTGTCCTAGTACACGACTATGTCCATACGGACCATCTTGATCTACAGGAACCTCAATAAGGGGCAAGCCAACTTCCCTCTCAAGGCTGTTTCATGAGAAATGTTGATATTCTGGATAGTCTGACTGTGTGTACTGATACATTTGTGGTGTGGCATGAACAGGCGGTGGTGGAGGTGGAAAATTCGCTACTGTCTGCTGTGTGTTCTGTTGGGTGCTATTTTGCCTAGGAGTGTATTGTCGTTCTTTTGTCTTGCCTGTAGCTATATTGTGTTTCAGGACAGCACATTCCTTTACATAGTGACCTGGTTGTTTGCAATAATTACAGTTCCCCTTGACAGGTGTCGTGCTATTTTTGTTCGTATTTGCCGGTACCGTTTGGGCAACCAGCACCTTCCTTTTTGTCTCTTTCATGCGTCTCTTTTCCTGATCCTGCTCTTCTCTAATCCTGTTCTGGTGATATTGTAGCATCTGTAACATTTGTGAAGGGCTGTTTGCTTGCCAAGTACTCTCAACCTTCAGTACTCTATTCTTGATCTGGGGTAAGGAATTCTCTACTAATTTGCTCACGAAAAGATGTGGATATGATTCGCTACCTGGCTTAAGGCCACTATTAATAGTAAAGCATTTCTCAAATCTAGAATAGAAATCACTTGTGTCCTCTTCTTGTTTTTGTTTACAGGCTGAAATAGCATCCCAGTCTTCCTTTTTAGTAATCAATAGTCTCGGTAAAACCTGTATCAGGAGTTCAGGCAGTTCCTTAGCTTTGTCCCCAAGACCAACCCCCGGGGGCCTGCCTTTTTCTTCTGTTTCCAGTGCATCCCAACTTAACTTTTTCTCGCCCACCTCCCAGTCTTTTTCCTTAAGCTTTTCATAAATACCTGCAGGCAACAGTACTTTCAATAGTTTCAGAATGTCAGCGTACGTATAATCTCCTATGCGGAGGATGTCTTTTAATTCTCGGTGAAACCCCCCCGGGTCTTTATCATGGCAGGGCAACATCTTTTTCATTTCCAGTATTTCTAATTTCGTCAAGGGGGTGTAAACATACACCCGTTGCAACTCATTGTTTGCATTTTTGACGGGATGTACCTCTCGTAGGGGGTTCTGTCTGTCTACGTATAGGTGCTTTCTGTCGTGGTGTGGGGCGGGAAGCATGCATGTGGTCAGAGAATTCAGGTACTTATGTCGTTGATCCAGGATGACATTAATTAATTCAGTACCCAGGCCTGTCCATCTGTCTAGAAGCATGTCGTCCAATAATTTATACAAGTGACCGGGATCGGAATATTGATTCTCATACAACGTTATTAAATGTTGGACCATGTAAATACCAGCCAAACGCTGTTCGTTCGGTGGAAGGCTCAAGAAAGTCTGGGCCACTATATCACTGCTATATATATTAGAATTTGACACCCACTGGGTGGCTGACCGGGCCAACTCCATTTCGTGTGGGGTGTGAGATCGCTCGCTCCCTATCCGTTGTTTCAGGGCTTTTTCAGTAGCTTGGAACAGATTTTCAAGGGAATATCTTTCTTTTATAGCTGGCCCCTGTTTACGGTAGTCGAGGCACTTGGGCCTGTCAAACCGTCGTGCATTGCCTACATAATTCATTTTGTCCTTTGCCTTGTTTTCTGACTCTACCTCTTCCGTTGATGACTCACCCTTCTCGTCAGACCCTACTCTATGTATTGCTAATATTTCCTTTCGTATTTTCTTGTACATGCTATCTGTCTGTCCCTGTTTATCATGCCGACCGGCATCTATGTGATCACTCCATTCTACCAAACCAGGTTTTACATCTCCGTCTCCTTCGTCTTGTTCCCTGATCAGGCAGTTAATAATGAAACGTAGGATATAATTCTTAACCCCAACCTTTCTGTGTAGCATGGCTTGTACTATACAATCGGGTTCCTCCCCCGTTCTAATGAAACGGTACATTTTATCTAGGTGCTCTTTCATGTCTGGTAATTTGTCCAAGTATGCGACGGCTTGTCTTAGTCTTAGTGAAATCACGAGCATTGAACCCTTTCCTGGTTCTGGATCATATACACAATGTGGAATTGCTACATCTACAGTAGACACCCCTCTTCCTACTGCCCCGGGCCCCGCGTCTTCTTTTACGAGCTGCTGGAGCTGATCCGCTGGTGGGGGCGGAGGGAAATCTGCGTTTGCGTAGTCCGGTGGGGACTCTTCTAGATAGGAGGAAATAAAAGCCTCGGATCCTGTCGGCTTTATTCTACGTACTCTATATGGTACAGGTGGTGGCGTTCGCGACCTACTGGGTGTTTCTGAGGGGGTCATTCTAGCTAGTTCTTCCGAGAGGACGGGATAAATACCAGTAACGACGGCATTTCTTTCTCTATCAGCCTGTTCTGTTTTGACCCGCTCCCCCTCCTCCCGCAGTTCTTTTTCTTTGGCTTTTTCCGCTGCTTGTTTAGTTCTCTCTGCTTTGTTCAATTCTTTCTCTGTTCTCCTATGTGACTCTTTGCGCCATAACTCAATGGCATCTTTCTGAGAGGGTCTTGATTTCTTTTTCCATAGCGCTTCCTCTACTCTCATAATGCATTCAGAATCCCATGTTCCCGAGACAGGCCATCTATATTTCTCCTCCAAATCCTTCGTGTAATCTACCCATAAGTCTAAAAACAAAATAACGTCTAGCCCGTGCTTATTATACATATAATGACCAGGTGTGTCTCTAGGCGGGATGTTAACTGACTCTTCTAGTATACCTTTCCTGGTCCCTATCTGACGTAATTTCGAAAACAGTGGCATGTTGAAACCAACACAATGGAAACACAATACATACAGAATAGACTGAAACAATCAACAATCATTCACACTAAAACAATTAAACACTAATACAGATACAATCTAAACTGATACAGAGAGCTAAACATGTACTTAAAAAAACAACTTTATGCACTGGAATACAGCACAGCCATACCGGTCCCAGAAATGAGACACGTCTTTACCGTGTTCATGTGAACGGACACGTCTTTACCGTGTTCATACAACATGACCCGTCTTTAACTTTATGCGTTCCCCATAGTGGTACTCACCGGGAAGCAGAACTTGAAGGCCTCGGAAACTTGATATTGCGCATGCGCCTCGGAACAGGTGGGCCTTCGGAAACCTCGGACCTTGCTCTCTCACGGGTTGGGCTCTGGTTGGGATGATCCGCGATCCTCACCGCCTCGTGTGGACGCCTGGTCGCAGTCCGTCTCCTCCGTGGGCCTGAGGGAGTAAGCAGGAAGTCCCGCTGGCGTGTACACTTTGGAGTCCGTCACGGCTGTAGAAGGGGGCAAGGGCTGGACCTACATCTCCGGCGCGTGGGGAAGGGGATTGGTCCCTATTCGGGCGCCAGATTTATGTGGTAAATAAAATATTACCCTGTCATAATTTCTATAAATAAACAAAGTGTCATGCATTAAATGAGAGGCAGAGTCCGTGGTGGCCGATTCAAAAGGGCTTTATTTCCATAACTCGAGTTAGGGGAGAATCGGTTCCATCACCACTAAGGTTCAGGAAGGGTCTTCTAAACCTTCTTTACTGAGTACAATATTTATACTTTTAATCTCGTACATAGGGAGGAACGCTCCAGGCAGAGCAAGAGAAAGAGAGATAAGAGCATGTGGGCGTGCATTTGAGGAGTCATAGGTGAGTCATAGGTGGGTGGATACATGGAGGGAGTTGCATGGCCAGCTGGAACTTTGCCCTACTTGTGTGCGCAACTTGATCATGACGTGCAACTGACGTATAACTGGAGGGAGCTGACATTCAGTCTAGTAGGGAGGCCTTCAGTGTCAGGGCGATCAGCACGTCTGGTATTATCTGATATCTGGAGTCCGGGGATGTATTATCTGAAGCAAAGGTCGCTCATCACTAAGAGCCAGAGAGGGCATATATTTCTTCGTTCATTGCGTGGGGGCCGTGGGCTTTCTACGGATGCAAGCTCTGTAAGTCACTTAAACGGAGACAGAAAGGCTAGGCCCTATCTCTGCAGACGGGTTCTGTTTACCTTCTTCACCAGGCAGGAATGTGATTCTGTAGAGCAAGCAGATAACTGTTGTGCAAAATACTGTCTTGGCACCCCGTGCTGGGCCTCTTTCGGCTGAGCCAGAAGTATGCGAGGTCAGGGGGTGATGCACCGTTACATCGCAACTTTTACAACGGGAGTCTTTTACAACGGAACTATTACAACGCAGGATGCATTACATCGGATGCCATTACAACGCATGGCATTACATAGCAGATGCTATTACAACGCATGACATTACATCGTAAGTATAGGTAAGTATTTAATTTTTTTTAATTTTATTAATATTAATTATAATTAAATATATTTATTTATGTTTTTTAATATTATTAATGTATTATTTATTATATTAATTAAAATAATTGGGGTACAGGGGTGTTTTTAGGTTTCAGGGTAGGGTTTGGGTTTTGGGGTACAGGGATGTTTTTAGGTTTCAGGGTAGGGTTTGGGTTTTGGGGTACAGGGGTGTTTTTAGGTTTCAGGGTAGGGTTTGGGTTTTGGGGTACAGGGGTGTTTTTAGGTTTCAGGGCAGGGTTTGGGTTTTGGGGTACAGGGGTGTTTTTAGGTTTCAGGGCAGGGTTTGGGTTTTGGGGTACAGGGGTGTTTTTAGGTTTCAGGGCAGGGTTTGGGTTTTGGGGTACAGGGGTGTTTTTAGGTTTCAGGGTAGGGTTTGGGTTTTGGGGTGTTTTTAGGTTTCAGGGTAGGGTTTGGGTTTTGGGGTACAGGGGTGTTTTTAGGTTAAATTAAATTAATTATATTATATTAATTACATTTCTTAATTAAAATAATTAAATTAAATAAATTATTTTAATTAATTTAATTTAATTACAATTAAAAAAATATTTAAATTAAATTAATTTCATTATATTAATTAAATAAAATTAATTACAATTTTTATTAAAATTAATTTAAATAAATAGATTTAAATTTATTAAATAAAATTAATTACTATTTTAAAATGTATTTTAATTCAATTAATTAAATTAAATTAATTAAATTAATTTAATTACATTTTTTATACTTACCTATACTTACGATGTAATGCCATGCGTTGTAATAGCATCTGCTATGTAATGCCATGCGTTGTAATGGCATCCGATGTAATGGATCCTGCGTTGTAAAAATTCCGATGTTACGGAATGCGTTGTAAAAAACCGCGATGTAGTGACACCAATCCGGTCAGGGATACGTAACTGCAGCTCTCAGAGTGTCTGGAGTCATGAAACCCTAATTCAGAGACTGGCTCAGGCTGAGCCACAAAATGGGTTCATCTTGATTTAAGAGTGCAAAATGCAAACACATGGGCCTCAATGCAAAATTAACGTTTCTTACATGGGAGACTTGATGACTGGCATCCTAATGCAGGACGTAAATGCAGAGGCCTCATTATTCAGGCCACTAAGGGAAAATGCATGGGTGACATGCACATACATTAAACATAGGGTACACGCAGGGGACATATTGGTCATGTAAAATTTCATTTTCCTCATTCTGGATGCTTTAGCAATTGAATGGACACATAAATGGATGGGTGGGTGGATGAGTCACAGGTGATGGTGTCCAGAAGAATGGGTGGATGTATAAGTGAATGGATGGGTGAATGCTGTACAAATTAATGGATGGTTTTCTATTCAATGGATACATGGATGGATGGGTGGGTGGATGAGTGAATGGGAGAGTATATAGAAGGCTGGAATAATGCATGCATCAGCAGATGAATGCAGTGGATAATGGGAGCATGGATGAATTGGAGGGGAGGGTGATGGGGTGGATGATGCCTGGGCTTAACCCCCTTATGCAAGCCGGACTGGCTCGTTGCGTACACTTCATCCCCGACTTCTATGTCTCACTACTTTGAAATGTCACCAGCCACCACTGAAATATACAGTTGCAGTACTATGTACAATACACACAGATGTGCTGAGTTGTCAGCGGGCGTGGTCAGTGGGTGAGAAGGTGAATGGATAAGAGCAGTGTCATAGCAGGAGAAGGCGAGGCGGCGACCTCCCTACCCCCTCCCACCCCACACATGCAGATGCGCGGGGCAGCAAATGCAGGATTCCTACACTATCACCCCCTGCTCTTACTGCCACCGCGGCCGGGGCAGCAAAGGTTGGGATCGCCACGGGCGTCAAAGGCCTAGCTATGCCACTGTATAAGAGAAGGGTCTAAAGTGCTTTTCGAGTTAGAAGGCTATGACTGGTGACAGAGTGACGACCGCTATGCTGAAACAGTTCTAAAGCTGTTACTGCGGCTTCACGCCGTCTATGAACTCAACATGTATTTGGCGGACTGGGCTGCAAAAGAACAATCTGCCAGTTTTAAAAAGGTTATCAGCTGTGATCTGACAGCTGCTTTCAGCAGGAAGGTAATCTGTGATACAGCCAGCCTCTCTCTCTGTTCCGCTTACATCCTTCATCTGAGGATGCAGAGTTTGCTATTTTTATCCATTCCTCTTAATGTTTGCATGAGAAAGAAGGCAGCTGTCAGTCTTTCTAACCTGATTGCCTCTTTTCTCAACTTTGTAATGCTGGGAGTTATGATACAGGAAATGTCCCCCCAACCATACAGTCTATTGGTCAAACCCAGTAAACGTCACAAGGGTGGTTCAAAGTGCACTTGCTCCCTACTGCTGCAGAGTGAAGTGCCAATTTTGTCTACGGTAAGTGCCTATATCTTAGTGAGTCTTACATTGCTAGAGAAAGTTCGTGTCACGTAGTCCTTTAAGATGCAACAGAGATGCATATAAAAAATTACAGGGTTGTGACTCACACATGCCACCAAGTGCAACCATCATTTTCTTTCCATCATCCATCCGCACAGGAACTGACATCACTGGATTTCTCATCCATCTTCACAGGAAGGGCTATCACTGGATTTGCCATCATCCATCTGCACAAGAAGTGACATCACTCCTTCCCATTCCCAGGACCTACTTAATGGTGGCTGAAACGTGGACATGCAGTGGGTGTGCTGGAGCATCAAAGGCAAGCACATCTATGCCCGTCCATGCCTGGACTACACCCAGAACCAGGAACCTTGGTCCTCCTCCCTGCCACTGCTACCCTGCAGTGACCCTCTGCCCCCTCAACCACAGCATTGATCCATACAGTGCTGCCACAGAGGAAGCATTCTCCTGTGCTTTCTATAAGTTTTCATGCACTTATGCACATCCAAGGCTCCTCGTACCTGCACAAAGAGTATCCAACCCAACACTCGCTCACACTCACACAGTCCTGCAACCACCCACACAACACTCTGTACTTGCATGAAGATCATTAGCACCTGCTCACTCACCAAACATGCCACAAAGATCTGGGACCTGCTGCATGACAATGCTCTGGACTTACCTTTCCATATGGAAACATGGATAAACTCTACATCCGCACCCTAGATCGCCACAGCAGTCCCCTGGCTACACGATCACCAGATAGTACAGCCTTCACAAGCCCGGAGGTGGAATTGCCATCATCTACAAGACTGCAATTAGCAACACCACCTCCACAGACACATCATCATCCAGCAGGGAACGCCTGTTGTTCAAATTCCATGTCACAGCCAACTTCACCCTAAGCGACACTCTCATCTACAGACCACCAGGATCATCCATCAACTTCACGGACTTTGTTGCACCACTCCCCCTTGATGCTACTGATTACATCCTAGTTGGAGACCTGAGCTTCCACCTGGAAGCCCTTGCCAACCCCATTTCAAAAGCACTCAGCGAAAACCTTGAAAGCCTGGGCCTCACCCAGAGAGTAAATGGATCTACCCACATTGCAGGACACCTCCTGGTCCCTATTTTCGCCAGCTTTGACAAAATCTGAGATGACAAGAAAACACCAGTCTCCTGGACAAACCACGCCCATGTCAAGTTCAGCATCTCCATCCCGGTCCAACGCTCACACTCCACTGCCAGACTAGCCTACCGAAACTGGAACAGCATTAATGACAAGGACTAGAATGCCACTCTCAAAACCCACTGACTCCCAACACAACAACAGCTTCCCCAAAGTCATCAAGAATTTCAACATTCGGATCACCTCCTTTTCAAACTCCCTGGCCCCCCTCAAACACAGCAATTGAACAAGATCTAGACGCTAGGCGAGTTGGCACACGGTAGAACTCATACTAATGAAACGCCACTGCAAATAACTGAGCACAAATGAGAAATGAGCCAGGACAATGCGATCTTCCCAGAAGCTTGTAAATACACACTGTCCTCCCATTGGAAACCGTCCGCGGAGCCTTTAACACTCGCAAACTACAGACCGATCTGGCTACTTTCTCGGCCAAGGGCTTAGAGAAGTTCATCAACAAATGCCTCACCCAATACATCAATGACTGCCAACTCTTTGACATGACTTAGTCTTGTTTCAGACCAAACCGCAGTATGGAAACTGCCCTCTTCACCATCATGGATGACATCTACTTGACTCTGGACAGAGGAGAAATGACAGCCCTCATCCTCCTGGACTTCTTAGCAGGCTTTGATATGGTCTCCTACCCCTCCCCCAGCGTCATCCAACACCTACACGATATCAGAATCAAAGGACACACATTTCGATGGATCTGCTCCTTCCTGACTGAAAGGACCCTATCAGTCATTCTAGCGCCACACACCATGGACACCCTCGACCTCATCTGTGGAGTTTGGTAAGGATCCTCCACAAGCCTGACCCTCTCCAATGCATAAATGAACCTTCTAGCCAGCATCACCCACCCTTGCATCATCAACGTCCTCTCCTATGCTGATGACACATAGCCCATTCTCTCTCTCTCGGACAAGAGGCCCAGTACCCGGATCAAGTTCAGTGCCTGCATGACGGAGATCACACAGAGGATGAAGACCACCTGTCTAAAGCAGAACACTGGAAAGACTGAAATTGTGATCTTCCGGAGCACTTCACAGTGGGGCTCCACCTGGTGGTCAACAGAGCTAGGACCAACATCCACCCCCACCACCCACGCCAAGAACATGGGGATTGTCATCAAACTCGACATGCCTGTCCAACCAACGTCATCCCCGCCTAACGCTTGCTTACTCTGAAGATGATGAGAAAGATTTTCAAATGGCTCCTAATCGGTACTCAGAAAACCGTCACGCACACCCTGATCACATGCAAGTTGGACTGGGGGAACACCCTCTATTCTGAGATCAACAAAAAACTCACCAGAACTCTGTGACCTAATCTCATCTGCTTTCACAATCCTTCCAGACACCTCACTTCGTCCGGACTCCTACTTGTGCACATCCCATGCATGCAGAAAAACAGATCTGGTGGTCGATCCTTCTACTGCATTGCTCCTCAAGCGTGAAACGACCTTCCACTACACATAAGAGCCTCCTCCTCTCTTCTTGTAATTCGGCATGAAGCTGAAGACTTGACTTTTCAAGTAGTCCCTTTAGGCCCTAGATTTAGCTATACTCACATCTACTCAGCATCAAGATACCCTACTATGGAAAAGTGCACTCTAGAAATCTGCATAACATGACATCAATCCACCCAAACTTGTGCAGGTCAACTTAGGAATCTATAAAAAAAAAAATTCATGATGCATAGGTCTTTCAGCTGTAATCCTTGGTGACCCTTAAAGAATGCATAGGTCTTTCCACTGTAATCATTTGGGACCCATTAACAATGTACTGACCTTTCAGCTGTAATCACTAGGGACCCTCAGCTGTGATCATTGGAGATCTTTGAACAATGCATCGGTGTTTCAGCGGTAATCACTGGTACCCCTTGACCAATGCATGTCCCTTCAGCTGTAGTCATTGGAGACCCGTAAACAATGCATCGGTGTTTCAGCTGTAATCACTGGTACCCCTTGAACAATGCATGGGCCTTCAGCTGTAGTCATTGGGGACCCATAAACAATGCATAGGTCTTTCAGCGGTAATCACTGGTACCCCTTGAACAATGCATGTGCTTTCAGCTGTAGTCATTGGGGACCCGTAAACAATGCATAGGTCTCTCAGCGGTAATCACTGGTACCCCTTGAACAATGCATAGGCCTTCAGCTGTATTCATTGGGGACCTGTAAACAATGCATAGGTCTCTCAGCGGTAATCACTGGTACCCCTTGAACAATGCATGTGCCTTCAGCTGTAGTCATTGGGGACCCGTAAACAATGCATAGGTCTTTCAGCGGTAATCACTGGTACCCCTTGAACAATGCATGTGCCTTCAGCTGTAGTCATTGGGGACCGTAAACAATGCATAGGTCTTTCAGCGGTAATCACTAGTACCCCTTGAACAATGCATGTGCTTTCAGCTGTAGTCATTGGGGACCCGTAAACAATGCATCGGTCTCTCAGCGGTAATCGCTGGTACCCCTTGAACAATGCATAGGCCTAGAGCTGTATTCATTGGGGACCCGTAAACAATGCATAGGTCTCTCAGAGGTAATCACTGGTACCCCTTGAACAATGCATGTGCCTTCAGCTGTAGTCATTGGGGACCCGTAAACAATGCATAGGTCTTTCAGCGGTAATCACTGGTACCCCTTGAACAATGCATGTCCCTTCAGCTGTAGTCATTGGGGACCCGTAAACAATGCATAGGTCTCTCAGCGGTAATCATTGGTACCCCTTGAACAATGCATGTGCCTTCAGCTGTAGTCATTGGGGACCCGTAAACAATGCATAGGTCTTTCAGCGGTAATCACTGGTACCCCTTGAACAATGCATGTCCCTTCAGCTGTAGTCATTGGGGACCCGTAAACAATGCATAGGTCTCTCAGCGGTAATCACTGGTACCCCTTGAACAATGCATGTGCCTTCAGCTGTAGTCATTGGGGACCCGTAAACAATGCATAGGTCTTTTAGCGGTAATCACTGGTACCCCTTGAACAATGCATGTGCCTTCAGCTGTAGTCATTGGGGACCCGTAAACAATGCATAGGTCTTTCAGCGGTAATCACTGGTACCCCTTGACCAATGCATGTGCCTTCAGCTGTAGTCATTGGGGACCCGTAAACAATGCATAGGTCTCTCAGCGGTAATCACTGGTACCCCTTGAACAATGCATGTGCCTTCAGCTGTAGTCATTGGGGACCCGTAAACAATGCATAGGTCTTTCAGCGGTAATCACTGGTACCCCTTGACCAATGCGTATGCCTTCAGCTGTAGTCATTGGGGACCCGTAAACAATGCATAGGTCTTTCAGCGGTAATCACTGGTACCCCTTGACCAATGCATGTGCCTTCAGCTGTAGTCATTGGGGACCCGTAAACAATGCATAGGTCTCTCAGCGGTAATCACTGGTACCCCTTGAACAATGCATGTGCCTTCAGCTGTAGTCATTGGGGACCCGTAAACAATGCATAGGTCTTTCAGCGGTAATCACTGGTGACCCTTGAACAATGCATAGGCCTTCAGCTGTATTCATTGTGGACCCATGAACAATGCATAGGTTTTTCAGCTGTAATCATTGGTGTCCCTTGAACAATGCATAGGCTTTTCAGCTATACTCATTGGTGGCCCTTGAACAATATGTAGGTTTTTCATATGTAGTCATTGGTGACTCTTGAACAATGCATAGGCCTTTCAGCTATAATGATTGGTGACCTTTAAACAATACGTAGGTTTTTCAGCTGTAGTCATTGGTGACTCTTGAACAATGCACAGGCCTTTCAGCTATAATGATTGGTAACCTTTGAACAATACGTAGGTTTTTCAGCTGTAGTCATTGGTGACTCTTGAAAAATGCATAGGCATTTCAGCTATAATGATTGGTGACATTTGAACAATACGTAGGTTTTTCAGGTGTAGTCATTGGTGACTCTTGAACAATGCATAGGCCTTTCAGCTATAATGATTGGTGATCTTTGAACAATACGTAGGTTTTTCAGCTGTAGTCATTGGTGACTCTTGAACAATGCACAGGCATTTCAGCTATAATGATTGGTGACCTTTGAACAATACGTAGGTTTTTCAGGTGTAGTCATTGGTGACTCTTGAACAGTGCATAGGCCTTTCAGCTATAATGATTGGTGATCTTTGAACAATACGTAGGTTTTTCAGCTGTAGTCATTGGTGACTCTTGAACAATGCACAGGCCTTTCAGCTATAATGATTGGTGACCCTTGAACAATATGTAGTTTTTTCAGATGTAGTCATTGGTGACTCTTGAACAATGCATAGGCCTTTCAGCTATAATGATTGGTGACCCTTGAACAATATGTAGTTTTTTCAGCTGTAGTCATTGGTGTCTCTTGAACAATGCATAGGCCTTTCAGCTATAATGATTGGTGACCCTTGAACAATATGTAGGTTTTTCAGCTGTAGTCATTGGTGACTCTTGAGCAATGCATAGGCCTTTCAGCTATAATGATTGGTGATCTTTGAACAATACGTAGGTTTTTCAGCTGTAGTCATTGGTGACTCTTGAACAATGCACAGGCCTTTCAGCTATAATGATTGGTGACCCTTGAACAATATGTAGTTTTTTCAGATGTAGTCATTGGTGACTCTTGAGCAATGCATAGACCTTTCAGCTATAATGATTGGTGACCTTTGAACAGTACGTAGGTTTTTCAGCTGTAGTCATTGGTGACTCTTGAACAATGCATAGGCCTTTCAGCTATAATGATTGGTGACCCTTGAACAATAGGTAGTTTTTTCAGATGTAGTCATTGGTGACTCTTGAGCAATGCATAGACCTTTCAGCTATAATGATTGGTGACCTTTGAACAATACGTAGGTTTTTCAGATGTAGTCATTGGTGACTCTTGAACAATGCACAGGCCTTTCAGCTATAATGATTGGTGACCCTTGAACAATATGTAGTTTTTTCAGCTGTAGTCATTGGTGACTCTTGAGCAATGCATAGGCCTTTCAGCTATAATGATTGGTGATCTTTGAACAATACGTAGGTTTTTCAGGTGTAGTCATTGGTGACTCTTGAACAGTGCATAGGCCTTTCAGCTATAATGATTGGTGACCTTTGAACAGTACGTAGGTTTTTCAGCTGCAGTCATTGGTTACTCTTGAACAATGCATAGGCCTTTCAGCTATAATGATTGGTGACCCTTGAACAATATGTAGTTTTTTCAGATGTAGTCATTGGTGACTCTTGAGCAATGCATAGACCTTTCAGCTATAATGATTGGTGACCTTTGAACAATACGTAGGTTTTTCAGATGTAGTCATTGGTGTCTCTTGAACAATGCATAGGCCTTTCAGCTATAATGATTGGTGACCTTTGAACAGTACGTAGGTTTTTCAGCTGCAGTCATTGGTTACTCTTGAACAATGCATAGGCCTTTCAGCTATAATGATTGGTGACCCTTGAACAATATGTAGTTTTTTCAGATGTAGTCATTGGTGACTCTTGAGCAATGCATAGACCTTTCAGCTATAATGATTGGTGACCTTTGAACAATACGTAGGTTTTTCAGATGTAGTCATTGGTGACTCTTGAACAATGCATAGGCCTTTCAGATGTAATCACTTGGAACCCATGAACAATGAATAGCCTTTCAGCTGCAAATACTGGGGACTCTTGAACAATGCATAGGTGTTTTAGTTGTGGTCATTGGGAACACTTGGACAGTGCATACGCCTTTCAGCTGTAATAATTGGGGACCCTTGAACACTGCATAAGTCTATCTGGTATACAGGGACAACTTACAGTTTGTTAATGGTTACTGAATGAAAAGCATGATTGATAACTCCTGGGTGATTTGAGAATGTAATTGTTATAAAACCAGCACAAAAAGCACTAAGCACTTAAGAAATGGGAGCGTGCCTAACACTCTGCAGGAATTTTTGGGAGAATTCCCTCTGTCAAGATACTTTAGGAAATAAGCATTGTCACAGCTAATAGGTCTCGTCTTATGACCTATTGGCTTTGCAATGGTTTCTAGCCATGCTGCACACCATCCTTAATGCTGTACAGCATGCCTAAAGCAAAACAAAAAAAAGTACATGAGTCCTCCTGCATCACTTTATAGGCACGAAATGATGTGGACAAATAAATGACAATGAAATCAACCAATGGTAAGAAGGAGGAAGGGCCCAACCCCCTCTGCGTTCATGGTAAGCCACAATATGCCTCGCAACGGACAGAGAGTGCACAATTTAGTCTGCTGGACCTGAAATCTGGGAAACTATGCCTAAACACAGTTTATCAATGATATTTTGGCCACAATCACTAGATTACATATGCAGCACCAATATTCAAAATGTCCTTAATCTCCCAGTACATACAGCCCCATTGCCAGGTTGCTATTGACCATGCTTCCACAGTGCCCCAGCATGCCATGCACCATTCCAGGTCAGTTTCACAATGTCCCAGTATGTAGAATACTGCAGCTAGCTCACCATTCACAGGACCTCAGAATGAAGGTAACTGCAGGCCAGCCTTGCTCCAGTGTATAAAGCAATGCTGCTACTTGCAAGGTCAGTTTTCACACTCTCTCAGTTTGTAAAGCACAAGAGCCATGCTGGTGCCAATATGCTCAAGGATCCAGGTGATTAAAATACTGCCCACGCACAATGTCTCAGTAATTAGCACACTAACCCCACCCATTCCACAGGCCAGTACTTGCATTGACCTAGTAGGTAAAGCACCATCCCCAGGCCAGCATCTATAGTCATGATGAATTAACATGTATGTAAGGGTCGCGACTCCTTATCAGCCCCCCTGTGCAGCACGATTGAATACAGCCCAATTGTATTTCAAGGGGGTTTGCATGTCTGCACATTCATGTATGTATGTATGTGGCAGAAGAGCACTGTGCAAGGTCACGTGTAGCGAACATGCAGCAAATTCGTTCCAAGCCTCTAAGGGTGAAACAACACCGAGTCCAGTGACATTAAGACCAGGGATCCCATACACAATATAAACAACAAGCATTGGAAATAGGTCTCGCATTAGAAAAGTTGGAGTTATTGGTCTTGTAAATGACATATTTTATTTATTTGTTGGTTTTTAAAATTGCTAAATTGATGGCTTTGTCATTTACAATGCCAATAGTTATAACTTTCTCGAATGTGACACCTATAGCATTTGGAATGCAACATGTTTTGTATTTACGTCACTTAGATGGCAGCTCTGGTCGTTAGCCCTAGTAGGCCACATCTCTAGAGCAGAGAGTGCAGCAGGGGAGAGAAGCACAGCAATGCAATAGGTCTCGCATTAGGAAAGTTGAGCTATTGGTATTGTAAAGGACACATTTTTTATTTATGTGCTTGTTTTGAAAATAGCGAAATTAATAGCTTTGTTATTTACAATGCCAATAGTTTTATCTTTCGCAAATGTGACACCTATTGTAACACAATATGTGTTGTGAGGGTGGGTGAGGGTGAGGGGTTGAGGTGAGTGAGGGTGAGGGGTTGAGGGTGAGTGAGGGTTGAGGGTGAGTGAGGGTGAGGGTGAGGGTGAGGGGTTGAGGGTGAGTGAGGGTGAGGGGGTGAGGGTGAGTGAGGGTGAGGGGTTGAGGGTGAGTGAGGGTGAGGGGTTGAGGGTGAGTGAGGGTGAGGGGTGAGGGGTGAGGGTGAGGTGAGGGGTGAGGGTGAGTGAGGGTGAGGGTGAGTGAGGGTGGAGGGGTTGAGGGTGAGTGAGGGTGAGGGTGAGGGTGAGGTGAGGGGTGAGTGAGTGGGTGAGGTGAGGGTGAGGGTGAGGGTGAGTGAGGGTGAGTGAGGGTGAGGGTGATGAGGGTGAGGGTGAGGGGTGAGGGTGAGTGAGGGTGAGGGGTTGAGGGTGAGTGAGGAGTGAGGGTGAGGGTGAGGGGTGAGGGAGGGTGAGGGTGAGGTGAGGTGAGGGTGAGGGTGAGTGAGGGTGAGGGTGAGGGGTGAGGGTGGTGAGGGTGAGGTGAGGGTGAGGGTGAGGGTGGGTGAGGGTGGGTGAGGGTGGGTGAGGGTGAGGGTGAGGGTGAGTGAGGGTGAGGGTGAGGGGTGAGGTGAGTGAGGGTGAGTGAGGGTGGTGAGGGTGAGGGTGGGTGAGGGTGAGTGAGGGTGAGTGAGGGTGAGGGGTGTGAGGGGTTGAGGGTGAGTGAGGGTGAGGGTGAGGGTGAGGGTGAGGTGAGGGTGAGGGTGGTGAGGGTGAGGGTGAGTGAGGGTGAGGGTGAGGTGAGGGTGAGGGGAGTGAGGGTGAGGGTGAGGGTGAGGGGTGAGGGTGAGGGGGTGAGGGTGAGGGTGAGTGAGGGTGAGGGTGTTGAGGGTGAGGGGTGAGTGAGGGTGAGGGTGAGTGGTGAGGGTGAGGGTGAGGGTGAGGGGTGGTGAGGGTGAGGGGTTGAGGGTGAGTGAGGGTGAGGGTTGAGGGGAGTGAGGGTGAGGGGTTGAGGGCGAGTGAGGGTGAGGGTGGGTGAGGGTGAGTGAGGGTGAGTGAGGGTGAGGGTTGAGGGTGAGTGAGGGTGAGTGAGGGTGAGGGTGAGGGTGAGGAGGTGAGGGTGAGGGAGGGTGAGGGTGAGGGTGAGGGTGTGGGAGGGTGAGGGGTTGAGGGGTTGAGGGTGAGTGAGGGTGAGGGGTGAGGGTGAGTGAGGGTGAGTGAGGGTGAGGGGTTGAGGGTGAGTGAGGGTGAGGGTGAGTGAGGGTGAGGGGTTGAGGGAGTGAGGGTGAGTGAGAGTGAGGGTGAGTGAGGGGTTGAGGGTGAGTGAGGGGTTGAGGCTGAGGGGTTCAGGGTCAGTGAGGCTGAGGGTGAGGGGTTGAGGGTGAGTGAGGGTGAGGGGTTGAGGGTGAGTGAGGGTGAGGGTGAGTGAGGGTGAGGGGTTGAGGGTGAGTGAGGGTGAGGGTGAGTGAGGGTGAGGGTGAGTGAGGGTGAGGGTGAGGGTGAGTGAGGGTGAGGGTGAGTGAGGGTGAGGGTGAGTGAGGGTGAGGGTGAGTGAGGGTGAGTGAGGGTGAGGGTGAGTGAGGGTGAGGGTGAGTGAGGGTGGGTGAGGGTGAGTGAGGGTGAGGGGTTGAGGGTGAGTGAGGGTGAGGTGAGTGAGGGTGAGGGGTTGAGGGTGAGTGAGGGTGAGGGTTGAGGGTGAGTGAGGGTGAGGGGTTGAGGGTGAGGGGTTGAGGGTGAGGGGTTGAGGGTGAGTGAGGGTGAGGGTGAGTGAGGGTGAGGGTGAGTGAGGGTGAGGGGTTGAGGGTGAGTGAGGGTGAGGGGTTGAGGGTGAGTGAGGGTGAGGGGTTGAGGGTGAGTGAGGGTGAGTGAGGGTGAGGGGTTGAGGGTGAGTGAGGGTGAGTGAGGGTGAGGGGTTGAGGGTGAGTGAGGGTGAGGGTGGGTGAGGGTGAGTGAGGGTGAGGGGTTGAGGGTGAGTGAGGGTGAGTGAGAGTGAGGGTGAGGGGTTGAGGGTGAGTGAGGGTGAGGGTGAGTGAGGGTGAGGGGTGAGGGTGAGTGAGGTGAGGGTGAGTGAGGGTGAGGGGTTGAGGGTGAGTGAGGGTGAGGTGGGTGAGGGTGAGTGAGGGTGAGGGGTTGAGGGTGAGTGAGGGTGGGGGGTGAGGTGAGTGAGGGTGGTGAGGGTGAGGTGAGTGGGGTGAGGGTGAGTGAGGGTGAGGGTGAGTGAGGGTGAGGGTGAGTGAGGGTGGGTGAGTGAGGGTGAGTGAGGGTGAGGTGAGTGAGGGTGAGTGAGGGTGAGGGGTGAGGGTGAGTGAGGGTGAGGGGTTGAGGGTGAGGAGGGTGAGGGTTGAGGGTGAGTGAGGGTGAGGGTGTGAGGGGTGAGGGTGAGGGGTGAGGGTGAGGGTGAGGGTGAGTGAGGGTGAGGGTGAGTGGGTGAGGGTGAGTGAGGGTGAGGGTGAGGGTGAGGTGAGTGAGGGTGAGGGTGAGTGAGGGTGAGGGTGAGGGGTTGAGGGTGAGTGAGGGTGAGGGTTGAGGGTGAGTGAGGGTGAGGGTGAGGGGTTGAGGGTGAGGGGTTGAGGGTGAGTGAGGGTGAGTGAGGGTGAGGGTGAGTGAGGGTGAGGGTGAGTGAGGGTGAGTGAGGGTGAGGGTGAGTGAGGGTGAGGGTGAGTGAGGGTGAGTGAGGGTGAGTGAGGGTGAGTGAGGGTGAGGGGTTGAGGGTGAGTGAGGGTGAGTGAGGGTGAGGGGTGAGGTGAGTGAGGGTGAGGGGTTGAGGTGAGTGAGGGTGAGGGGTTGAGGGTGGAGGGGTTGAGGGTGAGGGGTGAGGGTGAGGGTGAGGGGTGAGGGGTTGAGGTGAGTGAGGGTGAGGGTGAGTGAGGGTGAGGGGTTGAGGGTGAGTGAGGGTGAGGAGTTGAGGGTGAGTGAGGGTGAGGGGTTTGAGGGTGAGTGAGGGTGAGAGGGGTGAGGGGTTGAGGGTGAGTGAGGGTGAGGGTGAGTGAGGGTGAGGGGTTGAGGGTGAGTGAGGTGAGGGTGAGGGGTTGAGGGTGAGGGTGAGGGGTGAGGGTGAGTGAGGGTGAGGGTGAGGTGAGGGTGAGGGTGAGTGAGGGTGAGGGTGAGGGTGAGGTGAGGGTGAGGGTGAGGGTGAGGGGTTGAGGGTGAGTGAGGGTGAGGGTGAGGGGTTGAGGTGAGTGAGGGTGAGGGGTTGAGGGTGAGTGAGGGTGAGGGGTTGAGGGTGAGTGAGGGTGAGGTTGAGGGTGAGGGGTTTGAGGGTGAGTGAGGGTGAGTGAGGGTGAGGGGTTGAGGTGAGTGAGGTGAGTCGTGAGTGAGGGTGAGGGTGAGGGGTTGAGGGTGAGTGAGGGTGAGGGGTTGAGGGTGTGAGTGAGGGTGAGGGGTGAGGGGGTGAGGGTGAGTGAGGGTGAGTGAGGGTGAGTGAGGGTGAGGGTGAGTGAGGGTGAGGGTGAGGGTGAGTGAGGTGAGGTGAGGGTGAGGGTGAGGGTGAGGGTGAGTGAGGGTGAGTGAGGGTGAGGGTGAGGGTGAGTGAGGGTGAGGGGTTGAGGGTGAGTGAGGGTGAGGGGTAGGGTGAGGGTGAGGGGTTGAGGGGTGAGGGTGAGGTGAGGGTGAGGGTGAGTGAGGGTGAGGGGTTGAGGGTGAGTGAGGGTGAGTGAGGGTGAGGGCTTGAGGGTGAGTGAGGGTGAGTGAGAGTGAGGGTGAGTGAGGGGTTGAGGGTGAGGGGTTGAGGGTGAGGGTTTGAGGGTGAGTGAGGGTGAGGGTGAGGTGAGTGAGGGTGAGGGTGAGGTGAGGTGAGTGAGGGTGAGGGTGAGTGAGGGTGAGGGTGAGTGAGGGTGAGGGTGAATGAGGGTGAGGAGGTGAGTGAGGGTGAGGGTGAGTGAGGGTGAGTGAGGATGAGTGAGGGTGAGGGTGAGTGAGGGTGAGGGTGAGTGGGTGAGTGAGGGTGAGTGAGGGTGAGTGAGGGGGAGGGTTGAGGGTGAGGGGTTGAGGGTGAGTGAGGGTGAGGTGAGGGTGAGGGGTTGAGGGGTGAGGGGGTGAGGGGTTGAAGGTGAGTGAGGTAACCTGGCATGGTAACCTGAAAAAAATGTGGGTGTGAGCCATGTGAAGGGGTCTGCGGTGAGTGTGAGACCCGAAAAGGCAGAAGTCGGGAAGGAGAGGCTGCGGGTAAGGGTATGCACGAAAGTAAAATGTGCACAAATAGGGCCATGCGGTGGGCGAACAAAGCAGAAGCGTCTGGCAGGATGGTGGTGCCGGAATAAGCTGTGCACATGTCAGGCCATGCTTCGAGTAACTTATGCTTTGTCATTTACAATGCCAATAGTTATAACTTTCGCGAATGTGACACCTATAGCATTTGGAATGCAACATGTTTTGTATTTACGTCACTTAGATGGCAGCTCTGGTCGTTAGGCCACATCTCTAGAGAGCAGGAGAGTGCAGCAGGGGAAAGAAGCACAGCAATGCAATAGGTCTCGCATTAGGAAAGTTTGAGCTATTGGTATTGTAAAGGACACATTTTTTATTTATGTGCTTGTTTTGAAAATAGCGAAATTAATAGCTTTGTTATTTACAATGCCAATAGTTTTATCTTTCGCAAATGTGACACCTATTGTAACACAATATGTGTTGTGAGGGTGGGTGAGGGTGAGGGGTTGAGGGTGAGTGAGGGTGAGGGGTTGAGGGTGAGTGAGGGTGAGGGTGAGTGAGGGTGAGGGGTTGAGGGTGAGGGGTTGAGGGTGAGTGAGGGTGAGGGTGAGTGAGGGTGAGGGGTTGAGGGTGAGTGAGGGTGAGGGGTTGAGGGTGAGTGAGGGTGAGGATGAGTGAGGGTGAGGGGTTGAGGGTGAGTGAGGGTGAGGGTGAGTGAGGGTGAGGGGTTGAGGGTGAGTGAGGGTGACTGAGAGTGAGGGTGAGGGGTTGAGGGTGAGTGAGGGTCAGTGAGGGTGAGGGTGAGGGGTTGAGGGTGAGTGAGGGTGAGGGTGAGTGAGGGTGAGGGTGAGTGAGGGTGAGGGTGAGTGAGGGTGGGTGAGGGTGAGTGAGGGTGAGTGAGGATGAGTGAGGGTGAGTGAGGGGTTGAGGGTGAGTGAGGGGTTGAGGGTGAGGGTGAGTGAGGGTGAGGGGTTGAGGGTGAGTGAGGGTGAGTGAGGGTGAGGGTGAGTGAGGGTGAGTGAGGGTGAGGGGTTGAGGGTGAGGGGTTGAGGGTGAGTGAGGGTGAGGGTGAGTGAGGGTGAGGGGTTGAGGGTGAGGGGTTGAGTGAGGGTGAGGGTGAGTGAGGGTGAGGGGATGAGGGTGAGTGAGGGTGAGGGGTTGAGGGTGAGTGAGGGTGAGGGTGAGTGAGGGTGAGGGTGAGTGAGGGTGAGGGTGAGGGGTTGAGGGTGAGTGAGGGTGAGTGAGGGTGAGTGAGGGGTTGAGGGTGAGGGGTTGAGGGTGAGTGAGGGTGAGGGGTTGAGGGTGAGTGAGGGTGAGGGGTTGAGGGCGAGTGAGGGTGAGAGGTTGAGGGCGAGTGAGGGTGAGGGTGGGTGAGGGTGAGTGAGGGTGAGTGAGGGGTTGAGGGTGAGTGAGGGTGAGTGAGGGTGAGGGTGAGTGAGGGTGAGTGAGGGTGAGGGAGGGTGAGGGAGGGTGAGGGTGAGGGGTTGAGGGGTTGAGGGTGAGTGAGGGTGAGGGGTTGAGGGTGAGTGAGGGTGAGTGAGGGTGAGGGTTGAGGGTGAGTGAGGGTGAGTGAGGGTGAGTGAGGGTGAGGGGTTGAGGGTGAGTGAGGGTGAGTGAGAGTGAGGGTGAGTGAGGGGTTGAGGGTGAGTGAGGGGTTGAGGCTGAGGGGTTCAGGGTCAGTGAGGCTGAGGGTGAGGGTTGAGGGTGAGTGAGGGTGAGGGGTTGAGGGTGAGTGAGGGTGAGGGTGAGTGAGGGTGAGGGGTGAGGAAAATTGAATTTTGCCTTGTCATGTGTCCCTACGTGTTCCCCATTATATGCTATTTGTGCATGATCGACATGCATATGTTCCCCCTCTCGAGATTAAAGACGCAATTATAGTTGTGTCCAACGTTAATATGCCAGTTATCCAGTCCTCGTGACAGCAACGAGTTTTAGGCCTATGTTGCCAACGTTTTACATTGTGCACGTTAATTCATCGAGTTGTCCCCGTTTCTAGGCCTCCAAGGGCCCGGACACCAGATTCGAGTCTCACGTCTCCTGAAACCACTCCGAGGAGCGATGCAGCCCCTCCCGCATCCCTGACCCTTCACTTATTTTCTGCCAAGCAGCGCGGTGCCCAGCCTGGCCTGCCTGCCTGTCTGCCAAGAATATGTTATGCCTCTAGTTATCAGTTCAGCTCCCCGGCTTCACATTCCTAAGCTAACAAACCGCATAAACATCTTCATCTATAGTCTAGTCTTTCTGTCTCCATGCAAGAGAATTACTGAATTAGTATCCATAGAAGATTCATAGCACACGCAATACATAAAGAAATATATGCATGCACCAGCCTTAGTGTCAAGTAGCCTTTGCCCTGATGACTTTTAGATTCTATCAACATGTTCTCTAAACACAAGATATCAGATATGCTATAGGTACATGTCGTCCTGACATCCCAGACTTTAGTCTCCTCTTCTAGTGCCAGAAGTCAGAGC